>NC_039364.1:5891808-7091808 GCF_003573695.1 Papaver somniferum | reverse complement strand
AGTGGGTTACACCTTGCTTCCCGAGTTATCTTGTGATCGGTTATACCTTGCTTCCCAAAGGTAGGTTGTGATTGATTAAAACTAACTTTCCAATTCATCATGTGACCGGTCATACCTTGGTTCCCAAAGTAACTTATGACGGGTGTTGATGGTGGTTTTTAGCTTAGGGTTAAAATAGTAAAACCTTAGTCAGACAGTGACGTCACACTTGAGTAATAATGTCTCCACTAGCACATTTATTGAACCATTCAACATGTCTGCGTAAAATTATCGGGGTACCATTTTTATATACCATGCTCCACGGCAGAGCCCTCGGTACTGACTGGCATCATCTCTGCACATGCCAGCCGCGCATGCTATCCAAACATGTCAATCACGCGTAGCACATATTTTAAACTAGGGTTTCGACATGCTAAACCCTAATAGCCATATCTCCGCGACAAAGGCATGCCAACCATGCCAGCCGCATCACCGTGCCAATGGCATGCCATGCCAGCCACATCTCCGCGCCAAAGTCATGCCAGCCGCACCACAGTGCCAATGGCATTCCATGCCAGCCACATCTCCGTGCCAAAGGCATGCCAACCATGACAGCCGCACCACCATGCCAATGGCATGCCATGCAAGCCACATCTCCGCGCCAAAGGCATGCCAACCATGCCAGCCGCACTACCATGCCAGCCACATCTCCGCACCAAAGGCATACCAACCATGCCAGCCGCGCCACAGTGCCAATGGCATGCCATGCCAGCCATACCTCCGCACCAAAGCCATGCCGGCCATGCCTCCATGCCGTTGGCTGCCAGATGAAGGGTTGCAACAATCAACGGCCGCTCTTGCTTCTGAGATGCAAATCTCAGCCGTCAAAGTTCGCCACCAAACGGGTGGAAACTTTTGGCCCAATGCCAAGTCCTAATTTTTGTCGCGCCTAAACTATGTCATAACCCTAATTTTGGCCGCGCCTAAAACTATGCCAAAATCCTAGCTTGGCTGCGCCTAAACTATGCCAAAGCCACGCCGACTATGCCTCCATGCCGCTGGCTTCCAAACGAAGGGTTACAACAATCAAATATTAAATGGAGTGCGTGTTCTGCAAAAATTACGAGTTTATCGTATTATCCTTTGTATTCCTTTAAACAATTTTTATCCCTTGTAGATAATCCATTTAGCCAATCTAAACTTATAAGTCCGCAGAACCTTTCAAATTGTCGGACGCAAAAGGAAAGTTGTAGGTATATACTACACCTGTGTTTCACAAGTCTCACAAGTACTAATAGAAAAAGGCATAATGACATACATAGACATAATAGGTTGATCCCGCCATCCCCTGGTTTTGAATCCCATGACAGATTTCATGGATTCGAAGAAGAAGGAGAGGTGGACACTTCCCCACTAGTTTCGGAAGATCCAAAGATTAGTATCACAAAGCCTTCTTCGTCAAAGCCAATTGTAGGAATTGGGATTAAACTGAATATAAAATCCAATGATACAGGTACGGGTACTCTCTCAAGTTCAAAAAAGAAAAAACTACCTAGACCTAAAGTTGCTAACAAAGTCTCTGCAAATAAACTAGTGAATTTTGGGTTTTGGCTTAGAATTTCCAACTTGAAAGACTAATCGTGAATAAATGTTTAATGATCTCGCAAAAAATCACGATGATTTCGTCATCAAGTAAAATGGAACGAAGGGGTAGTTTTTTACCTGTGCGATGCACGGGTCTGTTTATTGCTTATGGAATATTTAATGCTCTCTTTGTATAGAGAATATATTACAAAACCAAAGTGCGCGAGAAAATAGAATAAAATAAACAAAATTTCATAAACTATTATCACAATGATCTTTATTATAAGTTGTTGTTAAACAAAAACAAACTCTAAAGCACAATTTAAAATTTAGTAATAAAATTTTAATACTTTTTAGCTCTGCAAATAACAAAGAATTGATTGAAAATAGCAAGCAAGGTAAATATAACTATTTGGTAGGGACTAAACTTCTTTTGGTTGGTTGAATAAAACCATACAGTTCGTATGAAATCGAAGATTCACACCCCTTTCGTCTATGGTTTCTTTGTTGTCTTTGTATGTCTCTTTTTTTTTTTTTGTTGTTGTTGTTGATGTGAAGTTCTTCAAGGTAGATACAAGTATACTCTGCCTTTTGATATTATTCTGCAAGTCTTTTCTGTTCTTCTTTTTGTGAATTTGTTGTTTTCTAACATTTTTTATTGTTCTTTTTTATTACCGCGTGTAGGTAATGATACTCATATCTCTTTTAGTTTCATCGTGTTATTTTTTTTGGGAAGATCCCTTGCATTTGGTTTTTATACACTTCTTGGACAAAAAATGGGGTCAAGAAGTGATTTAGGACTAAAAATATAATCTCAAAAATATTATGAGCGTCCGCAGCCCCTAGTGTACTAGTCTGCTTGCCGGTTATGCAATACAAAAAAAATGTTAAATTATTATAATAAACTTCATGTCATGGTTTGGAGTGTAACACCTTGGAATCAAAACATATATTTAGTAGTACTTATTCCATCTTCATTTTAGAATCACCTGTTTCTCAAATTTTTAGTATTCTTTATATCTTAAGAGCTCAAACTTTTGTTTTCTTATATATTTATATCTTTTTTGGTCCAGCCAATTATTGTCTGCATTTCATTCATCAGGAATGTCATCAAGATCACCGTATTTCAAAATAAATAAATAAATAAAATCTCGTTCAGTGACTTGTGTGCATGCAGCTAGATGGTTTAATTTTAATGCATGTCAGGTATCATACATTGAACTGGATCCTAACATTCAGTGCATAAAAATATAAGTAATAACTCGATTTCGAGTTGCTTGAGAAGCAGTGACTTTGTCTCTAATGATGTAATTTTATGAACCGTATCAGTTATTATACATCGTTATCATGTTTGTCCATCAGTGATCTGAACCTACTTCTCTTAAATTGAGTTGGCACCATGTTTTCTTTACTATTTCCATGTTGTCGTTTACATATAAAGTAATTAAGAAATAAGAACTCTTTTGGTTTCATAATAATGGAGTTGTGCAAAAATCATAATCGTTAGAAAATGTTGATTAGCTGATTATACAAACAATGGAAAAAGAAACTAAATGGAAAGGCTCCTACTGGAATAGGTTGACCAATCTCGAAGTGTGCAGCCATACGAAAACCTGGCTAAATTGGGGCCTTGTAACTACATAACAAAATAGGGTCATTAAGAAGTAAAATGAAAAACTCCTTATCCAATTATTTTATAATAATTAATTCATTGATCCAGATTATTAATAGATGTTTAGTCAAATTAATCCTAAAATCAACTAATGTTAGTGTATCATCAAAAACTGAAAAAAAATATTATATTCTGGATTAAAATTTCCCTTCGCAAAAACACCTAGAATCGGTATTTACCACATAGACCGCCTATGAGAATCGGTTTTCGATTTACACACGTATAGACCGATTGTTACAAGTATCGGCATTTTTGAAATAAGGGAAATGAGGAATTTCCTTTGTTATTAAGGTGAGCTTAAAAGATGAGTGGACGTCACGTGGCTAACTCTCTACGACATCTAACTTACAATATGGGTGATGCCCAAGGACGTGGCGAAGTCTAAGCAGCTGGTGGCAATCTTTTCCGGAGTTGTGGGCCTTTTAGTCGCACTCGCATCTCTCTCTTATTCACTATACAAAACGAGAGAGACAAAAGAATAGGTCAGAAGACATATTGAGACAGAAACCTTCGATAAAGAAAAATTCCAAGCATATTTTTATCAGACACAACAAATCTTCAGCTTCTTCTTCTTCTGCTCCTTTTTGTTTCACAGCTTAGTAATAAACGTGGATTGGATCAATCTCTTTGAATCCAAATGAAATTCGCCTATCATCAATATTTTAGGATTTTTGAGGGTAATGGAAACTTCGAGTAAAAGTACGGATTCGTCTAGCAGTGGCAATAATTCGAGAAGATTCGGGATGCAATTTTCTGCTGCGAAAATTGGGTGAGGGTAATTTGTATTGTAAACTCTTGATTTATTGGTTGTAAAGTTAAATTGAAGAGGCATTGATGATTGTTTGTTGTGATTTTGTCTGTCGGTATTTGGAAATCAATAGAAATCCTAGTAATTCAAGCCATTTCTATTTTTGAATTTAGATTATACGATGTTGGAATTTTTTTGATGGTTTAACTACAACGATGGAAGTGGAGCTGCTCTGAATTTGGAATTTTATAGATATGAATCGGCATATATAGATGTACATATAAGCCGATTCAAGCAAAATTATTTTTTTGTCAAAATCGGAGTTTGTTCATGTCAATATAAACCGTTTGTTGGTAGACTGTTAAAATCGGCATTTGTTCATGTTAATATAAACCGATTGTTGGTAGAATAATTGACAGAAGAAATTAAATAAGAATCGGAAGTTGCATTGCGATATATATACCGATTATGGGTTCTATATTCTTCATTTTTAAAACCCAAATCCAGAATCGGTATATGTGATGCAACACATCCCCCGATTCTGATTTTTGTGTTGGTCAGTTTTGAACAACTTTCTGGTTTTTTTCTTTTTTGATTAAGTTGTTAGTTCTTTCCAATCTTATATCCAATTTGAACTAGTTCGAGTGTAATTTTTGAATAACCAATCTGAGATTGGGTTTTAGACGTTAAATCTAATTTAAGAGTTTTTTTGATTTTTTTTTCTATAACCATTGATGATGTGATTCGATAATGGAGTTGGTCGTGAAGAATGGAGATAGCGGCGGTGGTGGTTATCAAGTTTTGTGAGGGAGGCAGCTATGAATAAGTGAATGAAATTAGATTTTAGTATTTTAGAGCAAGGGTTATTTGGTAATTTCATGTAATTTTTAAACAACCCATCATTGTTTGAGGTGGAAATAAAATTTCGATAGGCCCCAATCAATGTACCTAGGCCCTAATTTAGCCAGGTGTTTTTGAAAAGACCAAACTAACTGGTGCCCACCTAAAAAAGTACCAAAGTATAAATCACTTCTTGTCTTCTTTCCTTTCCCTTTTCTACCCTGCATCGCGTCTCTCTCCTCCTTTAATTCCTCCATCGTCTCATTCTCTTGTCGTGGCGTATCGCCCTGAAGGTCACTTGATAATTCTAGGTATGGCTCCGGGGGTAGTGATTAGGAATGATTCTACAAAAAATATCTGTCTGCAGTTAGTACATGAAGAAGTGGACTGCTTGGTTACTTATCGTTTCTGTTAAGTATTCAAGAATTAATTTAGTTGACAGACTTTTTATGGTATGTATACCGGTATGCATTCCTTCCAAAAAGTCTCTGAATTCGTGAACCAAGGTGGGTACAGATACCATTACGTGTACACCGGCGTAAACTGACTCATGAACGATTTTTGGGTCGATATTTTTCCCCACTTTGTATTAGTCTGGTGGGAAGGTTTTTCCTAACCGACTAGGATTCTTGGGAAATGGGGTCCAAGTTTGTAACTTATATAACAAGATTATTGGCCATGTAGAGAGATAAAGAAAGAGTGAATTATAATTGTATAACTTTTAGGGTAAACATATAGGGTTTCGTTGTGAGAGCATATAGGTGAGGAACAAGAGACAAGAGCATATAGGTGAGGAACAAGAGACAAGATTATCGTCTCGGGTATTGTTGCGGTGTAATAACGGTTGCTGGGATTCACACTACGTTTTAATCGTTTTCTTCATTGTGGATTTGAGTTGGTGCGGCTCAAAGTGGACGTAAACAATATATACACGTTGTATGTATTGTTGAACCACTATAAATCTTGTGTCTTGTGAATTTATTTATCTTTCTCGCATTATTATTATTGCTTGTGCTTGGTTTACTTATTATTCATCATAATATTCCAAGATCATGTTATGCCGCGGTTTGTCAGTGATTCGAACGAAAAATCCTAACAACTGGTTTAGGTTAATCTTCGGTACGTGAGCATAGGTTTGTTCGTAGTACAATTGGAGTGGGAGTTATGGGTGATAATAACGAATGTACAGTAGTTGGGTTAAAGTTTTCAATGGGAAGAACTTTTCATTTTGGAAGTCTCGGATGGAAGACTATCTATACGAGAAAGACCTTGTTATTACATTAGGTGGAGTCGTGAAAAAAGGAGCAGACAAAGACGATGAGTGTGCATTTCTTGATCGCAAGTGCGTAGCCATGATCAATAGATATCTAACAGAGGAAGTCTATAATAACGTACAAGAGGAAACTAGTACGAAGGATCTTATGGATAAACTTGGAAACTTGTATCAAAACTCATCAGCCTCGGGAAAGATTATGTAGTGTGAACAATTATTTAATCTAAAGATGCAAGAAGGCACAGCGATTTCCGCACATCTTGAGGAAGTTTAAATCGATTATTTATCAACTTTCAAAAGTTAGTATTACTTTTAATGAAGTTCAAGCTTTACGTTTGTTATCGTCGTTGCCAAAGAGTTGGGAAACCGCAAGAACAACTATTAATAATTCCGCAGGGAGCGAGAAGTTGAAGCTTGATGAAGAAGAAAGTTTTAATTTTTGAAGAGGGGAGAAGAATAGATAAAGGTTACGGTTCTAGTTCTTCAATTTCATCCTTAATTTTGCAAAAAGAAAGAGGCAGGGGTTCAAATAAGAACAACAATAAATCTAGATTGAAGTCTAGAGCTCTAGGGGAGATCTCAATTCATCCTAGAGGTGTTGTAGAGTGTTGGGTGTGTAAGAAATTAGGGAACTACCGGCGTGGTTTTCCGGAAAACAAAGGTGCTAATAGTAGTGGAAATAAAGGTAATCAAGAAGAGGTCAACGTAGTTGCAGCCGCGGAACCAATGAAGATCTTTGTTGATAACAAGAAGATGATTACATAAAGTTTTCTACTACTCTCCGAGGACAAGCAAGATGAGTTTTGGATTATATACTCGGAAGCTTCTTTCCATGCGACGGGTGATAAGAGAATTATGATCTCTTACAAGGAAGGATACTATGGCCAAGTATTCTTAGATGACGGTGAAGCATGTGACATCATCGGATGTTGTAGGATGTGATTCTGAAAGTCAATGGTTCAACATGGAATTTGAAGGATGTTAGGCACATTCTAAATTTGAAGAAAAACTTGGTGTCTATGGGCCAAGTTTGTGATGATGAATGTGAAGTTTTGTTTACGGAACATAATTGGAAAGTGAAGAAAGGGGTTATGGTGTTAGCTTGAAGAGTTATAGTTGATACTCTATACCAGACTTCAGATGAATCTACTTTAACAGTGGCTAGTATTGGTGAAGACACTAACTTATGGCATAGAAGATTCGGGAACATGAGTGACAAAAACAAAAAGATTTTGTGTTCGGGAGGATATCTACCGAAGGTGAAGTTTGTTTATATGAGTTTTTGTGAAGATTATGTTCTTGGAAAGCAAAAAAGGGTTAGTTTCAGATGAGGAGGAGACCTTCTGAGCACATGCAATGGATACAGATGCTTATCTAATCAATAGGATACGTAGTAGTCCATTAGATATGAAAATACCAGAGGAGGTTTGGACCGGAAAAAAGGTCATTCTTTCATATTTGAAAGTTTTTGGTAGTGTTGGTTATGTTCATCTTAGTCCTTGTGAGAGGTCTAAAATAGGTGGTCAAGCAAAGAAATGTCTTGGTTACGCAAATGACGCTTTTGGGCATAAACTTTGGACTATGAGGGTCACAAAGTTATTAGAAGTACAAATATAACTTTTAGTGAGAATGATCTTTACAAGAAAAGGAATGCAACACAATTTGAAGATGTCGGGTCAAGTAACGTCGATAAGGAGTTGTATATCAATATTGATGATGTTTCTGGAAAAAGTGTGGTACAAGAAGAGCATGGTATTTCTGATGGAGGAGAAGTAAAAGGTAAAGGGACTTCTGCTGCAGTGGGAGTTACTCCTAAAGTTCCACAAGAAGTACGAATATAGTCAAGAACTCCGAACTAAATCCCAGGTATGCTTTGAATTATCGATTACTCACGGATGGAGGTGAACCTAAATATATTAAAGAAGCACTAGCAACTGATAATTAATGCAAGTGGAAACTTTCCATGGAAGATGATATGAATTCAATTGAGGAGAATGAAACACGGGTGTTAACAAAATTACCAAGAGGTAAGAAGGCGCTGCAAAACAAGTGGGTTTATCGGATGAAGTCTGAAGCAAATGGGGAAGTTCGCTACAAGGCGAGGTTCGTTGTAAATGGTTTCTAGCAAAAACCGGGTATTGATTATAACGAGATATTTTCTCCAGTTGTGAATATGACTACTATCAGAGTAGTGTTAAGCCTAGTGGCTTCAGAATATTTCTACCTTGAACAGTTGGATGTAAAGAAAACTTTTCTTCATGGTGACCTAGATGAAGAAATTTACATGAAGCATCCGAAAGGATTCGTAGTAAAAGGCAAGGAAGATATAGTTTCCAAGCTAAATAAGAGTGTGTATGGTTTAAAAAAAGCCCCGAGACAATGGTGCAAGAAGTTTAATAACTTCATGCATAGAAGAGGTTACTCACGGTGATGCAGATCATTGTTGTTACTTCAAAAGGTATGATTCTGACTACATCGTATTATTATTGTATGTGGATAAAATGTTGGTTATCGTATAATCTCTATAAGAAGTTGATAATTTGAAGAAAAAATTAGCAAATGAATTTGCTATGAAAGATCTTGGTGAAGCAAGATAGATTCTTGGTATGAGAATCATAAGGGACAAACCTAAGGGAACTTTTATTCTTAGTTGGAACAAATATATTGAATGGGTGTTAAAGAGGTTCAATAAGGAGAATGCTAAACCAGTTAGTTCTCCATTTGGAAGCCGAATTCTTCTTTCAAGTATGTAGTGTGCGAAGACAAATGAAGAAAAGGGGTACATGGCTAACGTACCCTATACTTCGGCCATTAGGAGTCTAATGTATGTTATGGTGTACACAATACCGGATATTGCACATGCAATGGGAGTATTGAGTATATATGCAAGCAACCCATGAAAACAACATTGGGAAGCAGTGAAGTGGATTCTCAGGTATTTGAGAGGAAACACAAACGTAGCACTGTGTTGTGTAAGTGGTGGTTCTATCTTGAGGGGTTATGTGGATGAAGACTTCGCAAATGATGTAGATACAAAGCGAAGTACAACTGGTTATGTTTATACTATGGGGTCATATGCAGTGAGTTGGAACTCACGGTTACAGAAGTTGGTGACATTGTCCACTACGGAAGCTGAGTATGTAGCAGTCACATGAGCAAGGAGATGATTTGGTTACAAGGTTTGTTAGCTGAGTTGGGAAAGGAACAAAAGGATAGTGTTTTGTACAGTGACAGTCTAAGTGTTATACATTTATCCAACAACTTAGACTATCATGCTAGATAGGACGAAGCATATAGATACATGTTATCATTTTATTCGGGATCTCTTAGAATAAGAATAATTGAAGCTCGGGAAGATTCTTTATTAGAAGAATCCGATATATATCTTTACCAAGGGAGTTACATCATACAAGCTAAAGCTCTGCAAAGACCTTCCCGATTCTCTTTATGGGTAGAATCTCTTTAGCCACATACCATCAATATCGTTATTCGGTTTTCATGTAATCTTTGAACCATCCGCGTGTTCAAGCTTGTAGTATCCAGACCTTCCCACTTTAAGAACGAGGAAAGGACCTTCCCAATTTATGGAGAATTTTCCTGCACTGGCATCCCTTGGAACTTGTGGGGCTATAGACAATACAAAATCCCCCTTCTCAAATTCCCGGACCTTGACTCGTTGGCTATAAGATCTTGCCAATCTTTCTTTACATTTTTTTTCTTCTTGCTTCTCAGTTAACTCTCTTCGTTCTTATATTACATCAAACGACCAGATGCGACTGTTAATCATGTTAACACCACTAGCCGATAACATCCTAGACGACGTCACTACCACTTCACCCGGGATGATTGCATTCTTCTCCATGTATTAAGTTGTATGGGGATGCTTCATTTGAGGTCCGCTTAGCTATTTTGCACACCCATAATGCTGTTGAGAGCTCTTCATGCCACAATCTTTTTTTTTTCGTATAAATTTTTGCTCAGAATGCTCAAGAGCAATTTATTTCTGGCCTCCGCCTGGCCATTCCCTTGTGGGTAGTAGGGTGTTGACGTTTTATGTTTAATCCGGAAAGCCGTCATAAGTTCTTTCACATTAGAGTTCACAAATGGCGACCCGCCGTTGGAAATGATGTACATGGGTATCCCGAAATGACAGATGATATATTCTTTGATGAACGCGGTGATAGTCTCCCCGGTGGTACTCTTTAACGGTATTTTCTCTACCCTCTTAGCAAAACACTTTGTCTCCCTGATGATGTATTCGTGTTGTTTGGATGATTTAGGATTTATTAGCATGATGATGTCCATTCCCAAACTGTGAAAGGGACACGGGGTACAAACATTATGAAGCATGGTATGAGGTGTGAATTAGGTTTTTGTAATTGGCATTGTTCGCAATTCTAGACATAATTGGTGATATCGTCTTCCATCATAGGTCAATAATATCCGGCAGTGTATATTTGAGTGAACATTCTGGCCTTTCCTTAAAATTTTTTGATTAAAGCTTCACCAAAAGAGTTGTCCATCAACCAAGAAGTAATGGTTAGCTTTATTCTCTAGACGCTTAGCTGCTTTCTTGTACTCCGGAAGCGTCCCATTTGCTAAGAACTCTAGATATATCGTTCGCCAAAAATCATACAGATAACTCACCTTGATTGGGTCTAATCTCAAGTAATGAATAATTATAGATTTGGGTGTTACCTGGACTGGTGAAGATCCGTAAGAATGAGATGCTCTTGAGATGAATGTTACTTTGGAAAGAAGCTTCGTAAGTGATTAAGAGGTTCTCAGCATGCATTAAATGTATAATGGGTGGTGTTTTTTCTGATATGGAAAGTCCTTGTACTTTCTTTGGATTTTTAAGGTTTACCAGGTTAGTGGACATGATTTCCACACATATTATGAAATATAGGACGATATTGGGTCTCCTTGCATAATGCCTCTTGTTGGAGTAATGTATCCGTGTGGTGTACCATTAATGTTGATCGAGTATGTCCCAGTTGTGACGCATAACATGATGCAATCCACGAATATAGTTGGATATCCAAGCTTGATGAATCCCCAATCTAAGTTTTCGTAGGTTTCTTTATGTTCCGTTTGAGAGCTATTTTTGGGTCTTTGATGGAGCATGAAGTTCTCGTATGGTGACAGCGACGGAAGCAACATTGAGATCCTAAGTGGTTTTTCTCGGAAGTAAATCCTAACCATATAGTTTGTTTTTCTTCTTTAAAAAGATATGCTCCCAAAATAGGAATGATTTGCTCAAATCTATTGTAACTAGTGATGAAGCTTCTGTCGTCAAAGAAATCACCGATGAAGATGAAGGCTTCGTCTTTGGAGAGCATCATTATCGATCTTGGAACACAACCCACTAACCAAAACCCGCATTAAAGCGAAGATAAACGTCAATATAGTAGATAAAACCACCATAATGGTGTAGATAAGTAAAAAGTATAATAAAAATTAAACTAAAACTACTAACTAACTTAGAAAATAATAAATAGTGAAAAGATATGTTCTGATTCGATCCAAAATGAGCTAGATCTGAGCAGAGAAGGATTGTTCTTGATAATTTTATTGAATAAGAAGAATGAGCGAGGGAAAGAGGTTTTTTTCTTTTTTTAATAAATGGATAACGTTGCTGGTTCAAATGGAATGCACTGGGTGGCATAATCTCAGCTTTATAAATCTTTTGATCATTGCAGACTAGGCATACCTAATTTCGAATTGATGAATATTGCTGCTTAATCCTTGAGGTTAGTCACCAATGAGGAATTGAGTATATTAGTCCGTGGGTGCAGGGGTAGGTGGCTCATTGAATGGGTAGGCTTTCAAGCCCGTTTTATCCTTGCTTACACCCTCAGCCCATCTGGCACAATGGATGACAACATTTTTGCCTTCCTAAACTCAGCGGTTCTGGCATCGCCCCTGTTGAGTGTACACGTACACTAACCGAATACTTTGCAATACTAACGGCATACTTAGCGGTGTCCATGATTGCTGTAAAGATATTCATGATGTTTAGGTTAGTCACATTATTCCTGGAACACTTCTGTTTGTATCATATCAATCATTAAGCACAAAGAAAACCTAATGCACTTGGTCAATGATTGACTAGGGGACGATAAGAATGAATTACTAGGTTCAATCATTTTTATGGACAGGAAACGTCTAATTAATTAGTTAATGGATCTTGTCTTAAGAAACAGTGTGGAGAGTGTATCAGAATAGACGTTGTGATGAGAGTTCAGTCTCAGTCACTCTCTTGATTGAGTCATACTTTAACTCATCTAAAACAGTGATGAAGAGACATCTAAGGGGAGGCAAATCTAGGCGATTAGTATGATGAGATCCTACACTTACTGTAGTCCTAACATATATTCGCCACATGCTAATATTGAATCAAGAAGGAAGAAGCTTGAGGGTTGTCTATTTTTTCAAACTCAACTGACTCATCTGCTTAAGAAGTTTGTTGGGTTATTTGGAAAGAGCATAATGGTGTTGTCTTAGGGGCAGAAAGAAATCCAAACAAGAAATTCTTTAAAAATAAAAAAGTTATAGAAAATTTTTGAATCTAATTTTTAATTGTGTAAGACCTCGAACCAGACATGAGAAAGTGAGAAAACAACAATCTGCGACCTGACTCAGACAGAGTCAAGACCCAAACTAACAAGGTGCTATACTAAACACCAAAGAACTCTGGCTTTTAATTACATTCTTCTCGGAAACTCTTTTTGAGTTTAGCGGCTTTTTCTATCTCTTCTAAACAAAGCTACAGATATAAAATGTTTAAGAACAACCCACTAAGTGGGTATAGCCTCCTTAAGCCTTGCAAGTTAGTGCCAGACAAGAATCAGTGTTTTCCCCACTTGTTAGGGTGGCTAAATGTACCCTCTATACATCAACAAAGAAAGAAATACCCTGATAATAATAACAATCTTCATTCATGAAAGAATAGTAGTAGCCTTTAATTCAAATGAAAAAGTCAGATTCTAGTCAAAATTTGACTCAATAATTATCAAATAAACATATATTTAAATTACTTTATCGGACCCAATTGGCTATACATTATTCCATTTCATCATAAAACAATAGCAATCATGCATCTAAAGCCAAAACAACACTTTAAAACAAAACCCTCTAAATATTGGACTCATAATGAGATTGTCTGCCTTGTTCAATCTTTGTATTAATTCTATATATTTAGCATGCGAAAAGAGATGATGCATTTAACAATAATTATACACGATTGGAAAAGATTGCCTAATCTTTGTTTAATGAAATAGTGTTCTTTTGTTATAGAGGTTTTGGGAAAGAATACCCAGCTTTTAATTGCACAACAATGGTTAGATTTATCAAATAATTTGGATTAAACAAAATGTATTATGCTTTCGTAACGCGTAAGCTATGGCACCGTCCATTATGTTATTATTCGTTCTACTTAGGCTCTTCAATTTGCTAAAGACTAAGGTGTTTGACAGATGTGGCAGCTCGACGGGAAAAATCATAACCCGTGACGAAATCAAGGGTTGATTTCAACGAAACACTATTTGCAGCCCACGAATACTAATCATTGGAAAAGCTCTAAGTGGATTTTTTTCGCTTACTTCGCTTGTAGTTTTCATTTTTTCCTGGAGTAGTTACTTTTGCTTAATAGTTTTCATTTGAATCTTTTGCAGCAGCTATACGGGCCTTTATTGAAGAATTTGACGCAACGGTAAAACTCATCAGAAAAGTCATATTAAGCTAAAATATGTTTAAAGGGGACCTTTCCAGTTTCCACTATATTAAAGCATACGTAAGTCTATTGGGAATCTTAAGGCCAAAACAACATCTACACTATGGTCTACTGATAACATTGTTACCTTTACTGATGTCATGTTAAACAAGACGTTAATCATGAAATTAACCCCATTTCTTTCAGAATTTCTTGCAACTTTTGTATTGATTGACGATGATTTAACGATTATTTTCGCGTCTCATCTTCCCCGTCATATCGTGCCAGTCATTTTCAATTTAACGTGCTTTTCGTGATCTTGGAAAGATAATTTTCACAACAAAGACAATAAGACATGCATGAGATGAAGAATTATATTAAAAAAGCCCTAATTAATTTTTTTAATTAAGTTATTATTATGTACATAAACTTACTAATACTGTAATACATATTTATGTTTCGTTCAAGATTATTTACTAGCAGTACACAATCTAAAATACAGTTGCTAGATTAGAATATAATGAAGAAAATTAAACCCTCATAAATGAAGTCACACACCTTAAACTAATTTGCGCAGTTGACCGTTAAAAGTAAATTAAAAACTAGCAGAGAAGGCTAGCTTCATAAAAGTTGATCCAAACGTCGTCAACTTCTTCGTTATAGTTTGCTTCAGTACCCATTTGTAGGTTCCATTGATGATGATGATTAAGACATGAATTATAACCAGTATCCTCACCAGTTTCATCATTCCTCGCGAACCGACCTCTAATTCTTGGACGACTATCAGCTAATGTCTTCCTACATGCATACTGTGAATCAAGCAGTAAAACCCAAAGATATATTAGCTAGGGCGTTGAAAACTTGAAATGTAAATAATATTTACTATAAAACATGTTTGGTCTAATTAAGAAATACATTTTCACTGAATTGTGAAAACATAAAAAAAGGACTAATGGCTTTTCCTTTTTCCTTCTGGCTGTTTTCGAATTGTGGACCGATTTTTAAAGAATAGTACCCAAAAAGCTCACTTCTAAAAATGATACTTCATGATGATGTACCATTTATACTTGTTTATATTACAATAAATTTTGTTAATGATACTTTGCATAATTAAGAACATAATTAATCACCTTAATTTTCTTTGTGAAATTTCTTTGGTTTCTTTTGCTTCTGTATCTCTCAATTCTCTCTTTTCGTTCTTCTGCGGTGTATCGCCCCACTTTGTTCAGTCCTTCTATGCAGTTCTCATTTGACAATGGGCTGTCTGATCGTCCAGTACTTCGCGCCACGTTAATGGTCTAAGCAATCAACAAAAATACAAATTTAACAAACAAATTAGCAAACTTCAGTAAACAATAAGTCAAAAAAAAAAAAAACTTCACTAAACAAAAACGTAACATTTTTTTTGAAGCAAATGGTAATCAAATATGCTATAGTGACTGTGTCACACTATTCAAGGGTATAATAGACATTAGCTTTACCAACTTGTATGGTAATGTTGCTGCTTTAAGTGTATATACCTGTAAATCACCGGTGCTGTAAACTTTTCTCATCGGACTCTCATCAGAATCCAAGTTGAAAACCTGCTCATGACCATGACAAGAAGGCGATAACTCCTCCTCGAGATGAGACGAGAAAATGGGATGGAAAAATCCATCCTCCTTTTGATGATTAAGAAGTGAATGACTACTCATACTTCTTTGAAACAAACTTGGTTGATAATGGTGATTATGAAGATAGATATTACTATAACTCGGCAATGAACTTGGTGATCCATAGCTACTGCTACTACTATAACCAACTTCCGATTTCAAAGCTCCCAAAGTATCAATAGCTGCTGAGACATCGTTGCTTGTTGGAATTAGAATTGGTGGAGGAGGGGATACTTGGTAAGTAGGCACAGAATTTGCCACTACATCTTCTTCGATGCTAGAGTAAGGAAGGAAATCTGTTGTTGTGGTGGTGGTGGTGGTGGTGGAGTAGCTAAGAGCTGAGAATAAATCGTCGTTGCTGTAATCGTCGTACATGATGTTTGTGTATAGACAGTGTGTGTGACTATGATTTTGGAAGTAGAAACGAAGATAAATAGTTGGTAAGAAGCTGCATTGAAATTTATAACCTTCTTCGTCCAATTATTAATGGGTGTGTAGTGGAAATGTGGACCCGAAAGTGTACGTGGACTATTATGTTGCGATTGGATACAAGCGTTGACCTGGTTCTTGAAGCTACTCAGAGGGCCGTGAGTTGTGTGACACTTGATTCTGATAGATTTGGAGACTTCGCAACAAGAAGGGATAGTTATAATCTAGCCAGGAGGCTGAAGAAGAATCGTAATTGACTCGGTGATCAGAACCCCACTCATAATTTCTAACTTAGTTGGCCTAGTCCCAGTAAACTGAAAGTGTTCTTGCTGAACCAAAAGTTTGATTCTAACATTTACAACTAGGCCTAGTTAGGAGCCTCAGCAGGGAAGCAAAATGGACACCGGCTCTGACGATATTTTTCTTCTTCTCTGGCTAGTACGATTCGCCAGTGAATTACAAAACAAAGTGGAATAATTTGTCGATGATTCACAACACACCACTATTCTTTGTGTTAATTAAGTAAAAGAGAATCTCTCTTTTGAAGGTCTTTAACAAAGAAAACAATACGTTTATACTATATCATCAACAATTTAGTTCGTGCATACAGGAAATGGTAATATTCGGTCAAGCATTTAGTAGCAATTTGCTGTATATAGATGAAGTTATTCGGTCAGATTTTTTTGTGGCAAGAAAAGTGAAACCCTTTTATTTTTAAAACATTGTCTCTAGCATCACAACTGAAACCCAATAAGCTTAAGGTCATCGATCCGATTCATGACTGATCCTTGAAGCTATTTTGTCCTAAGAAGGTTTAACTGAAGTTACTTCTTCTGTGTCTTATACGAAACTATCAAAAGAGTAGTTCCTTCAGGGCATCCGGAAAAACTATAACGATACAGAAAAGATTAGCATGGCCCTTGCGCAAATATGACTTGCACAAATCGAGAAATGGTCCAAAAGAAGAAGACTATCAAAAGAGTAGATTCATTTAACTACTATGGTTATTTGAGTGGGTTGCTTATAAATAAGAGCAACTCTATGCACATTATATATAGAAAACATCACGTTGTATTTACTTCACATAATCAACTTGAAACCCATGTGAAGAGCATTTGTAAGGTAGTAAGGTACTATTACTATCATTACTAACTATACAGGTTATAGATAGATAGTTTACTTTAGAATATTTGGGTTTAGTGATCATCTATTATAATCTTTAACCCAGAAATAAAGTTTTTGTTGGTATTTCAACTGTGCCTTTTTCTAGTTTCTGATTGCTATAGTGACTGTACTATACCCTAGATGTTTTGATCTCAGTACAAGTTGTATGATGAAATGTTTTTGGGGACCATGTATAATTTTGTTGTTGCCATCGATCATCTTGAGTTGCACTATTCAACAATACTATTATTTTGACTCTACAGTGATGATGATCCAAATTTCATGATGCATGATGATGACTACTCGGAAAAACTTTGGTTTATTTAGGGTATAATTGAATACTGACCACAATATTTTGTAATGTAGGTCCGTAGAAAAGTCTGCTTTATGTAAACTCAAAGGGAGGTGAAGTGAAGTTTCCTTTTTATCAGTAAGAAGTCACAGTACAAATATGCATGATCCATCTAGAAAGTAATCAATATAGATATGGTTTCACAATGAACTAGGTTTTATGATTTCTAGCTAGTTTATAAATGATCATGACTAGTTTCAGTTGGCTATGCAACTAAGGAAAGTGTAGTAAACTAGTAATTGACACTAGCTAGTTCTGTAAGTGTTTCCTTGGTCCCTTCAAATCTTTGGGGTCAGGCCCATTCAGATATTCTGTCAAGAGTCGTACTGAGCAACTTGGTCATTCAGTCCGTAATCCGTACATACATCAACAGTCCAGAAGAATTAAGAAGGTGTTAAATTCCACACAAGCTGGTGTCTTTTGGGTTTGAAGAATCTAATATATATGGAGGATCAAGTGACCTGTAAAAAAACGTACTTATATGCTAATTACAATTAGCGTAAGGCTTTTTTTATTAATAGACAATTAGTGTTAGGCAACACTGGGATCCATTTTCGTGTGCACTATTTTAAAAAAGTGTTAATTTGACATTTTCATCTGTACTCTGTAACTTATCAAGGGAAAATTCATAAAGTGATCAGTTTCAAACCATATACTTCTTCTGTTCTTTTTTATTTGTCCTAATTTTTATTTTGGTCTGTCCATTTTTATCTGTCCGCTCTGTTTATAAACATACTTTCCCTTAAACTATCAAATATATCCTTTATTTTTAATAATCATAAAATCATTTTTAATATCAAAATCTTAAATAATATCACCATATATAAGGGAAAAAACTTACCCAAATCTTTGTATTAATTGTCATTCCTTTTTTAAATAAAAACATTTATGGATAGTTATAAAATTCCTAATAAAACTTCTACTTATTCTTACATAACCTTTTCATCTGTATTAATCTTTTCATCTTTTTTTTTTTGAAACACCATGGAAGAACACATATGCTAGACTATCTAGTTTCTCTAGCTAGGACATATTTACGATCTCATATTTACGAGTATATCTAAAGAGGAAATAATCTACATTTTCAATTTTTAATTTCTCTTAAGTAAAAATTCCAAAGACTCTAAAGTTTTAGTACGGGAAACCAAAATCAAATGGAGGAAAAAAAATTTCTTAAATTGTGGATTCCATAATAAAAACAATATAAATTTGCTTTGATTTTCTTAAAATATTTCCTAAAATAATAATCCTATCAAACTTAAGCTAATAATTTAATTTTGGTAATAATATAACATTAAATAGGCTAGTCAAGGGCTAGTCATGATATTTTATAAGATTTCCTTAATATCTTGACAAAATCAAAGCGGACTCTTAGTTTAGGATGGAGGGAGTATTTAATAAACCAGGCAAGACTTCAAATTCTTCTATAAAGTGGCCTTTCCGTTTGATTTTACACATGGACCCACCAGATCGGTCATCGGCGTTGAACAAGTCAAATCAGCTTCAAGACGTAGATTTAGTGAAGACATCTAGTGTATATTTAGGGCTTCAGAGAAGGTTTTGATTTTGTGGAGATGAGGTACAAAACATTAAATCAGATGAAACAAGAGTTAGAGTTTCCTTGAAGAATTCCGAATGGATTTAGAAGAAAAAATTGATGATGGTTTTGATTCGAGTATTAATTCAACTCATAAGAAGAGGTGAGTTAAATTTAGGTTTTTGTAATTGATTTGTTATTATATATGAAATTGAGCTAATTGAATCAATTAATAATTGGGTTTGGTTCTGATTGGAGTGAAAATGGTTGTATGAGGTTAAATTTTGATTTCACAGGGAATTAGGGTTCAATGGGCGTGTTATGTTGGTGGTAGTATACATGGATTTTCAAGTACAGATGTTGTTTGAAGCTGGAATTACAGGTGGTGATAGTTGTGCTGAGTTGGTTTGGATGGTAATGATGGTGAAGTTGAATCCCTAGTGGTAGTGATGTTGAGCTAAGAAAGATGCATGAAAGAAATAAAGTTTTAACTGTTGGAGGAGATAATTTTGAGTTACAGGAATGGAGTTGGTGAGGAACTGAATGCTGGAGTTGGATTTCAGGTATGTGCAGCTGTAGAATGGTTAAGGTTCTAGTGGTGGAATTGCTAGTGGATATTGTAAGTGGTTGTAATGTTGCTGTTGAAAGATTGTTGTTGTTGTAGCCTAAGATAATGATGAGCAGGGTTGGTATTCATTGTATACTAAGCAATGACCATCTTATGAGAATTTGCTTGTGTTGAGCTCAATTTATTGGTGGTTTTGAGCCGAGATGATGGCTCAACTGGTGTTGTTGTTGTTCAGAAAAGAAGAAAAGTTGTGGCGGTTAATTGACTAAGAAGATGGTGTTGCAGTTGAAATGAAATTGCAGGTGCAGTTGCAATTGGTGGTTGTTACAGGGAGAAAATGATAAGTGACTGCAGTTGTTGGTTCATGTTGCAGGTGTGCATGGGTGGTTGTTATATGAAGTTGTTGCAGGTGTTCAAAGTTAAACATAGTGCAAGGATTAATGGGTTTGATTTATTTCTGCCGTTGCTTGTAGACAATGACACTGAGAGATGGAACGAACGAGTTAAGAGTGTGAGATATGAACTGATGGCCTGATAGATAAATGTGACAAGGGAAGTTGAGTGCTGTCGTGATTGTGCAGTTTCTAGCAAGGGTTCAAAGCTGTCATTATTGTCAAGAGTATAATGGCCTTAATCTTGTTCAGGCGAGTTGACTCACCGATCCAGACTGACTCACTAAGGGTTAATTTGTCTTTTACTAAGGAGGTTAACTGACGCTTATGCATTTATCGGTTGTTATCTGTTTTTTTTAAAAACGGGATGGAAAAAGTCTATATCGGCCACTTTATATAAACATTTAAAATAACTGCCATTTTCCGAAATATATGAGAAAAACATGGTCACTTAACCCTTACTAAAATCTTGGACTGATTTGCTAATTTTAGGGGCATTTCCAAAATAATTGCTTAAAAGCAGGCACTATGGTTAGGAAAGAATCACATCACCAGAGGAAACTTAAAAAGCAAAATTTATCGGCAAATCAATGTCAGCAAGGATCTTTTTCCTAATTTTTTCTCTAGATTCGGAGAACTAATTAGAGAAAAGTCGTTATAACCCAAGCCACTTCTGTGCCGTGGTTGCATTTTTCTACTTTTGAGGCTTGCGTCGGAGGATCTATCAACACCATAGCGTTCTTGCTCTAATCAAGCTGGGGTGTGAACAACAACTTGAATAGGCGAGGTCACAAGATGCAAATGAGGTTTGAGGTTGTACCACTTTTCTTCTTTAACTTTATCCGATATTAATTTTTGCTTTACCACAGTTTAGGATACGAAATCTTTGGAGATTGAGAAAGCCTCCACCAAAGACATGAGCAAATCCGCAGCAACTTGCGCATTTTCTTGATCATGCTTCTTGAAACAATGCAACTTGAGCATATTTTTGGTCGGAGTTGGGTAGTTACAGAGCTGAATAATGGAATACCAGAAAAACAGTAACCTTGAGTTGAAAGATCGCAAAGTACGCTAGCTAGATCACGCTGAAGATAGAGCCAAAAAGGCTATGGGAATGGGACCAGCTCTAGTGTTGCGTCCTTTAGCCAACCCCAAATGACAAATGCGTCCATACAAGCTAGCTAGTTGCACCAGACCCACTTCACTAACAAAAGCTACATAAGTATCTAGTACAAAAAGTTAGATGTAAAGCAACACAACTTGAGTACTACTACCTTAAAAGCTAAGCCTATAGCAAGATGTGTCACAGTCGGACAAAGGAATATATATCTTGGTAGAAGTCGGTGAAGAGTTAAGAGATTGTCATTCAAAAGAGCCACTAGAAAATCCTCAAACAATATCAAATCTCATGCAATGAAATTGATATAACATCCAGTTGACTTGTCCCTGAATGAGTTATGATGTTTATGGGATCAACACTGTTTCCCTTTGAAAAAACAGGCTTGCTTTCCTACTTATCTTAAGAATGTTCATGTTTATGGCTTTCCGGAGTTTAGAGTGATACTAGTTAGTTAGGCACTAAAACATAGGGGTATTTACTCCCCTAAAGCATGTCAGATATTCAGATATCTTTTTCCATTGGCCTTTAAAGTTAAATTCCGTCAGTTTACTTAAGAAAACACTAATAATCACGGACCGAGAGTTTTAACATTGCGAATAGCCGGCATTTACATTATGTTGATTCCCATGGCATTCCGGTAGGATCCCAAATCCAAATTAGTCTTTTAGGCTTTGAAATCGGTTTTCTTTTTTTTGTTTGTCTAGAACCACTAATATTTTGAATTTCTTAAAACTTGAATCGAGAAAAGAGTATCATAGTTACTTGGATTTGTGGGAGAAAATTGCCAAAATGCCAAGTACAACCGATTATTTTTTCGAAAATAAATTAGTAAACCGTGTAAAAAACACCTTTAAAACCGGCCTCTCACTTGCAAGGAAGTGCATCTTCAATCAAAATATTCAACTTTTATATTGGCTAAATGGGCATAATGACGCATCCCTATTAAAAACACCTAGTAGTAGGGTTCCATAAATTTGTGATGATGCTCTTTCAATCTTCCAAAAAGATTGATTAAACTGGTTATGGCCCAATACAGAAATTAGAACTTATCATGTGCCACTTTGGGGTCAACAATCTAAATAGTACCACCACTTAGTTGGTGGAGACTTATTACTGATGATGATCGCCAAGGTGAAAGGCTTCTAGTAGTATTTATAGCTAGGTAGCTAAAATTTTGGAAGAAAATGAGTAGGGTTTAAATGTAGTTATGACTTTCTATAATTAGCAACGAAATTTAATTTCCAGATCAATATGTGTTCTGCATCGCATTTGGCTTAAGTCAATGGAGCTTGTATTAGAGAATGTGGGATACAGGGGAGAGATAATGGGATGAGTGAACTAGCTCTCAAATTTTAACATAAGTCATGAGTGTGACATATAGATGGGATAGTACCAGTGCTTATGCTAATTATTATTAATGAAAAGACTTAAATCTAAGAAGTATCATATATCAGCGGATTACCTTGATAATTGATAAGTAGTCATTATAGAAGCTTTCACCTGTTGTTTCTTTTGCACCCATGTGGAATCTTTAATTTTAGGAGTTCCCCTATATACCCAAAAACACTAACGATACCCCTTTGTCAGCTTACCCCC
Organism: Papaver somniferum; assembly: GCF_003573695.1. Taxonomy (NCBI): domain Eukaryota; kingdom Viridiplantae; phylum Streptophyta; class Magnoliopsida; order Ranunculales; family Papaveraceae; genus Papaver; species Papaver somniferum. Next base: position 7,069,188 of record NC_039364.1, on the reverse strand, counting down.
AACATTTATATACCTATCCATCAATCTTCTAAAATGGTATACCCCCTTTGAAATTGATGAGACTGTGCAGTTATTCCTCTTCCCTACTCTCTTCACAAATCTAGATATGGGTCGAAGAACCTCGGTAGCTTGAGTTCTTATTTAAACCTTATTTGACATTAAATGGTGCCCCATTGTAATCCAACTTATTGATTTCTTATAGTCTTATGTTTAATCTTGTGTTCATCACTTTCTCTTTGTTATTTTTGGTTGTTTGTTTTTCTGATTGAGGAGGTTTGATTATATGATTTAGACACTGATAGAGTTTTTGTTTCAATGTTTTTATAGTGAAAATGGGAAATATTGGGATTTTATGCATTGGTTTTGTGAAAATGTATGGTTGTTCATCCGTTGGGTATTGATATTGGGAGTATCCTTGTTTGTGATTTGATGTTGTCCATGTAAAAGAAGTGGCTTCTAGGCGGAAATTAGAAATTTATTTAGGTTAACCTTTACTTATTGGGCATGAGTTTTGTTGGTAGTTAGGGTTTATATCTTTTGGTTTAGTTTGACGAAAAAAAAAAGCGTTAATTGGTTGAATCAGAAGATGTGCTTGGTTAGTAGTAGTAATGACAACGCTCGCACCTCTATTTTAGCATGGGTTCGTTGGTTTTCGTTGGTTATTCTAGGGTATCGTTCTCTATGTACCGAGAAGTGTACGGTAGTGAGCTTAGGATGTTGATGGAATTTCTTGTCGAATTCTGAATTGCCTCCAGAAGCGTACACCCACGATGATGAGGTGATGAAGAATGCAAACGTTATTGGAAATCCAGGCCTTGTGAAGAATTTCAGAAATAGGATTGTTTTATATTTCCAGTTGATTTTATAAATGGGACGATAGATCGATGCGATTTAGATCTTAAACAGAAGTTCCATGCAATTCGAATCGTACCGAAGATGATTCATTTTTCTGAAGATATTTTTTTACGGTCATGTAAGGGGTATCAATATCGAAAAATTTATGCTTCAAAAAAAAAATTAAAAAATTCTAATGATTCAACAGTTTTCATGCTAGTCAAATTATAAGTACCGTTAGTGTTTTCCGAGGTATGTAAAGGAACTCCCTTAATTTTGTGCTGATTAGAACGCCCACGGTAACGAACTGGGAAGGCAAAATACTTGTTAATATAATTGTAACCTTTAAAAAAAAAAGGTCTATACTTGCTCTCTTTGACGACTAAAGCTTTTCATAATAGATGCCACTTTGGTATAATGGTAGAGTTCTGGAAAAACGCCTCAGTTGAAAGAGCAGGTTTCCACACGTCAAAACAGGAAAAGATGAGAAAGAGAAATGAGAAATTACTTATTAGCTAATGATATCGGCGGCTTGAGTTCGAAGCTCGTCAGTATCATCAAGGTCAACGACTATCAAGGTGATCAAGGTCAAGGACTATCAAGGTGAGGTGTGAGATCTTTTTTTTCTTTTCTTTTCCTAGCTAGTTTTAGGCTTGTAGGAAGTTTTTCATAAGTACAGATAAATCTCACATACGCTCAACGAATGGATTGAACTCCCCTGGTGAGCCGAAAAGAATAAGATTGCTATTACGGTGTGTTCAACATGAGATTTGGATTGGATGCTCTGTGCATGTTGCCAGAAGAAATAATTTATCAACTGAAGCAACCATACTCTCATACTCTTAATATGATCGCATATTCATGTAATATTACAGACTACTCATTCAAGTAACGCCGTCCCAATGATGGAGTTTTGCAGAACATGGTGGAGGATGTCAGACACAAAATCAATTACCAACTGCCACCGGACGTGAAGCCTAGAATTTTTCACTCAACGGGCTATCACCTGGCCCAAGCCCAGTGACCGGGATGTTGCAGTAGACAAAATGTTGACGCGTGTGGTGAGATGGAGTGAGGAATGGTTGAAACTTTATGAGGACAACATGAATCTCTGGAACTTTGGATGAGTCCATCAAAGGGACAATAAATTTGGACGAAAGAGGATGAGTCCATCAAAGGGACAATAAATTTGGACGAAAGAGGTTCAATATATTTGAATGAACTCTCTCCAATAGATTTCAAGTGAAAGGTAATTATATTTGGAAAATAATGAATCTTTTTGTAATCGCATTCGTATTTTGTGTAATGTACTTTGAAGTACTACTGATGAATGAATTGGATGTGATTTTTTTGTGTTTACATGCTAAAAGTCGTCGTTTTTATCTATTACTCAACTTGCCGACTAGCTCTTTAACTTACAAGTCGGCATCCAAGGTATGATACGATCATGCTGACCATTCCAGATTGACAAAATTCTTTTGACTTTTTCCCAGGGTCGTCGACTAAATTTGTCAAATTGACGACCAATGCTATCTGACAACCTTGTGACATAAAACTTGGTACAACCGGCGTCATCGTCATTCTAAACAATGACGATTAATCTTTTGTCTGCACGTTTGGAAATTTACAACCTGACGACTAAAATGGCCGAAAATCTCATTTTCCTGTATCTCTTTTCTCAACATAGTGGTATTATAATGAAAAGAATGACGACAAAACTGTAGTCGACACCTTAAAAAATATTCAACTTGACTTCTAATAAATTGATAAGAATGACGACCAAAGTGTAGGCAGTCGGCATGTTGATAGAACTTTAACATGACCACTATGATCGGCAATTAATAAAACATCCTAGGACAAAAAATAACAAAGCCCGTCAGTTTCTATTAATAATATCCTAAATGAGCAAATAATGTCGTCATTTTATAAAAACTAAATCTTTCTGATCAAACTATAGTCGTCAATATAGGAACTTTAAAACCCTTATGAGAGTACCAAAGCAAGCACATTAAACATTTAACTAGAGCATATAAACATTAAAAACGGAACCAAAACACATTTGGGATATATGGGTAATATTTTTTGGCAGTACACACATGTTTTGATGAGGTAAGTAGCTTTATCTTACCATCCAACATGGATCTGTGCAAGGTAGAAGGTTGATTTTAGAAACTTCATCTTCATATGGAGCTACATGCTCATCCATCCAATAGAAAAATCCACAACAAGTGCATTTTGAAGCACACGGTTGATATACATCTTCTTTTGCAACTTTCATGAGAAATAAGAAACCCCTACAATTAGAAAATGGAATATCTGCAGCCTTCAAAGGGGCAATCCTTTGCAAAATGACCATAAAGTGTACAAAGAACAAAATAATTGATAATGGTTCGCTCGAACCTTCGATTCTTTAAGCTTGGTAGAAGATAAAGTTGAAGTTGAAAGTACTTTTATACTAACAACACACTTATGGATAATTTTTGAAATTACTAGCCGTTGAGCGTCAATTGAGTGTACTTTGTACTTCTGCTTTTATTTTTGTATCAGCAATAGGTTATATGTTATATTAGTCGTGATGGTTGATAATTTGGTACAACAACTAATAGTAAAAAGTCGTCAAGGACGTTACTTTAGTACCAAGACGACCCGCAACAGTCGCCAGTGTAGAACATTTCGTGCTGGGACGACTTAATAGTAATCTAACATTGTTTAAAACTGCAAAAAAAGGTCTAAAATTTGAAAGAAATTGAAATAGAAATTGACACAGGTTTAAGAGTTACTGAAAATTCTATAATTAAACCCACAATCTAAGAGTACAGAACATAATCTAAAACGTCTTAGAAACTGAAAAAGCGGGGGTCTAACAACACCACCCAATATTTCGCTTAGCAATCTGTATGGACTAACTCCGATATACTTACTAGAGAATCAACTAGACATTCAGACTCAATCTAGATAAGAGTATATCAAGGAGTTAATATCTCTCTCTTGATTTGATTTAATCAAGCATAATTTGCGAGTCCTAATCAAATACAAGAAATGACTTGGATGCTACCAAAGAACAATATCCAAGTGTCAATCAATTTAAATCAACAACCAAAAGGTCGGATATTCTAATTGATTGATCTTCAAAACACAACCTGTATTATTTCAATTATAAAGATAAACAATATAATGCGGAAATAAAAATAACACAACCACCAGAATTTTGTTAACGAGGAAACCGCAAATGTAGAAAAACCCCGGGACCTAGTCCATATTGAACACACACTGTGTTAAGCCGCTACAGACACTAGCCTACTCCAAGCTAACTTCGGACTGGACTTTAGTTGAACCCCAACCAATCTCACACTTATCCAAGGTACAGTTGTGCTCCCTACGTCTCTGATCCCAGCAGGATACTACGCACTTGATTCCCTTAGCTGATCTCACCCACAACTAAGAGCTCCTATGACCCAAAGTCGAAGACTTGAAAATAAACAAATTTGTCTCACACAGACAAGTCTATTGAAAGGATCAATCTGTCTTCCACAGATAAACCCAAAAGGTTTTGTTCCGTCTTTTGATAAATCAAAGTGAACATGAACCAATTGATAATCCGGTCTTATATTCCCGAAGAACATCCTAGAGTTATCAATCACCTCACAACAATCTTAATCGTATGGTAGCGAAAGAAGATGTTGCGGAATCACAAACAGTGAGACAAATATGTTTGTGATTGCTTTTTATATCTTGCCTATCGGAGATATCAATCTCAAGCTTTTTATATCTTGAGTGATAGACAAGATTTACCAAACAACACAATCAATTTGTGTTGCGGTGAACAACAATTTTTCATTATTTTCCTCTTGAGAGGAATCCTCTGACCTTTGTCTATCAAAATGATTTGACCATAATTTCTTCTCTAATGGTCTTGTTTTTCCCTTGGAAACTAACTTCTTAGACGAAGATAAAATCCTACATACCTCTGCGTTCTTCTGAGCAAGTTTAAGCTTATTTGCTAATCGATTTGCTCTTCGTTGAAGTTTGTTGACGTTCCTCAATTGATGTTTGTACTTGTAACACCTTGAAACTTCATGACCCTTCTGAGAACAAAATAAACACGTCAATCTTGGATAATATTCAGGCATCTGAGATGTGCACGCAGCTGACATATAATGGATCCTGAAACATTACAAACAGGGTTTCCAAAGAATGGGTCAATTGATTCTTCCATCTTGATTGGGTTCTCTTCTTCACCAAAACCATCAAGATTGATATGTGTATTGCTACAATTATCAAAATCAATGTTTTGACATAGAAGAGCCACACTTGATTTCCTATCTTCATCAGAATCATAGATTTCAGACATCTCATCAAGTGCTACAGCAAGACCTTTGTTCTCAGTGTATTTTCTACGATTTGGGCACTCGTTTGCAAAATGACCAAAACCTTTACACTAAAAGCACTGAGGCATATCCTCGTCATCAGCCTCGTCAGCATCCCTGTTTTTAGGAGGAATGCGGTTGTGAGGTTTATCTGACGACCTAGGTTTGTCTCTTGAAAACCGTTTACTTCTCTTCAATAGAAGATCCCTAAACTGTCTTGTGATCATAGAGACTGGTTTTTTTCAAGATCTTCATCTGATGAATCAGCCTCAGATAGATCATCCTCATAGACATAAATAATTTTACCTTTGTCAAGTAATTTAGTGTTGTTTGGTTCTTTGAAAACAACATCCTTTCCGATTTTGGATGTATACTCATGATCAAAGATCTTTAGCTTCCCAACCAACGTATTTCTGGAAAGATTATCAAGGTTATTTCTCTCGACGATGGCATGCTTCTTAGAATCGTACCTAGATGGCAGGGATCTTAGAATTTTCATCACAATGTCATTTTCAGTAATAGTCTTACCCAATGCAAAAGATGCATTAACAATTTTAGACACTTTGTGATTAAACTCATCAAATGAATCTTTATCTGCCATACGAAGGTTTTTCCTAATCGGAACTAAGGTTTTGAATCCTAGCTTCCTTATCACTGGTATTTCCTTCAAATATGTTTTCTAATATTTCCCACACATCTTTAGACCTAGTGCAATTTGACACGTGGTGTTGAAGATTTGGGGTAATGGCATGTATGATGGCATTCAAACCGTCGGAGTTTTGCTTTGCAGCAAGTATCTAGGCTGGACTGTATTCACCAATATTTGTGGGAACGTTTACATTACCAACTGCCACAACGGGAGAATCATAGCAATTAATAACATATACCCATGATTGAAAATCACATGCTTGAAGAAAAGCTCGCATAGCAATTTTCCACCATAAGTAATTAGAGCCATCGAAGACTGCTGGTACGTTAATAGAGATAGCACCCCTGTCCAAAGAGTCAGATCCCTACAAACACAGACTTGAACGTGTTATCTTGCTCTGATACCAATTGAAAAATCGGGGGTCTAACAACACCACCCAATATTTCGCTTAGCAATCTGTATGGACTAACTACAATATACTTACTAGAGAATCAACAAGACAGTCAGACTCAATCTAGATAAAAGTATATCAAGGAGTTAATATCTCTCTCTTGGTTTGATTTACTCAAACAGAATCTGCGAGTCCTAATCAAATACAAGGAATAACTTGGATGGTACCAAAGACCAATATCCAAGTGTCAATCAATTTAAATCAACAACCAAAAGGTCGGATATTCTAATTGATTGATCTTCAACGCACAACCTGTATTATTTCAATGATAAATATAAACAATATAATGTGGAAACAGAAATAACACAGACACAAGAATTTTGTTAACGAGGAAACGACAAATGCATAACAACCCTGGGACCTAGTCCAGATTTGAACACACACTGTATTAAACCGCTAAAGACACTAGCTTACTCCAAGCTAACTTCGGACTGGACTGTGGTTGAACCCCAACCAATCTCACACTGATCCAAGATACAGTTGCGCTCCTTACGTCTTTGATCCCAGCAGGATACTACACACTTGATTTCCTTATCTGATCTCACCCACAACTACGAGTTGCTATGACCCAAAGTCGAAGACTTGAAAATAAACAAATCTGTCTCACACAGACAAGTCTATGAAAGGATCAATCTGTATCCCCGAGATAAACCCAAAAGGTTTTGTTCCGTCTTTTGGTAAATCAAGGTGAACAGGAACCAAAGGATAATCCGGTCTTATATTCCCGAAGAACAACCTAGAGTTATCAATCACCTCACAACAATCTTAATCGTATGGTAGCGAAACAAGATGTTGCGGAATCACAAAAAATGAGACGAAGATGTTTGTGATTACTTTTTATATCTTGCCTATCGGATATATCAATCTCCATCCAATCAATCTGATTGTACTCGTGTTGATGGTGGTTTTTAGCTTAGGGTTAAAATCGTAAAACCGCGCATTTATTGAGTCAATCAGCATTCCTACATAAGAATTACCAGAGTACCTTTTCTCTTTTACATATGTCATGTTCCACGTCAGAACCCTTAGTATTGACCGACATTATCTTCGTATATGCCAAACCCTAATTCTCATGCCACCGTGCCAATGGCAAACCATGCCAGCCACGTCTCCGCAGCAAGGCATGCCAACCATGATAGCCGCATCACCGTTTCAATGGCATACCATGCCAGCCACGTCTCCGCGCCAAGGCATGCCAACCATGCCAGCCACGTCTCCGCGCCAAGGCATGCCATCCGCGCCACCGTGCCAATGGCAAACTATGCCAGACACGTCTCCGCTCCAAGGCATGCCAACCATGTCAGCCGCGCCATCATGCCAGCCACGTCTTCGCGCCAAGGCATACCAACCATGCCAGCCGCACCACCGTGCCAATGGAAAACCATTCCAGCCACGTCTCCGCGCCAAGGCATTCCAACCATGCCATCCGCGCCACCGTGCAAATGGCAAACCATGTCAGCCACGTCTCCGCGCCGAGGCATGCCAACCATGCCAGCAACACCACATGTTCCAAGGGCATGCCGTGCAACCTCTCCACGCCAAGGCATGCCAACCATGCCACATGTGCCAATAATATATCGTGCCAGCCGCATCTCCGCGCCAAGGAATGCAAACCATGTCAGCCGTCCCAACATGCCATGCACGACGCTGGCTGCTAAAACGAAGGGTTGCAAAAATCAACGACCACCCTTCCACCTGAGATGCAGATCTTAGCCGTCCAAGGTCGCCAGCTAAAGCGTGGTAACCTTTGGCCCAACGCCAAGCCCTAATTTTGGCCGCGCCCAAGCTATGCCAAAACCCTAGTTTTTGGCCGCGCCTAAACTACGCCAAAATCCTATCTTGGCCGCGCCTAACACATGCCAAAGCCAAACACGACGCTGGCTGCCAGAACGAAGGGTTGTAAAAATCAATGACTTCCCTTCTTTCTGAGATACAAATCTCAGCCACACAAGTTCGCCACCTAACGCATGGCAACTTACAGCCCAAAGCCAAACATCACGGTTCATGCAAACCCTAATTTTGGCCGCGCCTAACACATGCCAAAGCCATGCACGACATTGGCTGCGAAAACGAAGGGTTGCAATAATCAACGACTACCCTTCCATCTGAGATACAGATCCCAACCGTCCATGTTCGCCAGCCGCACCACATGTGTCAATAGCATGCCGTGCAACCTTTCCGCGCCAAGGCATGCCAACCATGCCGCATGTGCCAATGGCATGTCGTGCCAGCTACATCTCCTTGCCAAGGCATGCCAACCATGCCGCATGTTTTCATGGCATGCCGTGCCAGACACATCTCCGCGCCAAGGAATGCCAACCATGACACATGTTCCAATGGAATGTTGTTCCAGCCACATCTCCGTTCCAAGGCATGCCAACCATGGCGCATGTGCCAGGGGAATGACGTGCCACATCTCCTCACCAAGGCATTCCAACCATGCCACATGTGCCAATGGCATGTAGTGCCAGCCGCGCCAAGGTATGCCAACCAGGCCAGCCGCACCGCTATGCTAAAACCATGCCATCCTTTACTTCACGACCGTTGGCTGCCAAAGAAAAGGGTTGCAACAATCAACAGTCACCTTTCCATCTAAGATGCAGATCTTAGACGTCCAAGGCCACCAGCTAACGCGCGACAACCTTTGGCCCAATGCCAAGCCCTAATTTTGACCGCGCCCAAACTATGCCTAAACCATAGCTCTTGGCCGCGCCTAAACTATGCCAAAATCATATCTTGGACACGCCTAACCATGTCAAAGCCATGCCGGTCATGCTTTCATGACGCTGGCTACCAAACGAAGAGTTGCAATAATCAACGGCTACCCTTCCTCTCAAGATGCAAAATCTCGACCGTCGAAGGTCACCACCGATCCGGAAAGTCTCCCAAGCTCGACTTGCCAAATAGCAGCAACATGCTACATGTTTTCTACGAACACACTCGATACATCAACACATTTCACAAACTAGGGGATGCTCCTTAGGGTATTGGTTTGGCAGTTTACAGCGTGCGGCGTACACTACTCCCATTACAACACAGTGTCGTAAGAATGAGGAGGTTAGTAAATACAGGGGGTAATGGTGAAATGCTCTCCTTCATTATGGAACATCAATTCTAGGCGTTACCGATTACCACCTCCTCCCATTTACTCATCTGTTTATATTTCTTACGATACCAGAGTACGTTTCACTTCGACTTATATAAATAGGTCTTACCTATTTCCACCGAACAACAAGTTACGGTCAGGAGCATACAACACTCAGAAATCACCTGTTAGCTATCCCATCTGTTAGTTTACGCTTTCTGATACAAGTCAAAACAACTACTCTTCCAGAATCAACTAATCTGGTCTTAACACTCTCTTCGCTTCCCTCCCCAAAACCAACCCTTCTCCTTCACTTTGTGACTGAAGCAAGTCTGGAATAGCCATTTCTTGGTTTAGGCCAGATTTGTACAGATTGATCTATCGAATCTAAAGTACTCCCTTGAAGTACATTGTTTAGGGTTTAGGGTTTAGACTCGTTTCTCAACCATAACACACGAAATTACCGAAACCAGCAGAAACTGTTTTCACCCTCAAACAATTGGCTACCACAGTGAGAGATTAATCTCTCGGTTACAATATCTATTTCCAACTCCCAATATCATACTTCAACCCAGACATCAAGGTAGTAGAAGCAAACGATCCGCTCAGGGATCGGTGACTCAGTTACCAATCATGACACGGCAAGAGGTTACTGGGACTTACAATATGGTAGAAGCAAACGATACGCCCAGGGATCGACGACTCGGTTATCAGGTGAATCAAGAACGACTGTGGACTTTCCACAATCACGGCGGTGCTTCCCAAAAAAATCAGACTTACACCCGGAAGATTCATTTTTCGTCAAGAGATCCGAAAAACCGAGTAAGCCTTTCCTAGACAAAATACATAGTTTACTACCTCAATTTATTACGGGAATGATAAAACCGATAGCCATGCTATGTTTCATCTCATGCTCTCTACCGACACGCAATGCTCACGGTTCCATGGTTTTCCAGGGATGTTTGCGTCACTTGCAATCGTAACCAAGACAACATTATTCTAAAACAATTTATTCAAAAAGAATAATCCAAAACCCACATAGATAACAGTTATCTATCAATTCAAACCAAAACCATAAACCAGGTGTTTCATTTGCCTTTCAAAAAAAAAAACTAAATAAAGAAGTTCAGAAGACAGGAGTGCATTTAAGGAAAACTATCCAGTAACGGCTTGCTCTTCTTGGAGAAAGCCTCCCTCGCGCTTTCGAGAGCCGCCCTTTTCAGATTCAGCTTCCTGGACAACCTTTCGATTTCCGCCTCCTGCCGTGTGATTTCATCCGGAGAAGGGCCTTCGACCGCTATGGTTTTCAACCTTTCAATCTCAGCAAAGCCTTCAAAAAACCAGGAGACGTTGAATTCATTGTCTGCGCACATATCACGATGAAACTTCCAACTTATAATCACGTCCTTGAAAACGGTGCGACCAGTCACTTTACACATATCCACACGTTTGGCCAGCGCAGACTGACTAGTGACCTTTTTGGTTGTGGTAATGTGTCAGTACCTTTCCGATATCTTGCCATATAGCGTTTTATATTTGGCTGGCACGCTGAAGCCCCCGATCAATACATGATCCGGATAAGGAACCAAGTATGGAGGAGCAAAAGTGGCGCCAGCAACTGAACCAGTGACCAGCAAGGGATTCCCAAATACAATTGTGCCTGCAGACACGAGAATGCTCTCCGTTATTCGAATCGCAACAACACTTTCAGCTTGATCGACCTCGGTTTCCAGATTGCCATATGTGGCTACCGCGGTTAGAGGTAGAACTGTATTTCCACGAGCCTCCACTTCAGGGCCATCTCCAGAAGTGGATCCTTCCTGAAATATCACGAGTTAGACACTTTCAAAAAAAAAAAGAGGGAGAGAGAAAGATGCGCAGAAAACTCACTGATCTGCTTTCAGAAGAAGACTCAGCACTTCTATCGGAAGATCTATTATCGTCATCACGAGATTCTGAGCTTTCCTCCTTTTTCGGTTCTTCTTCACTACGGGAAGGCTCAGCATTGCCACCCTCCGCCTCAAGAGATACCGATTTCTGACAAGCGCAAGTTCGGTAAAGACGTTCACACTGCTGAGACCCTGAACAAAGTGCCAAAACCTCAGCAGCGGGTGCTTTTCCAAAACCTCAGGAAAGGGTTTACCACGGGTATTCTCTACTTTATTATTCACGAAACCTTGGATAGCAAGGAACTCATCCTACCAGAACTCATTATACTTGGAAGTCGTCGACGGGTTTCTTTCCAACGACAAGAAGGGGAGACGCTTACCCGGAACGAGGGCACTGGCGTCGAGAACGGCGGGCAACGGATTCTTTGAAGCAACCAACTAACGAGCAAGAGGGACTCCTTGGTCAAAGCCCATATGTCGAGCTACCCGGTCAATATTGTAGGAGACTACCTGGAACGATCCTCGAAAGAAATATGGTATACAACCGGCACGCAACTTCGCATGAATACAACCTCTCCAACACTCATATTCCTTTCGTCAGAGAGAAAAGACATGTTCGGAGCAGAATCAAAAGTGTTAACCTGAACTATGGATGCGCACACCGAGGCCCACGAGCGAAAGTTGGCCGCATACGAATTGTCGATAAAATCAACCAGGTTTTAACCGGCTCTTGGGGGCCTATTCGACCAGCGAAGTATCCTCGAACTGCCACAAGCCTAGGGAAGTGAAGCCAACGGTTTAGGAGCGCATCTCTCGAAATGCTCCCATAACCATGCCTGGAGGAAAGCGGCATGGACATACAAGTCACCTTTCATGTAGCCATTTGAAGCGCTCATGTATGCAACCAGATGATCCAAGTGTGTGTACAAAGAACCAATAAACAAGCCTCCAATGGGGAGAACGACGCCTTTCGCTAATTTTATGGAAAGCTTGATAAGTTCCGCCCTTATCTCCTTCCTATCAGGGCCATCATCGAAAATATCTCTGGATAACCAAAGAGCCAAGAATGCCGCGACATGAAGCGTACTATTCTTTTGATCCGGCTCCAACTCATCGGGAAACCATTAAGACACCCACCAGTTGTAGAAACACCTCGTCTCATTTTCTTTCCGAACGAACCCTTTCAACTTCGCAACCAGAGCGGTGCGCGTCTCTTTTTCATCTTCTGATAACTTGATATCGAGGTTTCCTGTTATGGGAAGATTCAGCAAAATGTACAAACTTTCTAAGGAGATAGTCATTTCGCCCCACCTACATACGGCCGTGTGAGTACCTCGACACCACCTGGAGATGAAAGCAACCAGACCCGGGATTTCTTTCCTAACTTGAAGCATTACAGAGGCCGCGACGGCATCAATGATTTGCGCCCTGGTCAAGCAATCTCTCACACAGTCTTGGCTTATAATGAATCGCATCCATTTGTCGAAAGAACGCAATGGACTCACACTGATTTTAAAGTCAATAGGGGAAGCAGAGTACTCTCCTCTGTGGAGACAGAACCGTATTACACCCTCTGGTCGAACCGACCGGGTCTTTGTTTCATCTTCTGAACCGGTCATAAGAATCAACACATACGTGCCAGACGTGCCACCGTGCCAATGGAAAACCATGCCAGCCACGTCTCCACGCCAAGGCATGCCAACCATGCCAGCCGTGCCACCGTGCCAATGGCAAACCATTTCATCCACGTCTCCGCGTCAAGGCATGCCAACCATGCCAGCCGCGCCATCGTGCCAATGAAAAACCATGCCAGCCACGTCTCCCTGCCAAGGCATCCCAACCATGCCAGCCACGTCTCCGCTCCAAGGCATGCCAACCATGCCAGCCGCACCACACGTGCCAAGGGCATGCCTTTAAACCTCTTCACGCCAAGGCATTCCAACCATGCCACATGTACCAACAATATACCGTGCCAGCCGCATCTCCGCGCTAAGGCATGCAAACCATGCCAGCTTTCCCAACATGCCATGCACGACGCTGGCTGCCAAAACCAAGGGTTGCAACAATCAACGACCACCCTTCCACCTGAGATGCAGATCTTAGCCGTCCAAGGACGCCAGCTAACGCGTGGTAACCTTTGGCCCAACGCCAAGCCCTAATTTTGGCCGCGCCCAAGCTATGCCAAAACCCTAGTTTTTGGCCGCGCCTAAACTACGTCAAAATTCTAACTTGGTCGCGCCTAACACATGCCAAAGCCATGCACGACTCTGGCTGCCAAAACGAAGGGTTGTAATAATCAATGATTGCCTTTCCTTTTGAGATACAAATCTTTGCCACATAAGTTCCCCACCTAACGCATAGAAACTTAAAGCCCAAAGCCAAACATCAAGGTTCATGCAAACCCTAATTTTGACCGCGCCTAACACATGCCAAAGCCATGCACGACACTGGCTGCCAAAACGAAGGGTTGCAATAATCAACGACTACCCTTAAATATGAGATGCAGATCCCAACCGTCCATGTTCTTCACCCAAGGCATGCCAACCATGCCATCCGCACCACATGTGCCAATGACATGTCGTGCAACCTTTCCGCGCCAAGGCATGCCAACCTATGCCGCATGTGCCCATGGCATGCCGTGCCAGCCACATCTCCGCGCCAAGGCATGACAACCATGCCGCATGTGCCAAGGGCATGTCGTGACACATCTCCGCGCCAAGGCATGCCAACCATGCCACATGTGCCAATGGCATGCCAACCAGGCCAGCCGCACTATTGTGCCAAAACCATGTCATCCTTTCCTTCACGACCGTTGGCTGCCAAAGAAAAGGATTGCAACAATCAACTATCACCTTTCCATCTAAGATGCAGATCTTAGACGTCCAAGGCCACCATCTAACGCGTGGCAACCTTTGGCCCAATGCCAAGCCCTAATTTTGACCGCGCCCAAACTATGCCTAAACCATAGCTCTTGGCCGTGCCTAAACTATGCCAAAATCATAGCTTGGACACGCCTAACCATGTCAAAGCCATGTCGGCCATGCTTTCATGACGCTGGCTACCAAACGAAGAGTTGCAATAATCAACGGCTACCCTTCCTCTCAAGATGTAAAATATCGACCGTCGAAGGTCACCACCGATCCGGCAAGTCTCCCAAGCTCGACTTGCCAAACATCAGCAACATGCTACATGTTTTCCAAGAAAACACTCGAGACATCAACGCATGTCACAAACTGCGGGATGCTCATTAGGGTAGTTTTTTGGCGGTTTACAGCGTGCAGCGTACACTACGCCCGTTACAAGACAGTGTCATAATAATGAGGCGGTTAGTAAATACATGGGGTAATGGTGAAATACTCTCCTTCATTATGGAACATCAATTCTAGGAGTTACCGGTTACCACCTCCTCCCATTTACTCATTCGTTTCTATTTCTTACGAGACCAGAGTACGTTTCACTTCGACTTGTATAAATAGGTCTTACCTATTTCCATCGAACAACAAGTTTTGGTCAGGAGCATACAACACTCAGAAATCACCTGTTAGCTTTCCCATATGTTAGCTTACGCTTTCTGATACAAGTCAAAACAACTACTCTTCCAGAATCAACTATTCTGGTCTCAACACTCTCTTCGCTTCCCTCCCCAAAACCAACCCTTCTCCTTCACTTTGTGATCGAAGCAAGTTTGGAATGGCCATTTCCTGGTTTAGGTCGGATTTGTACATATTGATCTCTCGAATCTAAAGTACCACCTTGCAGTACATTGTTTAGGGTTTAGACTCGTTTCTCACCCACAATACACGAAATTACCGAAACCAGCAGAAACTGTTTTCACTCTCAAACAATTGGCGACCACAGTGGGATATTAATCTCTCGGTTGAAATATCTATTTCCAACACCCAATCTCATACTTCAACCCAGACATCAAGGTGGTAGAAGCAAACGATCCACTCAGGGATCGGCGACTCAGTTACCAGGCGATTCATTTACCAATCATGACACGGCAAGAGGTGACTGGGGACTTCCAAGATGGAAGAAGCAAACTATCCTCCCAAGGATCAATGACTCGGTTATCAGGTGACTCAAGGACGACTGGGGACTTTCCACAATCACGGCGGTGCTTCCCACAAAACTCAGACTTACACCCGGAAGATTCATTTTTCGTCAAGAGATCCGAAAAACCGAGTAAGTCTTGCCTAGAAAAAATACATGGTTTACTACCTCAAGTTTTCACGGGAATAATAAAACTGATAGCGATGTTATGTTTCATCTCATGCTCTCTACCGACACGCAACGCTCAAGGTTCCATGGTTTTCCTGGGATGTTTGTGTCACTTGCAATCGTAACCAAGACAACATTATTCTAAAACAATTCATTCAAAAAGAATAATCCAAAACCCTCATAGATAACAGTTATCTATCAGTTCAAACCGAAACCATAAACTAGGCGTTTCATATGCCTTTCAAAAAAAAAACTAAATAAAGAAGTTCAGAAGACATGAGTGCATTTAAGGAAAACTATCAAGTGACGGCTTGCTCTTCTTGGATAAAGTCTCCCTCGCGCTTTCGAAAGCCGCCTTTTTCAGATTCAGCTTTATGGACAACCTTTTGATTTCTGCCTCCTGCCGTATGATTTCATCCGCAGAAGGGCCTTCGACCGCTATGGCTTTCAACCTTTCAATCTCAGAAAAGCCTTCAAAAAACCAGGAGAAGTTGAACTCATAGTCTACGCACATATCATGATGAAACTTGCAACTTGTAATCACGTCCTCGGAAACGGTGCGACCAGTCATTTTACACATATCCTTAATCGAAGATAAAGCTTCCTCCACAAGTTTGGCTAGCGCAAACTGACTAGTGACCTTTTTGGTTGTGGAAATGTGTCCGTACCTTTCCCATATCTTGGCATATAGCGTTTCATATTTGGATGGCACGCTGAAGCCCCCGATCAACACATGATCCGGATAAGGAACCAAGTATGGAAGAGAAAAAGTGGCGCCAGCAACTGAACCAGTAACCAGCAAGGGATTCCCAACTACACGGGAATGCTCTCTGTTATTCGAGTCGCAACAACACTTTCAGCTTGATCGACCTCCGTTTCCAGATTGCCAGATGGGGCTGCCGCGGTTAGAGGTAAAACTGTATTTCCACGAGCCTCCACTTCAGGGACATCTCCGGAAGAGGATGCTTCCTGAAATATCACGAGTTAGACAATTTCAAAAAAAAAAAAAGGGAGAGAGAAAGATACGCAGAAAACTCACTGATCCGCTTTCAGAAGAAGACTCAGCACTACTATCGGAAGATCTATTCTCGCCATCACGAGATTCTGAGCTTTCCTCCTTTTCCGGTTCTTCTTCACCACGGGAAGGATCAGCATTGCCACCCTCCGCCTCAAGATATGCCGCTTTCTGACGACGCGCAAGTTCGGTAAAGGCGTCCACACTGCTGAGGCCCTGAACAAAGCGCCAAGACGAATATTCAGAAATGAAATGAAGGTATACACAATCCAGCTAATCCGGGGAAAATATGACGCATACCCGGATATTGGAAGAGATGAAAGTCATGAGAGCCGCTGGATCTACCGGACTTGACCGAAATCCACCTGCACGATTCTTTGACCTTCGTTCCTTCGCTTGGAAAATGTCCGCATCCCGGCTAGGGGACTTTCTCTTAGTTGAAGAAGGATCCCTCAGCAGCGGGTGCTTTGCCAAAACCTCGGGAGAGGGTTTACCGTGGGTATTATCCATTGTATTATTCACGAAACGTTGGATAGAAAGGAATTCATCCTTCCAGAACGCATTATACTTGGAATTCGTCGACAGGTTTCTTTCCAAGGGCAAGAAGGGGAGACTCTTACCCGGCGCGAGGGAACTGACGTCGAGAACGGCGGGCAACGGATTCTCTGAAGCAACCGGCTGACTAGCAAGAGGGACTCCTTGGTCAAAGCCCATATGTCGAGCTGCCCGATCAATATTGTAGGAGACTACCTGGAACAATCCTCGAAAGGGTATACAACCAGGAACGAAACTTCGCATGAATACAACCTATCCAACACTCATATTCCTTTCGTCAGAGAGCAAAGACATGTTCGGAGCAGAAGAAAAAGTGTTAACCTAAACTATGGATGCGCACACCGGGGCCCATGGGCGAAAGTTGACCGCGTACGAATTGTCGAGAAAATCAACCAAGTTTGAACAGGCTCTTGGGCGCCTATTGAACAAGCGAAGTATCCTCGAACCGCCTCAAGCCTCGTGAAGTGAAGCCAATGGTTTAGGAGCGTATCTCTCTAAATGCTCCCATAACCATGCCTGGAGGAAAGCGGCATCGGCATATGAGTCCAATTTCATGTAGCGATTTGAGGCGCGCATGTCTGCAACCAGATGATCCAAGTGTGTATACAAAGAACCAAGAAACAAGCCGCCAATGGGGATAACAACGCCTTTCACTAATTTTATGGCAATCTTGATAAGTTTCAGACTTATCTCCTTCCTACCAGATCCATCATAGAAAATATCTCTGGATAACCAAATAACTAAGAATGCCGCGACATGAAGCGTACTATTCTTTTGATCCGGCTCCAACTCATCGGGAAACTATTGAGACACCACCAGCTGTATAAACACCTCGTCTCATTTTCTTTCCGAATGAACCCTTTCGACTTCGCAACCATAACGGTGCACGTCTCTTCTTCATCTTCTGATAACTTGATATCGAGGTTTCCTGTTATGGGAAGATTCAGCAAAACGGCTACACTTTCTAAGGGGATATTCATTTCACCCCACCTACATACGGCCGTCTGAGTACCTGAACACCACCTGGAGATGAAAGCAACCATACCCGGGATATCTTTCCTAACTTGAAGCGTTGCAGAGTCCGCGACAGAATCAATGATTTGCGCCCCGGTCAAGCTATCTCTTACGCAGTGTTGGCTTATCATGAATCGCATCCATTTGTCGAAAGAACGCAATGGAATCATACTGATTTTAAATTCAATAGGGGAAGCAGAGTACTCTCGTCTGTGGAGACAGAACCATATTACACCATCTGGTCGAACCGACCGGGTCCTTGTTTCATCGTCTGAACCGGTCAGAAGAATCGACACATACTTGGGATGATTTCTCCTAGTTGTGCCAGAAGATATTGTGAAGAATTCATCATCCATGTTTAGTTTGGAGTTTCCAACGTCTTTTGGTACAGCAAGACTTTTCTCAGGGGACATTCTAGCGAAAATTTCTTACGCTTTCGCTATCGAGGTAACTACACTGGAAACAAAACAAAGGGAAGTTACTACAAGGTGCATGAAAGGTATTTTGTCAGCAATGTAGAATCCATTTTAGACGCAAGCCAACTTGTTTTAAGTTTCAAAGTCATAACATGCATAACCGAAGAAATGAAGACTACCAAACCCTACAAAGCCACGGAAAGCACAATCCTTTCAAAGTCGTACCTTGCAACGGAAAGTATGCGCCCGACCAAGAAAGCATGCTCTACCGCGGAAACTATACGCACGTCCACACCAAGGAAAGGGAGGAAACCCTAGAAACTAGGTTTTCGTGGGGAAGGAATGGGTGTTTCCTGCCCATGCATGCCCACTTTGCGTAATAATTGAGGTGGCCAACATTACTAAGGTATTCACGCTGAAATATATATACAAATTCATGGAAAGTATATATATATGGCTAAGGTTCATACCAATACAGAAGAACAATATTTATACAAGTTCATGAAAGGTACACCTATGGATAGAGTTTGCACCAACACAAGGAAACAAGAAAAACAAATTGAAGAGGAAACGCTAGAAGACATACCTGGGATACACTTGATCAATTTATTGCTACCGCGCGGCCAGGGCGTAAGAACAAAGGTGTGAAATAAAAGGGAGAGGCCGACCCCTTTTATAGGCGTCACACTTTGGAGTTTGAATAAGGAAAGGACTTCCTATTTGAGTTAAGTAAGTAAAAGAGGAAATCGGGCCCGCGAAGACAAGCCACCACCGTGCAAACAGTCCGCTCCATGCCTTTCCTAACCGTGCAAACAGTCTGCGCCATGCCTTGCCCAACCGTGCCAACAACCAGCTCCATTCCAAGCCAATACAATGCTTGCGGCTCCATTCCAAGCCGCACGACACCTACGGCTCCCGTTCCGAGCCGAGCAATGCCAACAACTCGCTAAGCCAGCACCTCCGCGTTCTCTAGCCCAACCAAGATGACGAGTGACCAAGCCAAGCCGACAGTCTACATCTTACCACTTCACGGCCTAGACAGCAACACCATGAGTAGAATTTATGCAAGACCGCCAACACGAGAATTATAAACTCTCTTCACCTCTCGAAAAAGGTTAGCCGGGTCTTCCTGACCATTTTTTATGACTTGTCATTTCGATTTTGTCCTTGCCTGTCACCATCTTATGCTTACCTCGCAACAATGCTCTTGTTCCGAGCTAAGCAGGGGACTTAATGTTGATGGTGGTTTTTAGCTTAAGGTTAAAATCATAAAACCGCGCATCTGACATGACGTCACTTCGACCACTAGCGCATTTATTGAGTCATTCAGCATGCCTACGTAAGAATTACCAAAGTACCTTTTTTCTTTTACATGTGTCATGTTCCACGAAATAACCCTTAGTATTGACCGACATTATCTTCGCGTATACCAAACCCTAATTCTCACGCCACCGTTCCAATGGAAAACCATGCCATCCACGTCTCCGCGCCAAGGAATACCAACCATGCTAGTCGTACCACCGTACGAATGGCATACCATGCCAGCTACGTCTCCGCACCAAGGCATGCCAGACGTGCCACCATGCCAGCCACGTCTCCACGCCAAGGCATGCCAACCATGCCAGCCGTGCCACCGTGCCAATGGCAAACCATTCCATCCACGTCTCCGCGCCAAGGCATGCCAACCATGGCATCCGCGCCACCGTGCCAATGGCAAACCATGCCAGCCACGTCTCCGCGCCAAGGCATCCCAACCATGCCAGCCACATCTCCGCGCCAAGGCATGCCAACCATGCCAGCCGCACCACACGTGCCAAGGGCATGCCGTGCAACCTCTCCACGCCAAGGCATGCCAACCATGCCACATGTGCCAATAACATACCGTGCCATCCACATCTCCGTGCCAAGGCATTCAAACCATGCCAGCCGTCCCAACATGCCATGCACGATGCTGGCTGCCAAAACGAAGGGATGCAACAATCAACGACCACCCTTCCACCTGAGATGCAGATCTTAGTCGTCCAAGGTCGCCAGATAACGTGTGGTAACCTTTGGCCCAACGCCAAGCCCTAATTTTGGTCGTGCCCAAGCTATGCCAAAACCCTAGTTTTTGGCCGCGCCTAAACTACGCCAAAATCCTAGCTTGGCCGCGCCTAACAGATGCCAAAGCCATGCACGACGCTGGCTTCCAAAACGAAGGGTTGCAACAATCAACGACTTCCCTTCCTTCTGAGATACAAATCTCAGCCACACAAGTTATCCACCTAACGCATGGAAACTTACAACCCAAAGCCAAACATCACGGTTCATGCAAACCCTAATTTTGGCCGCACCTAACACATGCACGACACTGGCTGCCAAAACGAAGGGTTGCAATAATCAATGGCTACCCTTCCAACTGAGATGCAGATCCCAACCGTCCATGTTCGCCACCCAAGGCATGCCAATCATGCCAGAAGCACCATATGTGGCAATGGAATGCCATGCCGCATGTGCCAATGGCATGCCCTGCCAGCCACATCTCCGCGCCAAGGCATGCCAACCATGTCGCATGTGCCCATGGCATGCCGTGCCAGCCACATCTCCGCGCCAAGGCATTCCAACCATGCCACATGTGCTAATGACATGCCGTGCGAGCCACATCTCCGCGCCAAGGCATGCCAACCATGTCGCATGTGCCAAGGGAATGCCGTAGACAAGGCATGCCAACCCTGCCACATGTGCCAATGGAATGCCGTGCCAGCCGCAACGCTATGCCAAAACCATGCCATCCTTTCCTTCACGACCGTTGGCTGCCAAAGCAAGGGTTGCAACAATAATGGTCACCTTTCCATCTAAGATGCAGATCTTAGCCGTCCAAAGTAACCAGCTAAGGCGTGGAAACCTTTGGCCCAACGCCAAGCCCTAATTTTGACCGCGCCCAAACTATGCCAAAACCATTGCTCTTGTCCGTGCCTAAACTATGCCAAAATCATAGCTTGGCCACACCTAACCATGTCAAAGCCATTTCGTCCATGATTTCATGACGCTGGATACCAAACGAAGGGTGGCAATAATCAACGTCTAACCTTCCTCTCAAGATGCAAAATCTCGACCGTCGAAGGTCACCACCGAGCCGGCAAGTCTCCCAAGCTCGACTTGCCAAACAGCAGCAACATGCTACATGTTTTCCACGAAAACGCTCGAGACATCAACACATGTCACAAAATGGAGGATGCTCATTAGGGTATTGGTTTGGCGGTTTACAGCGTGCGGCATACACTATGCCTGTTACAAGACAGTGTCATAAGAATGAGGCGGTTAGTAAATACATGGGGTAATGGTGAAACACTCTCCTTCATTATGGAACATCAATTCCAGGCGTTGCAGGTTACCACCTCCTCCCATTTACTCATTTGTTTCTATTTCTTACAGACCAGAGTATGTTTCACTTCGACATGTATAAATAGGTCTTACCTATTTCCACCAAACAACAAGTTTTAGTCAGGAGCATACAACACTCAGAAATCACCTGTTAGCTTTCCCATCTGTTAGCTTACGTTTTCTAATACAAGTCAAAATAACTACTCTTCCAGAATCAACTATTCTGGTCTCAACACTCTCTTTGCTTCCCTCCTCAAAACCAACCCTTCTCCTTCACTTTGTGACCGAAGCAAGTCTGGAACGGCCATTTCTTGGTTTAGGATGGATTTGTACAGATTGATCTCTCGAATCTAAAGTACTCCCTCGCAGTACATTGTTTAGGTTTTAGACTCGTTTCTCACCCACAACATAAGAAATTACCAAAACCAGCAGAAACTGTTTTCACCATAAACAACTCGTACGATAGAAGATGCAAGACCAGATCAGACAACTACGATTAAAGTAGTATCGGTCTGGCTTCACAATCCCAATGAAGTCTTTAAGTCGTTAACCTGGTTTTTAAGAAGAAACCAAAGGTTAAAGGAGAATCGACTCTAGCAGACTAACTAATATCACACGTAAGGTGTGGGGATTAGTTTTGCACAGATGCTAGAGTTCCCTTACATGGTATTTCAAATCAGGGTTTGCAATCAATGTTAGCTTAGTAAAAAAGGATTCAATATTCACCGTTAGATGAAAACCTGATTAGATTCAAGATTATATCTTTCAACGGTTAGATCGAAAACTTAGCTTGTTACACACAATTGAAATGCACGTTTCTAGGTTTGTGCAACGGTACCCAAATTTGTACATTTGTTGGTTCAAAAATAGTTAACCAAATGGTTAGCCATATGATCACTTCCATATAACCATATTCTTCTTCACCATAACTAGTTCAAATGACTCAAATGAACTAGTTAGAGAGTTGTTCAATTGCAAGGAAATCTTATGTAACTACACAAGACATAATTGAAGCAAAGATGATTTGATTCAATTGAATCGGTTCATGAACTTTATAGCCACGGTTTGCAAACTGTATTCCTTAGTATTTATAAGTATAATTTCAAAGCATCATCTTTAGATTTAACCTCACTCAAGTTCGCGGACTGGGTTCGCGGACTTAAGTTCCCGGAAAGAGTTCACAAACTCCAGTAGATATTCTCGGAATGAGAACTTCCGCCAGTTCGCGGACTGAGTTCACAACACTAGTTCCGGTTCTCTTGATCAACAAAGTTCACAAACTTTGGTTCAAGGAATAAGGTCTTGTACATATATGTGTTTCCACAACAATGCTTATGTCCACCATTGGTTATATAATCTAAACTCTCATTTCAATCATTGAAACATTATTAGAGGATGTTATATAGTTGCTAAACCATTTCTCGTCAAAGCAATTTTCAAAGTGATTGAAACATAACATGACTTTCGTCATTAGGTAAAGATAAACTTGGTTGAAGCGAAAGCTTACCAACACATATTTCGAGATATAGATATGCGAGATATACTCGGCTCGAAATAGCAAATGTGTATAATCAAAGTCTATATAGCAAAATGACTTTTGTCTCAAAGTAGGAGATAGAGTAGATAGAATTTTTTGAGTGATAGATAAGTTCAAGTCTCCACATACCTTTTTTTTTGATGAAGTTCCACAGGTTCCTTGAGTAGTTCTTCGTTTTGTATGATGAATCGCCATGGAGTTATTGAGCTCAACTACACTTTCTATCCTAGTCCGAGACATAGCTATAGTAGACCAGAAATCAAGACTTATAGTTTTGATCACTAACATTGACAAACATGCTTGAGATAGCAACGCACGCGAGTTCGACCGAGCAATGCTCTAACATAAACTACTAAAGAAAACATATCAAACACATTAAAATGGATCATTATCAGTGTCATCTTCTTCCTCCACTCCATCCAAATTTTCACCATTTCCAGTGTGTGCTTCTAACTCCTCAGGTGGACCTATGTAGTCACCATCTTCATTATAATATGGGTTCGCTCCTGAAAAGCAGATGCCTTGAAAAATAGTCTTGGATCATAATAATCTCCCTCCTCTTCATCGTATGATCATGATGATCATTCAATATACTTGAGGGGATTTCTATGACCATTAATTTCCCTTAAGTTGTTCAGGATTAGTTTTAATCTTGGAAAATAAGTTTGCTACAGAGTCCTTCTCTTCCTTTAAGCTTCTCAACGAGGATAAAACTTTTAATATAAGAAAATAACTTTGTTATATCACAAAGAGGGTCCTCCTCTTTGTTATTCTCTTATAACCTAAATTATAAAGTAATACACAAATAGGAGTTATAAACACATGTATCAAGGGTAACATAATATTTTAACGACGGTACTGACATAAAGTGTAACATAACAGTCGTCATATTTATATTTTAAAAGAATGACGACCAACATCCTAAAATTTACACAAGAAAAAAGAAGTTCCTATGACATTAAGTCGTTATGATTTATAGGTAATAAAAAGATGATGACTAAAATAAAAACAATGGGTCGTCATTTTTGAAGCATAACTAACATGCCGACCCGGTCGTCATTTTCATGCTTGGGTTCATTGATTTCATAGATCCAACTTTTGTCCTACCTTTTTTCTTTGATTTAGAGCTTTTGATATTCGTTGTTGCTGCTGGATTGTTAATTGGGTGCTTCAGATCGCCTATTTTTGTGGAAATTCAAATTTTAACGATTTTGAAAGGATTGATGGAAGGTGAAGGAGTGAAGAAGATTGAGAGTTTTCACTATTTTTAGGTTTTAGTTTTTGTGTTAAATTGATTTTATCAAATGGGGTATATGTTAGAATGTTTTTAGGTCAAGTGCAATAAGGTAAGTTCACCATATTTTACCACCCCTTAGCCAAGGCACTAGGTCTGGATATACCTCAATCGAGCCGGTAATTTATAATAGTATAATTATTAAAAATACTTTAAAATTCTCCTTTCTCTTATTTCACTTAAGAATTGTACAAACATAAACTAGGTCACCTATATTTGTGGGATGGAGGGAGGGAGTAGATAATAGTGTCTCAACATGAGACTTGGATGGGAAGCTATTTGTGTTTGCTTTATAAAGTCCTAAAATATGAGAGGTTGTTTGGTCTTATATTTTAGGACTTTATAAAGCAAACACAAAGAGATTCCAATCCAAGTCCCATGTTGAGACACTATTATCTACTCCCTCCCTCCGTCCCACAATATGAGACCAAACAACCTCTCGCAGGTAACTAGATCCAGCTTATGCATCACAGTGGATGAAGATGTAGATCACCTACTACTACATTGTATCTATACCAAATAAACCTGAGAATCTTTCTTATCTCGTTACGGGATAGGAAGGAGTTTCAAGCCAACTAAAAAACATCTTGAAGAATGGCTAGACAACGAAGGAAAAAACAGGGGAAGAAAAATATGGCCTCTTCTCCCAGCGGTTATCCTGTGGGCTGTTTGGATGGAGAGGAACAACAAAGTCGTGGAGGGGATCGACATAAAGACAAGAAGGAGGTTATCAATGAAATAAAATGATTGATCTACAAATAGGGCGCGCTTCAAAACAGGTTCTCTTCTGTTACTTTTGGTGTTTGATTTTCAATTGGGCTGCAATTTTAGATTGCAGTTAGGCTGAACAGTATTTGCGGCTGGAGTTATAGGCCTTAGTTTTTCTCCTGTAACCTTTTTTTATCTCCTTATAATAAAATTTTAACCTGTTACCTTAAGGAAAATAAAAAAAATAAAAAAAATAATCTCTCGCACTCTTAACATGATCAAATGGTTGCTGCATGTTAAATATTGGTCCTGTTTCGGTCCTCCCAAAGATTTTGTACAATACACAGTGAAAAATAACTCAAAATGAACGAGCTAACACCTAGTCCAAGCCCAGTAACGGTGATGTGGCTGATGACTATAATTTGACTCGTGAAGACCACCATGGCAACAAAATTATGTCCGGTTTAGTTCAACAAAAGTAAAGGCTTCTCTTAAATGTAGTCCACACATTTATTAACTATAACCCATCGAAATAAGTGCTTAAACTAACTAAAGGAACCTTTATAATCATTCGACATAGCCCACAAAATTATGTATAATTATTATATATAGCCCATAATAATAAGATAATCACTAAATCCCTAAATCAACAACAAATTTAAAAAAAAAAAAAGAAGTTAATTATCTAATCAAATTTATGTAAGATATTTGACATGATTAATATTCTTTTAAGAATAATCAACATCCTCAATCAATGTTCATATAATCATGATTGAGAAGAAAAAAGAAACATTATCTTATAGATTTTATCTTTTTTGTAGATTATGTTTATGGAGTTCCAGGAGAATGGTCCTAGGAAAGGAATTAAAACCTTAGTTAATTCCATTTCAATTAACGTTGTTGTGGAATTTTTTTAATGGAAATTTTAGAATATACACCCATATCTATTTTGATATAATCATAATTAAGAAAAAAAAAATATTTTAGAGAAAATTAAAATTAGAGTTTATTTTGTTTCGAGAAAAAGTAAGAATTAGGGTTTATATATAATTGTTCAACTTGTGAGAATATTAAAAGAACAATTAGAATCAATTTTAAGTATGATTAAGAAAAAATAGTTAGGGTTTATTTTGATTTTTGGTAAGAATGATCAAAGTTTAATTGTTAGCAAAAAAAAGTTAAGATTTATTTCGTTTTTCATTTTAACTTAAATTTTTTGGACTATGATTAATAAACACAGGACCGACACTGAGATTTGGCTGCGGCAGGATAAAATGTTTCCCCATCAATCATGAAATGAGTTTTGGGTCTTACCAGCGCAAAGAAGTTGAACAAATTGCTTCCCTCATTCATACCATTATCCAAACAACACCATCGTTCTTTCGTACAACTAAAAAAATAAAAAATGTTAACTTATAGGAATTGAAAAAAATTAGAAGATCATATAAAAAGCACGAGTTCAAGTTAGCTATCATTCATGGTTGATAGAAATCTAGAAAATGTTACTTTCAGATAGGGCTGCTCATGGTCGGTTTCGTCTCGGTTTGCATCTAAACCAAACCAATACCAATACTATTGGTTTCTAAGAAATATTACCATCACCGAACCATTAATCAATGGTTTGGTTTCTTAATGGTTTAGCCGGTTTCGGTTCGTTCCACTGGGTTAATGGAAAACCGACTGTATGTCAGTTTTCTGAAACTGACAATTCAAATCTTAAAAAAAAAAAAAAAAATCACAGTAGAATTTTAACCTACCTGCATAATGTAATTGATACAAGCATAGTTCTTATTTCAAGTTTAAAAGCACAATTCAAAACATAAACATTATAAATCTTGACATCATTAGGAAGAAGATAGAGAACTGAAGTGAGGTTAAGAAATTGGTCAATGACATCTAGTACTAGGGTTAAGAAAAACGAAGAGTGTAGATTAAATATTAGGTTTTAATCTAACGGTTGAACATAACCGGTTTTCCGTTGGTTTTTTGTTCGGTTTTGGGGCCAAACCAAAACCGAACCAATAATGTCGGTTTTCAATTTTTTTTACCGTAACAAATCCCTGAGTAAATGGTTTGTTTTGGTTTCTTCCTGATTGATCTGGTTCGTTCCAGTTCCGACGTAAAACTTTTTTCGAAGAGAAAAATTTATATTAAAGAGAAAAGAAAATCCGAAGCCAATACAAACTGAGAAGGCAACTTAGACAACTTAGACCACTGAAACAAAACTGAAAAAGCTTAGGTGTGCAGAGATAGATCCCAGTTACGAATCAGTTGACTGCTATCTAGAAACTTAAACATATTCATATCGTAACTCCAAAGAACCAACGTTTTCTTAATCAGAACAATGACTTCTTCCACATCTTTAGGCATTGCACCAAAGACCCTGTGATTCCTTTCATTCCAAACATTCTATATAACGGCATAGTGCAAAATGTTCCATATGTTGTTACATCTTCTGTCTAAACGTTACACTCCCAAGCTTCAAAAAGATGTAACACATTTCCAGGAATCGGCCAAGAGATTCTCAAAGACTTAATTAAATAATCCCACAATTTAAAAGAATAAGAACAGTGCAACAACAGATGACCAGCCGACTCCAACGCATTGTTGCACAAAGGGAAATCAGTACTGTCCAATTCAACCCTTCTATGACTAAGCATAACTCTTGTAGGGAGAGAGTTATGAAAAATAGCCCACAGAAGAAAACTGACCTTTGGGGGTATGTAATTTTTCCAAAGAAACTTTGAGAAGCAAAACTCGGGGACATTTCCAGCAAGAATATCGTAGCATAATTTGTTGCTATAGTTGGCAGTGAATTCAACTTCATCATCTATGTTCAGTAGAGTAGGTACCAGACCAATTTCTCGAAGCAACAGGTCCCATTTCATCTGTTCGTTGGCATTTAACTGATGCCTAAAGTTACCACACCACTGACCGTCTCTAATCATCTGGGCAATTGAAGCCTGTTTATGGGTACAAGCTCTATAAATAACCGGAAAAATATTTTTAAGACAACCGATTGATAACCATCTGTCCATCCAAAATCTCACACCCCTTCCATTTCTAATTTTAAAAGTAATCAAACTATGAATTCCGGAACTAAATTTGTCAGATTACGCCTTAAGCTCCTGCCCTGAGTTGAATTATCTTCAACAGGAAAAAAAATATCCGCGGTTGCCATAGTCTTCTGTTGAACAATATTTCTCCATAAAGACTTCTTTTGCTTTGTGTACCGCCATATCCATTTAGCAAGAAGTGTCTTGTTAGTACTCCTGAAATTCTTCACTCCCAAACCACCTTGCTCCTTTGTCAAATTAATTATCTGCCAGTTAACCCAAGCCATTTTCTTTCGACCTTCTACAGCACCCCAAAGGAAGTTTCTCATCAATTTTATCATTTTCTTCTCTACACAAACTGGAAAATGGAAGAGAGATAAAAAAAATACACCGGCAAGCTAGCTAGACAACTCTCGATAAGCACTAGTCGTCCTGCTTTATTCAAAAATTTCTTCTTCCAAGATGTGAGCTTTTGCGTCATCTTCTCTAAAACCGAATCCCAAATGGAAGTACATATCGAAGTTTCACCAATTGGCATGCCAAGATATTTAATAGGCAAAGTCTCTGTTTTACAGCCTAGTTCCTTTGTTAATTCTTTAATAATCGCGTCTGCACCAACGCTTATCATGGTACTTTTGTCCAAATTAAGCTTCATACCCGTTAGAGACTCAAACATAGCCAAGATAATAAAGAGTCTAGTTACCTCATTTGAATTAGCATCAATAAAAATGTGAGAGTATCATCCGCAAATTGGAGATGAGATATCATACTCCCAATTTCGGCAACTTTGAAACCGGTAATCTGACCCCTTTGAACATCATCATTCATTAACTTCCCAAAATTTCAACCACTAGAAGAAAAAGATATGGTGATAGGGAGTCACCTTGTCTTAGTCCCTTAGATGGTTTCAATCTCTCCGTGGAGCCTCCATTCACCAACACAGAGAGGTGTGAAGATGTAGCACACCACTTTATCCAAGAGATCCATTTATCACCAAAACCATGCTTCTGAAGAATACGAAGAAGAGAATCCAAATTAATGCTATCAAAAGCCTTCTCCATATCAGTTCCGACGAAAACTGAAACCATGCTCAGCCCTACTTTCATACGAATGGATGATGAATAGTCTAATTCATCACTAGCTAACTCACCATTCAACCAATGGTGATCGACACACACTCATGGCGTAATAGCATGGAGGGAGAAGAGATTAAGAGTTTAGAGAGAACGATTACGCTAAATTAGTAATTTATAGCAGGGATCACTAAGCTAATATTTTATTTATGGAGTGCCCCTTCATATTCTTACAGATTTACCGGTCCCAAAGACATTTTCTTACGCATAAAACCTCTTCATGTATCCCAAATTTTGTTCCCCCTTTAATTGTTATGCCTCGAGATCAACCTTTGTTGACCTTCCCAGGGCCGCCCCTGAATAAAAGTATGGGCTTCATTTAAGAGAAGCCAAAATAAATAGGTCAACCTATAAATTAATTCATGCTTGATCTGTTTAATTTAATTTCAAAATCATGAATATTCATGTCAGTTGCTATTTAATATACAATGTCCATGACCTTATTTTGCATGAAATTTTACTATCATTTTGAAATTTGGCATGTAAATATAATTTAGTAATCTCATTGTATTTTTTCCGATATAAATATTGTCCGGTTAATGTTATTTCAAAACCTAGTTGAATGAAGGTTCATCAATAATGAGATTGAAAAGAAAAATGAACCAGTGGAATGTTGGAGGAAACTATACACATATGAATACGAAATAGCATATGACTATATGAAGGAAACTCTCTAATAAATACAAGAGTTTGTGAGCTGTATTAACAACAAAAAATTTGTATAAGTCGATTCATCCTCATTGCAAGATAACTTCGGAATTATGCAGTTAATTCAATTCAGGTTTTATTTGAAGCTCAATCCAAGGTTAAAAATGTGGCATTCCATTTTGTCCCATCGGTTTATTCTTCAATATTGAGTCTTAACACATAATACCGCTTGAGATAACGTTTTTTTTTTAAGATGATAATATCTATTCAAGAACCTTGCCATAAAAAAGAAAGAAACAGTGCGACTTGAGTTTTATGAATTCCCAATTTCATCAAGAGAAAACATTAATAATTCTGACAATGCCTATTTAACAGTTCTTGTCTTTTACAAAAATAAAAAAAAAGGTCCAATCTTGCATGGATCGAATACATATAAGATTGTTCATGAAACCTCTCTCAAAATTGGCATTGGCATTGGTGGACGAATATAAATTCAAGTGAAATTACTTCTGGAGTATAATTATATCTTTTGTTCTTCTGGAGAAAACATTAATAATTCTGACAATGCCTATTTAAGAGTTCTTGTCTTTTACAAAAATAAGAACAAAAAAAATAATTATACTCCAGAAGTAATTTCACTTGAATTTATATTTGTCCACCAATGCCAATTTTGAGAGAGGTTTCATGGACAATCTTATATGTATTCGATCCATGCAAGATTGGACCTTTTTTTTTTTTTTTTTGAGTCCAAATGAAGATAAATTTGAACCTATTCTTTTGATGATATGTTTTTCTTATTATCACTACAAAAAATGAGCTTAATCCGAGACATATAACATCACCATCTACCACTTTGAAAATCAATCGTTAAAATTAACGGTCGAAATTAAAATTGTTAGATGGTGAGGTTTTTTACATCGAATTGTGCTCATTTTTTATAAAAATCTATAGTATAATAAGAGGAACATATCATCAAGATATCATGTTCAAATTCATTTTCATTTAGACTCTAAAGAAAAATTGGTTTAATCTCTTATTTATATAAGAAATAATCCGTGCCGTAACGGCACGGCATGAGAAGGTATAGTTTGTTATCATACTTATTGAAATAATTGCCACACACGAAGGTAAGACTTAATTCGACTCATAAGTTTCATTCTTTGTAGCGTAAAAAAGGGAAATATCCACTTCATTCTTCTTACCATGAAAAAGGGCAATATCGGCAAAAAAAAAAAAAAAAACGTTTCCAAATTTCCAGAATTGCTCACTAGTTTCGTTCTTTAATTGCTCATGAGTTTCATCCTTCTTTTTCTATGAATAACCCGTGCCTGGGAAGCTCATAAGTTTCAATTGCTTAATCAGTTTTGCGAAGCTTTTTTTTAATTTTTTATTGGATGCTTCTTTTTGTTTGTGTTGTTCTATTTTTTAATTGCTTGATCAGGATTCTTTCTCCTTTTTTTTTTGTTTTTTTTCTCTGAGTTTAGCTTCTTTTTGTTTGTGCCGTAGATTTCGATCAAATTATCCATGACATTAAAATCTGATGCAAAGATAGTCGTGATCATGATCAAGAATGCATATATCAAATGTTTCTAAGAATGCTAGAACTTATTTGAATGAAAAAAGAGTTCATCTTTCGATTGGTTAAATGCCTCATTCGAAAATAAATATATTATGAATGCTAGAAAATGTTTCTAAAGTTCCATGTGTTTTGGGTTTTACATTGTAACTCTTGATTTTTTTTTTGCAGGATGATGAAAATAGGCTCATTCTATTGGTAAAACTAAAATCAGGCCTATGGTTTACTGCTTAAATTTTTGGTGAGTCATTATTTTGATGCACATATTCATTACTCATTGTTTTATTTGTACACTGAGTATAATGAAATCATTATTTGAATTTTTTTATTCTTCCCTTTAAATTGATAATGTGAATAATTGTTTGTATTTTGTAGGTTGGTAAAGGCTGGATAATTTTTGTTTTTAAAGATATGGGATGTACATATTCGTTACTCATTATTCCATTTGTACATTGAGTATAATGAAAATCATTATTTGTATTTTTCGATTCTTTCTTTTACATTGATTATGTGAATAATTGTTGTATTTTGTAGGTTGGTAAAGGCAGATAATTTGTGTTTTTAAAGATCTGGGTTCACATTTATTTTTTCAGTTTATTTTCTTAATGACGCATTTATTTTTTCAGTTTATTAAGAGTGCTATTAATATCTCCATCATGGAAGGAGGTTACAAACACCACAGCCGCTAGATGTCTTCTGCTGGGATGAGACTGGGATGGTCCGATCACCCGCTTGTCTTTCAAAATATTATCTGACCGCCCAAGGCTCAAAAACCTATACCGTTTTCTATCATAGATGGATATTGTATACTTAAGGATGTTCATGCCTCCCTCATTCCTCTTTATATTCAATATGTTTGACAAGGTGAAAAAATTTACTTTCTAAATAATACCTAAGTTTGAAGCATATCAGACTCTG
Source organism: Papaver somniferum (assembly GCF_003573695.1). NCBI lineage: Eukaryota > Viridiplantae > Streptophyta > Magnoliopsida > Ranunculales > Papaveraceae > Papaver > Papaver somniferum. The sequence goes on along the minus strand of NC_039364.1, from coordinate 7,036,459 downwards.
AGCCTTCGGGCTCATCCTCGTCTGGTCAATGTTGAGTAAATTAAGCTATTCATACGATCGTACATATAACTCAACAATTCTAGGTAAAGCATATAAAACAAAATATAAAATGTTGAATGTAAATCAGGCTGTGATTTACGTGGTTCGACACTAAGGCCTACGTCCACGGGAGTAGTTGTTTCACTATTTATTTGGGGGTTACAAAGAGAGTCGAATGACTTTCAGGTGAATAACGAAGCTAGGGAGAAGATAAATCTACCACTTACTCTTAATATTTCTCTCTCTCCTGTTCATATTTTTCCCTCTAACAATTGGTCGACCCATTCTCTCTAAGTGGAAAGGGGTATTTATAGAGGTTAAACATGGGGTCTGCCATCAGAGTCAGCTGTATCCTTGTCGTCTCGATCTTTGGGCTGTTCCCGATTGTGTCTTCGTATTACACCGATGACCCTCCTTCAGCTATACACTTTAACGCTAGGTTTCCTCTTCTTTCCCCATGGAATTCTTGACACGCGTCATACGCCTAGGGTGTTTAATGCGGTGGTTGGGGAGATCTTCACGTGTCAGGCGGCTGTCTGGTGCCCATGTCACGTCCTTGTCGGTGAGATTTATCTTACCCGTCGATCTTGGATCTTTCTCGAGATGAGGTAAAGTAGAAATCTTGGTCTTATGCGGTGCTTCGCGGTAGCTTGTGACTTCAGTAATCCCTGATCCTTCGCAGTTGGATTAGTCTGATGATGAACATATGCAGATGACAGATGCCCCTTGGGTGTTAGGACGTGGCATCCTACTTTGATGCTACAGAGTTGTGCGTCCTACACGTGTGATCCTTTAGACACGTGGCAGATGATGAATTATGTGTACACAATTTTCCCCTTTTCTCCAAGTTTTAAGTCGGTCAAAGTTTGGAGAAAATTGTCTTCACAGTCCTCCCCAGTCTCTTCATTAACTTCTCCTTATTCTTAGGGCACATTTCCCACTCTTAGCATTAACTTCCCCTCGATCCTCGGTGCGATTTTCCCCATTTATTATGGTTATAAATACACAAGTTTAGTGTGGCCTCATAACTCTTATTCTTCATTCTCTTGTCAGCTTTATCTCTTTTCCTCTGAACTTCTTTCCTCTAGTTCTTTCTCTTTTTTGTTCTTTTGCCATTAACTTCTGTTGATGCTGTTAGATCGCTCTGACAGGACCTTCAGAGAATCATAGATATCGTTGTACGCTGACTGCTTGCCGGTCGTCTTTGTCTGTTCATACCGCTTTTTCTTCAGGTATGGCGTTCTTCCTGTTCTTAGTTTTGGTTTTATATTTCTGCTGTTGTATCTAGGTTTTGTGATGAAGAACAAGATATACGAAAGTATATATACTTTCCCATGTTCTTTATCACAAAACCTATGGTTTCTCTGTTGGTTTTTGAGGACTCTTTTTAATAGCCAAGACTGGATTAGTGGTTTTGGAATTTCGTGAAGTTTATCAAATTACTTGTTTCTGTGTTTTGATGATATTCCTCCCGATCTTCGTTAATATTTTTATCTGATCTTCGTTCCTTCCTATGCCCCTTTGCAGGCATGGGTGATCGTCCTCATGTTCCTTACACTACTCCTCCAACGAGCCCTTACAGAAATCCTCCGTCTAGAAGTCCTGATAATCTCCGCCGAGGGATGGTCATTCTAGATCTTATCAGCCTGATCCTCGTTCGCTCAGAACTTCGTCTTTGTCAGTTCCTTGGGTTTCGTCTACAAAGAAGGGGGATCTGACGAAGGGTTCTCGTTATGCAGGTAACCGTCCCTTCGTTAATTCTTCTTCTCAACGTTGTGAACCGACGAATGTGCAGCGTCCTTCTCTTCAACGTGTTGAACCGATGAATGTGCAGCATTATTCTCCTCAACGTGTTGAACCAACGAATGTGCATCATCCTTCTCCTCAACGTGCTGAACCGCTGAATGTACAGCCTCTACGTTCTGTTGCCCCAATTACGATGCCTTCCCAGAGACCTAAGGTTCCAAAGTATACTGTTCCAGTTAAAGGGAAATCTTCTAAAGGTGTTGTGTCGAAGGTAGACCCGTCAAGGAATCCATCGACCAAAAGAAAGGCTTAGGATATGAGTCCTCCAAAGAAAACGCTGCTGAGTAATATCGCTGGCTCTGACGATGACCCGGTTATACGAAGCGTCTCGATTGCTAAGAAGAAGGTTACTTTTAAGCATGTGGATCTCGAAGCATTTAATGTAAATCATGGCCTCGAGGCTTTTGACGTTAAGTTTTATGCACCCGGTGACGACCTTACTTATGATATGGTCTTTAATTATAAGTATGATGATTTTCATTTGATGACGACTGTGGGGGCCTTCGAAGCTGGTTTGATGTTGCCTCTGTATAAGTCGGGGGATTCCTTTTACTATGATGTTCTTTCCACTCATGATGGTTCCACTTCTTATACTCATTGTCGCTCGGTGGTACATTTGAGTGGAAATTACCTTCGATTACTGAAAGAGTGTTACCTTCCGAGTAAAGGTGAAACAATGATGACATGCTACGTTCCCAACCCTGCTGAGAAGGATTTGTGTACGCCTGAGAATTTAAACGCCTCTTTTGGAGATTACGTCAATGGTAGAAACCGCAAGCCATGGAGTGTAGGTCTTCGTACGATTGATGCTTCTCAAGGTGAGGTTCGTTTTCTAAGTGAAGTAAGTGATTCGAAGCTTCGATATGTTCCTGGTACCGAAGGGACTTTTCAGCAAAAGATTTTTTCCTAATCGCGAGCGACTCAAGCGTGATCATGATTATGAGTGGCATGCCACCGCTATTGAAGTCATCGGTCCTTGGGCTTATGGCTGGGTACCTGGTCCGCATGGATGGCGCCCTAATGCTGGTAGCCAACCTCTTGATAGTGCTCCATCTCATTATGGTGACTTCTGTCCTTGGCAGTTAAATTTTGCTGGCATGAATTTTGAGTATGCCTTCGATGTTGTAGACGAAGAAGAAAGTTCTGATGATTCCCCTCCTTCGAAGAGTACCACCGCTTTCAAGGTAGGATTCCTCGTGAGATTGATTCTAGTGTGTATATTTTCCCTTTTTCTTCTTAGTTTAAGATTAATCAAAGTATGGAGAAATTTTTTTTTGTGATAACATGATGCTATGTCTTTAGGTAACGAAGAAGAAAAAGATAGGTTCGGTTCAGTCTTCTACTGCTGCTGTTAAGGAGACAGAATTTCCCGATGAAGTTACCAGCCCGGTGAACGACGAGTACGTCGAGGAAGATGAAGAAGTTACCGATGATGAAGAACGTACAGATACTTCCCCACATAATGATGAGGATGGTGAGGATACTGGTGGAAGAGATGGTGAAGAGGAGATTTCCCCTGGTGGTCGAGGAGATACTCCTGCCGATGATCCTAAACTTTCTTCCTCCCCGAATCAGAGGGATTAAGGGGTTGATCTTCATCCAACAATTCCTGACGGGTCGGCTCAGAAGTTCTCTTTTGGTAAGATCTATTCCTCCTGGTGGGAAAGTTGATATTGGTGTTGCCATGGCGATACCTTCGGATTTCTCTTTGCTCTATCCAAGCGATGAGTGGGACGTCCTCGCTGAGACCGGTGGTGAAAAAGTAGCTGAAAAGAAAGAGAGCTCCGATGGTGAGGACGCTGAGGCCCTTGCTAATAAGGAGCCCGAAGCCAAGAGAAGTTCCGATGGTCGAAGGAATGTTGCCGATGGTGGGGCTTCTGCTGATGCATTTTCAGAGGGTTTTGAGAGGGACGTGATGCATGACGATGATAAGGCCACACTTGATTTGTTGATGAATAAAAATTTGATGTTCATGCCTCACTCTGCTCCGGTAGTCCCTGGTGAGAAAATTCCGACGCTTTCACCCGTCAAAAAATGCAAATAACGTCCCATGATGAGGTCGCTTAAATGTGGGAGAAGGATTTGGGAGCTACTTCCACTAGTCTTTTAGTCGACCCTCCATCTTCCATTGTTGATATGATGGCAATAGCCGACGGGTATCAGTACGGTTTCCCTCAGCAGCGTGTTCTTGAGGTAAGTCGTCGGGAATCCCTCTAAGTTGAATGATGTGATGTTAACATCCGTTATTTTTTTTACCAGCCGTTATTTGTTTGTTACCAATGCAGATGATGAGGAGCGAACACTGCAACCATACTCTGTACCAATTCTTAAGGGCGAAGGCCTTTAAGCTGGAGGCAAAGCTTCGTCATAGAGAATGGGAGTTGAACGCTGCTTAGGAACTCGTTGCTGCTAAGGATAAGGAAATATTGGAACTGAAGAATCGGCTGAAGGGGAAGGAACAACTTGGTGCATCCGAGGAGAAGCTTCGTCTTGAAATTTCCCTTGTTCGAAGTGAGTTGGATAAGGTCCGCAGCGGGTCTTCGTCTTCCAAAGGTTCGCTTTCTCTCTTTGCACTCCTCTTCGTATCTCCTTGTCATTTTCTTAGTGTGCTGTATGAGTCTCCCGACCCTATCTTCAACGGGTGACACCAGAGAGTTAATATGGCTTCGAAATGAGAGGACTCTCCAAGCTTCTCGGATTAGTGAGTTGGTGCAGAAGATTAAGGATGAGGCCGATAAATGGAACTCTCGGACTGATGAGCACAACGTTTTGGTGGCTGAGTGACGAGAGAAGCGTACCCAAATGGTTGATATGCAGAATAGTTATAACGCCAATCATCACCAGTTCAACGATGCCTTGTTATGAAATCGTGATAATCTTCGTGAGGTGCGTGAGGATGTTTCTCGTTTAGAGGCTAAGGTAAAAAACTTGGAAGGAGATTTGTGTCGAGCTCATTCAACCCATGACCCTGAAGTTAAGGACTATATGAAACAACTTGTTCTGGAGAGGGATGATGTCAGAGCCGAGGCCCATTCCCTTAGTAACGCTTTAAATGCTTCTCGGGCTGATGTTGCTCATCTAGTTGAATCTGGGAAGGATCTTGAAGTTAATATGTACAGGCTTACCAAAGGGATACAAGAAATGAGTAATGAAGTCAATCGTCTTCATCATTTAGACTCTATGAAGAAGGTAGAGTTGGATGAGTGTCAGTATGATCTCAAAAATCTTCGGTTGGATTATAAGAAAATTTCATACGAGTATGATTTTCTTGACGAATCCCGGGACGCTGTAGTTAATGAATATGAGATATTTTCGGCTAGTGTCGAAGGTATATATTTGTTTGGTCGTGTGTGACTTCGTAATTCCAATCTTCTAACCTTCTTGTGTCTTCTTTTTCATAGCTCGAGGGACAACTTAACTCTGCAAATGAGAAGCTTAAAGAGGCACAATCTACCTTAGTGTACCAGCAAGGTCAGACCAAGTACTTTGAAGGGTTTGTAGGATCCCGGGACAAGGAAGCGAAGGAGGCAGCCAAGGAAGTATCCCGATTGAAGTCCTCTTTGTCGCAGTCTGAAATCAAGGCCACCATCATTGCGCATAAGGCTCATTGTCAGCTTGCCGAAGAGGTTAATAAGACCCTAGCCAAGATCGAACAGGGACTTCTGAAGGACTACAACATCGTCAAGAAATACCCCCGTCGTCCTATCTCTGAGCCGTTGACTTGTATCTTCGATCCTTCTTCGGGAGGAAGTTTCCTTCGTCTCAGAAGAAGAATCCAGCTGATGACGTTGAATCTTCTAAAGGGAAGTAGGTTTTTATGTTTGTTCTAGAAAGTTGATCTTCGTTGATTACTTGATTTTGGGACAATTTTTTGTGTATTTTGGTTAACTCTTGTTTACTTCTTACTTAATTCTCCAAGCTTGTAATCAACTTTTATGGAATGAATCATCGTTTGTTTGGATATGTACAACTCCGATTTATCTGCAGTGTTAGCCTATCCATCTTTTGGATAGCGAGTAAATCTAGTTATTGAGAAATGAAATAAGTAAATAAAAGTGTTTGACGGCAATAACGAAGATGGTCACCTTCGTTATTGACTTTGGACCTGTCACCCGGCTGACTAACCCCTGGCCAGAGGGTTGCCAAACGCTGGGGGTTGATGCAGCGTTCCCGGATATGTGATGCGTTATTGGAGTATTTACATGCATCCATTCCGCTGAACCGCTGTCTTTTTGATTGGTTGGGTATCTCTTTCTGCTGGAATCCTTCCCCATGGTCATACACTTATAGACGCTGATAGGGGAGTCCCGAGAGATTGTACATGATTACTTTCCCCAATAGAAATTTTGCAAAAAGCTTGTTTGATTGATGCGGTGAGGTCTGCTACTCCTCGTACAGAGATAGAAACATGTCGAGCGGGTACGCTGTCTTCTTGTTCTTGCATTCTTCACGCAGATGCAGAACTGCGTTGTCTTACGGATTGTATGGCTTGAGATATTTCGCATTCCATGGGTGTCTGAGGACTTGTCCCTTTAGATTACGCAGGTAGTAAGATCAATTCCCTACGATATCATGCATTATAAACGGTCCTCCCCATGTTGGCGCTAATTTTCCCCACTTTTTCTCTCGCTGGTATTATGGTATGGTTCTCAGCACATATTGTCCTTCTACAAAATTTCTAATCTAAAACTTTTTATTATATTCTCTTGCTAATCTTCGTTGGTAGTTTCCATTCTTTGTAACGCTGCCTCCCTCCTTTCTTCTAGGTCATCGAGCCTTTCCAGCATCATATTTGTTGTGAGATTTTTCTCCCATACTTCGGTCTTTGTGGTTGGCATGATAATTTTTGTCGGGATAACTGCCTCCGCTCCCTAAGTGAGGAGGAACAGTGATTCACCTATATCGGACCTTCGTGTTGTTCGATAGTCCCATAACACGGTGTGTAACTGTTCGCACCATCGTGCTTTGTGCTCGTCCAGCTGTTTCTTGAGGATAAGAGCGAGGGTCTTATTTGTAGCCTCAGCCTGGAAATTACTTTGTATATAGATGGGGGTCGATTTTTTCTTCCTAATCTTATAGGTATCAAAGAGCATGTTTATGTTCTTCCCTTGTAATTACTTGCAGTTGTCGGAGACAATTTCTGCGAGGATGCCGAACCTGCAAATGATGTTTTGAAATACATCCACATCCCAGAATCTAGCTAGATATTTGGCCTCCACCCACTTGCTAAAGTAGTCCGTGGCTACGATCAAGAATCGTCTTTTTCCTGACCCTTCGTTGCAGGAGCATGGATCCTTTTAGCAAACCGTTGGCACTCCTCGCATCTCCTTGACATACTTGCTGCGTCTCGTATCATTTGTGGCCAATAGTATCCATGCATTTTGCTTTATTCGCCAGTGATCTCATTCCGCTATGGTTACATGCGTCCCCGTAATGTATGTCTTTCAAAACACGATGTCCTTCCTCTCTTGATAGGCATCGTAGTAGTGGTCCGAGGAAATATGCAGGCAGCGTACCTTCTTCGAGATAAATATGAACCTCGGTTCTCCAGTCCTCTTCGTTGCTGAAGTCCTCATATTCGTTCTCTCTTGTCATGATATCATCTTCGACGAAGGCTTCAGCGATATCCTCCCCTACGTCATCGTCAGCAATGTCTTCTTCCACATCGTCTTCACGATTTGTAGCGAAGGACTGCTGTGGAGTGACCAAAGGTTCGTATACTCTTGTAACTTTTATGTCTTTAATGCTTTCATCTTCTAGCATGGATGATATGTATGCCAAGGCGTCGGCATGCCTGAGATCCTTCCTACATAGATGTCGGAACTTGATGCTTGGTATACGTGATGCTAGAGTTTGGACCAAAGCCATATATGCTGAGAGGGTCTCGTCATAAACATTATACTCCAACTCGATTTTCCGAATGATCAGTTGTGAATCACTTGTTAGGCGTACATTGGTTATTCCCATTTTTATTATTAAACGAAGGGCATGTACCACGGCTTCGTATTCCACGATGTTGTTTGTATGCCCCTTGAATTCTAATCTTAATGCGTGCACGATCCTATATCCCCGGTTGGGGTAGTGATCACGATGCCAGTACCTGCACCTTCGTTGTTCGTTGATCCGTCCACGAAGACTTCCCATCTTCTCTGGCTTGAGGGCTCGAGTATATCTACTGGATCCTTTCCGTCCTCTTCTACTTCTGATGTGTCCCTCACCTCTTATTCGTTATCCAGAGTAAAGTCCGCCAAAAAATCCGCCAATACTTGTGACTTTTGGGAAATTTGGATCTCGTGGATAATTTTAAATTGATCAAGATGAGTGTTCCACTTTGCTATCCTTCCTACCTTCCCAACGCTTTTGAGGACAACTTCCAATGGTGCTTTACATGGGACCCGAACATGATGATTCAAGAAGTAGGTTCTCAGCTTTTGGGTTGCCCATACTAATGCTAGTATGAGTTGCTCAATTTTCGTGTAGTTTCTTTCTGCCGGGTTGAGAGTCTTACTGACGTAATAGATTGGTTGTTCAACCTTCGTATTGGTTTTGACCAGGATTGCGCTGACTGCATCTTCGGTTGCTTCTATGTACAGGGCCAACACCTCATTGGAATCGGGCTTCTGGAGGATTGGGATTATGGATAGGTATTCTTTTATCTTATGGAAGGCTTCTTCGCACTCAGCGGTCCATGCAAACTTGCTCCCTTTCTTGAGGATATTGAAGAAGTGTTTGCATTTGTACGACGACGATCTGGCGATGAATCTCCCCAGTGATGCCAAGGATCCGTTGAGTTTTTGGACTTCTTTTAGGTTCTTTGGGGATGGTATTTCCACGATGGCCTGGATCTTAGCGGGATCCACTTCGATGCCCTTCTTCTTTACCAGATGCTCGAGGAATTTCCGTGAGGTGACGCCGAATGTTCATTTTTCTGGGTTTACTTTCATGATGTGTTTCCTCATTGCTTCGAACATATCCCTCAAGTCTAGATGGTGATCCTTGCGCAGCTTACTTTTCACGAGCATATCATCGACGTAGACTTCTAGAGTGTTCCCGATCCATGGCTTGAAGATAACATCAACCATCCTCAGGTATGTTTCACCTGCATTTCTAAGTCCAAAGGGCATCCTTGTGTAACAATAGAAGCCGTGCGGGGTGTGAAATGATGTGTGTTGTTGATCTTATTCTGCCAGGGCTACTTGGTTGTAATCAGAATATCCATCCATGAATGACAGTTTTTCATATCCTTCAACGACTTCTACCAGTTGATCGATGCTTGGGAGTGGGTAACTATCCATCAGACAAGCCTTATTGAGGTTGGTGAAGTCGATGCATATTCTTACTCCTCCATTCTTCTTCGGCACGATGACCATGTTCAAGATACATGTTGGATACTTCACTTTCTTGATAAACCCTGCTTCTAACAGTTTGCGGAGATCCTTCTCAATTGCTTGATGATACCCCGGTGCTACTTTTCGTACTTTCTGCCTGAAGGAGGTCGTGCCCGGTTTTATACGAAGTTTGTTCTGAATTATCTTCGGATCAATTCCTGGCATGTATCCTAATTTCCACGAAAATATGTCAGCATATTCCATGAGTAGCTTGATTAGAGCCATCTCTCTTTATTTATCCATTAAAGTCTCTATCTTGATCATCTCCGGGTTTTCTTCGGTCCCTATATTGATCTCCTTCACGGTTTCCACAGATCTGAATGTAGGCTTCGGTTCCCCTAGGAGAGGGACGTTCTTTAATTTCTATTTGGTAGGATCTTCAGCCTCCTTAGCTGTTGACGTACCTGCTTCGGTGTTTAGAACGATGCTTTCCTTCGTCATACTTTTTCCGGAGATTTCTTCGAGATAAAGGTCAATTTCTTTCTCTGTGGAAGCTTCTTTGTTTCGGTTTCTTCGGTATTTATGATGTTCATATTGTTCGTTATTGAGCTGATTTTGTATAGCCTGACATTCTCGAGCGGTGACCTGATCTCGCTTTATTTCCATTACCCCTTCGGATGTTGGAAATCTAAGGTACTGATGATAGGTCGCTGCTACTCCTTTGAGATTGTGCACCCATCTTCGGACGATGATGGCGTTGTAGGGGGAAAGAGCGTCCACTACACTGAATCGAGTACCAACCTTCATTGGTCCTGCATCCACTTGTAAAACAATATCCCCTATGGGTTTTGTCGGTGCCCTATTGAATCCGTAGATGGTGTAATAAGAAGACATCAGTTGATCGTCATTCAACTCCATCAACTTGAACGTGTCATAGAACAGAACATTAACCGAACTCCCTCCGTCGATAAGGATCTTCCTGATATTTCACCCAGTCACTGGAAATGTGAGGACCAAGGGATCGTTGTGGTCTTCCATGTCTTCCTCGATATCTTCGGCATCGGAAGTTATAGGTGCGTTCATCCACTCCTCGTGCTCGTCCACGTCTACCCATCGATCTTGTACAGATCGCAATAATCCTCGAATTGTTTTCTTAGACTTTTCCCTATCTGGGCAGTCAGCGATGGTCAAGCAGCTTCAGAACATGAGATGGTTTTGATGTTTTGATTTCCTTCGGGTAGTTGGACTTGCTTGCTTCGTTTTGCCCAGTCATCGATTTCTGCCTTCTGAACGTACTTTTTGAGGTCCCCAGCGTCAATCAGTTTCTGGATCATTAATTTGAGGTTTTTTCACTTTTCAGTCGGATGCCCGATGAAGCAGTGGTACTCACAGTAGTCTCTAGATTTCTCAGATCGTAGTGGATGCTTTCCTTTGGACCAAGGCCACTCTAAGTTCTCACGATCCTTAATTTCCCTTAAGATGTGAGTGTAGTTGGTGTTGATCTTCGTAAAGACTTGGTCTTCTAATTTTCGGTCGTCGCGCCGACGATCATCCCTTCGTCCTCTCTTATCTTCATTAGGACATTCAGTTGAACCACCATTCTTTGATCCGCTGGCTTGCTCTACGGAATTAGTCCGATGAGATCTTTGAGTTTGGGCTCTGGGGTTCTCCCGCTGGATCTCTTCTAACCTAGCGTGCTTTTCGATGATTACTCTAAGGTCTCCTTCGGTCGTAGGTACACTTCCATGAATCTCCACAAATAATGGGCTCATTCTATCCAATCCCCATTTGTAACAGTTGATGCTGACCACTGGATCTACGTTCCCTGTTGCTTGACAAATCCTGTGCCATATGTCGTTATATTCCTTGATCGTCTCTTTGTAAAACGTTGCTAGTGAGAAGAGCTTGTCCATTCCTGCGTTGACAGCCTTGTTGAACATGTAAGTTCCTAAGAATTTCTCAATGAGCTGGCAGTAGGAATCGATGGAGTTGGGTGGTAGGTTATCGAACCAAGATAGTTCTGATCCCTTTAGACTTGAAGGAAAATATCTGCAGAGGACTGCATCGTCTTGCTCTCATCTGGCTAAGATACGATTGTAGTAACGAAGATGAGTTGCGGAATCGCTGGATCCATCGTAACGTTCGAACGCTGGGACAGGGCACTTCTGAGGGATAAGTGCTTTGGCCAAGTGCGGGGTCTGCCGTGTGGTGTTAGATTCTCTCATCACTTCCTCTAGTATTCCCCCCTTCTTGTCTGGCTTTCAACTGCATGATTTCAGCCATCATCTCGAAGTTCCTCCATTGCACGTTGATGATCATCATTTACTATGGATCGTCCTGGTCTTTGGTTCTCACTATCGAAATAGTCTGAGTCGCCGGGGACGTAGTCTGGGTCGGATAATCCATTTCCTCTGGCTGGACTTCGGTCTAATGGTTCCGGATTGTTGGCGTTTTTCACGATGATTCTTCGGTCACGATTGGGCTCCGGTGCCTTTGAATTTGCTTCGTCATGTTGGCGCGTCACTCATATGCTTTGGGCGCTCCTATCCTTGACCTCTTGATTTTCCCGAGCCAACAATGCCACTGCGTCTGCGTATACCCGCTGATTCTTCTTGAACTCTTCGAGCTCTGTCATCAGTTGAGGGGAATGGTTCGATCCTTGGTTTGAGGTCCCGGTTCGCACCTTTCCTCCAATGGCCACAATATGACCTTCGTCTACTGTATGGATTAAAGGAGGTGGTGGATCAGTAGTAACTAGTGGCAGTTCTACGCGTGCGGATGCCTGCTGGTTTTCTATAAGCGAGGGTTGAGTAGCTGGTAGAGCTTGGTTTTGGTCATTTTTTGGCGGCATTCCGAAGGCTGGTTGCTGCACCGTCGACTCTGCAAATCCTTCCCGTTGCTCATGAATTCGGGCAGCTGCCATCGTCTTTGCTACATCGTCTTTGGCTTCTACAGCTTTGAGAGCCGTTGCTGCTATGGCGTTTGCATCCAATGGTGAGGTGATCTCCGTGGCATCTTGCTTCTGGTTGGCTACCTTCGATTTCTCACCTTTTTGCTTGCTGCGGGTCACTACTGGGGTAGTTCTTGGTGTTTCTTTTTTACGATGCTTTGGTTTTTCCCATTTCCTTCGTTTTCTCCATCTTGGATTTTCTGCAAGAAATAAGACGTAATCGAAGAAACAGAATCCACGTCGGTTTTGTTAGAAAAGTTTGTTCGAAGGAAAGGGAACATACCATGGTGTACATTTAATAGTTTTCAAAGAGGACACAACTCGAGAAATTAAACAAGGGAACACATAGATCCGACAATTGTAAACATAGATCTACCGACGGATTTATAAATACTTTGTGAAAAGTGACAAGTCCAAGGGTTCGACGCGCGTTTGTTAGAAATAAGTAGGGATGCTAAAAACTTAAATGAAAGGTTTTTAGATCTAAAAACTTAAATGAAAGGGGTAACATATTCATTGACCGCGAGGAAAAATGTAGATCTAAAAAAGGCTTTTGTCAAGGAAAGCACAGATCTAGAAGACTTTGCAGAGAAAACGATGATAAGTTGCTCAAACTTTAACGCAAGCTGTTCACAACACTATTATATGGGGAATAACGCTGAGAGCCAAAAAGTGAAATCACGGGGAAAGATAAATCTTTTACCGGGACAAGAGTCCCTGTTTCTAGCGCCAGATTGTGAACACAGAAAAAACGATGATATCTAAGTGTTCGCAAACAAATTTCGCATTATAAATAAAACCATTGAAGGGAATAAAACGTATGTGAAATGACGTAAGTTTTAAGCATATTAGACTCTGAGCCTTCGGGCTCATCCTCTTCTGGTCAGTGGGGAGTAAATTAAGCTATTCGTACGATCGTACATATAACGAAACAATTCCACGTAAAGCATATAAAACAGAAGATAAAATGCTGAATGTAAATGAGACCGTTATTTACGTGGTTCGACACTAAGGCCTACGTCCACGGGAGTAGTTGTTTCATTATGTATTTTGGGGTTACAAAGAGAGTCGAATGACTTTCAGGTGAATAACGAAGCTAGGGAGAAGATAAATCTACCACTTACTCTTACTATTTATTTCTCTCTTGTTCCTATTTTTCCCTCTAACAATTGGTCGACCCCTTCTCTCTAAGTGGAAAGGGGTATTTATAGAGGTTGAACATGGGGTCTTCCATCAGAGACAGTTGTATCCTTATCGTCTCGATCTTTGGGTTGTTCCCGATTGTGTCTTCATATTACACCGATGACCCTCCTTCGGCTATACACTTTAACGCTGGGTTGCCTCTTCTTTCCCCATGGAATGCTTGACACGCGTCCTACGCCTATGGTGTTTAATGCGGTGGTTGGGGAGATCTGCACGTGTCAGGCGGCTGTCTGGTACCCCTGTCACGTCCTTGTCGGTGAGATTTATCTTACCCGTCGATCTTGGATCTTTCTCGAGATGAGGTAAAGTAGAACTCTTGGTGTTATGCGGTGCTTCGCGGTAGCTTGCGTCTTCAGTACTCGCTGATCCTTCTCCGTTGGATTAATCTGATGATGAACATATGCAGATGACAGATGCCCCTTGGGTGTTAGGACGTGGCATCCTACTTTGATGCTCCAGAGTTGTGCGTCATCCACGTGTGATGTTTCTACACGTGGCGGATGATAAATTATGTGTATACAAGTCAAGAGATGTCAAAAGTCAAAATCATATCAAAATGTGTACGTCCATGACGAGTAGCTATGGACATGAGAAGCACTTCTTCGTCATAACGGGAAGAACATTTCTTCTCCATTGTAAAAGCTCATGCAGATTTTATACAATAAATAATCGGCGTGACCTTCTTTGTCAATCAATTATAGTTAATGATAAAGTTACTCATATAAAAACAAGTTATCTCACCATTCGATTGCTTGATCTATATATAGTGTTTTGATTCAATATTTGTAGTTTCGGAGTTTTGGTCCCGAAATGAATTTTCACATAACAAACAATTTGTTAAAAGTAAGTATAGTTGATGAAATGTTGGAGGAAACTGTACTCAAATATAATGGTGTCGAGGAATTTTGGAAGTTCATAAGCAAACTACGTAAGGGAAGAAAATTGTAGTGCGGTCGCCCTCATCCTTAAATTCTAAATTAACTCTAATAGAATTCAAATGTAACTTTTTATCTAAATCTATTACTCTACCGCTGGATGTCATGGATTGGTGATTTTTATTTAGTTTGTATGAGACAGAATTATGGAAGTTTATAATTAATAATGGATTTTGTAAGCTGTAACTCTACCGGTCATAACTCATGACTTATGATAGGGAGATCAGTGTCTTTACTTTTAAGGCTATTACACACGGATTAGCCCTAAAATAGATTTAACAATAGTAAACTGGATGTCATGAACAGTAACAATGGCACACTTTCGCCAAAACATTTAAGAATTAATCGGAACCGTAATCCGTGTGCAGCCATGGAAAAGAAAACCAGAATCATCTATTACTTTCGCTTGCATTCACCCGAAGGTGATAATTTTTTATTTTTTTTCGTTTTTCTTCGTCTTAATGATCTAGTAGCCTGTTACTAGATTTTTGTTTTGTTTCTCTTGTAGGGTGGTTCAATTCTTTTGAACCCTCTTTTTTAATCAATATAATTTTCTTTGTTGATCAAAAGAAAAGGAAAAAAAAACGTGGCCATTGTCTCCTTAGTTTATTACTGTTCCTTAATGTGGTTACCGGTGAATTGAAGCAGAGATAATCAATTAATGTTGGTTCGTGTTCTTGGACATCGACTTCATGAACTGCTGCCTTGATTAATGATAGATCACTGGAGGTCGTAGTCGTTATCAAGTTGTCAGAGTGATACTTGATATTCCCTCTGTTTTTAGAAAAGAGATACATTTATTTTTTCATTTTAACCTAAAAATAGTTCAAATAGAAGAGAAAAAGATGAAAGTATTTCTTTTTCAGAAATGGAGGGAATATTAAAGAACAAATAATTAGCTGAATGATGGTGATTACACCGTCACCAATTTTCAAAATTAACACTATATCTTTTTTTTTTCTTTTTTTCTTTTTTTTTTTTTCTGAATTGTGAAAATGTTAGAGTTTGTTGCCCAAATGACCGGAGAAAACATTAGGGAATGGGCTTGAACCCAGAGAGACCATCACCCGCTTAACACAGTTTCCAGAGTACTCTAGTATGTCGGCAAGAGAACTCTGGCAAGGCGGTTATGTGTTTATCTTTATCTCTTAAGGTTCCTTTTGTTGGATGCTTTTTTATAGGACACGGTTTGTGAGAGTCCAAGTAAGGGTGGAACTCCCAAACACGTTAACTAGTTAGCTAGGTCGGTGGAGATGATTTTGGAAGAGCCAAAATCAGTCAGTCCATAAGAGTTAACTCTTATTAAGTTTTCTTAATCCTAAAGTGTAGGGACTTCCTAGCTAAGTTATGAAATCCTAGCCTTGTAGGCTAAATAATGTACCTATATAAATAGCCTAATAGAGAACCTAGAAAATCACACCAAAAAAAATCTTCTTTCTCTCTAGGGTCTATATGTTTTCTTCCAGGCGATAATATATAAATTACTATTTTTTCCGAGGATTCAACCTCGTTAAATTCTCGTCTCTTTTCTTTTCTAGTTTATATACTTTTCAATATTTAGAGTACTCTTGTATAGCTGTGCAAATTGCTTCCGCAGGGTTGAGCACAACAATTGGAATCAAGAGCTCGGTTACGTTCTTGGAATTTTAGGTATTCGTAATATTGCAGCGGGGGTATTTTTCTGGAGTTGTTTGAGGTAATTTTGATCTCAAAGATTAGTTTTTTTTATCTTTATTTGTAATTATTATTTTCATAAATAATGGCTGATACAGATGAATTGCCGGAGTCATCCAATAAAGATAACACTACAAGAAAATGTGGCTCTTGCGACTAAAATTTATCGACTGTACTCTAAAAAGTTAGTCGTTGGTTTCCTGTAGCTACTCATGTTTGTGTCTGAAAAAACAATAGTCACTACAGAATACTATACACTGTTTTCTTGCAACAGAAAATCTATGTTAGCCGATGGACATATCGTACAACTTATTTGGAGCGACTACTTGGATAAGCTTGAAGCTATTTATGTTCAGCCACAACGAATGTAGCGACTAATTTTCTTTTAGTCGATAGTGTTATCTATCTACAAATTCCTTGCGACTGAAAATATCTACTAATCGCTAGAGCTATCTTACAACTTATTTTGGAGCGACTACATAAAAAAGTCGGAGGCTATTTACGTGTAAAAACAATTTTCGTAGTGATGGGTTTTCCTTCAATCGAAAGTATTCTCTATCTACTATTTCCTTGAGTCTGAAAATATATGTTAGTCACTGGAGCTATATTAGAACTAACTTAGGTTGGAAACTATTCACGTTCAGCGACAATAAGTCTAGCGACTGATTTTGTTTTTATCTTTACATTTCAAGATAACTTCATCTAGCTATATAATTCGTTCGACTTCGGTTAATATGCATGCTTAGAATTAGTTATCTTCAGTTCTTCTGAATGAGAAACTTAGGTCTAACTCTAGTAATCTCAGATTTTGAGATGTTAAAATCAGATTTTTGCCATCTTTAGTTCATCCGAATGAGAAACTCAGGTCTAACACTACTAATCTAAACCTGATATGTTAAAATCATATATATTTCTTCTTCAGTTCGTCCAAATGAGAAACTCAGGTCTAACTCTAGTATTATCTAAACTTGAGATGTTAAGGGTCTAACTCTAGTTACTTTTTCTTTCGATTCAAAACAAAATTCTATTGGTTGAGTGTCTATGTATTCAAATTAGTTCTCTTTAAAGCATACTGGTTTTGACTTTCTTCTGTGTGTTGGTGTTTGTCAAGGGTTTTAGAAGCTATGAAGATGGTGGGTTCTATTTCCATGGATGATTACAAAGGAGTGTTGTTGATTCTTGAATTAGCGGTGATGTTCTCAGTGAGAAGAAGATGGTTTGAATCGTGCTTGAATTGGTGGATCCGCAACAATGGTTGCAGCTGTTGGAATTGCAAGCCGTGAATAGAGAAGAAAGTAATGTGTTGCTGCTACAGGAAATGGGTTTTTGCCAAGCTCTTGTTACAGGTGAACTTTTGTGGAAAATAATTTCCTTTTCTTCTGCACTGTGATGAATTGGGGATTATGTGGTGTCAACCCAGCTTAAAATTGCTTAGCCGGAGAGCGAGCAGAAGTTATAATAACTTCAGTGTCAATCAGCTTCAGTCACTGCCTGCGGGAGCTGCCTCTCTGAGTATCCCACTCGCAATGAGTGCATATATATACACGGGGATATTTGTAAGTAGTCCACTACGCAATTCCTAGTTAAGATTTTTCTTTGCAAGTTTGGAGATGAGTTTTTTTTAGGGGGCATAGGATTAGCGATCTTGTGCCGGTTAAGTGTTTTTCTCTTTCTGTTTTAGTTTCTCATTTTGGAAAATCTCATTAACACTAGTCTCGAGTCCAGCTGACCATCTGCGGCATCAGTTTTTAATAACTCTTTGTATATGAATGAATAATTACTCTTTTATGCATTAATCGACAGGTAACGGTTCCATCTATGGCATCAGTTTTCAATGAATATGCTTTTAAGAGTCACTTTAATACCAGCATTTACCTTCAGGTGATATTTCAGCTCTACTTGTGTTCGTTGTTGATCGCTTATTTTTTGGAAAGTATAGACCTTTTGGTTCTTGGTTACACTGCCTCTTCCTTGATGCATCATCATTTAACTTTTATACATGTTGTCTTCACGTTTTGCAAGAGCCAATGGGTGTTTGGGACAGTTTTTTTTCTCTATGTCCATTGCATTAGTTTCATATCCTCTGACTAGAGATATAACTATTTTTTTTTTAAATTGCTCAGCCGGAGGGCGAACAGAAGTTATCCTTGGCCTCATCCTTCGACTACCGTTACCTCAGTAGTTGTTCAATCTTTTCTGACTCATTATACAATTGTGAATATGCAGGTGTTTGAGGGTGAAAACGATTTCTGCTGATTTTGGTAATTTCGGGTGTGTGGGTGAGAAGCGAGTTTAAACCCTAAAAAATGTACTGCAAGGGATTACTTTAGATTCGAGAGATCAATCTGTACAAATCTGGCCTAAACCAAGAAATGGCCGTTCCAGACTTGCTTCGGTCACAAAGTGAAGGAGAAGGGTTGGTCTTAGGGAGGGAAGCGAAGAGAGTGTTGAGACCAGAATAGTTGATTCTGGAAGAGTAGTTGTTTCACGACTTGTATCAGAATGAGGGAAGCTAACAGATGGAAAGCTAGCAAATATTTTCTGAGTGTTGTATCCTCCTGACCTGAACTTGTTGTTCGGTGGAAATAGGTAATGCCTATTTATACCAGTCGAAGTGAAACGTACTCTGGTCTCATTAAGAAATGGGAGGTGGTGGTAACTGGTAACGCCTGGAATTGATGTTCCATAAAAGAAAGCGTTTCACCATTACTCCCTGTATTTAGTAACCGCCTCATCCTTATGACACTATCTTATAACAGGCGTAGTGTACGCCGCACGCTGTAAACCGCGAAACCAATACCCAATGAGCATCCCCCAGTTTGTGACATGTGTTGATGTCTCAAGCGTTTTCGTGAAAAACATGTAGCATGTTGTTGTTTTCTGGTAAGTTGAGGTTGGGAGACTTGCCGACTCGGTGGTGACCTTCGAAGGTCGAGATTTTGCATCTTAAGAGGAAAGGTAGCCGTTGATTATTGTAACCCTTCGTTTGGTAGACAGTGGCATGAAAGCATGACTAGTATGGCTTTAATATGGCCTAGTTTAGGCGCGGCCAAAAGTTAGGGTTTTGGCTTTGTTTAGTCGCGACCAAACTAGGGCCAAAGGTTGCCATGCATGAGATGGTAACCTTGGACGGCTAAGATCTGCATCTTAGATGAAAAGTGGTCGTTGAATGTTGCAGGCCTTCGTTTTGGTAGCCGCATAGGGAAGGCCGGCATGGTATGGCGCGGCAAGGTGGCTGACATGCCTTGATGTTGTTTGGCGTGGCCAAAATTAGGGTTTTGGTGTTGGGCCAAAGGTTACCATGCGTTGGTTGGCGACCTTGGACGGCTAAGATTTGCATCTAAGATGGAAGGGTGGACGTTGATTGTTGCACGCCTTCGTTTTAGCAGCCGTGAAGGGGAAGGATGGCATGGCGCGACAAGGTGGCTGGCATGCCATTGACACATGTGGCATGGCCGGCATTCCTTGGCGCGGTTTTGCGTGGCCAAAATTAGGGTTTTGGCATTGGGCCAAAGGTCGCCATGCATTGGTTGGTGACCTTGGACGGCTAATATTTGCATCTAAGATAGAAGGGTGGTCGTTGATCATCGCACGCCTTCGTTTTAGTAGCCGCATAGGGAAGGATGGCATGATATGGCGCGGCAAGGTGGTTGGCATGCCATTGGCATATGTGGCATGGCATGCCTTGGCGCGGTTTGGCGTGGCCAAAACTAGGGTTTTGGGCCAAAGGTTACCATGCATTTTTTGGAGACCTTGTACGGCTAAGATTTGCATCTAAGATGGAAGGGTGGTCATTGATCATCGCACGCCTTCGTTTTGGTAGCCGCATAGAGAAGGCTGGCATGGTATGGCGCGACAAGGTGGTTGGCATGCCATTGGCACATGTGGCATGGCCAGCCTTGGCGCGGTTTGGCGTGGCCAAAACTAGGGATTTGGGCCAAAGGTTATCATGCGTTATTTGGCGACCTTGGACGGCTAAGATTTGCATCTAAGATGGAAGGGTGGCCGTTGATCATCGCACGCCTTCGTTTTGGTAGCTGCATAAGGGAATTCTGGCATGGTATGGCGCGGCAAGGTGGTTGGCATGCCATTGGCACATGTGGCATGGCATGCCTTGACGCGGTTTGGCATGGCCAAAACTAGGGTTTTGGGCCAAAGGTTACCATGCTTTGTTTGGCGACCTTGGAAGACTAATATTTGGATCTAAGATGGAAGGGTGGTCATTGATCATCGCACGCCTTCGTTTTGGTATCCACATAGGGAGGCCGGCATGGTATGGCGCGGCAAGGTGGTTGGCATTCCATTGGAAAATGTGGCATGGCATGCCTTGGCGCGGTTTGGCGTGACCAAAACTAGGGTTTCGGGCCAAAGGTTACCATGTGTTGTTTGGCGACCTTGGACGACTAGGATTTGCATCTAAGATCGAAGGGTGGTCGTTGATCATCGCACGCCTTCGTTTTGGTAGCCACATAGGGAAGGCCGGAATGGTATGGCGCGGCAAGGTGGTTGGCATGCCATTGGCACAAGTGGCATGGCATTCTTTGGCGCGGAGGTGCGGCTGGCATGGTTGGTATGCCTTAGAGCGGAGGTGCGGCTGGCATGACATGCCATTGGCGCAGTGGTGCGGATGGCATGGTTGGCATGCCTTGGCGCGGAGATGTGGCTGGCATGGTATGCCATTGGCATAGTTGTGCGGCTGGCATGGTTGACATACCTTGGCGCGGAGATGTGGATGGCATGGTATGCCATTGGCACAGTGGTGCGGCTAGCATGGTTGGCATGCCTTGGCGCGGAGACGTGGCTGGTATGGTATGTCATTGGCACAGTGGTGCGGCTGGCATGGTTGGCATGCCTTGGCGCGGAGACGTGGCTGGCATAGTATGCCATTGGCACAGTGGTGCGGCTGGCATGGTATGCCATTGGCACAGTGGTGCGGCTGGCATGGTATGCCATTGGCACAGTGGTGCGGCTGGCATGGTTGGCATGCCTTGGCGCTGAGACTTGGCTGGCATGGTATGCCATTGGCATAGTGGTGCGGATGGCATGGTTGGCATGCCTTGGCGCGGAGACGTGGCTGGCATGGTCCGCCGTTGGCACAGTGATGCGGCTGGTATGGTTGGCATGCTTTGGCGCGGTAGCATGAGAATTAGGGTTTGGTATAGATGATGCCAGTCAGTGTTAAGGGTTCTTTCTTGGAACATGACCCATTTAAAAAAAAGTTACCCCGGTAATTTTTACGTAGGCATGCTGATTGATTCAATAAATGCGTTAATGGTCATAGTTACGTCGTGTCAGATGTACAGTTTTACGATTTTGACCCTAAGCTAAAAACCACCATCAACATTAAGTCCCCTGCTTAGCTCGGAACAGGAGCATTGTTGCGAGGTAAGCGTAAGATGGTGACAGGCGAGGACAAAAATCGAAATGATAGGTCGTGAAAAGATGGTCAGGAAGGTCCGACTAACCTTTTTCGAGAGGTAAGGAGAGTTCATGATCATCATGTTTGGCGGCCTTGCATAGATTCTATTTGTGGTGTAGACTGTGAAGTGGTGAGATGAAGATCGTCGGCTTAGTCTGGCCATGCATCACCTTGGATGGGTTAGGGAACATCATGACGCTGGCTTGGCGAGTTGTTGGTGTTGACCCGGCAAGTTATGGCATGACACGGTGGTGCAAGGCATGAAGAGGTTTGGTGAGGCAATGCATGCGCGGACGGCTTGGCATGGTGGTGATTTGTCTTTGCGGGCCCGATTGCCTCTTTTCCTTACTTGGCTCAAATATGGAATCCTTTCCTCATTCAAATGCCAAAGTATCACGCCCTCCTGTCTCGTTTGGATTTCATTAGGGTTTTGATGAGGGGTTTCGTTTGAGGCTGATTTCCCTGCCGTGATGTAATCACGTTCCGCTTACACAGTCTATGTTTCTCTTTCTTCCTTTAGGGTTTCCACGGTATTTATTCCAGTGAATTTGCATCGTCTTCCCCGTTTTACAACAAAGATTTCCTCTTGTTGAGTCTGTCTCTCTTCATCATGTCGATCAGAAGTGAATCATCCTCGAGCCAGCTAGATTCTTCAGTCAAACGTGTGAGGCCTGACTCTAGCAACAATTCCCCCGTCCGGGCCATTCGAGTCAAGAAGATTATACCGGTATGGTTTTATTGATCAACGGGCGTTTCATTGTTTTCCGATGAATGACAAAAGTTCTCTTATGTATAGAGATATATTGTCGGAGCATGCGTCACCATCATTGATGAGGATGATTTGGTTACCCCTTTTCCTTCGAGCCCGCTCCTACCAACCGCTGCAGATCTGGAGAACGTCGACTTAGGAATTTCTTGTCATGAATATAATGCAGGTTTGTCGTTCGGAACCCGTATGAGGTGTCTTTCCTCTAACTACCGGAACGTCGGTGGGTTTCTGGTGCGGAAAGAATTTGTGACTCTTTACACAAAGATATGGAGGATATATGTTCATATCTCCACCAGGAGTATGGTGCAGCATTGTTCGCCTGCTTTAGTTTCTATAGTGAATTGTCTCTTGTCGATGGTCGCAGAAATGGAAAATATGTCTATCAGTGCTGTCACGGACTCAACTATCCAAAGTGGGAAAATATGATGTCTACCTGTGAATCTCTGAAGTTCAACGTAAGTTGGTTGCGACACCGTATTGATATTGTGAAAGTCGACAGAGCCGGCATTCTTGCTGACGTGGTCCCTGCTACGAAAGCTATTCTGGAAGAGGAGAAAGCTCTGACCATGGAGTCACAGAAGGTGGCAGAGTCAATCCGGAACTTGAAGAGTAAGACTGAAAGGTATCAAAGCCGGTTAAAGATGATGCTTTCGAGGGATTACAATCTGTTGGATGGTCTTTTCTGAGTTATGTAGTTGCGAGATGTTTGGTTTCTTTCTGGGTTTTAAGCATGTTTTGCCCCCTTCTTTTTTTGTATCGTTTTTTTTTTTGAAAGAATAAGAGACTTTTATTGATTTGCTTCAATCAAACAAAGGAAAAGAAACTTAATATTTGAGATGTGGAAGAAAAGTGGAGAGATGCTTGGATATCCGTGGTTTGTGATATGACGGGGCGCGAGGTGGCGGTCAGGCTTAGTATGCCTTAAGCCACTTTCCATTGATGACTGCCTCCAGTTTTCCTCCGTATTACTTAATGACGTTATAGTACCCACTGTTGTACGCTTTCGTGACTATATAAGGCCCTTCCCACTTTGCGGAGAATTTTGGTGCAGTCGCGTCTTGCTAAATGTGTTTGGCAGTCTTTAGTACCAAATATCCCACTTGAAAAACCCGAGGCTTCACAGTTTTGTTATATGCTCTGGAAACCCTATTTCTGTATGATAGTGCGTGTTCTTCCACCTTGTATCTTATGGAATATACAATGTCAAATTCTGCGACTCTGGCGCTCAATGCTTCAGCTTCATTCCATCGAACTCCGCTTGCTTCGGAAATCCTAGCTGACGGGATTTTAACTTCTGCTGGGAGGATGGGATCTCCGCCGTAAACGAGGGAGTAGGGAGAGGCACCGGTGGGACTTCTTGGTGATGTCCGGTACGCCAGAGTGCCATTGGCAATTGCTCATGCCATGTCCGAGGATTATCATGCACTATCTGACTGAGGATTCGGACCAGATTTTTGTTGGTGCTTTCAGCCTGCCCGTTCCCTTGGGGGTAGTACACGGTAGATAAGGATTGCTTAGTTCCATATTCTTCGAGTAGCTCCCGTACATGCTTTTTTGTGAAAGGAGTGTCGTTGTAATCAGCAAAGAAAAGAAAAGGGATGAAAGACGGTGATGATATGCTTAGGCACGCCAAATCGGCATATAATGTACTCCTTAATGAATGCCGCGATTGTAATTTCATTCATCCCTCGTAAAGGTATGGCTTCGACCCATTTGGTGAAATATTCGGTTGTTGTTATTATGTACTCATGATGCTTTGAGGACGGTGGATTTATCTTTCCACTAATGTCGAGCCCCCAGCTAAGAAAGGGCCACGAACTACTTATCGAATGCAGGGGAGTCGACAGTACATGGATAAAGTTTCCGTGAATTTGTCATTTTTTGCATCTCCGGAGGAAAACAGCTGCATCATCCTTCATGGTTGGCGAGTAGTATTTCTCGTGTATCTGAAGAAATAATTTTCGTTTCCTTGATGTTCGCCTTCGTTCATTTCTTTCAGCATGATCGGAATTTCTTCTTCGTTCAAACATCGTAACAAACTTCCTTCAAAGCTTTTACGATATAAGATTCCTTAGTGGAATACGAATCTCTCGGACCTCTGTTTTATCTTGGCTGCATCCTTCTTATTGGTGGGGTGTATGCCATCACGAAGGTAACTGATGTATGGTTCCTTCCAGTCCCCAGCGTGACCAATATTGAAAACTTCTAATTGATGCGGCGGCGCTTGACAGTTAGAACAGGTTTTTTGAAGTAACCGAGATTGAGCCTCCATTTCTGGCCAGTAATAGCAAAGGCGTCGCAAAGGGTGATATAGTGTTACCACTAATGTTTGCCCGCAGATTTCATCATGGACGTGGTTGAGTTGTTGTTGTGCTTCTCCCTCTCCAAGACATCTTGACAAGGAACCGTCTGGATTTCGATGATATAGCACCCCTTGGAGCATGAAGAAATTTTGTAAGGTTTTGAGACTGACCTTTCCCTGGAAAAGCGAGTTGTTAAGCTCTTGGATAATTGGTGTTATCCAGTCGCCAGCTTCATCTTCTTCGGGTTGTGAAAGCCGTGTTGAAGCCAAGGTTCGTCTATTCACTGTCAAGTTTTCTTTAAAACCTTCAAATTGTAGTTTTCCAGACGTATGGCTCCAGCTCGTTTATCCAGACGTGTGGCTCCAGCTCGTTTATCCAAGGACAGTCCGATGAGAAAGGCTTCATATTCTGCTGAATTGTTGGTGAAGGGGAAGTCTAGCTTAAAGGAGTGCGAGAATACTTCACCGACTGGGGATACTAGAACCACACCTGCTCCTCCAGTACCGTTGTTAGGAGTAGCGGAGCCGTCGAAGAATAGTAGCCATGTTTCTTCTTGGACGAAAGAGATTTCCGGAAAGTCTTCATGGAGGTCCTCGTGTAGTGTCATGGTATTCTCTCCCGGGAACGGCGCCAGCAAATCCGCAACTTCTTTCCCTTTGATGGCTCTCTGGGAAGCACATGTTATGTCTAACTCTGACATTTTGAGGAGCCATTTGGCTGGTCTTCCTATCAGGGCCGGTTTTGAGAGGAAGAACTTCACATGATCAGACTTAGATATCAGCACCACTTTATTGGAAAGTAGGTAATGCCTGAATTTCTGGATAGAGTGGATTAAAGCTAAGCATGCCTTTTCTGCTTTGGGATATCTGATTTCGGCATCTCTTAAAGTTCGACTGAAGTAGTAGATGGGATGTTCAATCCCTTCGTCATCTTCTTGGGCGAGGAGAGCTCCGAAAACAGTGTCACTAAATGCAGTGTAGAGGTGTAGCGATCTTCCTTGTATGGGAGATTTAATGACGGTTGGGGAAGATAATGTTTGCTGAATCTTCCGGAACGCTTCCTGTTGTAGTGTGGTCCAGACGAAGCTTGCTCCTTTCTTCAGTAAGGGGGTAAACGAAGCAACAAGTTGATCCAATCCTGGTATGAAGCACGGAATGTAGTTTATTTTACCCATGAAACTCTGGAGTTTTTTCACGGTTCGCGGTGGTGGCATTGTGAGGAAGGCTTGTGTTTTGACTGGGTCAACTTTAATTCCATCGGCAGTCACCTGGAAACCTAGGAACTTGCCCGAAGAGACACCAAAAGCACACTTCAACGGATTCATCTTCAGTTTGCACTCGCGACATCTTTCAAACACCTGCCGCAGAATTCCTGCATGGGCTGGCCGAGTTTTGACTTGACCACTATGTCATCTACATAATCTTCGACTTGATTGTGCATAATGTTGTGAAAAATAGTGGTCATGGAGCGTTGGTATGTGGCGCCAGCGTTTTTCAAACCGAAGGGCATCACAGTGCAGTAAAAATTTTCAAGAGGAGTTCGAAAATCCGTCTTACTCGCGTCGTATTCGTACATCTTTATTTGGTTGTAGCCGATGTATCCATCCATGAAAGAGAACATACAATGTCCACTGGTGGCGTCTACTAGCATGTCAATATTGGGGAGCGGAAAGTCATATTTAGGTTACCATGCTTTGTTTGGCGACCTTGGACGGCTAAGATTTGCATCTAAGATGGAAGGGTGGTCGTTGATCATCGCACGCCTTCGTTTTGGTAGCCGCATAGGGAAGGCCGGCATGGTATGGCGCGGCAAGGTGGTTGGCATGCCATTGGCAAATGTGTCATGGCATGCCTTGGCGCGGTTTGGCGTGGCCAAAACTAGGGTTTCGGGCCAAAGGTTACCATGCGCTGTTTGGCGACCTTGGACGGCTAAGATTTGCATCTAAGATGGAAGGGTGGTCGTTGATCATCGCACGCCTTCGTTTTGGTAGCCACATAGGGAAGGCCGGCATGCTATGGCGTGACAAGGTGGTTGGCATGCCATTGGGACAAGTGGCATGGCATGCTTTGGCGCGGAGGTGCGGCTGGCATGCATGTCATTGGCGCAGTTGTGCGGTTGGCATGGTTGGTATGCCTTGGAACGGAGGTGCGGTTGGCATGGCATGCCATTGGCGCAGTGGTGCGGCTGGCATGGTTGGCATGCCTTGGCGCGGAGATGTGGCTGGCATGGTATGCCATTGGCACAGTTATGCGAACGGCATGGTTGGCATGCCTTGGCGCGGAGATGTGGCTGGCATGGTATGCCATTGGCACAGTGGTGCGGCTGGCATGGTTGGTATGCCTTGGCGCGGAGATGTGGCTAGCATGGTATGCCATTGGCACAGTGGTGCGGCAGGCATGGTTGGCATATGCCTTGGCGCGGAGACGTGGATGGCATGGTATGCCATTGGCACAATGGTGCGGCCGGCATGGTTGGCATGCATTGGCGCGGAGACGTGGCTGGCATGGTTGGCATGCCTTGGCGCGGAGACGTGGCTGGCATGGTATGCCATTGGCACAGTGGTACGGCTTGCATGGTTGGCATTCCTTGGCGCGGTATCATGAGAATTAGGGTTTGGCATAGATGAAGTCAGTCAGTGTTAAGGGTTCTGCCTTGGAACATGACCCATGTAAAAAAAGGTACCCAGGTAATTCTTACGTAGGAATGCTGATTGATTCAATAAATGCGATAATAGTCATAGTGACGTCATGTCAGATGTACAGTTTTACGATTTTGACCCTAAGCTAAAAACCACCATCAACAGCAGGACTGAAATTGATTGGTATCCTATTTGGCTTCATGTGTTCTCAAATGTTAGAACATATACCATTTTTATTGTAGTGTAAGGAAACAAAAGAAGAAATACTTCATTCGCATAGATCACAACTAAAGGTTGATAAGTTTACCAGAACCAATAACTTTGGTTTATGGAGAAAAGACGTAATGGATGCTCTTTTTCATCTTGACCTAGAGGAAGCTCTAGAAGGTAGGCCAACGGAGATGTCTGACAAGCAGTGGAACAAGATGAATAAATTATGTCTGGGTTCGATTCGAGGGTGTTTAGAAACTTCAGTAAGAGTTAATTATCAGCACGAGACTTCAGCTAAGGATCTCTGGGAAAAGCTAGAGAAAGAATATCTTGTGAAGAACTTGGCGAATAGGATACATCTTAAGAGAAATTTGTATCGCTATAACATGAAGAAGGGTGCAACTTTGACAGAGCACCTAGATTCGTATAATAAACTTGTTGCTGAGTTGGTTAACTACGATGAGATAATTGAGGACGAGGAACAAGCTTTGTGTCTGATAAACTCTCTTTCTGAAAGATATGAACCCGTGATTAAGGCTTTAATGCATGGGAAGGATAAGATGACATACGCTGAAGTCACTACAACATTGCATAGTGAAGAATTCAGGAAGATGGACCGTGAAGATCTGTCAAGTGAAGCTAATAATGATTTGCTTCTTGCAAGAGGTCGTTCAACAGATAGGAGAAGGAAAAATGGTGATTGTGGCAAAGGGAAAGGGCGTTCAAAGTCAAGAGAGCGTCTGCAGAAGGATGAATATGCATGGTGTCATGACTTTGGCCATTGGGATAAGAACTATACCAAGCGTAAATACAGAGAAAGAGATAACAACAAGACCGAGGTGAACATTGCTAAGGCAAGTGAAGATTCAGATGAAGCTTCAGATTTCTCGCAGACTGTGATACCATCAACTTTTATCGTAACTGACGGTACATGGGTATTAGATTCTGGTGCTACTTATCATATTTGTCCTCATCGGGACTGGTTCTCAAACTTTGAATAGTTTGATGGAGAAGTGCATATGGGGAATAATCACACCTGCGGGGTGATTGGGATTAGTAGTATTCGAATACAGATGCACGATGGTATGGTTCGGGAGCTGAAGGAAGTAAGGTTCGTACCTTCTATGAACAAGAATTTGATTTCGCTCGGAACTTTGGAAGCTAAGGGCTACAAGTAAGTCGCTGAAATGGCATTCTAAAGGTAATTTCTGGATCGTTGGTAATCATGAAGGGAACAAGGCATCATAACTTGTACTACTTAACTGGGAGTAAAGTAACAGGAGATGTGTCTATTTCTGAACACATCGAGACTGCAGATACTGAGACCACGAATTTATGGAATATGCGACTGGCACATCCAGGTGATAAATCGTTACATTCTTTAATTCGTCAAGATTTATTGAAAGGTGTTATTGCCTGTAAGTTAGAGTTTTGCAAACATTGTGTGAAAGGCAAGAAAAAAAGAACAAGCTTTGGCACAGCAATCCACAACACTAATGGAGTTCTTGATTATGTTCGCTCATATGTTTGGGGTCCCTCCAAGAATGCATCATTGGGATGGAAACATTGGTTCGTGTCGTTTATTGATGACTATTCTAGGCACGTATGGGTGTACACCATGAGGCATAAGGATGAAGTCTTAGAAATCTTTGTGAGGTGGAAAAAGGCAACTAAGACTCAAACTGGCATAAAGATCAAGGTACTACGTTCAAACAATGGTGGAGAGTACAAAAGTGATCAACTCTTACAAGTATGTCAGGATGAAAGAACACAGAGGCAGTTCACAGTTAAGAAGACACCGCAACAAAATGGGGTAGCTGAACGCATAAATCGTACTTTGTTGGATAAGGTATGATGTATGTTATCTAATGCTGGATTAGGTAAAGCGTTTTGGGCTGAGGCAGTTACATATGCGTGCTTCCTCATTAATAGGTTGCCATCAGCTGCATTAGAAGGTAAAAATCCGATGCAGAAGTGGGATGGTAAACCAGCTTATGACTATGACTCAATTCATATCTTTGGTTGCCCTACTTGGTATCATGTTAGTGAAAACAATCTTGATAGCCGTGCTGTTAAAGGGATTTTATGGATGTGAAGAAAGGAGTGAAAGGGTTCAAAATTTGGAATCCAGTAGAGAAGAAGATAGTCATGAGTAGAGGCGTTACATTTGATGAATCGTCTATGGTGAAATCTTGGGGTTCTCGGCAGGTGGAGAAAAGAAGCACCAGTACCAGTGAGCCTTTGCAGCAGGTGGAGATTGATGCAACTACACTAATTCCATCTAAGTATGTATCTGTTACGACTACCTCCGAAGGCGTGGCGTCTACAAGGGAGGTAAATACTGATGTTCCAAATGATAGTGACGGTCTTAATGAAGAGGAACATGGAGCACGGAAGATACAAAAGCTGAGGTCACTGAGACCATAGCAACCAGCAAACCAATAAAACAGGATTATTTTATAGCTTATGCATTACCAGTTATTGAAGAAGGCATTCCTAATACCTATTTTGAAGCTATACGCAGTGTGGAGTGTCAAGAATGGGAAGCTTCTATGCAAGATGAGATGGAGTATGGTCACAAGAATGACACATGGGTTCTTATGAAGCTTCCGAACGGTAAGAAGGCCATTGGGTGAAAATGGGTACATGCTAATAAAGAAGGATCTTATGTTAATAAAGTACGCTACAAGGAAAGGTTAGTTGCAAAAGGTTATGCTCTAAGAGAAGGAATTGACTATAATGAGGTGTTCTCTCAAGTTGTGAAATACTCATCAATCCGAATTTTGTCGGCCTTGGTAGCACAATATGATTTAGACCTAGTTAAGCTAGATGTCAAGACGACGTTCTTATATGGTGATCTAGTAGAGGAGATATATATGACTCAACCGAGTGGGTTCAAAGTTGCTGGAAAAGAAGATTGTGTATGTAAGCTGAAAAAATCGTTGTATGGGCTGAAGCAGTCTTCAAGACAGTGGTACAAGCGATTTAATCAGATTATGATTGTCCAAACATACATAAGAAGTCACTATGACCATTGTGTATACTTCAAGAAGCTACGTGATGGGTCTTTCATATATTTGCTCTTGTATGTCGATGATATGCTGATAGCATCGAATAACAAGAAAGAGATTGATAATTTGAAGCAGAAATTGTCAATTGAGTTCGAGATGAAAGATCTTGGAGAAGTTAAGAAGATTCTTGGCATGGAGATTCAACGTGACAGAGAGAAGGGTAAAGTTTTTTTGTCTCAAAAGGCATACTCCCATTGGTCCTCATTTTAAGTTGAGTTCTGATATGTCTCCTACTACTGAAGAAGAGCGTAAGTATATCGCCCAAGTTACATATGCTAGTGTTGTTGGTAGCTTGATGTATGCGATGGTATGTACAAGGCCGTATATTTAACATGCAGTAAGTATGATCAGCCGTTATATGCATAATCCTGGTAAAGGACATTGGAAAGCTGTGAAATGGATTTTGAGGTATCTTTATGGTACTATTGATGTTGGCTTGGAGTTTGTGAAGGAAGATATATGGAAACAATCAGCCGTGTGTTGGTTATGTGGATTCTGACTATGCTGGTGATTTGGACAAGAGGCCTTCAACTACAGGATATGTATTTACCTTGGATGGAGCACCGGTTAGTTGGAGATCAATTTTTCATTGTATTGTGGCTCTCTCAACTACTGAAGCGGAGTATATGGAAGTGACAGATGCATTCAAAGAGGCTATATGGTTACAAGGTTTGCTCGATGACTTGGGTGTTGTGCAGGAACATCTTCCTGTGCATTGTGATAGTCTTAGTGCAATTTACTTAGCTAAGAATCAAGTGCATCATGCCAGAGACAAACATATAGATGTTAAATTTCACTTTTTTAGAGAAATTCTTGAAGAAAAAGACATTCTACTTGTGAAGATCGATACCAAAGACAATCCAACTGATATGTTAACAAAAGTAGTATCTGGGATCAAGTTTCGTCATTGCTCGAAATTGATCCGCATTCTTCCGGTTTGGTGAGACCCTTTGGGGTAGAGGTTCTTAGGAACCTGGTGGAGGCATTCTAGTAAGGCCATTGAGTGAACTACGGTTGGTTTGATTCCTTGCAGAGGATACGTAGGCAGCCTATGGCGTAATCGACGTTGGAAGATGAAGGTGGTTTCTTATATTAATCGTCTCATGCATGAATGCATGATTCGTGGTGGAGAATTGTTGGATGTTATTTTATAAGACATGGTTTGTGAGAGTCCAAGTAAGGGTGGAACTCCCAAACGCGTTAACTAATTAGCTAGGTCGGTGGAGATGATTTTGGAAGAGCCAAAATCAGTCGGTCCATAAGAGTTAGATAACTCTTATTAAGTTTTCTTAATCCTAAAGTTTAGGGACTTCCTAGCTAAGTTATGAAACCCTAACCTTGTAGGCTAAGTAATGTACCTATATAAATAGGTTAATAGAGAATCTAGAAAATCACACCAAAAAAAATTTTCTTTCTCTATAGGGTTTATATTTTTTTCTCCCGGACGATAATATATAAATTACTTATTTTCCCCGAGGATTCAACCTCGTTAAATTCTCGTCTCTTTTCTTTTCTAGTCTGTGTTCTTTGCAATATTTAGAATACTCTTGTGTAGCCGTGCAAATCGCTTCTGCAAGGTTTAGCGCAATACCTTTGATGGTAAGAAACCTTGGTTATAAATAGCAATTTTGAGATACGTAATGGTTATTCCTTGCCATATAAAAATGGTTACTAATTACACCATCATGAGAGTAGTAATCACTGAAGTGATGGTAAGAGGAATATAAATCCCTGAGTGTTTATTTAGCTACCTATTAGATCTTACTTGAAGCAACAGTAAGGATAGTGAACTTCAAGTGAAGCTGGCTCTGTCAGGTACGTTTCCTAACTTGAATTTAGATATTGGTGTATCACACTTGAATAATCCTAGATCCTATAATCATGTCACGTATGGTTTGCTTTATCATGATTATGAACTGAATTGCTAACAGAC
This sequence comes from Papaver somniferum, assembly GCF_003573695.1. NCBI lineage: Eukaryota > Viridiplantae > Streptophyta > Magnoliopsida > Ranunculales > Papaveraceae > Papaver > Papaver somniferum. The sequence continues at coordinate 7,004,181 of NC_039364.1, read as the reverse complement.
AACTCACTAAATTAGGCTAATCAAGGAACTTCAAATCTTATTCATAACATGGTAAAGGAAAATAGGAAGGGGAATCAAAGGATCAGTTTTTACAAATTGAATCATCCTGACCGATTCTGGGGATTTGGAAGGCAGCAACTATCCCCTCACTAAGTATTTTCTTTCATTCGGATTTCGGACAAGTATCATGCACCTATTAATGGGCATCATCAACAACGAGGGTACATCGGAATTTGGGCCTAGGCCCCTAGCTATAAAAAAGGAAAACCCATTAAGGAAACGGAAAAAAAAAGAAGTTTATTAGCCGCGTTTTTAGGGGCCACTCAAAAGGAATTAGGGGTCAACAATAAAACAAAAAAGGTCATCCAATCTTAAATTGTGTTCACCCCTTATCTCCCATATTTCGTAATGACAAAATTATCCTTCGATATTCGGTAGTTTGAGCAGGATTCGGGTGATAAAAAAATTTGAGGGATTTTTTTTTTTTTTTTTGCTTTTTCGAACTTTGGTACAACCATAATCGGTAGTAAAGTGTGTTACTTTAACTTCCGAATGTATATTGGTCCCAAAATGAGATTTTTCCAAAATCCTTTAATTTTCGACTTTGGTACAACCATAATCGGTAGTAAAGTGTGTTACTTTAACTTCCGAATGTATATTTGCCCCAAAATGATATTTTGCCAAAATCCTTAAATTTTCGAACTTTGGTACAACCATACTCGGTAGTAAATTGTGTTACTTTAGCCTCCGAATATATTCATTTTCTGAATCTTAGTACTACCATAATCGGTAGTAAATTTGACTTCCGAATGTATATTGTCCCCAAAATGAGATTTTGCCAAAATCCTAAAATTTTCGAACTTTGGTACTACCATAATCGGTAGTAAAGTGTGTTACTTTAACCTCCGAATATACTAAATTTTTGAATTTTAGCACTACCATAATCGGTAGTAAATTTAACTTCCGAACGTATATTGGCCCCAAAATGAGATTTTGCCAAAATCCTAAAATTTTCGAACTTTGGTACTACCATAATCGGTAGTAAAGTGTGTTACTTTAACCTCCGCATATACTCAATTTTCGAATATTAGTACTACCATAATCGATAGTAAATTTGATTTCCGAATGTATATTGGCCCCAAAATGTGATTTTGCAAAATCTTAAAATTTTCGAATTTTGGTACTACCATAATCGGTAGTAAAGTGTGTTACTTTAACCTCCGAATATATTCAATTTTCGAATATTAGTACTACCATAATCGGTAGTAAATTTGACTTCCGAATGTATATTGGCCCCAAAATATGATTTTTCCAAAATCCGAAAATTTTCGAACTTTGGTACTACCATAATAGGTAGTAAAGTGTGTTACATTAACCTCCGAATATACTAAATTTTCGAATTTTAGTACTACCATAATCGGAAGCGAATTGTGTTAATAAGTGATGCTTATTATCTGCCGATTGTGTTCATGGCCTCAAATTTAAATATTCAAAACTTAACAAAAGTTTCAAAATTTTCTACTTTCACAATCGGTAGTTAATGGTGTTCATTATCTATCGATTGTGCGTAACTTTTTGTACAGAGAAATTTAATTTTTAGAATCAAGAATAATCGGTAGATATCGATTAATTTACCTACCGATTATGGTTGATATTCTTAAGAAACGAAGAACATCAACCATAATCGGTAGGTAAAGTATATTATTATCTACCGATTATGTTTCTGCTAGTGTAAATCCAAGAACATCAACCATAATCGGTAGGTAAAATAGATAGTTATCTACCGATTATGTTTCTGCTACTGTAAATCCAAGAAAATTTTCGGATCAAATTTTTGATTTCAAGTAATCAAATCCTAATTTTGAATCACAACTACTATCATCTATTCGTTTTGTTTGTTGAACTCCTTTATTTTTGATGTTCTAAGTTTCAACTTTAAGGTTAATGAATTTTAGGTTTTAATTTTAAACAATCAATCATAACATTTGTTTGATCGATGATCTTAGTTTTCAATCAAAATTAAAATGATGGAAAAAAATTTCAATGGGTAGAAAAGAGAAGAAGAAGTGGAATGATATGATTATGAAAATAAAGGATATAGGTTTAGATTTAGTATAAAGGTGAAGGACAATATAGACAATTTTTTATTTTTAAGACATCCCTTAACCTCCTTCAATGGATGGGAATAAAAAGGTGGCCCCTAATTTCTTTTGAATGGCCCCTAAAAACGCTAGGTTTATTAGCATTGAAAAAGTTCATGCTAATTTCACACAAGAAACAACAATTAGCATGACCTTTTTGGTCATGTAATTATAGTCGGTAAAAACTAATCCTATCATTTATATATACGTATACTGCAGTTTTATGGGTCAAATGAGTTTTCAGACGACTATATTCGTATAAATGAAACAGCAACAGTTAAATCACTTGATGATTGTAGTGGAATGTTGGAAGAGAGTCAAGAGACTGTATTTAAGTATTATAGCATGATGAAAAACATTAAAATCGTTTACAACTCAATAACAAAGAAAACATGGTTTAAACTCTTAGTATAATAATTCACAGAATTTAAGCGAGCCGTGTGCATACTAGCCATGTAATTACTTCCGAAGATGGTTCCAAGTACTTGTGATAATTTAAAACTACCAACATCCGCATGCGTTTTACCATTTACTGGTTGGTATCTGATAGACACATTTTTGTGTCTGATATAATCTCAATTGTATATATTGTTAGTGCTCGATTTTGTATTTATTCTGCCTTTTTATGTCTTTGTAGGTGTTTTTGGAAAAATAAGATTTTGCGGCGAAATTGGCTCCAAAAGTGTTTTTTGTGTTCATGGGAGGACATTTGCTATTCGGACCCTCACTTTGGATAAGGGGTAACCTAATTACTAAGGGGCATCTCATTTCCAGACATCTGCTAATCGCACCCCTACTCTGGATAAGGGGCAACCATCTTCAACATTCAAAAATCAGGTTTTGGCGTGAAAAAAGTGTAGTTAAAGAGCAGTTTTGGCAATCGTTATTTGGAGGAGTTTGAGGTCAATTAAACCTCTTATTTTCATAGGATAGACTCCTCATGGGTCTAGGAATCTGATATGGGTGTTTAAATCGATTAGATTGGGCTCAAACGATGGATTTTTTTCACAACAAGAAAATATGGAAAGTCACGTGTGTGACCTGTTTTAGGGAATTTTAGAGTGATTAAAACGCTGTAAACCTTCCCAAAGATTTGTATCTATCTAAGGAAGAGTTTAGAATAAAAAGGAAAGCTCAGAAACGCGTAGAAATCCTAAAACAAGAAATTGTGGCAACTTGGCCGTGAAGAGAAGGAAAGAGATTTTAGAAGATTTGGGAGAGATTTAATCGGTATTTTTGATATAAATAGATGTCTTGGGTCATATAGAAGAGGTGTCGGGAGTTTGGGAACCTAAGGAGAGCCAGAGAAGAAGAAATCAGATCTTTACCAAACTCTGTTTCTGCTGCTGCTGCTGCTGAAGAAGAAGAAGAACGCGAAGAACATTGACGCTCGGTAGACAGACGCAGAAAAGTGCGTTGTTTAACAGCTGAAGAACATTAAGCTGTTCAGGGCAGTCTTATTCTAGGGTCTTAAAATCAGCGACAAAGCAACAGTTTTTCTGTAACAGTTCCATTGTAACAGCTGTTTTGCAACACCAATACATTGTTGCAAACAGTCTGTGTTATTACTTTTCACTCTTTTAATCATCTTTTGAGCAACAAACACATATTTTGAGATCATGATTAATATGAGGAGCTAAACCCCATTGCTGAGGTGATAGAGGAAGCTATTTTTCCAACAAAAAGTGGTATATTCTATTTTATCTTTTTATTTGCAATAATTATATGATTACTTGCCTTGAACTATTATTGAATATGATTTTTATTTGAGTGATTGTGATCTATTTTGATGGAGTATGCTTAGTTTTAAGACTTTTGATGCTTCATACTTGGTATTTACAATTATTACTTTTGAAAATCTACTTGTTGCAATATTTTAGAATCAAATTAAATAAGAAAATTGCATAAATATAAGTATTGGTTTAATCACTTTGAAATTGGAAAATAGTGGAATCTTAGCCTCAGTGTTTCTTTTAGTATTGATATCATCTTTGATTGAGTTTGCTATAAGTTTTAGTGAGTTTTCTATTTTAATATTAGAATTTAAGTCTAATTAATATCCTTTACAAGTCTGAGAATCGAACCACTTTTACCACTATCTACAAATCACATCAGTATCTAACTTGATCCCCATTGAAGTCTCCTCCATGTCAATTTATATGACTAAGTCACTAACGCTGGGTTTGGTAATGCTTTTATTTTTCCAAAAGCACTTTCAAAACCTATATATGTTAACAATTTCTGAAATTGGTGTTTGGTAAAAAAAAATCAAAGTGCTTTTTATCCAAAGCACTTCCCAAATTCCTCAATTTTTAAAAGTTGGGGAGGAGGAGCTTTTAAAAGCTACAAAAGCATAAGCTTTGGTCGCACCAAAATTTAATGTTTGATTTATCGTTTTGTCCCTATTTTATTTTATAATTGACAAAAATTACCCTTAAATATATATATATATATACAATCAATTTTTTATTTCTTATAATTTATTCTTTAGATATTATTATATTTTATTTTCAAACTATTTTATGATACCATTTCATTTAATTTATCAAAAATAAAAATAAAACAAATATTTAATAATTACTTAATTTTAGTTTGATTTTTTGTTTGAAAATTATATATATATATATATATATATATAAATTAAAAAGTGGTTAAGTAAAATAAATTTTTTTAAAAATCATAATAATAGTAACACTTAGTTAATTTAATATTTAATATTTATTTTTAATAAAAAAATTACTTATTTTTAAACCCTTTAAAATTGAATAAAACTATTTTTAGAGATATGTCTGTTTTTGTCATTTGTCATAACACCAATAGTTGAATCTAATTCTTTACCAAACACGCTTTGGTTGTTTTTTTAATCAGCTTTAAACTTAATCAATATTTTACCAAACGTCTAACTGCTTTTGTCTCACAGCACAGTACAACAACGCACAGCAGAAAAGTGCTTTTATAAAAGTTGCAGCAATACCAAACAAAGCCTAAATTCTTTATTCCAAATCACGTCCCGATAATTTCTATTCTTCTTTAGAAACTGTCCCAAAAAATTATTGCCAAAGACATGTAATTTAACAATAACAAGAAGTCCAAGACCGATGAATTAAACTTAAATATGATCCCGGTGTCGTCTCGGTCAGTATCTCTGAAGTCCAAGACCGATGAATTAAACTCGTTCATGCACTAAAATGTTGGAAGTTATTTAACAAAGAAAAACTTCCAAGAGCAAGTCAATTCATCAAGTCCTAAGAAATAGTGCAAAGGACCCAAATCATTCATGTCAAACTCGGACTTAATGGAAGTAATGAAAGAAGCAAGTAGATCATCTTAAGAACCGACTAAAACAATATCGTCCACATATACTAAAAGTATCATCCTTGCAGCTCCTTTTTGATAGATAAACATGGATGTATCACAAATAGAATTTTAGAAACCATATGAAACAGGATATTTACTGAACCTCTCATACCAGGCCATGGGTGCTTCTTTGAGGCCATAAAGAGATTTTTGAAGCAAACAAACATGATTAGGATGTTGTGGATATAGATAATCTCAGATAAATGTCCATGTAAGAGTGCATTGCTAACATCAAGTTGTCTAATGAACCAGTTTTGAGATAAAGCAAGACTAAAAACATACCTAATAGTAGCAGCTTTGACAACTGGACTAAGAGTTTCTTCAAATTCAATTCCATCAACCTGATGATACCCCTTAGCTACCATTCTAGATTTATGTCTCTTAACAGTGTTATCTGTATTATGTTTAGTCTTGAACACTCATTTGCAACCAAGAACATTCATTAAAGGATCATATGGAACATGAATAAAATTATTATTATTATGCAGAGACTCATATTCATTGTGCATTGCTTCAATCCAAACAGGTTTCTTAATTGCCTCTTTCAAAGTTTTTGGATCAGAAGGAGTTGCCTCTTTACTAAGAAGAGCAAAAGGAACTGGATGTTTAAGGGCAGTGTTGGCTAAAAAATCCTTAGAAAGATATTTTGGTAGATGAGTACCTGACATGGACTTGTGTGCGTTCTTGAGTTATGAGAAGTATCAGTTGAAGGGGTAGTATAAGTATCCTTTGAAGAAGCTGAAAATGGAGCAAGACATGATTCATCTGATGAAGAAAGAGATTTTAACACAACATGTGATTCAAGACTTGGCTCATTAGAAGTAGTGTCAGAAGAAAGAAAATTTGATAAAGACACTGCTGAAGGGGAATTAACAATAACAAGAGCAAAAGGAAAGTTGGTCTCATCAAATACAACATTAGTAGTAACATAAGTCATATGAGCATGTAAATCCATGCATCTATAACTTTTATGATGTATACTGTAACCTAAAAACACACAAGTTGTGGATTTTGGGATAAGTTAATCCTTTCTACAAGGCACTAGATTAGGATAACATAAACACCCATAAACCTTGAGAATAGAGTAATCAGGTTGGGAATGATAAAGTGCTTTATCAGGAGATTTATACTCTAAAACTTTACTTGGGAGTCTGTTAATGAGAAACACATAACCTAAAAAAGAATCAAACCAAAAAAAATATGATATTGAAGCATTGAATGATGGAGTATTTCCAACCTCTATATATAACGTGTCTATGTTTCCTTTCCGCGGAGCCATTTTGTTGATGAAGATAAGGAAAATAGATTACTAAATCAATATCACATGAATCAATAAACTCTCTGAAAGGACCTTTAGTTAACTCAAGTGCTCCATCACATTGAAAGTGTTTTTTTTTACATCAATATAGATTCTCAACAAGAAATTTAACCAACTTGAAACACTGAGTACAATCTGTTTTATTCTTCATAGGATAAACCCAACTGAATTTTTTGCAATCATCAACAAAGAGTATATAATACCTAAAACCAAGATTAGATTGAACAGGTGTTGGTCCCTACATATCACAGTGAACAAGTATAAAAGGACTGTTAGACACATAACCAGTAGACTAAAATGGTAAACGCTTATTTTTTCCCAATTGACATGACCCACAAACAGAATGAAAAACTTTATTATATAACTTGATAGAACCAGCAACATCAAGTTTCTGAAGTATTTTTGGAGAAGGATGACCCAATTTGGAATGCCACAATGTTGGAGAAGCCATAACTGAGGATTAAGCCACGTATGGAATAGTAGCGGTTTTGATTAAATATAAGCCATCTTGTACTTTACTTCCATCCAGAATATGGTTGTTCCTAAAAGACTTTATTTCATTACCCATGGATAAAAGATAAAAGTATAATTGTTATCTAGTGTGAACTTAGCAACATATATTAAGTTGTGTCGAAGATGAGAGACATATATAACATTATTTAGATTATAGTAATTACTTGAAGTAAATAAAACAGAAGAACCTGATAAAGAACGAGAAGAAGCTTACCATCTCCTACCATTACTTGATCCTGACCAGATTGAGTAGAAGGCTGAGTCAACAATGAAAAATCATATGACTAGATGCACTAGGATGTAGTATCCACACAGGACCATAAGCACTATGTCCCCAATAACCACCATATTCAAAATTTGGAGAAAGAGGTTGCACATTGTAATCAGACTCATTTTGAAACTAAGGAGTAGGGTCAACACTACTACCCGCATTGAGATTAAGGCCAAGAAAATCCTTCTGAAGAGGAGAACCACTATCCTTGGAATGCATATATCTGCATCTGCACCTATTAGCAAGATGACCAAGTTTGTGATAAATTTGATAGGGAATAGGATTGTCAACTAATTGTTTTTGAGTCGGATTGATCTCAGTCTTCTTAAAACCAGGTTGTGAAGATGAAGCATGAAATTTAGGAGTATGAGATGGAGTTGAGTTGTTGAAATAGGTAAAGCCAAGAGGCATATTAGGTTTTCGAAAAGAAGAGTTTTAGTTGGAATTTTGCTTCTTGACATAAAAGGCTGACTTTGTTGGATCGGTAACAAGAGAAGAAAATGACTCAGTGTCTTGTTCCTTTAGAAATTGTTCATGACTAATCATATAGATCGTAATTCATATAAAGGAAGAGGAAGTTATCAATATTGAACACTTACTACAAAGTGAATATACTCTCTTCTCAATCCTTTAAGTGCATACATGACTAGATATACATCTGGAACTGGTTTTCCGATCTCAGCAAGTACTCTGAGATATTCTTGAGTTGATGTAAAAATTCACTAATAGTAGACGAACCTTTCTTGATAGAATGTAATTGAGATTGAAGCATCGATTTCCTTGCAAATAATTGTTCAGTAAACATTTTTGCAAGATGTAGCCATTTCTCCCTTGCATCCAAGTTTCCAAGAAGTTCAGATTATAAAGATTTATCAACAGATGCATTGATACAAGATCCAACAAACTTATCAAATTGTAACCACTCAAGATAGTTATGATTTGGAACTTGAATTTTATTGATTACAATCATCGGCATTTAAGGAGGAACTGATCCATCAACAAATCAATAGTTGATACAAATCAATATGAAAGCCATCTGACGTTTCAACACAAGATAATTCGAAGTATTTAATTTATCATAAGCAAAATTTGTAATATTAGGAAAATAAATACTAAATTTGCTTTGAAACATAAAAGGATTGTATTTTTCTTGTGGAAATTGAAAGTGAGATTGTTGTTGTTGATGTGGAACAGAATGTTGTATTGATTGTTGTAAGAACCTATATTGTTGAGAAAAAATATGAAAAGATGTAGTATGAGATGGAAATTAAATCGGTGTATATGTTGTTGTAGAATTGATGGAGATCTTTGAGAAACAGTAGGTAATACATGAGATGTGAGTGGTGGAGAATATTGTTGAGACGAAGATGGTAGTGGTGGTGGTGGTTGAGAAGAAGTCACAGGTTGTTGTGATCGATGTGGAGAACATAATAGTGGAAACAAATCATGATTCTCTAACTGGTGATTGTTTTTTTGATGTTGCGTAGCTGAAGATGCATGCTGAATATGTGCAGTTCTTGTCATCGAAAGAAAGCACAAGTTACAGGTTTAATAGTGAAGTAAAGGATCAAAGGAAGTTGAGAGTTCCTCTTATTCCGATACCATGTAAGAGAAAAGTTTGTATTAAATGAACACGTTAAGTTTTGATTTACAGGCCTTAGTTCTTTATATAGAAAGGACTATAACACTATCAGAATATACAGGTGATTAGAGAAATAAATGCAACCGAAAAAACTAAAAGAAATCCGTACAACTAAGGCAGCCTATCAAGTATCTGACACAGATGAATCTGGACCACTAGATCATCTAACACTTCTCTCAAGCGCTAACTTCGATCATAAAAATAGCTGCCTAAATATAGACAAGTCCCCACAATAAGTCTTCATTCTTGATAATAAACAAGCCCAAGTGCTCAAATTAAATTTTGGAATGACTAATTAACACATGTTCCTGAAAAGATCATCCGAATTATTACACAAGAAAAGGCCAAATTTACCCATTTGGTAGGTTATTCATTTTCGCTTTCACCCTACATGTATAAAGTATGGTAGGTTATGGTAGTTTTCAGTCATATATATGCTGTGACAACAGACATGGTAATTATGGTACGTCTATCCATACGCACAAAACATAGTTTATTGTGTGTATATATACATGGGGTAACAAATTGAGCACCGCTACTTCTTCCTCTATTAATACACCGATGTAGTTTTTTTTTTCCCGAAAGTGAAGGTTATATTAAAAGAAAGCTCTTGCTAAAACAAAGAGCGAGATACAGACACAAGACTGCACACAAAAAGACTGCAGACGAAAAGGAAAACTGACCAAGACTGCAAACTAAGAGATACACTGATGTAGTTGATGGAACATCGTCGTGAACTAAAAACTTAGCAGCAAATTGAGGTGCATTAGTATAACTGAAGAATTCAGCTTTGTTAACAGTGAGAGATGGCTAGCTAAGATGGTGGAGAAGACTAAATGACTATTTTGAAAATATTAGATGAGGGCCTTTTATTTACTTTTTCCCCCCAAAATGGCCAACAATCATCACCTAAGTTGGGTAATAAATTTGTTCTTTTGCATTAATAGTTAGTAGTTAATTGATGTAATGAAGTTGGAAAGCAATAATTAAGATAATTTAACGAGTAATGAAGAGGCGGTTACGCATTTACAAGCAGTTGCATCTAGAGGTGTAAAACGTGCAGGCCCAGCACAACCCATTCTACGAAGTCACGTGCTTAGCGTGTTGTGTGTCGGAGATTAAAACGTGTCGTGTTGTGTCGTGCTAGATAATGTGTTGTGTTGTGCTGTGTCGGAAAAATAAATGTGTTGTGACGTGCTGTGCTGGGTTGGATACATTTATTTTATGTTTTTCAAAGTAAATATTTTTCAAATATTTAGGTATTCTATGAGTTGTTATAAAAATAAGTAAATATAACGATGATCAAAATTCAAAAATTGACTAGAATAAACACTATCTTATGAAATATATACACAAAATATGATGTATTTTGTAGCATTTTATGCATATTATGACGTGCTTTCTTAACGTGTCGTACAGTGTTGTGCCACGTGCTTATTCGTGTTGGTTAAACTTCAACATAGAAGTCACTAACAAGCTGGTTATGACAAGATTAGGAAATTGATGTAATCCTAAGGGAATTAGAAGTCATCTAGTTCTAAGAAAAGGAAAGACATGTAATAAGGTAATAGGACTAGAAAAAGGAATTCATAGTTCTATATATATATATGATCACTAAAGTTGTGGTTGATCATATGAGCAAGATTAGAGCTTGTGTTTAGTTTTGAGTGATTTTCTAAACATCAATAAAGAGAGTTGTCTTTATATAAGCTAAGTTTCATCTTGCAGTTGCCATTAATTAGTATCAGAGCAGGTTTCTGAGCCATGGAAAACGAAACCACCATTGTGGGTGCAAAACAGTTCACGCCACCATCAATACAAGTTCCAATCCTCAACGCCACAAACTACACAGTATGGGCCATGAGAATGAAGGTACTGATGAAAATCTAAAAAGTTTGGGAAACAATTGATCCTGGTACATTGCACCCAGACAAAAACAATGTTGCCATTGGATTACTCTTTCAAGCGATACCAGAATGTCTTGTTCTACAAGTTGGTGAACAGGAAACTTCAAAGAAAATTTGGGATGCAATAAAGGCACGTAATCTCGGAGCTGATCGAGTTAAATAAGCCCGTCTGCAAACCTTAATGTCTGAATTTGAAAGAGTGAAGATGAAAGACACTGATACTATTGATAGCTTTGCAGGAAAGCTATCAGAGATAGCCTCAAAAGCTGCGTCACTTGGACAATCCATTGATGAAGATAAACTGGTAAAGAAGTTTCTCAATAGTTTACCAAGATCCAAGTATATTCATATCATAGCTTCTCTCGAACAAGTCTTAGATTTAAAGAAGACTAGCTATGAAGATATAATTGGAAGATTGAAAGCATATGAAGAGAGAATCCTTGATGAAGAAAACAATGGAGAAACTCAAGGAAAACTCTTGTACACAAACTCTTACCAACAAAACTCTGCGACAAGAGGAAGAGGTCGTGGAAGAGGTGGTAGAGGAAACAGAGGCCGAGGAAGGGGGGAAGGTTTAACTCACAAGATAGAACAACAAGTCAGAATGATCAAAACCAAGGGAAAGAAAAGAAGGATAGATCAAACATTATTTGTTACAGATGTGATAAACCAGGACACTTCTCCTCTGTATGCCCTGAAAGAATACAAAAGATGGAAGAAACAAACAAGAATGAAACAAGGGAAGCAGATACAACTCTTTTCATGCACGAAGTTGTATTCTTAAACGAAGGGAAACTAATACCAAAGAACTACGAATCAAAGGATGGAAGAAGGAATCTGGTATTTAGATAATGGAGCCAGCAATCACATGACTGGTAAGAGACACTACTTTTGAACTCAATGAGAAAATCAAAGGACAAGTGAAGTTTGGGGATGGATCTTCTGTAGAAATTGAAGGGAAAGGATCAATTCTATTTCAGAGCAAGACCGGAGAACAGAAGCTTGTCACAAACATCTACTTCATCCCAAACTTACAAAGCAACATTCTAAGTTTAGGACAAGCTACAGAAGTTGGATGTGATGTTAGAATGCGACAAGATTATCTAACAGTTCATGACCCAAGTGGAAGACTTTTAGTTAGAGTCTCACGCTCACAGAATAGACTCTACAAGATAAGTCTCATGATTGGAAGGCCATTGTGTCTGAATATGAGACTGGAAGATCAGACATGGAAGTGGCACGCAAGGTTAGGACACATAAGCTTTAGAACTTTAAAGGCAATGTCTCAGAAAAATATGGTTCGAGGAATACCACAGATAAATGATGAAGCAAAGATCTGTGAATCATGTTTAGTTGGGAAACAAACGCGTCAAGGTTTTCCAAAAGCAACAACATTCAGAGCCTCAATGCCATTAGAGCTTCTTCATGCTGATTTATGTGGTCCTATTACACCACAAACCCTTGCAAATAACAAATACATATTTGTTATTATAGATGACTTCTCAAGATATATGTGGTCTATTCTTATAAAAGAAAAGAGTGAAGCATTTGACAGATTCAAAGCTTTCAGAAATCTGATAGAAAAAGAGTTAAAAGAGGAGGTCAAAATGCTTAGAACTGATAAAGGAAGAGAGTTCACTTCCTTAGAGTTCAACAAGTTCTGTGAGTCAAATGGAATCAAAAGGAAACTCACAGCACCATATACACCACAACAAAATGGAGTGGTGGAGAGGAGAAACATGACTCTAATGGAGATGATAAGAAGTTCTTTAAAGGCTATGCAGGTACCTAATTATCTATCGGGAGAAGTTGTACGACACTCCACATACCTAATAAACAGGATACCTACGAAAGCTCTGAAAGACATGACTCCATATGAAAGTTTGCGAAATAGAAAACCAAACATAGATCATTTAAGAGTGTTTGGTTGCAAAGCATACACAAAATTTGATTCTGCAACTCTTAAGAAACTGGATGATCGATCTCAGACTCTTGTGAATCTAGGAATTGAGCATGGATCCAAAGCTTACAGATTATTCAATCCAACAACGAAAAGAGTGATAGTGAGTCGAGATGTGGTATTCGATGAAAAAGCAAACTTGGAACTGGAAAGAAACTAATGATGGACCAAGTAGGGATCCAGGAATGTTTCACATGAGATGGGGTCAAGTAATTGATGAAGGCGAAGGACCCATAATCATCAATACCAATGGAAACAATAATGTTAATCAAGAAGAAGAAGAGAATAATGAAAACACTGAGAATAAAGAAGAAGTAGAAGAAGAAGAAGAAGAGATCGATGAAATAACTCAACCCATTCCACTGCGAAAATCAACAAGACAGATACAAAAGCCACAGTATCTGGAGGATTATGTTCTTCAAGCTGCAGAAGAATGTGAGATAATGCTACTTTCTGTTAATGATGAACCAAGGAATTTTCAGGAAGCAAAGGTCTCGACTAAATGGACACAAACATGTAGAGAAGAAATTATTTCAATTAACAGAAACAAGACTTGGTTTCTAGTTGATAAGCCAGGTGGGGTAAAAGTGATTGGTCTTAAGTGGATCTTCAAAATAAAACGGAATGCTGATGGTACTGTCAACAAATATAAGGCAAGACTTGTAGCTAAGGGATACGTTCAAGAATCAGACATAGACTTTGATGAAGTTTTCGCACCAGTTGCTAGACTAGAGACAATTCGTCTCTTAATAGCATAAGAAGCATCAAACTCATGGGAAATTCACCACTTAGACGTTAAGACAACATTCTTACATGGTGAATTGCGAGAAAATGTGTATGTTTAACAACCAGAAGGTTTTGAAATAAAAGGACAAGAGCATAAGGTTTACAAGTTATCAAAAGCTCTATATGGTCTAAGGCAAGCTCTTCGAGGCTGGAATACAAAGTTAGATCAGATCTTAAGAGAAATCAGATTTGTTAAGTGCTCTAAAGAAACATCAGTATACAGAAGAGAAGAAAAGGGAACGCTTCTTGTGATTGCAGTCTATGTAAATGATCTATTTTTGACTGGAAACTCCCTTAAGGTGATCAATGAGTTCAAGAGAGAAATGTCATCAAAGTTTGAGATGTCAGACCTCGGAAAACTCACTTATTACCTTGGCATAGAAGTCCATCAAGGAGTAGATGGGATTCAGATTAAACAAGAAGCTTATGCAAGGAGAATTCTGAAAAGAAGCAGGACATGAAACTTGTAATCCAACTAAGATACCAATGGAGTTTGGACTTAAAGTTTCAAAGGAACAAGAAGAAGCTGAGATTGATCCAACGAGTTATAGAAGAAATGTTGGATGCCTTAGATACTTGTTACACACAAGACCAGACTTGGATTTCTCTGTGGGAGTAGCAAGCCGTTATATGCAGAGTCCACGCAAGTCTCATGGTGATGTAATAAAGCAGATATTGAGATATCTAAGAGGAACAATCAGCTGTGGATTGAAGTATGGTCGAGGAGGATCAAAAGGAATTGTTGGGTATAGTGACAGCAGTCATAATATTGACCAAGATGATGGAAAAGGTACAACTGGTCATATATTTTATCTAGGTTAAGCACCTATTACATGGTGTCACATAAGCAAGACATTGTAGCCCTCTCATCCTGTGAAGCTGAGTTCATGGCCGCAACAGAAGCAGCTAAACAATCAATATGGCTTCAAGAACTGTTGGGTGAAATCAAAGGAAGAGAACCTGAAAAATTTCTCATCAAGATTGATAATAAGTCTGCAATTGCACTCACTAAAAATCCAGTGTTTCATGGGAAGACGAAACACATTCACAAAAGGCATCATTTCATACGAGAATGCATCGAGAAGGAGGTCATTAACGTAGAACACATACCTGGAACTGAGCAGAAGGCAGATATATTGACAAAGGCATTAGCTCGGATCAAGTTTGAAGAAATGAGACAACTGGTTGGGGTACAAGATATGTCATGGGTAAGGTTGAAGCTTAACGGGGAGAATGTTGGTTAAACTTCAACATAGAAGTCACTAACAAGCTGGTTAGGACAAGATTAGGAAATTGATGTAATCCTAAGGGAATTAGAAGTCATCTAGTTCTAAGAAAAGGAAAGACATGTAATAAGGTAATAGGACTAGAAAAAGGAATTCATAGTTCTATATATATATGATCACCAAAGTTGTGGTTGATCATATGAGTAAGATTAGAGCTTGTGTTTAGTTTTGAGTGATTTTATAAACATCAACAAAGAGAGTTGTCTTTATATAAGCTAAGTTTCATCTTGCAGTTGCCATTAATTCGTGCCGCTTGTTTTGTTGTGCCACTGTGCCAATTAGCACAATCCACAAAATTAACGTATTGGGCCGAGTCACGTGTTGTGCTCAAATTTTAACGTGCTCGACTGGACTGTGCTCGTGCTAGCACAGCCCAATTTACACCTCTAGCTGCATCACAACAGTCTTTGCAATCAATTCTCATGAAGAGTTGCTTCCAGCTGGTTAATAAAACTTTGTATAATAGATCGTCAACAAAAATACCAAGTGGTTTAATTTCAAAAGCACTTGTTAACTCAAATCATCAAACAATTCGGATTGGCACGCGGTAGATAACACCATATCACGGAAAAAGTTTACACTACTGAGTGAGGTGTGCCCATAGTAAAACTTGAACTGGATAACTCAGAGTTTATCTTGGTCTTTGTAAAATTGTTGGAAACACTACCCAGTTTTTATGTAACCAACTTAACATATTTATACTTACCAAAAACAAAATAAGGGACTTGTCAAAAAAAAAGAAAAAAAGTAGTAACATGTTTGCGTTCATGAGAAAATTGGACACCGACCTGTTCGTGTGTTTGTATGTGGAAGAGTTGCTCTTATTAATGTGAATGAATTTTGCCTCCTTGAATCTCCAGTGGCGGACCTGAGGTCTCGCAGCAGGTGCGACCGCACATGGTCAAGCTCCACAGAGGGCCTTTTCAAGCCCATTGAAAATCATATTAGTACGAGTTGTTCTTTTATAATTTTCTTTAGGAAGAACTCCCATTTTGGGCATACCTAAATCTTTCTAGGCATACAATACAATAGTCCCATTTTGGGTGATTTATAAGTGGTACCCTATGGGTAGTTCAATTATCTACATACCCTTAATACAAAAATCTAAAATCAATTTTCTGAAAAATCAAAATCAGTTTCCCTTAACATCTCTTCTTCTTCCTCCTCCTCTAGCCGAACTCTTTCCCCTTCTGTGAAAAAAAAACTCATCATCGTGATTAATTGTCGATTCGTAAAAATTTGATCGTCGATTAAACTCAACCACATAATGACTCGTACAAAGAAAAGCAGGGACTAGGAAAATCAAATCGTCTTCTAATCCATCAATTGAAGAAGAAGAACCAATTGAATATGAAGGTGTAGAAACTGAAAATCAACCACCAATTGAACCAGAAATTGAACCAACTGCATCTCCAACTCCGGAAATGAGGATAAGAAAGTAAGTTTTACAAACCCAATCTCCTATTTGTTGTTTTTCATCGATTAAATGACGGTTACAGTGTTGGGTTCAGCTCAAAATTGAGTTGCGTTTTTAGCCGAACTGTTCTTCACAAAAGCTTCCTGTAAGTGTATATGAATAGTTCGGCTTGAAATTTCATGAGATGCATAGGGGTTCGTCATATTCGATAATCATAATATCTGTGAAACCTAGCACATTTACGAGGTTCGGCTATTACGATATTCTCAATATATGCCGAACCAATAACAATATTTTAACCCAAAAAATAACAAATTGATGTTCGGCTCATACGATTTTCGAAATATAAGCCGAACCAGTAATTATTTTTTTTCCGGGCTATTCAGGATGTTGTTCGGCTTACTATGAAACTTTCATATAAGCCGAACTAGTGTCTAACAAAAGGATTGGAATTGAAAATTATAGGTCCGGCTCATGCAGGAAACAGATTCAGTTAGCCGAACCGTTCATCAATTGGTAGATTCGGCTCATAGATGTGAGTCGAACCTCAACTTGTTTCGCCGAACCATGATCCAAAAAATCATCTAAACAACCTTTACAATTCTGAAAATTATCTTAATCACTAAACAAAATATTTAATCATTAATCAATATTACTAACACTAATACGCCAAGGGCAGATTTGCTATTAAAAAAAAATTGGATTAAGGGTAGTCTGATTTTGCTATTTCACAATCTTTTTTGTCTTTATGCAATATGCCTAGTAAGATTTCAGTATGGCCAAAATCAGGGATTCTTTACAAATCCATGCCAAGCCAAGCCCATAGAAATCTTATAAATAAAAATAAGATACATGGAATCCGAACACCTAACTTCATACAGCGCACTTAAGGCTTCATGTAGCTCTAGTTGCAACCAACTTAGGATGATTGTCTCTTGCTAGCTGGATATAACGGAAAAAATCGTACAAGCAACAAACTGCATGATATAGGTCGGTCATGTTATTTCAAAATCATATAAAATAATGCCCACTGTTAACGAGAATATGCATGACCTTGCTTGGCATGTAACTCTAATTCATTAACCTGATCATGTGTTTCGGGATTTGTATATAATAATGTGCGCCTAATATATAATTTTGGATTTGTATATAGTAATGTCCAGCTGGTATATAATTTTAAATTTTTTGTAGATGGAGAACATAGGAGATTCAAAACTTGCTTAAGATAAGATGAAACTGGTGAAATGTTGGGAGGAAACTGTACACGTATGGATATGATAAACATCAATATGTATTTAGTAGAGGTAGAGGTGAATGAAGCCGGATCCAAAAACAAAATGGTTATCATGATACACCCTTGGGTTGTGGCGGTTATACCAAAAAGTATCATTGTTATACCATGTATTAAAGGTAAATTAGTGACTAACAGTGACCCTTGACGGGTTGGTATACATAGTATTACACAAATACTAAAAATCAATATTTTGGTATATATAGTATTAGACAGATAATAAAAATCAATATTATTGTGCATGGTGTGCCCGTAGCAAAATCTTGTCAAAAATAAATTTTGTTTTGTAAAAAGAATTGCAGAAATTTAGCCTCACCCATTTTGCCAATATTCAACCGATTTTGGTTGAGTATCAGAAAAAAATTAGATGATGAATTTTCGGAGTTTTATGGTAAATTCATTGATGAATTTCTATTAAAAGGAACGGATTAAGGGATTTAACTCATTCACTTGAATTTTTTGTCGCCGAAAATATTGATTGAAAAACCACAAAAAAAAAAGTGGATTGTTGTTTTAGATTAGGTTTTAGTTTCTGATTTTGATTGAAATGGAAAAAAAAAAGATTTTATTAAAGTTTGTTAATAGAAATGATTAAGTTTTTTGTATTTCTTTTTAGATAATTAGAATTATTAAAGTTTGTGTGAAAGGTAATTTAGTATTTTAATACATTTTAAGCACCCTATGTCCCCTTCTCTAGATTGGTGTAAGAAAATTATACGCCTCAAACCAGGGAGGTCATTTGATATTGCTAACGAAGTGAAAATCTTTTTACTTTTAAGATATATGCTAGCTATGGAGAATCTTTATGGCATGCACAATGTTTTGACTAATTTACTAGTTTTACACCAAGATGGAAATCCAAAATTTCTGGTATGATTTTATTTCATTTTAGAGAATTTGGCTTGATTTAGGTTACGAGTATCATGGATCGGTTAACTCGCTAATTTAAAATCAAAAATAGAGATCCTCTCAAAAAGCTTCAGAGTGGTGAGTATTTTATAACATCATATGCATAATTGCATTTCACTCTTTTAATTTTAAAAAGTATTTGGACACTTATTAGTCATGTTGTAAGTATCCTCGTAGTCTTTTTTTTTTTGGGAAGCTAGCCACCAACTAGAAACTAAAACTTATAATTATAAACTTTTACTGTAGGAAGGAAAACTCTTTCTATCAAGTTTTCATGCAACAAAGAAACTAAAAAACTTGGTGGTATGTCAATCCAGACCTCTTTAAAACTTTATTTGCTGCAGCAATTGCAAGATGGTCAGCTGTAAAGTTTGCCTCTCTCTATACCGCTTTTTGTGATTGAAGGACTGATTTTTCTCATGAATTTCCTCAATCAGACTCTTTAGGTACCATATAGGCTTGACCTATCCGTTGCATAACTGGATTGCATAAGTCGGGTCGCTTTCAACCTCCAATAGAGATGCACAACTCAGTAGCCAGCTTAACCCCGTCACGAATTGTCCAAACTTCTTTCATGTTATTTCCATTCTTGAAGTTGCATAACTGGCGTAGTCAGGTTGTTTACATGCAACAAAAGCTTAGTTGAATGATAGTTATCATTGTATAATTATGTTTTTGAAACTTCTAAATTTTGTGAAGTGTATATATGAATATAAGATTAAGAAATAATACATTTAAATAAATATTTTTTTGTCTTCAAAATCACAGATCTTGAAGGTTGTTCTATAACTATAACTATGTACACATTCATGGTGGGAAAAAGAAATCCACAAAAAATTAGGATATTGGAGAAAACTAAAGAACTTTTCCATGGTAGTTGAGAAATGTTTATAGTTTAAAACTTTGGATGTTAGTTGCATTATTCTTATGAAAGGCGGTTTTTATATGGCTTCCTCTTAATGTAAGCTAATTTTTTATAGGATAATTATTTTTATTGGGTCCATGTGAGAATCT
Organism: Papaver somniferum; assembly: GCF_003573695.1. Lineage (NCBI taxonomy): Eukaryota > Viridiplantae > Streptophyta > Magnoliopsida > Ranunculales > Papaveraceae > Papaver > Papaver somniferum. Next base: position 6,984,369 of record NC_039364.1, on the reverse strand, counting down.
GGTTATATTTAGGATATTGCTAAATATCTAATCCATGTTTATATAAGGAGTTAACATCCTATTTATGCTCTGCCTTGATGGACGGTCGAGATCTAATGTCTAATACTAAAACCCTAAGAACTTGGTCCTCTCTTTACCTATGAAAGGGAAACAATAACCAATACTATTATATCTAAGGAATTACTCATTATGCTGAAAGGTCAAGAGAGAGAAACCATGACATCCACAAGGTATTACCGTTGTTCCATATTGATTAATCACAGACTAAGGATTGCGCTATAAGGTATTTCTCATATACTATTCTTGCATATTTATTGTGTGATTATCATGAAGTTCACGATCCTAATTAAGTATCTATAAAATTAAATCTTATAGTTGGCAACTAGAGCTTGTGTTTAGAACTCATGATCGTCCGCTATTGTATGCAATAATAATATCGACGAAAATAAAGTAAAATTTGGGTTTGATTGTTTATTTTATTTTTATGTGATCATAATCGTTCTTATGAAATTGCATTCCTTTTCGCATCTAACTATCATGACCCATATCATACTCACACTTCAACTTTTTTTGTGGTGATTTTCCATTACCTCATCAAAATCCTGTGTGATTTTTCATTATCTCATCAAAATCAAGTCAGTTGATAATTATGGTATACCATATAATTTAAGATCTTGTGGACATTATTACTTATGCTTTCTTATATATTTTATATTATCTCTCTCTTGTTTTTGGAAGAAAATATATTTCTACATTAATGACTTACTTAATTTTGGAGGTAAATATATTCTAATTTAATAATAATGTCCTATTATTTATTTCATGTAAATAAATTAACATTTTTTGCTTAATGAATTTATTTTTGGCCTGATGATTTTATTTTTGGCATGTAAATAATAAAAAAAAATTATTGTAAGAATATTATTTTTAAATAATGGTATATAATGAGCATATGAGGTAATAATGAACGTAATAATGATGATAAATGAAATGGAAGAATGTCGACATCATGTAGTCATAAACATGCATAATTGTTCCACTAAAGTCCATATATTCTATTTTTCTTGTATGTGAAACGGAGGTAAATTGGAGATATGATATAAATGAGAAAATATTTATTAGGCATTATATCTTTATGGCATGAATATAAACAGAATATTTTCATCACTTGAATGGTTATTAAGACATTAAAAATTGGAAACATTAATATTTTCTTGTGGGCATGTATACATGTTAGTTAATATTAAGATAATAAGACAGTATTAATTTTAAAACTAATGAAACCAATTTTTACTGTAAATTAATTTACGCTTCCGCTTTATCGAAACACTAAAACAATTTTTTATCGAGTTTCATTATAAATTTTATGATCAAAACACCATTTTTTGACACCATTAAATTTGTGTGTGCATTATGATATGGTTTGTGTGCTTGTGCGTTATGGTATAGTTTCTCTCACATTATTGTTTTTCTTTAAATATTATGGGATTATACTTAAAATTATTATTGGACTCTTTCGTTATCACCACAGTGATACTAGAGTGTTATATCTCCGTATAATCATAATGTTATTATAAGCATGAATTTGCAAACCGTAAAGTGTAGATTTTGCAGTTATCGACATCAAGTGATAATGACATTATTTTAGTTGATTGGCTATCACCACAGTGATGTCAAATCACTTTTGGTCATGATCACAATTTTGTCAAATGCTTGTAATCTTGTTTTTCTTACATATATCTGAACAAAAATTTACCCAAAGGAAATTGGAGTTCACATATTTAAGAAAATACTGACTGATATGATTGTTGATCATACATTATGGATATGAATTGATTTAAATCTTGAGGGTGTCTTGTGTCATCATGTTTCACTTTTCTGCCAATTTTGATGATAATTTCAAATGTACGTATAAAATTATTATGCTTAAGATTCTTAGGTCATAATTCTTTAGCTATCACCACAGTGATACTAAAGTGTTTTATATTAGCAATAATAATAGTTTTATTGTAAGCATGAATACGCTAAGCCGTAAAGGCAAGGTTTAGTAATTATTGCATTATTTTTGATTTGTTTGGCTATCACCACAGTGATATCAAATAATTTTTCCAGTCATAATCGTTATCATGTCAAGTGCTTATAATATTTTTTTTCTTAAATGTATTAGAACAATAATTACCCACAGGTAATTTGAGTTCACATGTTTAAGATAACATTGACATGTACAATATCTGATCATACATTATGGTAATTAAATAATCGGCACATGATTTTACGTTATTTCTTAAAAGTGCATAAAAGAAAATTTACATAAATTAACCCATTAATCGAGTTGTGTAACCTATTACGAATTTTTCTTATGTTGTCCAAAACTTATTGCATCCTCTATGAAATTTAGGCTTTATTTTTGATAAATTTCTCCATATTTCTGAAAATGATATTCGTTGATTATTTAACACCTTTCATATTAATTCATCATATATCCGTTATTTATCACGATCTTTAAGCTTGTATCATATTTAAATGAGCGATGCATCAAAGAATTTTTTCTTCAACGAAATTTCATTATTGAATTATATTTATATACTTGCTTCATGCTCGATTTTGGTTTAATAAAAACTTCATTATGTTTGGATATTTTTCGATTATAGGGTGTTGATATTTTTTTCATAATTTATGTATGGCATGCTTTTGAACAAATGCTCGTGATTGATGATTTAGGGTTACTCATTATTGTTTATAAGAGACTAAATTTATGATCATATCAAGTATGTCCATATCATTGAGTGGGACTGTGCAACATCACAAGAAAAGTTAGTGTGATATTTGCAATTGTACATGTTTGCTGGGTAGTTTAGTTATCACCACAGTGATGATATGCTCTTATCTCGTAAGTGTTGTATATTTTGAGTCCTCTTAGTTTGATTTAACGGTTAGAACAATGCTGCTCACTAGTAGTTTTTCTTCACACGTTAAACAAGCATTAAGGTTATCTAAATGTTTCATATACATGTGAAATAATAGCCACCCACAGGTGACTACAATTCATATTATATTAGGTTGAACATTAGAATTATTTGAGTTTGTTAATACATGATAGGACGAGATTCTCCCACAGGTGATTTTAATTGTGGTATTAAACAAACATAATGTTGTGTGTATGAGAAGGTAAAATATGTACTGATGTTTTTCATGTCTCACATTGTTCCTTGATAAGGTTTTACCCATAGGAGAATCTTATTGAAGGTATGAAACTATTGTAAGCTTAATTGTCATTTATCTCTATTATAAATTTCAGCTTTTGTTCTTATTAATTGTTGATTATGATTATTTTGTAGACCTTTAATGGTCCATTTTTCGAAAGATAAAATTGTTTATCACCTGATGATTTTTCACGTTACTGTGTACATCTATCAATTGCATTATGAATCTCAACCTATGGATGTTTTCTCGAACATTCATTATCGAAATTGAGAGGCAATTATAGAGAAAGTGAAAATCATAAATTATGATAAAGGTGGTGAAAATTGTAAAAGGTATTACAAAACAGGATAATATCCTATATCTTTTACGTAGTATCTCCAAAAGTTTGGATTTGTTGCTCAATACACAAGGCCAACTATCCTTGCCATAATGGTGTATAACAAAAGGCAAAATCATACTTTTATGAAAATGGTTAGAAGCATGATGAGTTATGCATAATGACCACATATCAGTGAATTATGTTCTTTCAACAACTGTGTAATTTAAATAGATTTCCGAGTAGAGCAGTTTCAAAGACACACTTTGGACTAGAATGGCTGGAAACGTAGTTTAAATCACCTTTAAGTTATGGTTGTTCAGTTGGAGGTGAGGTATTACATTCCAAAGAATGAAAATTGGATTTGGAAACTATTATTGGTTCATTGGTTTTCGTAAATAATCCAAATGGTATTCTTTAATGTTCTAACTGTAGTATGAGACTTATTGAAACCGAAAATATAAATTCGTTAATGATGGCATAATAAGTAGGAGTCGTGGATATATATGTTCAATAAATCATGATAATGATCCCTTTATTTAAGATTTCTACAGATATTGTGAATCTTCTCATTATCAGAATGTTAGATAATGAAAGACCACAAATTACTGATCCAATACTCCATAATATAACTACTGCCAATAAAGAAATTTTTTGATAACAACATGAACCAGCATTAAGAAGGTCTCAACATAAATTGAAAGAAAGTTATTCATGTTGTTTCAGTGATTTTCTTACAAGAATTTATTACATTATGATATGGAATGGAAAAGACTCGGTTTTCGGTTCACAAATATTATGTGCAATAATTTTGATTAATGGATTGATTCTATGTGAGCAAGAATCATTGTTTGAAAGTCAAGTCTCGGATATTGTTTAATTGCTCGAAAGACACAAATCCGTTGTATGAAAGTGGGTCTTTATGACCTAATACGACTGTAATAGCAATTTTAAACGGTATAAAGCCAGACTTATTGCCAAAGATTTTACTCTGAAACGATGCATTGATTATAAATAAGTTTTTCTCTCATGTCAAAGAAGAATTATTCAGAATTATCATAGTATTATTAGTAGCTCAGTATGACCTAAGAGTTGCATTAATTAAATATGAAAATAGCCTTTATTAATGATAAATTTTAGTCTACAAATTTTAGAAATCAAAGTATGAAATTTAAGCATCCTCCCATAATGGTATATGAAAGTCAACAAAACTATAAATGTTTCAAGTTTTTGATGAAATTATTACAGATTTATGCATATACCTCAAGATCAGTGGGAAAAATTCATACTCTTGGCCTTGTATGTTAAGATATACTACCTACGAGTAGTGATCTTGACTTTATGCATATTTCTATATTTTTTGGAATAAAGGATATCAATGAAGCTTACCATGTGATAGTAATATCATATGGATTACTAAAGCTCTCATATAAGGCATATATCGAATATTCAAGGAATTTTGAGATAATAACATATTTAACATATTTTATTTCATGTTGGATAGAAGATATAAATTTAATCTTCATTACGTCAAATTCTAATATGAAACTTATAACAAGTTGTAGATATGTTAACTAAATGCCTAAAGAATCGAAGAACAAGTTACAGGAAAGCTATCAATAATCTTGAGATACTATCTTAACTTATGTCTTATAATTAGTTAGCAAACCCAACAAGAGTTGATTGGGTTTTCAGACTTCAACTTTTGTGGATCTATGGATTCTATAAAGGAAGAATCCATTAATACTAGTCGCAAAATTGAGTTTGAATATTTATGACTGCAATACTTAGAGACTTAAGATTTGTCTCTACATTGCTGAAATTTATCATCTTAGCTTCGCAGCATTAAAGCACGATATATATACGAAGGGAACAAAACACATGAACCTTGAGTATATATGCGTGAATTAGGAAATTCAGAAATAATAGTTGTTCATTTATCGCTTAAGCACATTTGCATTCGGAGCTGCACTTAATGAATAATTACCTTTAAGACCTCTGAAGAAAAGATTAAAATCTCAGGTCCGTGGAAGTAATTGATTATTGAACTCAGTTAATTTATGTGCTTACTTTTGGACACTTATTGAGCTCTTATTAATGTTATTCTGAATTATTTATGTATCCATGTTTAGTATACATGTATGTGATTGGATGAATGTTAACAGAAAACGTTTTTCTCAAAGACATCACTGGACCATTATGATACTCCTAATTAAGGCCTAGTTGAGCAAGGTACTCATGTTGTGGTACATAGAAGGGAACATGTTGATAACAAGACAATGTTCAACCGCTATGACTCGCATGAATAGCTTATTTGATCAAGGTATTACGTTAACCACTAAAGTGATCATTTAGAAATTACGGGCGCCTTATGTTTCCTGCAATTAACCATTTATAGATTATCACATGGACCAGTGGAGAATGTAAGATAATTTTTAATAGGATAATTATCTTTATTCGGCCCATGTGAGAATCTGGTTATATTTAGAATATTGCTAAATATCTAATCCATGGTTTATATAAGGAGTTAGTATTCTATTTATGCTCTTCCTTGATGGACGGTCGAGATCTAATGTCTAATACTAAAACCCTAGGAACTTGGTCCTCTCTTTACCTATGAAATGGAAACAATAACCATTATTATTGTATCTAAGGAATTACTCATTATGCTGAAAGGTCAAGAGAGAAAAACCATGACATCCACAAGGTATTACCGCTATTCCAGATTGATTAATCACAGACTAAGGATTGCGCTATAAGGTATTTCTCATATACTATTCTTGCATATTTATTGTGTGATTATCATGAAGTTCACGATCCTAATTAAGTATCTATAAAATTAAATCTTATACTTAATTCAAATTGAGGAGAAATAATATCAACAAAATGGTAATGTCGTGAATATATAAACTATAATTAATATTTTTATACACCACTTGTAATTGCCTTCTGTTATAATAACAACAAATACTTCTTCACAAGTTTTTTAAGATTATTGTTTTAGTAAGGTAGCATTGAAGTAGTTATGAACAAACATGTACGAGCTTTTGAATCTCTCATTATTTAGTATTAATGTGGGTAGCCTGGTAAAGTTTTCTTTTGCAGATCAATAAAAATCATCGGACGTAGCTTGATAAGTAATACAGATTAACATGTCAATAAATTCAGTCGTCGGATTGGTTTGGGGACCAAGTTAACTAGTCAAGAAAGGTCAAAGTTTCTACGCCAATCAAAGTTAAGTAACGTTTCCCAGAGCGTTGGGATTGATGTGGCAACAGGGTCAATGTTGCCACGCCACATGTGGGTCCAACACCACGGCGCCAAAACTTAGCATTATCCATGCCGCCAAACCCTAGCCTTGGCCATCCCGCCAAGCCCTAACCTTCTCCACGACGCCAAACCTAGCTTTGGCCATGCCTCCAAGCCCTAACTTTGGCCACAAAGCCAAACTTTGAGCTTTAGCCATGCTACAACGCCACAGGCGTGGCCATGCCACAATGCCACTGACATTCCGCTATGCCACGGCTACGCCACTAGCATGCCGCTATGTCATGGCTACGCCACTGGCATGCCGCTATGTCATGGCTCCACCAGGCGCCACTTTTCCAATGGCGCCACTTCGGTATACAACAAGATGCGGCCATAATTCCTCATGAGATTAAATCTCAGCCACCCAAGTTCGCCACCAAAATGACATACTTGTGACGAGTTTCAAGAGACCAGCTGCCTAAATCTAGTGGCCATGGCTACGACAGGCGCCACTTGCACCAACGTGCCACTGGCATGCACGAGCCATGCCAGCCATGCCACATTGCCATTAGTGTATACCAAAACGCCACTGCGTCATTATCAGGCGCCAACACAAGGTATCCATAATCAACGGCTACTCTCCTTCATGAGAGGCGATATCAGCCATCGAAGTTCGCCACCGAACTGACAAACCTGTGGCAAGTTTTAGGCAACCAGCCAAAACGAGCCTAATAGAATTACATGCTATTTTCCTACGGTAAGTCCATTGACTTTGACTTTCCACACGTAGCGAAGTGCTACATGTTTTCCACGAAAACACTCGAGACATCAAACATGTCACAAACTTGGGGATGCTCATCAGGGTATTGGTCAGGCGGTTTACAGCGTGCGGCGTGCAATGCGCCCGTTACAAGAAAGTTTCATGAAGCGGGACAATTAGTGGCGGTGAAAAGTAACGGTATAAACGAATTCATTTCCTTCATCATGGAAGCATAATGTCTAATGGTTACACGAATTCACTTCCTTCATCATGGAAGCATAACGTCTGACGGATACACGTTACTCTTTTTTTCCACCACTCAATCATTTCCACTTCCTACGAGACCAGGATATGTTTCAATATGACTTGTATAAATAGGCTTCACCTATTTTCACCAAACAACAGGTTTTGGTCGGCGACAATGCAGTATCTAGAAATCACCTGGTAGCTTTCTATTCTGCTATCCAGTTCTACCTTCAGATACAAGTCATAAACAACCACACCTTCAGAATCAACGATTCTGGTCTCAACACTCTCTTCGCATCCCTCCCTAAGACCAACCCTTCTCCTTCACTTTGTGACCGAAGCAAGACTAGAACGGCCATTTCTTGGTTTGGGCCGGGATTGTACAGATTGATCTCTCGAATCAAAAGTAGTCCCGTGCAGTGCATTGTTTAGGATCTAGACTTGTTCTCTTCCACACAAGCGAATTTACCAAAATTAGCAGAAACGGTTTTCACCCACAAACAATTGGCGACCACAATGGGAGGTTAATCTCTCGGTTGCAAATTCGACTATCAATTTCATGATCCTACCAGTGAATGCAATGCTTTGAAGCGCATCGTCCAAGGAAAGAAAGATTCAGGAGAATTACGTATGGAGACTAGAGATTCTCCGCCTTATCGCGGATCGACATAAAGACGTTCCACGGACAATAAAGAATGACTAGGGACTTCTCCTGAAAACGAGGGCATCACATAAAGACTCAGATTTACTCCCTGAAGATTCAGTTTTGGTGAAAGACCCTAAAGCGAGTAAGTTTTGTCAGACCATGTTTACATGATCTATTATTTGGGTTTTCACATTTACAATGGAAGATGATAACCCAATCACCTCAAGATTTCATATCATCCCATATTTTTCCCTTTCTCATGTAACATTCGTGGTTTCACAATTTTCCCGAATGATTTTGGTACTTACATTCTCAATTCAGATTTTGACATATCAATGGATCAAAGGGCCATTATTTCAAAATAATCCAAAACTCTTATAAGAAACAATCATCTATCAATCCAAAAACCAGAAAATCAAATCATAAACTAGGCGTTTCTTTTGACTTTCAAAAAAAAAAAAAAACTTAAGAAAAAGAAGTTCAGAAGACAGAAGATATTCAAGGGAAATCATCCTACAACGGTTCGTTCATCTTGGAGAAAGCATCTTTCGCGCTTTGAAGAGCCGCCTGTTTCAGCTTCAACTCCTGAGACAACCTTTCGACTTCTGCTTCCTGTTGGTTGATCACATCTGCAGAGGGACCTTCGATCGCTTCATCCTGCATCTTTTGGATCTCGGAAAAACCTTCACATAACCAAGATACGTTGAACTCAAAGTCTACACATACATCCCAATGAAACTTCCAGCTCGAAATTACATCTCCCGAAATAGTGTGGCTGGTCACGTTGCACACATCATGAATTGAGGATAAGGCTTCTTCTACACGCTTAACCAATGCAAAACGGCTGGTGATCTTTTTAGTTGTTGCAATATGTCCATACCTTTTCCATATATTGGTATACAACGCCTCATACTTAGCTGGTACACTAAAGACTCTGATCATCACATGGTCTTCATAAGGAGTCAAAAATGGAGGGTCGAAAGTGGCGTCTGCAACTGATTCTGCGACCAGCAAGGGTTCCTTGGCAACAATCGCACTCGCAGTCGCGGCGGCGTTTTCCATCATCTGAAGTGTGGCAGCATCTTCACGACGATCAATCTCCATCTCAAGACCGCTAGCAGGAACGGCTTTTATGGTTGGAGACAATACCACATCTTCTTCGCGACGAATCTCCATCTCAGGGTTATCTTCGATGGCTTCTTCCTGTGACAACATCGATTGAGTATTTATTCCAAATAAATAAATAGCCTAAAAAAAAAGGGTGTGGCAAACTCGCCGACTCATTTGTTGGCCCACTGGAAGAAGACTCGCTATTGTATTCATAAGTGCTCGTCTCACCACCGGATCTCGAACTTTCTTCCTCCTCGGATTCTTCTTCAAGAGATTCAGTTTTGTCCCCTCCTTTCTCAAGAGGCGCCGTCCTTTGGCCGTAGGCAAGTATAGCAAAGATATCCGATTTTTCAAGACCCCGAGTCAAAAAAAAGAAAAAAAAAAGGAGGAGTCAATGACGAAATGGAAAATTTGTGTAATTCAGCCAATTCAGTGAGGGAATCATACACACATGCGTGTTGAAAGAACTGGAAGTCACAAGAGTTGTCGAAACTGATTGGAATCCACCTGCATGACTTTTTGACCTTCGCTCCTTTCCCTGGGGACTGTCTGCATCCGAGCTAGAGGATTTTCACTTGCCCGAAGGAAGCTGTTTCAACAATTTATGCTTGGTTAGAACCGTAGAGGGAGGTTTTTCACGTGGTTTCGTCACAACATCCTTCACGAACTAATGAATGGCGAGAAACTCATCTTTCCAGAATATATTATATTTGGGAATCATCACAGGTTTTCGTTCTAGGAGCAAGAAGGGAAGGCTTTTATCCGGTGCAAAGACACTGTAATCAAGAACGGCGGGTAGCAATTCATCTGGAGCTTTCGATGGGCAACGGAATGGGGCTCCTTGATCAAAGACCATATGTCGAGCAGCCCTATCAATGTTGTAAGGGACTACTCCACAAGACCCTCTTAAAAGAGATGGTACATACCCGGGTATGAAGCTTCACAAGAACACAGTTTCTCAAATACTCATATTCTCGCCAGCAGAATGCAATATCACGTTCGGTGCGGAAGCAAAAGTGTATGGTTCAACTATGGAGGCGTGTGTCGGAGCCCAAGGACGAAAGTTAACTGCATGCGAGTTGTCGAGAAAATCAATGAGATTTATGCCAGGTCTTGGACGCCTCTCCAACCAACGGAGTATCCTAGAGCCGTCATATATATGTATCGGGGAATAAGGTCCTCGGGTTAGGAGCGTAATTTTTAAAACCCTCCCACAACCATGCCTGGAGAAAGACGACATGGATGTACGAGTCTACTTTCATGTACCCATTAGAGACGTACATGTCCGCTACTAAGTGATCCAGATGGGTGTATAAAGAACCAAGAAACAGACTGCCGATAGGAAGAGCAACGTCTTTCGCTAGTTTGATAGCAAATTTGATGAGATTCTGCCTTATATGCTTGTTACCAGAGCCATCATCAAAAATGTCTCTGGATAGCCATAGAACTAAAAATGCAGCAACATGGAGTGTATCTTCCAGCACTAGATCCGATTCCGGCTCACCAGGGAACCACTCAGACACCCACCAGTTATAGAAACACTTTTCCTCATGATTCTTTCGAACATATCCTGCTGCTTTCGTGACCAAAGTGGCGTGTATTTATTCTTCCTCCTTAGACAAGATAACATCAAGTTTCCCAACTATTGGAAGACTCAACAGAACAGCTATGCTTTCCAAAGAAATAGTCATCTCACCCCATCTACATATGGCCGTGTGAGTTTCCGGACACCATCTGGAGATGAAAGCGATCAAGCCTGCAACGTCTTTTCTGATTTGAAGTGTTGCAAAATCCATGACCGCATTCACAATTTGCGCTCCAGTCAGATTAACTCTTACATGGTCTCGGCTCATCATGAACTTCATCATTTTGTCATAAGAGCGCAATGGACTATGACAGATTTTGAAGTCTATGGGAGAAGCTAGATTTTCTTTTTTCTGAAGGCAAAACCTCATATACACCATGGACAGACTGATTGGACTTCTCCACCATTTTCCGAATCAGTCAGAAGAGTTGGCACGAATTTGGTATGGGTCCTTGTAATCGTAGCAGACTTCGTAAAAAACTCATCATTTGTGTTCGGCTTGGAGTTGTTGTCACTTCTCGACGCGGCGGCGGAACTGCTTTCAGGTGACATCTTAACAAAATTCCTTATACTTTTGAGGTAATTACAATGAAGCAAAACAGAAAAGTTACTACTTTGGAGAAAAAACTGTGCATAAAGGTTTTGTCAGAATCAAGTACGATGATAAAAATCCACGGCAAGTGTTCTATGGGGAACTTTGTTTGTCTGCAAGTCATAAGCATGCATATACAAAAAGGAGCACGCATAGCCAAAAGAGTGGGGACTGATACTCGCTTCAACAAGCCATGTTTTGCCGCGGGAAACGTTCTCCTAGCCAAAACCGTGTCTCGCAGCAGGAAGTATGCTCTCGACCAAAGGGAGAGTGTGTCCCACCATGGAAATTGTGCACACGGCCACAAAAGGAAAAGGAAACCCTAAATCTAGGTTTTCATGGGAGAAGAACTAATGGAGGCCACCCATTCGTGCACGCCTACTTTGCATAATAATTGGCTTCCTTACTATCAATGTGACGGCTAATATTACTACAATACTTCTAGCAGAGAAGAATCATTCATACAAAAGTATTTCTACGGGTTTATGGAGGATATGACTATGGCTAGGGTTGACACAAACAACAACAAAAAAAAAGGGGAAGAAACGTTAGAACACATACCTGGAGTGCGCTCGCCTACTCCTCTGCTTTTCTTCTAATGCGGAGATGTGGAAACAAAGCCAATATTACAAAAATAAAAGATGAGCGATACCTTTTATATACATATTACTTTAGGAGTTTGAGTAGAAAAAATTTTCCTTTTATAAGCACAGCACTTTTGGAACTCGACTTGAGGAAGTTTTCTTGTTTGAGTTATGCACGGAAAAAGGCAATCGGGCCCGCGGAGACAACGCTCCATGGCGCCAACAGTCCGCATACAAGCACCCATCTCAACTGCTCCACGCTAGTGCCAACAGTCCGCGTTCAGGCCTCGTGCCAAAGGTTCGCGTCCAAGCCAGCAGTTATCTCGGTCATTCCGCATCCAAGCCAGCGGCACCATCTCCGTACGGCCAAGCTAGACGCACTACTCCACAGACATCCCAAACAAGTCGCGCCATCCACCATTCCAAGGTAGCCGCACCATCTACCTTTCCTAGCCAACCAGCGCCGGTTCCGTGGGCCAAGTCGTAATGTCATCTCTGCCAATCAGTAGCCAAAGTTTCAGCGCTGACGCCAACACCCTATGGCCAAGTCAGAATTACGCAAAGCCGCCAACACAGGGATCACGGAATCCTCATGCCTTCCGCTAAAGGTTAGTTGAATTTCCTCGGAAATCTCTTCACGTATTGCCCTTTCGATTTTACTCTTGTCTGTCACCATCTCATGCTTACCCCGCAACAATGCCACTGTTACGTGCTAAGCAGGTGACTTAATGTTGATGGTGGTTTTTAGCCTAGGGTTAAAATCATAAAACCTTGCATCTGATGTGACGTCACTCTGTAAGGAAACAAAGTCGTGAGTGCTAACCTCTCCGCTGGCATATCTATTGAGCCGTCAATATATCTACATGAAATTTATCGAGACTGGCAGATGTAACAACCATCTGAGATGTTCTATAAATTTCAGCACCTTGCCTATATTCACTTAATATAAGTTCCTTTGAATGCCTTATATGCTATGTTCCCCGGATGAACCCTTAATGTTGATATGGCATGACGATTTGTGCTCGCTCGCAGCAGAGTAGCACGAATTTCCAAATATCAAGGATAAGGTCTTTGCATAAGGTATTCAATCAGAAAAGCATGCTTCTCTCTGGCAATAAACTTAAAAGAACTCTGTATCAACACATAGAATTCAATCAATTTCCCTGACTAACTTGCAAAAGTTAGGGTTTCGCGCCTCGCGCAGTATACCAGACCTTGCTTGACGAAAGTAATCCTAGGAAAACTACGAAATTAATCCTTCGTGGATTGGTAGGTGCAAAACCCTACCCATAATCAGAAAAACAGGGAGCCTCAGCAGCAAAGGGAGGCGTGGCCATGCCTTAGGCCAGCTGGCGCCACTTTCCATTGTCCATGCCCCATCCTAAGCCGGTCCTATTTCCCTCGACCAATCAGGTCGATTTAAACTCGCCGCACGCACATAAGTTGTGGCTGGGACCATACTTGCCGGCCCCACTTCCCATCGACCAATCAGGTCGCTTTAAATCCGCCACACTCTCGCCAGAAGTGTATCCATGCCCATGCTTGTCCAGCCCTCTTTTAATAGACCAATCAGGTCGCTCTAAAGTCGCCACACTCTCACCAGAAGTATAGTCGGGCCTTATGTTTGGCCGGCCCCTTTTCTTGGCCAATCAAGACGCTCTAAACTTGCCACCATACATTAAAGGCTAAACGCACCCTGCCGCGCCACCATACTAACTGGCAAGCCAAATGCGCCCTTCCACAACAACATATTGATCGACATGCCAACATGCCACTCTGTCGTGATAGCATGCCAACACGCCACTCTACCGCGGTAACATGCCAACAAGCCACTTCGTGGCAACATGTCATAAATAGCGCCCTATGTGCTAACCTACCTCTTGTTCGAGGCGAACGCCATGAAAAGCTTAAATTAGGGTTTTCTAGTCTGAAACACGACTCTGCATTAACCAAAACCCTAATTTCCAGTCGTGACACAAATTATGCCACTTCGGCCCTGCAACATGCCACGAGCCGTGTGGGACCCAGGAAGCCCTAGGGTTGGCTCCATATCATGGCCACCCACAACAATCCCTACTCATGTGGCCGTTTCTACACTATGGCCTTGCCATAACTCCTATTACATATCTATGGAGTCATTTGCACAAAAGTGTCTCCATGCCGCGACCGCATGCCACACGCAATAATTAGGGTTTCAACATGCCAAACCCTAATTTTGGAAAAGTTGTTACGCCAACCAAAGCCAAATAACCTTTCCCAGAGCGTTGGGATTGATGTGGAAACAGGGCCAATGTTGCCATGCCACATGTGGGTCCAACACCACGGCGCCAAACCCTAGCATTAGCCATGACGCCTTGGCCATGCCGCCAACCCTAGCCTTGGCCATGCCGCCAAGCCCTAACCTTGGCCACGACGCCAAACCCTAGCCTTGGCCATGCCTCCAAGCCCTAACTTTGGACACAGAGCAAAATTTTATCTTTGGCCATGCTACAACACCACAGGTGTGGCCATGCCACAATGCCACTGACATGATATTATGCCACGCTACGCCACTTGCATGCCCCTATGCCATAGATCCACCAGGCGCCACTTTTCCAATGGCGCGACTTCGCTATACAACAAGATGCGGCCATAATCAATGGCCATCCTTCCTCTTGAGATGCAATCTCATCCATCCAAGTTCGCCACAGAACTGACAGACTTGTGGTGAGTTTCATGCGACCAGCTGCCTAAATCTAGTGGCCATGGCTACGCAGGCGCTACTTGCATCATCGTGCCACTGGCATGCACGAGCCGTGCCAGCCACGCCACATTGCCATTGGCGTATACCAAAATGCCACCGTGCCATTATTAGGCGCCAACACAAGGTAGCCATAATCAACGGCTACCCTCCTTCATGAGATGCGATCTCAGCCATCGAAGTTCGCCGCCGAAATAAATAACCTGTGGGAAGTTTTAGACGACTAGCCAAAAAAATCCTAATAGCACATGCTATTTTCCTACGGTAAGTCCCTTGGCTTTGACCTGCCACACGTACAGAAGTGCTACATGTTTTCCACGTAAACATCCGAGACATCAAACATGTCACAAACTGGGGGATGCTCATCAGGATATTGGTCTGGCGGTTTACACCATGCAGCGTGCAATGCGCCCGTTACAAGAAAGTTTCATGAAGCGGTACAATTAGTAGGGGTGCAAAGTAATGGTGTAAACGAATTCATTTCCTTCATCATGGAAGCATAATCTCTGACGGTTACACGAATTCACTTCCTTCATCATGGAAGCATAACGTCTGACCGTTACACGTTACTCTTTTCTTCCACCACTCAATCGTTTCCACTTCCTACGAGACCAGAGTACGTTTCAATATGACTTGTATAAATAGGCTTCACAAATTTTCACCAAACAACAGGTTTTGGTCGGCAACAATACAGTATCTAGAAATCACCTAGTAGCTTTCCATTCTGCTATCCAGTTCTACCTTCAGATACAAATCATAAACAACCACACCTTCAGAATCAACGACTCTGGTCTCAACACTCTCTTCGCTTCCCTCCCTAAGACCAACCCTTCTACTTCACTTTATGACCGAAGCAAGCCTGGAATGGCCATTTCTTGGTTTAGGCCAGGATTGTACAGATTGATCTCTCGAATTAAAAGTACTCCTGTGCAGTGCATTGTTTAGGGTCTAAACTTGTTTCTCGTCCACACACACGAATTTACCAAAATCAGCAGAAACGGTTTTCACCCATAAACACATACAATCAATAAAATATCTCTCACTTCCTCCGTGGATGTGGGGATCACTCGTCAAACCACGTTAAATTCGTTCCTCTTTTTTTTTCAATTTGTTTTCTATTCCTATTTACATCATCATCATCAATAAATCTTGTTTAGTTCCTAAAAGTAATGTTGGGTACAAAGAGAGGGTATCTATTACCCAGAAACGATCTCCAACTTTAAATCATTTATCAAGATTTATTTTATGCCATAAAATCAAAGATGTTGCCACTTTCATCCCACTGTGGACTTAAGAAAACGAAAAAATGGTTAAGTAATAATAAGTCATGAAAGTGTACGTGTCTTATGTGTTTTTATTTCCTTGTTCTCAACCTGATTATGTATGAATATTGTATAGTGTTCTTCCTACAAATATATGGTGTGTTTTTTGTGTGTTGTTGAGTACGCTAATACTAGTGTTAAGTTAAGATTCCGGCATAAGGTTGGTTAGTATCATGTATAGGTTCAAGTGATGATCATTAAGGAGCTGAAATTCCAACAGATCCTTGTTATTCTACTAAAATGATTTAAATTCTCATCATACTGAGTATAATTAAACAGTTTGTCAGACCCTAGTTTATAAAATATTGTGTGTACATATCTCACCATCGAACACGTGTATATAGGAAGATACGTGGAAAGCATGCAAGCCAACACATCAAAACATGATGTACCGCGGAACACCAAATAACTCCCGAAGAGTTACTTTATCCCATCCCCAAAAGGAGCTAAGATCAACGGTGAAGAGAAAGTTAGCTGACACGGATGTGACAGGGGTAGAAGACACTTGTCTGACACGAGCAGGCACCTCAACTACCCGCATTAAACACTCTGAGCAGTATACGTGTCAATCAACCCGTGGAA
Organism: Papaver somniferum; assembly: GCF_003573695.1. Classification (NCBI taxonomy): domain Eukaryota; kingdom Viridiplantae; phylum Streptophyta; class Magnoliopsida; order Ranunculales; family Papaveraceae; genus Papaver; species Papaver somniferum. Next base: position 6,967,433 of record NC_039364.1, on the reverse strand, counting down.
CGAACGAGGATGGTTCTGCGTGATCAAGTGATGAACGAAGACCTCCGCGGGACGGACACGAAACACAAGAAGATAAGGTTTCAACGATCCTCAGAGATGGGTCCCAGACTCAACCCTATAAATACCCCCTCTCCACCAAGAGTGAGGGGGATCGTAAAAATCAAGGAGAGAATGAGAGAGAATAAGAGTGAGTGTAATTCTTTCACAATAGATAGACATGTAAACTCCAAAGTCATTCGACTACCCTTGTAACTCTCAAATACATAGTGAAACAACAAACCCCGTGGATTTAGGCCTTTGTGCTGAACCACGTAAACCCCAGTCTCATTTACATTTCAGCATTTTACATTCGTCTAAAACCCGATGAATCTCTACTTCTATGTTTTGTCTTCTTTATTTTTACTCAGGTCCCGTGCTCAAACGCCTCACACGGTGTTATTAGATGAGGCTGTGATAAACCCGAGGGTTTTGAGCCAAGGAATCGGCACAAATGTTTCATCAGTATGAGTCTATGTCTAGAATACGAACTTTGGTTGTGAACACGTAGATGCCTTCGAGATTTAAGTGTTTACAATTTGGCGCTAGAAACAGGGACTTCGTCCCGGCAAAAGATTTATCTTATCCTGTGATTTCATAATTAAAATTAGCGTAAGATCGCTCGGCTTCGTTATCTCTGACAGTATTTATCTTTTGTTAACTTTACCATGTTCAAAAACGCACCCGTTATCTTCGGTAGTTCCGACAGTATCGTCGTTTACTGGATAAAAGATTTATTACTTAGATCCACGGATCTACATCTTTCCAGATCTCGTACAGACCTACCTTTCCGTTGGGTTTTCGTAAGTTTTCAAAGGATTTACGTGCAGTTTTAAAGGGGGAGTTTCTCGCGTTTCCTCGTACTTTCAATAAACCCGCACTTTTAATAAGAATTTAATCCATATACTTTAACTCATGTTTTAATCAAATGAGCTTCCCTAAGAGTTCTCTGTGGCCCTCGGGCAGTTTTTCCTTTCTTGGAATTAAGTGTTTTCGCAAACTAACCCGATCCACACGGACATTTCTGTTTCTTGCTGTTTGAAATTCCCTTGTGCAGAAAGATGCAAGAAGTAGGAAAATCCAGAGCCACGTCAAAGGAAGCACCGAGAACAACCCCGGTCATCACCCGGAGCAAGCAGAAAGGAGACAAATCCAAAATGACCAGTCAGAGACAGGACACTGCGGAAATCACTTCGCCTATGAATGCTAACTCCGTTGCAGCCGCGGCCCTCAGAGCAGCGGCAACAAAATATAATACGACGGCGGTGGTACCAAAGACTACGGAAGCCATGAAAACTCTTGCCACGAATCAAGTTCACCAACCAAAAGAAAGGGTGGATGAATCCAGAACGTATCAACGCGCGCACCCGCCAACCTTCGGAATGCCATCAACCAACGAGCAGAATCAAACTATGTCGGAGGCTCTAACACCGCAGATGGGCACTCCGCCCGATCTGGAAAGGCCAACAATCGAAGCCGAACCTCCCCCACCTTTATTGCAAACCATAGAAGAAGGAGGCACGATCGCCGTAATGGCAAGAGCTGGGACTCCCAATCAAGGGTCGAACCAATCAGACCGATTGATGGCCGAACTTGAAGAATTGAAGAAAATCCAGAAGGTTTACGCGGATGCTGTGGCTTTGTTGGCCAGAGAAAACCAGGATTTAAAAGACCGGATTGCCTTAAGCACAAAGACAAGCCAACAACTCGATGAAGCAAATTCAAAGGAACCAGAACCAAACCGAGACCGAAGAGTCATCGTAGCAGCTAATGGAAACGCGTCCAGGGGAAGTAGCGCATCCGACCCGGATTATAACGATGGAGAGTCAAGCTATCACGAGCAGAGGAACGTAGGGCACCACCGCGCGATGGAAGAGCTTCGTGATGAAATGATGGCAGAGATCAGGCAATTAAAAAGTAGACAAGGCGGGGGAAGGTTAGAAGAGGTCATGAGAGAGGCTAACTCCACGCCCTTAACTCATCGCCTGGCCAACACCCCTATTCCACTCAAATGCCCTGTCCCGACATTCGAATGCTATGACGGATCCAGCGATCCCGCTGCACACATTCGGTATTATAACTGTGTCCTGGCTAGATGGAGCCAAAACGACGCAGTACTCTGTAGATACTTCCCATCGAGTCTGAACGGATCGGCATTGTCTTGGTTTGATAATCTGCCGCCAGATTCCATCCACTCCTACGACCAACTCGCAGAAAAGTTCTTAAGAACTTACATGTACAACAAGGCTGTTAATACTGGAATGGATAAGCTCTTTTCACTGGCAATCGGCTATAAGGAAACCACGAGGGAATACACCAACAGATGGCACAAGGTCTGCCAAGCCATAGGAAGTGTGGATCCGGTGGTAAGTATCAACTGCTATAAATGGGGATTAGACCGAATGAGTCCACTCTTTGTTGAGATTCATGGAAGCGTGCCTAAGACAAAGGGGGATCTTCGAATAATTATTGAAAATCACGCCCGTCTTGAAGAAATCCAGCGTGAAAACCCGAGGGCGTACCCGCAGAGGTCTCACCGTACAAATTCCGCAGAACAAACCACTGGAGCCAAAAGGAATTTCTCAGTGGAACGACCTCACGAATATAGGAAAGAACGAAGGGATGAAAGGCGAAAAGACGATCGGAAGTTCGAAGATCAAGTTTACACAAAGCTCAATGCTAGCTATTCTCGGATCCTGCGAGAGATCAAAGGAAGGGAAAATCTGGAATGGCCGTGGTCTAAGGGGAAACAACCCTCAAGAACCGAGAAATCCAAAGATTACTGTGAATACCACTGTTTCAACGGACACCAGACCGAAAAATGTAAAAACCTCAAAATAATGATCCAGATATTGATTGATGCTGGCGAGCTCAAACATTACATACGAAAGGATATCGCAGAGGATAGATCTAAACGAACCAAGCCAGTCAAACTTCCAGAAGGGAACCGCACAATCAACACCATCTCGTGTTCTGAAACCGCAGGGCCCTCACTTACAGCACAGATATGAAAGAGGTTACGGAAGTAGTTCGAGGACCGATGCGAATCGTATAAGATCGATGGGATAGAGGTGGACGAACATGAAGAGTGGATGGACTCACCTATTATCTTCGATGCTGAAGATATCGAAGAAGATATGGAAGATCATAACGACCCCCTGGTCCTCACACTACCCGTGGCTGGATGTAACCTTAAAAAGATCCTCATAGACGGGGGAAACTCAGTGAACGTTCTATTCTACGATGCATTCAAACGAATGAAGCTCCATGAAGAACAGATAATGACCTCTTATTACACCATCTACGGATTTAATGGAGCACCCACGAAGCCATTGGGAGACATCGTGTTGCAGGTTGACGCCGGACCCATGAAAATAGAAACACGGTTCAGTATAGTGGACGCCCCGTCCCCCTACAACGCCATTATTGGACAAAAATGGTTACATAAACTCAAGGGAGTGGCGGCAACGTACTACCAATATCTCAGATTCCCTACACCTGAGGGAGTAATGGAAATCAAGGGAGATCGGGTCTCTGCAAGAGAGTGGCAAGCCACTCAGGATCGCATCAACAACGAACAAGAAAAGCAACACAAAACCCGAAAACTTAAGAATAAAGAAGCTGCGAAAGAGAAGGCCATAGACCAGTTCCTCAAGGAAACTACAGGAAGGGGTTTGACCAAAGATGATAATGTCCGGAACACCGAGACAAGTACTTCAGCAGCCAACGAGGAACATAAACATACCAAGTAGCAATTAAAGAACGTCCCAGTCCTCGGGGATCCGAAGCCGGTTTTCACGCCAGTAGAGCCCGTAAAAGAAATCAACATAGGAATGGAGGAAAACCCGAAGATGATCAAAGTAGGGACCATAATGGACGAAAAAAGAGAAGATTCTCTGACCAAGTTACTTAAAGGATACGCAGATGTATTCGCCTGGAAATTAGGAGATATGCCTGGGATTGACCCAAAAATAATCCAACACGAGTTGCGCATCAAACCAGGCACGCCACCCTTCAGACAGAAAATAAGAAAAGTTGCGCCGGAATATCATAAGGCAGTGGAAAAAGAACTTCGAAAACTACTAGACGCAGGGTTCATCAAGGAGGTCAAGTACCCTACGTGGATCTCCAATATGGTCGTCGTTCCTAAGAAAAATGGGGGGGGGTTAGGATATGCATCGATTTCACTAACCTCAACAAAGCATGTCCAAAGGATAGCTATCCATTGCCAAGCATAGATCATCTGGTAGAAGCAGTAGAAGGATATGAAGAACTGTCATTCATGGATGGACATTCTGGCTACAACCAAGTGGCCCTGGCAGAAGAGGATCAGCCACACACAGCGTTCTACACACCACATGGTCTTTATTGCTACACTAGAATACCTTTCGGACTTCGAAACGCAGGGGCAACATACCAAAGAATGGTCGATGCTATCTTCAGGCCATGGATCGGAAGTACCTTAGAAGTCTACATTGACAATATGCTCGTCAAAAGCAAGCTGCGCAAAGATCACCACAAGGATCTGAGAAACATCTTCGAAGCAATGAAGAAACACCGCATGAAAGTAAATCCAGAGAAATGTAATTTCGGTGTCACTTCGGGGAAATTCCTCGGGTATTTGGTAACAAAAAGGGGCATCGAGGTAGACCCAGTGAAGATTCAGGCCATAGTAGAAATGCCATCCCCAAAGAATTTAAAAGAAGTTCAGAAGCTCAATGGGTCCATAGCAGCCTTGGGAAGATTTATTGCCCGATCCTCGGACAAATGCAGACATTTTTTCAATATTCTCAAAAAAGGGAGCAAGTTTGAATGCACCGCAGAATGCGAAGAAGCCTTCCAAAAAATCAAAGAACACTTAGCTTCAATTCCGATCCTGCAGAAGCCGGACCCTGATGAGCTTTTGGCATTATACATAGCAGCAACCGAAGACGCAGTCAGCGCAGTGTTGGTCAAAACCAATACGAAGATAGAACAACCTATCTATTACGTCAGTAAGACCCTTAATTCCGCGGAAAGGAACTACACAAATATCGAACAGCTTATCCTAGCATTGGTATGGTCTACTCAAAAGATGAGAACCTACTTCCTAACTCACTTCGTCCGGGTCCCATGCAAAGCACCACTGGAAGCAGTCCTCAAAAGCGCGGGAAAAGTGGGCAGAATAGCCAAGTGGAACACCCACTTGGACCAATTCAACATCATTCATGAAATTCAACATTCTCGAAAATCCCAAGTTTTGGCGGATTTTTTAGCAGACCTCCCCCTGGACAACGACGTTGAGATTAAGGGAATACCAGAAGCCGAGGAAGAAAGCAAGGATCCAATGGATATCCTCGAACCCTCGAGCCAAAGACAATGGGAAGTCTTCGTCGACGGTTCCAAAATAAGGAAGGGGCAGGAATATGCATTGTCATCACCACCCCAAGTGGAGAAAGGATTGTACAGGCACTCAGGTTAGAATTTAAAGAACATACCAACAACATCGTTGAATACGAGGCAGTCGTACATGCCCTCCATATAATAATAGAGATGGGAGTAACCGACGTAAGACTAACAAGTGATTCAAAGCTTGTCATACGGCAAATAGGGCTCGAGTACAACGTGTACGATGACACCCTCTCAGCTTACATGGACTTGGTCCAAACATTGGCGTCACAAATTCCGAACATCAAGTTCCGGCACTTATGCAGAAGGGATCTCAGGCACGCATATGCCCTGGCATATATATCATCCATGCTGAAAGACGAAAGCATCGAAGCTATTAAAATAACAAGGGTATACGAGCCTTCGATTGCACCTCAATTCTCCTTCGCTACCAATCAAGATACAGTGGAAGAAAATACCGAAGACCAGGTAGGAGAGGACATCCATAACGATTTTGACGAAGAAGATATCCTGTCAAGAGCAAATCAAGACGAAGACTTCAGCAACGAAGATGATTGGAGAACGGTGATCCACGCGTTTCTCGAAAAGGGAAGTTTACCCGCGGACCATAAACAGGCTAGGAAAATACTCTCCAAAGCAGGAAGATATGATCTTCGGTATGGGGTCCTGTACAAGAAATCCTTCCTCGGACCGTTACTACGTTGCTTATCTCGGAAATAGGGGCACCGAATTGTAAATGACATTCATTATGGGGACGCAGGGAATCATAGCGGTATGAGATCACTAGCCGACAAAGCAAAAACGCAAGGATATTACTGGCCTACGATGATACAGGATGCCGCAATAATGTCCCGACGATGTGAAGAATGCCAGTGTTTCGCCAAAAAAATACATGCGCCAGCAACAATGTTAAATTCTGTAGATAGCCTGTGGCCATTCGCAAAATGGGGCATAGATATCTTCGGGTCTTTCATCAAAGGATCAGGGAAAAGGCGATTTTTGATAGTATCCACGGACTACTTCAGTAAATGGGTGGAAGCTAAAGCCTTAGCCAGGATCAGAGACGTGGATGTGTTTACTTTCATATTCCAGAACATCATCTGCAGGTTCGGCATACCAGCAGAAATCGTATCCGATAATGGAAAGCAATTACAAGGGAAAAACATAGACATGCTCTTCGATGCTTTCAAAATAAGGAAGAACAAATCCACCCCTATATACCCTCAAAGCAACGGACAAGCGGAAGCCACCATCAAGACCCTCGCCCTTATCCTCAAAAAACAATTGGACGAACATAAGGGGCGGTGGTGTGAACAGTTACACAATGTGTTATGGGCATACAGGACAACGCGAAGATCTTCCACTGGGGAATCCCTGTTTGTCCTCACTTATGGAGCTGAAGCAGTCATCCCTACAGAGATACTCATGCCAACCACAAAGACCGAAGCGTGGGAGAAAAATCTCACAACAGACATGATGTTAGAGAGATTGGACGACCTAGAAGAAAGAAGGGAAGCAGCATTGCAGAAGATGGAAAATTATCAACGAAGACTTGCAAGGGAGTACAACAAAAAGGTAAAGCTTCGAAATTTTGTAGAGGGGCAGTATGTGTTGAGAACAATCCCACAATATCAACGAGAAAAGAAATGGGGAAAGTTAGCACCTACGTGGGGAGGACCTTTTATAATACACGATATTGCGGGAAGAGGTTCCTACTACCTTCGTAATCTGAAAGGCGAGGTCCTCCGGCATCCTTGGAATGCTAAGTGGCTCAAACCATACTTCCCATAGGGGCAACGCAGCCTTGCAACTGCGTGAAGGGTACCAGAAGAAGAAGGGAGCGTGACCGCTCTACATGTTTCTATCTCTGGACGAGGAATTGCAGGCCTCAACCTATCAATCAAACAAGCTTTCTATATATCAACCTATCGACAATATTTGGGAAAGTAGTTAATCTACAATCTCTCAGGCTCCCCCGTCAGTGTCCATAAGTGTAAGACCAGGGGGAAGGCACCCAGCAGAAAGAGATACCCAACCAATCTTAAGGCAACGGGTCGACAGAATGGGTGTATGTATATATTTTAACCCCATATCCTAGAACGTTGCCTCGGCCCCCACCGTTTGGCAATCCTATGGCCCAGGATTTGCCGGCGGGGTGACAGGTCTCAAGACGATCACGAAGGTACCTCCCTTCAGTATCGCACCCAAACACTTAAAACACTTTAATTTTTAATGTCTTTCCTCACAATGCTTAAAACAAAAACAAACCAACATTGCAGGTATATCAAGAAAAAGATCAATTCAAGGGTACCATTTCATAAAGGATAATTACAAAAAGCGGAAGACCAATTCAAGGGAGAATACACATCAAAAAATATTCCTTTTACATGATACTAGCAAAATCTAAGGGAAGGATAGCGATGCCACGATCTCTACAAAAAGCTGCGGTCTCTACCTAGATGATGCCGCACCATCAGCACGATTGTTCCGAAGACTTGAAGGGACGCTCCCACCAGATGAGGGTCTCTAGGAGCTACGCAAGGAAGCAGGTACTGGACGACGCGGATAGTTCTTCACGAGGCCATGCTCGGTCTTCAGGCCAAGATCTATGTTCTCCAACATCTTGTTCGTCTCCTCAGCCAATTGACACCGAGCCTTGTGCATAATAACTGTTGTCCGCTGCTGGGCTTGGGATAACAACGAAGATAGACGATTCACTTCGTTAGAAGCTGCGCCAACGGCCTCCTCGCGAGATGCCGCCAAACTCTTAAAGTGATTAGTCTGTTCTTCCTGCCGAGCTAAGGAAGATCGAGCCTTCTCAAACTTTTCATTTGCAACACGGAGTTGTCCCTCGAGCTCTGAAAAAACAACACCAGGGAGTTAGCACAGAAAAGACACAATCACACTCGATGAAATAGGGTTATACCTTCGACACAAGCCGAAGCCTCTTCATACTCATTAACAACCGCATCTCGCGCTTCATCAAGATGGTCATATTCCGCGGATAGTTTCTTATAATCTAGTTGAAAGTTGGTAAGAGTAAATTGACTGGCATATAATTCGACCTGCTTCATCGAATCCATGTGACGAAGATGGTTGACCTCGTTGTTTATCTCTGATACCCCTTTGCTAAGTCTATACATACACACTTCAAGATTTCTCTCAGACTCAGCATGGCGAGATACTTCAGCACGGGACGCGGCAAGGGCCTTGCTTAGATCCCCAACTTCGGCACGGGCATCGTCCCTTTCCTTGGCTAGACACATCATGCTATCCTCAACTCCTGGAAAAGGGAGGGATCGAGCCTTTCGTAATTCCTCCTCCAGAAGTTGTATCCTAGACTCCAACAACGAAGCACGCTCACGGGATTCCCGCAGATTCTCACGTGTCCACAGCAGCGTACCATTGAACAAAGCACGGTCGTGATTATATAGATTCTGCATATCAACTATCTGAACATGTCTTGCGCGCCATACCTCAGCCCGAGCGTCCCACTTTTTGGCTTCGCTCTTAATTTTCTCGACCAACTCTTTGATACGAGATTTTTGCCGTGCCCTTTCGTTTTGAAGCCATATCATCTCGGGGACGCCACCTACTGGAGATAGGGTGGGGAGACTCAGACAGAACAACTAAGTAATAGAGGAATTACGAAGCACTGCGAGAGAAAAAGAGGAAAAAGAACCAAACCTGTGAAAGCTGAAACTTGGCCGCGAGTCTGCTCTAATTCGGCACGAACGGCAGCAAGCTCTGAACGAAGACCAACCTCCGCTTCACCCAGCCTTTCTTTCTCTTTAAGGCTTTTCTTCAGCTCTTCTATTTCCACCTCAGCCGCAGATAATTCCTTTTCTCTGTGACGAAGCTTAGCCTCCAGCTTCAAATATTTTGCTTTAAAGAACTGATACAGCACGTGGTTACAATGTTCACTCCTCATCATCTACACATTAAGACAACAAACACTATTTCACCGAAGGATTCGATCATCACGAAGAGATATGTACGAAGACTTACCTCCAAGACACGCTGCTGAGGAAAACCATATTGGTACCCATCGGCTATGGCCATCATATCCGCAACAGAAGTAGGAGGCTCCGATACAAGCGTAGTTTCGGGAACACTCAAGCTTTTCCCCCAGGCCTCAGATACCCGCGCCTTGGAAGATAGCTCCATCATGCGACGGGTGTACGCATCGGAATCCTTTTCACCAGTAACCACAGGAGCAGGATGAGGGACGAACAGCAGACCCTTTTTCTTGAGCCAATCCATAATGGCGTCTTCACCCTCAGATGTCGGCAAATAAGGGAAATCCGCGGAAGGAGAGTCAATCACCGACTTCCCCTTCTCCAATATGGCCCCTTCAGCACCAGTTTCAGCATCAACATGCGCACCATGATCATCCGCTCCCCCGTCTCGAACAGCAACGTCTTTCTTATCAGCGCCCCCGAGCACATCCTAATCATCATTGGGGGAAAGTAGAGAGAAGTCTTCAGGAAAATCGAGACCTTCATCGAAGAATTCCCCTGCGGAATAAATCCGGTCAAAAGAAAACTCTTGAGAAAGGGTGGGGAGAGTCTCCGCAGCACCACCAGCAGGGACAGAAATATCACCAGTAACACCACCGTCAGCCACCACGGCATTGATTCCTCCCTCATCACCATCATAACCCGCACGAACCTCCTCCTCGGCATTGAGAGGGGAAGTATCAGTACGTTCTTCCCCATCCGTGATCTCCTCATCCTCGGCAAACTCTTCGTTTACCGGACTGGTAACTTCTTCATGAACCTCAGCCTCACCCATCACAATGGTAGACGACTGCTTCGGCCTGATCTTTTTCTTCTTCGACACCTGAAACCAACACATTCCACAAAAAGAGTTACTTTTTCCCGAACAGTTGGACTTTTAAAGGAGGAAGAGCGCAGCTAGAATCCGCGTACCTTGACAGTAGGGACACCTTTCGATGGAAGTATAGCACTAGAACCTTCCTCCTCGTCCCCTTCAACAACGTCGAGGGCATAAGGAAAGTTCATGCCTTCGAAGTTTAAACGCCAGGGACAGAAATTTCCATAATGAGCAGGAGGAGATTCACGTGGCCTGCTACTCGCAGAAGGACGCCAACCGCGCGGACCAGGAATCCAACCGTATGCCCAAGGACCAACAATTTCAATAACGGTAGCGTGCCACTCATAATCATGGTCACGCTTGATCCTCTCACGTGCTGGAAAAAGTATCCGCTGACTAGACCCCTCGGTGCCTGGAACATACTTCAGTTTGGCATCACTATCCTCACTTAACTGACGAATTTCGCCCCGAGGAGCAGCGAGATTCCGAAGGCTAACACTCCACGGTTTACGATTCCTAATATTGACGTAATCACCGAAGGAATTATTGAAGTTTTCAGGAGTATACGATTCCCTCTCCGCGGGATTCGGAACGTAGCACGTCATCGTTGTCTCCCCCTTACTTCGCAAATAACACTCCCTTAGTGCACAAAGATAATTCCCCGATAATTGCGACACAGAACGACTGTGAGTATTGGTGGAAGATCCTTCACGACCAGCAAGCACATCGTAATAAAAGGAGTCACCATACTTGTACAACGGCAGCATAAGACCATCCTCGAAGGCTCCAACCGTAGTCAACAAGTGAAACTCATCAAACTGGTACTTCGATATGAGCTCATAAGTAATATCATCCTCAGGGGCATAGAAAAGAACATCGAAGGCTTGAAGCTCATGCTTTTCCTTGAAAACTTCGAGATCAATATGTTTGAACGTTACTTTTTTCTTGCTAACCGAGACGCTGCGTATCGACGGGGCAGCCTCATCCTCCTCCGCGGGATCGGATGAACCAATGAAAGCCTCGGAAGCTTTTCTCTTTAAAGAAGGATTTTTAGAAGATTCAGCCCTCGGGACACCACCCTTTGTATTCTTCCCTTTGAAAGAAATTATAGGAGGGGGCGGCAGAGGATGCTGCTCGGATACCACAGAACGCATAGGAGGAACATCAAAAGAGACAGCACGAGGAGGTGCCTGCGCACTCCTAACTTCATCACGAGGACGAGACGCCGCACGATCGGCAGCACTTTGAGACCCGGAAGGATTTCTCGAAGGACCCTCTTCCCTAGGAGAAGAGGCCTTCGCCCCAGAAGAAGAAACTCTAATACCACGAAGATCATTGTGAGACTCTCTGCGCGGAGGGGATCTCGATAGACCAGAACCCGGAGTTTGATAAGGAAGCCGCGGACGGTCAGACATGGCTGCAAAAAGATAAACCATAAACAAGTTAGAAACAAACACAAGGACATCACCAAAAATCAAATAACCACATAAATAACAATCCACCTCAGAAAGCACAGAAACCCTAAAACTAGCATACATGCTCGAAAATCCCTAAAACCCTAACCTCAAAAACCTAATCAATACAAGTAAAACAATGGCCTCCTTGATTCGAGACGAAGAACAGGGGCAAACTAGCATGCAAGCATTAAAAGAGGTTGTTCATCACAAACAAGGGACGACAGCAGCAGAAATAGGAAGCTACGATATGATCAACAGCAGAAAATTCACAAATCAACACAGCGTAAAACAGTGGAAACAAGGAAAAGAAAAACTTACCAGCAGAAACAGCAGCAGAAAGGACAAATCAGAAATAAAGAAGAAACAAGCGTAATGAATGCTAAGGCGGAGAAAATTTAAGGGCTGAAGAATAAGGAATGAAGACTGACAGAGAATGAAATAAATTTGTAGGGAGAATGAAATTAATTCTCTTTCTCTCCTTAATATACCCGAAAGAAAGAGAAGGAAATTAATGGAGGAATGGGAAGCGTGCCCATTAAATGAGCAGTTAAATGCACGAATAAGAGACGTGACCAAGTATCTAGGAGAAGTTATTAGGAGAGATGGAAAAATATGCAACGACTGTTTTCTTCAATGCACCCACTAAATATTCAAGCCCGAAGAAAAGGGGCAAATTGTGTGTACATATCTCACCATCGAACACGTGTATATAGGAAGATACGTGGAAAGCATGCAAGCCAACACATCAAAACATGATATACCGCGGAACACCAAATATCTCCCGAAGATTTACTTTATCCCATCCCCAAAAGGAGCTAAGATCAACGGTGAAGAGAAAGTTAGCTGACACGGATGTGACAGGGGCAGAAGACACTTGTCTGACACGAGCAGGCGCCTCAACTACCCGCATTAAACACTCTGAGCAGTATACGTGTCAATCAACCCGTGGAACGAACGAGGATGGTTCTGCGTGATCAAGTGATGAACGAAGACCTCCGCGGGACGGACACAAAACACAAGAAGATAAGGTTTCAACGACCCTCAGAGATGGGTCCCAGACTCAACCCCATAAATACCCCCTCTCCACCAAGAGTGAGGGGGATCGGAAAAATCAAGGAGAGAGAATAAGAGTGAGTGTAAGTCTTTCACAATAGATAGACATGTAAACTCCAAAGTCATTCGACTACCCTTGTAACTCTCAAATACATAGTGAAACAACAAACCCCGTGAATGTAGGCCTTTGTGCTGAACCACGTAAACCCCAGTCTCATTTACATTTCAGCATTTTACATTTGTCTAAAACCCGATGAATCTCTACTTCTATGTTTTGTCTTCTTTATTTTTACTCCGGTCCCGTGCTCAAACGGCTCACACGGTGTTATTAGATGAGGCTGTGATAAATCCGAGGGTTTTGAGCCAAGGAATCGGCACAAATGTTTCATCAGTATGAGTCTATGTCTAGATTACGAACTTTGGTTGTGAACACGTAGATTCCTTCGAGATTTAAGTGTTTACAAATATGAAACTCCACTTCCCATCAGAATCATGAGCAGAACCATGTTTATTAAGAAATGGATTTGTGAGAAAGATGGATGTGGAATACCTTTTATCCATGGTTTTGAGTTGGTAAGAAGACTTGAGTTGGTAAGAGAAAAGGTTTTGAACATGATCTCAAATGGGAGCATATTGAAATTCCCCATTCAAACCCCAAGTTTTAGGAGAAGCGATTCGCAGAAAAATTTAGACCGAAGAGTGAGTGATTTAGGGTTTTCAGGAGGAATAGGTATTGGATGTGGTGACTCTAGAGTGAGTGAGAAATGAAATAGCTTTCTTTTCTTGGTTTCAGTGCAAAATAAATAATTGGTCAATTAAACCTCTATTCTGCCTTAGCTCTATTCTGCCTTCGTCACTAGTTCAAACCTTGCCAGCGTGTCAAGGACCATATAAAAACAACTTCCCTTCTTTCATAACTTGTGTTTACTTCCATAACATGATCTTGATTTGAAGCAATGTAGTTGATCTCGGTTCAGGTGACTGTCTCGGTCACCGGCTCATGCACTAAAATGCGGCTTGTGCAGAAATTATTTAACAAAAAAAATGTTCCACAAGCAATCAATTCATCGAATAAAATCGGTTTCGTAGATAAATGTCGTTCTATTTACTTTTCTCAAGTGCTAATTTCGATCATAAAAATAGCAGAAAAAAGATTGACAAGTCCCCACAATAAGTCTTCATTCTTGATCTTAAACAAGCCCAAGTGCTCAAGTTAAATTTCGGAATGACTAAGTACATGTTCCTGAAAAGATCATCTGAATTATGACTTTAGGTTTTCATAGAATATTTCGACATGCACTGAGAGAGATCTTGCTAGCTGAATGCAACGGCAAAAGAAAAAATCTTACAAGCGACAAACTGCATGATATAAATCGGTCATGTTATTTCAAAACCATATATAATAATCCCCATTGCTAACGAGAATATGCATGACCTTTTTTGGCATGTAACTCTAATTTAGCAACCTCATCATGTGTTTGGGGATATGCATATAGTAATGTGCACCTAATATATAATTTTGGATTAAATTTTTGCAGAACGAGAACACAGGACATTGAAAACTTGCTTAAAATAAGATGAAACTGGTGAAATGTTGGAGGAAACTGTACGCGTATGGATATGATAAGCATCAGTATGGGTTTAGTAGAGATAAAGTGAATGAAGCCATATCCAAAAACAAGCAGTTATACCAAAAAGTATCATTGTTATACTGTGTGTTAAAGGTAAATTAGTGACTAGCAGCGACCCTTGACGGGTTGGTATACAAAGTATTACACAAATAATAAAAATCAATATTATCGTACATGGTGTGCCCATAGAAAAATCTTGACAAAATTAAATTTTGTTTTATAAACAATTGCAGAAATTTAGCCTCTTCCATTTTGTCTATATCAACCGATTTTGGTTGGGTTTCAGAAAAATTTGATGATAAATTTTTTGGAGTTTTATAGTAAAATGTGCCACATAAAGTCAATTTCACATGTCCCGTATCTGAATCAAATTTACATACATGGTTTTACAAAATTTAAAAATTTCCCTTGCATTGCCAGACAACAAAAGTACAGCCTATTGCAACATGGCAAAGAGGTAAATTCCGTCACTTAAAGAGAGATAACAAACCCTAAGAGAGATAAAGAGAGAAATCAGCCAAGATTGAGAAGAATAAGAGACGAGACGACACAGAGGCTTGGGTTTCTTTAGGTTTTAGTTTTCTTACGTTTTAGGGTTTGACGGATGTGTGTATTGTATACCTAACGGACGTGAGTAACGTCCAGTTAAGTATTTGGTGTGAACAAAGTGCAAGTAATTAGCTAAGTGTAAATTCGCACATAAGTATTGTATATCCATGTATTGGCTAACGGTGTTACAAACGGCGAGTTAAATACAGGGTGTAAACAGAGTGTAATTCATGTTTTAATGTCTCGACCAATAGAGTTCCGTCACTTGTCATCTCCAGGATTGCTTTACTTCAAATCTTTTATCTAATTTAGTTTGAGGGTGGTGTCATACTCACCGTGCGACGAGGGAACTCGACTTAGCATTTTAAAGGAGAGAAGATTGCATTGATTTTTAACCGGTTTATGATTTTTATTAAATGATTGTGATCTCAATTTATGGGTGATGCTTTCTAAGTGTTTTGATGTCTCATGCTTTAGATTTACAGTCATTACTTTCAAAACCTACTTTTGGAAATGAATTAGAGGAAATAAATTGTTATTATTTGAGCTATAAATGTCTAGAATTATTAGTTGCACCACGTGTATATGGAAATTGGTGAATCCGGAGTCTCGGTATTTCTCGATATTGCAACAATCTTTTGTATATATTATGTTTGTTATTAGTATTTTAGTTTATTACGTCTAAACTATAATCTTCACAAGTCCGAGTGAACGACAACTTTATTACCACTTCCTACAACACATCATGATTTTGGCGCCACCGACGCGGACTTGTTTTTAGGTTAGGTTTTAGATTTTATTTTTTTTAGGTTTATTTTTTTTTATTTTGTTAGATTTTACTCTGGGTATTTTTGTTTTTGGTGTTCAGGTTTTGCTGGAAGCTAAAGGTGGAAAGTTGGACTTGCCTAAAAGAGAAGAAAATCCAAAAAAAAATAGATTTTATTTATTTTTGTTAGTTTTTATTTTCGGAACTTTTATATTTTGTTTGCTTGTTTGTATATATTTTATTTATAAAAAAAAACAATACAAACACGAAAGCACACGTGCACATCATATTGCATCATCTGGCATCGATTATTAGGAAAACACGTGGTTTAGTACGGTGAACCCTCTGGGCGTTATCATCTGAAAAACCACAAGCTTTATCCTCGTACCTTTGACCAGTCTATGATTGTAGGTATATTTTGCTAAAGGTAACCCAAGCTTACCCTAAATAGTCAACACCATCATTTGCATTTGCACGAGCACTAAAGAATGTCGAAATGGTATTATAATAGCCAATACAATGAATATCTAACTGAGTTCCAAAATGGACATTATTTATATTACGACCATAGTGTGAATAGTGGTCGGGAGCATCAACCTTTTATAGGTTATGGTTCATACCATGGTGAGCCCAATTATTATCCACACGCGCAGCGGTCATTCGAGCAAGAAAATGAGGAATATTATAGTACTAGTTCCCCGTTGAATGATTTAATCAAACAATTGTACCCTAATGAAATTTATGATCCTTCCATTTCTCTAGATGAGTCTCTTAAGCAGTTGACTGAGAATACAAATAGGTTTGTGTTAGAAATGAATGAACAAATTGCATTTATGAGTAAACTTTCTATAGAGGAATCCCTCAGATAGATAGCTGAGACAAACAAAAGAATTTCGCGAAATAATCTTCAATACAATGTTTCCGATATTACCCTTGAAAATGAGGATAGTTATTCACATAATCAAGATGACGAGGTTAGAATTGGTAACATTATTTGTTTAGATGAGGTTCAACCATTTTCATGTTATTATATATAATGATGAGGATAGTGCTGATGAAGAATTTGAAATACGTAGGCATATTGATCAGGAATTTGTTACTTCAATTGAGCTTTATAATGATAATTTTATTTTTAGTTCAAATCCAAATAATTTTAATGATTATTGACCTATTCAAAAGGATGAGGATTTGACTAGAGATACCCCATGTTAGACGATGTAGTATTTCCTTTTTACGAAGCCGGTGATGGTTTAGAGGAACGGGTTTATCCTGAATACCATTTTAGAGTCCAAGGATTTAGAATCATTAGTCAGTCTTATACAAAAAAGATAGACTCTTAGAGAGTTCAAATATGACTGGGGATGCACCTCTCGATTATAATTGTTAGAGCACTGTTTGGTCGAACTCGCAATCGTTGTTATCTCAAGCTTGTTTTATATTACACAAGTTCCAACAACAAAAGTATGCCACCTGGTAATTGTTGTATATTATTACAACTGTGATGAATGGTGGCTTTTGTGTGGAAGAAAATTGTATTGTTGTCTCTGGATTGAAGCCATTGACGTCTGGATCATTGTTGCCAATATGTTGCATGACATTGTAGCAAAGTTAAGTGATCTGTTCGAAGCTGCTTTTCCTGGTTTAGCCAATAGTCTAGTTCATCAACAGTTCGTATAGCCATTGGTGTTGTGACATTTGAATTTGAGTCGCTGATTCTTGATTAGTTTTGGAAGGTGTCCAAAAGTTTCCTTGTTCTAGTACATAAGGATTTCGCCAGTGGTAATTAGCGTTAACTGAAGGTCTAAAGCAGGTTCCGAGTCATTTTGTTGACTCCAGGATACTTCTACTATCTTCTTGAGATGTGGGTGAGTTAGCCAAAGATGTTCGAACTTGTAGTTTCTTTTTACGTGCCAGTCAATAGGTTTGGTATGTAAAACGATTGGAGCATGATCAGAAGCTATTCTCGGAAGATGAGTAACGCCTTCATGGGGGCTGGGCATGCGCCAATGCTGGATGGCGACATCTCGGTCTAATCTTTCCATGATGTTATATGGTCCTTGTAGATTGTTTGTCCATTGTATGGATCTTCGTGGAATCCAAAGTCCATGAATCCATTTGATTTATAATTATGATGAAAGGTTGTCTTTGTGCTTATCTTACTTTCCTTCCCTCTTTCTTTTCTGGTTCGTCCATCACTTCATTAAAGTCTATAATAATACTCACAACGTTGCATTGTTGATTGCAGGGAAAATTGTGGGCCAATTATGCGAAAAGTCTTTTCTTACGTCTGGGTGTGATGGTGGGCCATATGTTACGTCACAAAAAGTTCGGTTACGTCGCAAAAAGTTCGGTTACGCCGCAATTTTTTTCTCCTGACCGAACTTTACTCTGAAAAACCTATATATTGAGTTCGGTTACGTCACAATTTTCTTCTCCTAACCGAACTTTTCTCTGAAAGAAAAAACTCCATTAAAGTTGAGTTCGGCACCTGTGTTTTCAGAAACATTAGCGGAACTACACTTGCAGATGAGTTCGCTGCATGTTCTTCAGATGTCGTAGCCAAACTTTGTTAACCAACCGAAACTAATTTGTAAATTGTTCATTTTTTAGGAATGTTTTGGCCAATTCAAGCACCATTAACTAAATTTGAAGTATCCGTGAGTACCCAAAACATCATACTCTTGTTGTGGCTCTTAAATAAAAAAATTTAACTTTTTTTCTTCCAAAACCCTCATCTTCTTCTTCTCCCTTTCAATAATTCTTCTTTTGAAAAAAATCAACTTATTAATTTAATCTCACTAATCATTAATTAACTCACTAATCATTACACTAACTTATTTAATTATCAAGGACAAGTTTGGTATTAAAAAATTAGATAAGGGGTGGCTCAAAATTACTTTAAATATCCACCCAAAAAATGAAGAGTAGTCCCCCTCCATTTTTGAGTAGTGCCCAAAAAAATCGTTCAATTACAAAGAGAAAAAGAGATCTTGGCTTGGCTGAAAAATTGTTTAACAGAGAAAGGAAAATGAGAAAAAGGAATGTGATTGATCTTTAGAAGAAACCCTGGGGTGGCACATTTGTTCGGCGCGTTTGGTTCAGCTTCAAGTTTAGTGTGTGATTTAGGATCTTGTGTGTTGCTTGGTCGTAAGCTTTTCTTTATTTATTTTTTCTTTTTGTATGTGTGTATCTGCAGTTTATCAGCAACGCAGATTAAAAATGAGCAAGGTAAACTCTCTTCTTCTTCTTTTTTCTGATTTTGGTTTTTCTCCTTCTTTATCTTAGGGATTTTACTGCAATTACTTGGCTTATTTATAATTTTTTTTCCCTTCAAATTATGGTAGTACTTATGCGTGTTTTTAGTCAACTGATGTTAATCTGTCCTATAATTTGAAGATCTTGACTCTTGAGCTTTAAGATTAAGTTGTTTTTCTTTTTCTTTTGAAGCATAAGATTAAGTTGTTATGGCATGAGTAAGAAGGTATTTAGCAGAATATCTTTTATTTTTGACTTGGGTTTTGAGTGAAAAAGTATTGACGATAAAATGTATAGCGTTGACTTCTTCTGATATGCGTAATTTCCGAAAGGTTGGAAAGTTATTTAGGTTTTAATGAGATTGTAATCAAGATTGTTCCAAAAGATTAAGAAACCATGTCTGTCATTTCGTTCTTTTAGCATCTTCCTTATGTAATCGAGACCGCGTACTGTAGAAATGCAAGTTGCTGCTCGTTTCATTGGCAAAACAAGTTTAACATTATCAGGAATCATTTGAATTCCAGAGTTCTAAGCAATGACGTTACACCAAGTCACCAAGACACTTTCAGATGTTTGCAGCAGGGTGTGTGTGGCCCTGCACACCAATTTTTAGATTTCAGCAGGGTAATGGCCCTGACTCGTGAGACTATTACTTTCAATTACACTGATCAAGGGTCGGTTTCTGCAACTTCCTCCAGTAAGGGGGTTGTTAAAATGATTCCTATTCCAGAGGGGAACTTTATTTCACCGCCATGATTGTAAAAGCCTGGTTCAGAGGTTGATGAGATTAGGGGTGGTGTTCCCGGTGAGAGTATTCCCGGAGGCGTTTTTAAGTAGAATAAACTCACTGAGGTACGACCTGGTATTGTATTGAAAGATGAGAAGGATACCATCAACTGCACCTCATTACACTCGACAATAGTTTCACTTTTGCTGAGCAAAAAGAGTTACAGTGTACTGTACCCGGTGGGAGGTTGGGTCACTTCCTGATGTTTTTGTTGAACTTGGACTGGAATTTCCCTCACGCGATTACTAGGAGTGAGAACAAAGGGTACAGAAAAGCAAGGGAAAGTGTCAAAGCTGGCCAGGGGAGAGATTCTTGTGCCGAACATTGGGTCTATGTCTACAGGGGCACAAGTTCTTTCAGTGTTGCAACGAGAGATTCAGCTTCGGTATGTTTCTAGCTCAGTGCCTCCTTTGTTTCCAATGGGATAAATTTGTTTATGGAGCAAAAAATTCACCCGAGTGATCGACTCCAAACAGACGTAACGCATGTCGCGTTGCCTTCAGAAGGAAGGAAATTGATCCAAGCAAAGGAGTTGGTTTTCTACTGCAATTCAACTGCTAGAACTGCTATATGCTTTTCCTGATGCGCTTGAAATTGTATTGAATTTGTTCGATGGCTTGCTGAGCTTCTCAAACCATATGCACTTTTTTCTTGATTTGATAGTAGCTTCCCGTGTGAACAGTGATTTAGGAAACCCACTTTCAATTCTTCGCTCTTGATAAACGGTGATGTTAAATGACCATTTACTGAAAAAAGAAGGCTAAACACCTTAATCATCTAACTGTACAAGAACCATATATCGACAACCTTCCACACCTCTAGCTGTACTAAAATAGCTTTCCATTAGTAGCAAATACTAGTTGGACAGTCGGCTGATGCATATGCTATAACATGTTTTAAATTTTTAATTTGATAATCAAACATAACAAAGAAATGGAAAATCGACTCACATTCAGCTTGGTTTCATAACAATTAAAAGGCTGATCAAGCAGAATGCCAGACTAATCACTAATGTTACATATGAGAAATGTTTTAGGTATCTAGAAACTGGATAGATAATAGAAACTAGTTCACAATCTCTAGCTGCAATTTAGAAAAGAAACTGAACTTAAATCAGCAGCAGTAGAAGAAGACAGTTGCAGGAGTATCATTCAACTCCAATCACCCTCTCAAATGGTACATAAATTTAATGATGTCCTTGAAATTCAGCCTTGAAACTGTTAGCAGATCTCCCGGCTTTCTGATGAGCTTTAAGAGGGCACTGCCACAACAAAGGAAGAAACATGATAACAGTGGAACAATCAAATCATTTGTAGGATGTTCACCGCACAAAACATGCCAGTAAGTGGGTTTGCCGAAAATAAGAAACACCAAATTCAGATGCTGGTTTAGGAGTTGAGAAGTAAAAGCGCATAAAAGGGAACTTACTGTATGTTGAAGTATCAATTTGCTCTGGAAGCTCTTTAATGTCTACCTCAAACCTCTCTTGAACCTATACATGAAGTGACGAAAGTCTGAACAAACTTCCGTGAACGACTGGAAAATAAGAAATTAAAACATTGGAGACTGAGGCGAACTTAAATGCCACTAACCTGGTTAAGAACATCTGAGTCGGAAGCAGATGAGACAAAGGTAATTGCAAGCCCTTTTGTACCAAATCGACCTGCTCTGCCAACCTGCAAAAAGAAAGAGATATTACTAAGTTTAACTGAACTCATACAGTACTGAGATGTCATTGAAACAAAGACCCATGTCAAGTACAAAGGCATGAAGAAGAAACAAGAGCTCAGCAACGAACCCTATGCAAGTAAGTATCAGCAGAATCAGGCATATCATAGTTGATCACAATGTTGACGCGTTCAATGTCTATTCCTCTACCAACCAAATCCGTTGCTACAAGAATCCTCTTATGCCCCTCCTTGAAACCTTTGTAGCGAGTCAACCTATGAAATATTAAAAGAAAATCCAATTTCAGGCAACAGAGTAACAAGATGCAGATTCACTAGGGCACTTGCACCTTCACGTATACACAACAAAGTAACAAGATCAAAAGTAAATAAATGAAATCTAAGAAGAAGAGAACATATACCTTTCTTCCTGAGACATTCCAGAATGGATGCAAATTGATGGGAAGTTGCACTCCACGAGTAACTTGTTAAGTTCAGCTGCTCTGCTCACACTTTTGACAAAAATTACAACTTGATTGAAGTCCAACGCATCCAGTAGATCATTCAATTTGCGGTTTTTCTCCAGCTCGGTCAATTTTATGTAGTGCTGAGCGAAACAGAAAAGTAATTAAGGAAAATGTTGAGAGACGTACAAAATAACCAGTAAATAAATGATAGATAATTAATACCTGCACGAGCCCGTGTAGGGTCAACTTCGCCTCATCGTCAACATAGATTTCCATTGGCTGTAAGTAAAATGTCAGATCAAAGCAGATTAGGCCTTTCCTTCATGATAACTGAACCAAGATACGTGCGAACGACTCCCAAGAACATAGGATCCGCAAATACTTCGTCCCGAATAAAATTCACTCACTGCTTAAGAATGATGAAACTACACTACATTGAACT
This sequence comes from Papaver somniferum, assembly GCF_003573695.1. Taxonomy (NCBI): domain Eukaryota; kingdom Viridiplantae; phylum Streptophyta; class Magnoliopsida; order Ranunculales; family Papaveraceae; genus Papaver; species Papaver somniferum. The sequence goes on along the minus strand of NC_039364.1, from coordinate 6,945,099 downwards.
CTGTCACAAACCCCTCCAAGCTGAAGTATAACCAATGGATGACATGGTAACAGCAGCGACAAATGACCCAAGACAAAAGTTCTAAAGAACAAAATAATCATGACCCAATGAAAGCTGTATTCTAAAAGCTGCTAGATTACAGGGTACAAGGAAAAGGTCTACAGGTACTGAACACCATTATCCCAAAAGCTTCCAGAAGCTATCCAGAACACAATGCATGAAGTAGAGTGCACTGCTGAACACTTTCGAGATCTTGTTGTCTGATATAATCTACTACAAAGAACTGGTCTCAAAAAACAACTTCAGAAATTGAGGGGTACTGGCCACAGGACATTACATCTTGCATAAATTTCTTGCAGACAGGACGAATTTCCTTGCTGAGTGTGGCTGAAAACATCATGACTTGCTTATCATGAGGAGTCATCTTGAAAATCTCCTGTACATCTTTTCGCATGTCTACAAAATTTACAGAACAGTGAGATAACTTTTTTAAGGAAAAGAAATATAGACAAGAAGCTGATAGTTGGCATATCAGCAATCAAGAAAACAAATACATCAAGAAAACAAATACAGAGGTTTGGACCAAAAGCTGCAATAGTCGAGAGTATTTCAGGTTTGACTATTTGCAAAGAACCATACCAAGAGACTCCAGCATTTTATCACATTCATCAAGAATGAAGTGCCTAACATTCTTCAATGCAAGGTCCTTTTCCCTGGCCAATGCTAGTATCCTTCCAGGAGTACCAACAACAACATGAGGGCACTCGTTTTTCAATAATTCCTTGTGGGTCTTGATGTTAACACCACCATAGAACACAGCAACTTTAATATCAGGCAGGTATGTGCTGAACCGTTCAAACTCGTGGCAGATCTGTGGTTGAAATATAAGCATCAACAGAAAATGGTCAAAATCTTCATTAACTAGAACAGAGAACAAAAGGGGGTCTGTGATACGAAAGTTTAATATGAACACAAACCTGGTAAGCCAATTCTCGAGTGTGACACAAGATTAGAGCAGCAACTTGTCCAGCAACAGGCTCAATCTGCTGCAATGTCGAGAGGACAAAGACAGCAGTTTTTCCCATCCCAGACTTTGCTTGACAGATAACATCCATACCCAAAATAGCTTGAGGAATGCATTCGTGTTGAACTGATTGAGAACCAAAAGAAAAATTGGAGCCGAGGACCCTCAGTGAGTAAGAAATGATCTCCGAGAACTCTAATGGAAATGGTAACCAATAAATTTTTGCCTCCAAAACCAGGAGTACAGAACTAGTGTTTTTTACCTGCAAGTCAAACAACACCCCTCAGAATATGACTCCAGTAACGTGTACTAAAATACAACCACCCATACTACCAACAGGACTATATCAAAACTAGCCAACTGAATCATAATCTAAGATTACAAAGAAAGTACAATACAACCCCCCATAGCACGATACTCAACTTCGAGTACCAACAGGACTATATCAAAACTAGCCAACATAATCTAAGATTACAAAGAAAGTGCAATACAACCCTCCATAGCACGATACTTAACCTCGAGTACGAACAGGACTATATCAAAACTAGCCAACATAATCTAAGATTACAAAGAATGTACAATACAACCCCCCATAGCACGATAGTCGACTTCGAGTACCAACAGGACTGAATCAAAACTAGCCAATAATCTAAGATTACAAAGAAAGTACAATACAACCCCCCAAAGCTCGATATGCAACTTCAAGTACCAACAGGACTATATCAAAACATGGAAGCAGATACACAAAGAAATAGCTAATAAAAAAGAATCCAAGTAAAAGTAAATTGCCTTCAGATGGATGCTCAAATCCCGAATCAACAATTGCTCTAAGAAGCTCCGGCTTTAATAGAAAATCTCTGAATCCAGAACTGTGTATTCCAACATAACCCCTGCACCATTCCAAAACATTCAAATTAGCCTCAAGCTTAAGGATTTCAAATCATTCGAAAATAATTCCAATTTCTAGGGTTTTGAAGAAAACCCAAAAGAAATCAACCTCAAAAATCTAAAATCGCATCAATTTCAGTCGCAAAATTTCAGCTTCCAAAAAGCCAAAATTATAATCACTTATGAATTTCATATGAAAAATTCCACCCTTCTACCAATCTCAAAATTACATCAATTTCATTCAAAATTTTTTTCCTTTCTAGGGTTTTGAAGAAAAACCCAAAACAAACTTAACCCCAAAGGAAAAAAACATATCAATTTCATACAAAAATTTTCAACTTAGGGTTTCGAAAGGAAAAACGAAGAAATTTCTAAAATTTCTTCTTACTTTTTGGCAACTTCGCCAGTAGCTTTAGCACCATTAGAATCTGGTACTTTCTCTTCTTCCTCTTCATAATCAAGAAGCTCCTCCTCGTACGTATCGATCTCTTTTGTTTCTCCCATTCTTTAAGACACAAAACAATCAAAATTAGGGTTTGTTTTCAACAGATCTTTTAAACAAAATCAAAACCCAACCAAGAAATTCAAAAATCTTCTTACCTTTACTGATAAATTAGGGTTTTGAAAAAATTCGTAAAAACCCTAGAGATTTGTGGGGTTTGCTGTGCGAGTCGAAGAGAGTGTTTGTGAAGTGAATATCTCTTTGGGTTGGGTATTTATCGAAACGAGAAATTTAGATCTTGTTGCTAGGTGTGATCTTGTCCGTTGATATTTTTATTTTATGGTTGCCAGGTGAGATTATTGGACGGCTTAGAATGGTTGGAAATAACACAAAATTGGTTAAAAAGACCAAAATCAACAATTCCTGGGTGAAATGGACAGTTAAATTTTGATACTGTTAGACAAAAATGTAAAAATAGGAAGGATGTAACCAGTTTCATCGTGCCCATTTTTAAATATTTTTTCTTATTTTTAATTTACACAGGATTTATTCAGTTTCATCCTTGCTATTTTTGCCATTTCACCCAAACTATTTTTTACTCGTCCATTTGAACCGTGATTTTAAAATATTTGGACAAATGACCCATTTTCCGTTGAAAAAATTTATTTTTGGGAAAATGATCTTTATTGAGTCGAATGGGTGAGTTTTTGTGACTAGATTGAGTCGAGAATAATTTGCTGGGTTGAATCGGAGGATAATTTGCTGGGTTGAATCGGAGGAGTATGTTTTGCTTAGGGCAATTCCTACGGTAATGTTCAAACTCAAAATTTTGTTGAGCCACGTAGATGGTTAAACGGGTTTCTCCACTATGGTAAAGCAGAGTAAAATGAACAGATTTGGTTTTCTAGGGACCCACTAGTATTTCTTTTTAATATAAAATGCTTCGTAGGATAAAGTTCAAATATAAAATATAATATTTTGGTGAGATAAAATAGGATGAAGTGAGATAAAATAGGATAAAAGTGAGATAAAATAGGATAAAGTGAGATAAATATTAGTAAGATAACAGAATTTGCAGTGGGCGTTTGTGGTAGAAACGCCGGAGTTTGTGGTAGGAACGCCCGCGGTTGTGGTGGAAACGCCCGCGTTTTATCTTGGCACGCGTGGATTACCTAGGCTCACGCGTCCTTCCCTCAAGCGCGCGCTGGGTGTTCCTTCTCGATGTTCAAATCAACAATTATGTTGACTTGATCATCCATTTTTCGTGTTTGTTGATCTCATAGTGGGAGCAAAATGAACAAAGTCCAAATTTGTTCATTCCATAGGAACTGCTCTTAGAGCAAGTTATGGAACGAGGAGGAGGTCCATCAGGGGTTAGCCCAATTGATCAGGAGCCTGACTCTCAAGTAGGAGGTCAGCGAAACGAGTCTCCACTTACGAGTTTGGAGATCTCATTAAATACTCCTTTTATATGTATTTACATAGTTAGATTCTTAATGTAGTTTCTTTCTTAAAAAAAGCAACAACTATAGAACGAGGGTGATATTCATTTTTCTTTCTTTTTTTTTTTGAAATAAACACTTTTATATTGATACAAACTTATAGATAGATGACAAGGACAAGTACTACAAATACGAAGCTAAGAAAACTAACTAACTAACAAACCTGTAGACTTAGAGAACACTAATAAGGACTACAAGACTAACCAAAGCATGATCAGAACGAGGGTAATATGGATGATGAGTTTGATCAAAAAAAACCAAAATAGGTGCTATTATGGAGTGAGAACACTCACTCATACCTCAATAATCATTCATACACTCTGTTAAGTCGAAGAAGTGGGCGACAATGGAAATTAGCCGCTTGGAAGAAAACAAAACACTTTGAGCGGTTAAACATTTTCCTCTCAAACATATTTTTTAAGTTTTATTAATTTAAAACTCTACGGGACCTATTATTAGGTTTTATTTAAAAAAAAAAAAAGATACGAGGAGGCATGTATTCAGCCGCTTGGAGAGAATTTTTCTCCCCAGGTGGTAAACATCAGCCGCTTAGTCAATTAAATTAGTTTCCCATGGTCGCAAAAACATTTATTGAGCTAGTCCCTCATTGGTTTTGACAGTGAATGATTGTTCTTAACACTTATTTCATATCTCTTGCTCTTAGAACAAATTCTATGAGTAGTGTTACTGCTTCATTTTGAAGGAGTGGCTACAACTTAGAGTCCTCTATGAGAGTCTTTCACCCCATTTTCACCGCCAACTCTTTCATACACTTGTTCGGATGAATGAGTTGGTAATGGAGATTATATGGACTGTCCCGTGTGAAAAATTTGAGCTGCACGGGGGTCCTTCTCTCGTGTAGCAAAAACAACTGCATTATATGGTGGACTGTCTCCCATGTAACAATTTTTTTTCTTTGGAAGAGAGACAGTCCCCCGTGTAAGAGCATTTTGGGTATTATTTTTTTAGACTATTTATCTCGACGGGGATAGTCTCCCACCTAGTCTTCTTTTCCTCATATCCGACAGTGGGATCCCTCTTTCGGTTAATTGAGTGCTCCTTCAAAATGAAGGAGTTAGTCTCATTTAGAGACTACCCATAGCCCATACTCTTAGGAAAGTTTATTTAGATGCCTTTATTTTTTTTCCTTATGTATTTGCAAATTGCAAACTGGCCCAAAAATTCAGAAATGATATATCGGAAAAAAAAATTTGGTTTCCGATTATTGTAGGTTGATTATTTCTCCCTTCTATCTTCTAAAAGAAAAAAGTTCTCCTGAGGTTCTCATGGATCCGAAAAAATAGGAACAAAAAAACCGATGAAAGCCTGTTAATTGCCATCGATTCAGAAGTTCCTTCTTAACTGCGTAAAAATATAAATTAGTAAATGATCAGAATGAAACTCCAGTCTCACTCGAGACTCAAAGTCTCGTGCTACATAGCGTGGAGTTCGAGTCCTCATTATTAGGAGGTTTCACAAAAAGTGCACCTCCTATAAATCTACGGTTTCCTCATCATTAGGGGGGCTTCACAAAAAATGCACCTCCTATCAATCTACAATTTGGGAAAGTTTGGGAAAAAACACTACATGCTTTCCCACGTTACATAATATGTAGAAATAGTAATGAGGTTGATGATGATATCTCAAAATATGTTATACACTGTAATTTTGCTCCTTGGATTTTGTACTTACTAGCATTGTTTTTTTATTACTAGCAAAAGAGTGTCATGATGTAAATTTTTAAGCTCTTTAGTAAAATTACCATCTATCAGAGCCAAGAAATATTGGGGTTTGCATGTTCAAATATTGTAGGTTGCATGTAACAATAATTTAACCCATTAGCTCTCTAAAAGAATTTTAACAGATGAAGCCTCCTAATAACATACTCAACATGTTTGGGTATCAAAATTATTCAAAGTTTTGTTTCTTTAAAAGCAGATATCAATCACGTAAATCAACAACGAAAAAATTTGTTTCACAAATTTTTATTTTTTTTATCTAAAGACTTAAAGACCTAGATAAATAAAGTTTTCATGTTGAATAGTGATGAAACCCTCGCTTCTTATTGGTCAAAACCGTCGCTTTTTTGAGTTTTGTGAAACGAGCGTTTTGGTGAGGACACTTGGCAACGTATAACTGTGACCTACCATGTTGGAATTCTATCCAAATTTAATTTCAAAATTGAAACCGTTAACCTATCGTATTAGGACTCAAAACTACATTAGGAAACCAAAATATGTATCAGCAAAGCTGGCGATGTACGTTTAACCATCCTTATAAAGCTATGGTTTCATCCATCAGTCTGCTTTAATTTTTTTCTTATATGCGCCTCCACCGCTGAATCATCTTTCATTGTTTTCTTCATCTCTTGAATAGTATCTGCAACCGTTAGCTTCTCAACCAATAGAGGTGATACTATTTATTTTTACACTATTTGAAGCTCTATGTTTGTTAAGGATCGAGCAAGAGACAGGAGAGTATAAACACGGAAGCATTAAAAGACTACATTTATAATAATTCGGTGTATCTTTCTCATTAATTCTTCAAGTTATTTATATAATCACAAGACTTGGTTCTCAAGATATTCAATTCCTAATATAACTCAAACTAAGCTAAATTATATTTCCTAATTATAGTCTCCTATTATACTTCCTAATACTCTCCCTCAAGATGGAGCATGGAGATCACGAATGCCCATCTTGGACAAAAGAAATTTAAATTGATCTTTCCTAACGCTCTTCCGAAAATATCTTCCAATCATAGTTTAAGGACGTTTCGGTCTCCTTCGTAGTTTAAGAACGTTTCGGTCCCATCTTCGTAGTTTAAGGACATTACGGTCCCAATGGAAGTTTAAGGACATTACAGTCTCCTCTTCTTAGATTGAGGAACCTGTTGTCGTAATTTGGTGACTGGAGTGATGGTGTTAGATGGTTATCCATCCATGGTCCGGTGTTGGTGACTAAGAAGAGACGATGTTAATGGAGATTAAAAAGGTGCTCGACGAGTTTGAGATGAATTAGAAGATTTTGGTGTTTCTGTTGAATTGAATGAATGTTATGAGTGTGAATGAAATAAAATTTGCAGGGAAGAAGATGTGGCAAGAGTTAGAAACCATACCAAACTCTTTCATTCCTTGTAGTTTGTGATATGCACATAAGGTGTTTGCTTAAATGCCTGAATGGTTTGCAAACATAAGCTTGACTGAAAGTAGTCTACGCTGAAGAGTAGGAGAAACAACAACAACGTTTAAGAAGGAAGAAAGAAACGAGACAAAAAAAGATTGTAATAAAATATTAAAAACAAAGAAGTGTGACGGTTTTCGCAACAAAAGCGTGACTGGAACAAGAGAAGAAGAGAAGAAGAGAAAAAGAAACAGCAAGGTTGTGCGAAAAAAAAAAATCACCAAGAGGTGATAAGAAAAAAAACAACAATAGTAGGTTAAAATCCTATGAGTTGTCGAGAGAGTACGAAAAGTATTCTATTGAAGAAAAAAAACCAAGAGTACGAGAAGTATTCTACCGAAGAAACGACGAGGACCGCAATGTCCTTAAACTATAATTAGGACCGCAACGTCCCTAAACTAAGAAGAGGGGACCGTAATGTCCTTAAACTTCCATTTGGACCGTAATGTCTTTAAACTACAAAGATGGACCTAACATTCTTACGAAGAGGACCGAAATGTCCTTAAACTACGAAGATGGGACCGAAACGTCCTCAAACTACGAAGATGACCGAAATGTCCTTAAACTACGAATATGGGACCGAAACGTCCTTAAACTACGAAGGGGACCGAAACGTCCTTAAACTATGATTGGAAGATATTTTCGGAAGAGCGTTAGGCTCAGTTTAAATTTCTTTTGTCCAAGATGGGAATTCGTGATCTCCATGCTCCATCTTGAGGGAGGGTCGAGCAAGAGAGCAAGAGAGAGGAGAGTATAAACGCGGAAACATTAAAAGACTATATTGATAATAATTTGGTGTATCTTTCTCATTAATTCTTCAAGCTATTTATACAATCACAAGACTTGGTTCTCAAGACACAAGACTTGGTTCTCAAGATATTCAATTCCTAATATAACTCAAACTAAACTAAATTATATCTCCTAATTAGAGTCTCATATTATACTTCCTAATAATGTTACTTTTTTTCTGTCAAATTTAGTGCATGAATTTTGGTTCTTCACTTGAACTTTCCACTTATGTCAGTGTCAACCAGCTGAACTCTTTACTCTGATCTCTCAAATGGTAGATAATCTTAAAGGCACGTTTGCAGTTGAGTTATTAGTCCGTTTTGTTGGATGGAATTCTAACAGTAGGTGTGAGAGGAATTATAGAGTTGCACCTGATTTGAAGAGAAAATGAGGATGAACAACGTGAATAATTTCATCATGAGGGTTGTAGAAATACAGAAAAATGAGCAAAAAATTGATCAGGAGAGCTCTCCTCTCTGCTTGAATACAGCAACAAGGTTGAAGGCTAAACTGATGGACGCGTGCATCGACTACAACAATTTGAAAGCCGCAACTCAACCAAGTCTGATTTCGAAGGAGAGTATGGACGCGGGCAGGCAATATGTAATATGGGCCATTATATCTTCTCTTATTTTATGTAATCTCTCTCTATGATTCTGGCTTACTACCTTCTTTTTGCTCTGAGTATTAGGTATACATTTACTGCGGAAGCTGTTTACTCTGAACTTGCCAAGAAATTACTATTGAATATGCTGGTAATTCTGTTTATAAGATATACTGTCGACAGGGGCGGAAGCACAGGTTGACTAAACCTGGTTGTAGCCCCTCTTTTTTCTTACAAAACGTCACCAAGGTAGTAATTCACCCTTTGCAAAAAAAATTGTATCAGTTTAGCCCACCATACTCATCAGTTTAGTCCACCAATCACACCTGTTTAGTCCACCATATTCATATTTGTGTTTCTTGTTAGCAGAGTAGAAGAAGAAGAAGAATATAGAACAAAAAGGAAGATTTAGTCCATATTGTGCAGTCTTAGAATTGCTTTCTAAGTGTTTGTTTAATTGGTTCAAAGTAGTTGCTTACTAAGTGTTTGTTTCATTACAGAACATTAGCCATGCTTTAATTTTGTTTTTGTGAAACAATGGAACACTACTTGTTCTCTAATTTTTGGTGCATGAGATAAAGCTGAAGTTTTACAGTTGTATTCATCTTCTACTTGGTGTGTATGGCCTATTATTTTCATACTCCAAGATAAAAATTCAACCTCCCAGACCTAACATTTTCTTTCTGCGTATATAGCTTGGCACTATATCATTGGACAAAGAATGTTGAGAGAACACTAAGAAACTCATCAACGTACACTGTAGAAGACAGTTCCAAAGAGATTGTCAATGAAGAGTCAATATTTTCATGCTTGAATTCAATTGGGTACGTCAGCTGAATTGTATCCAAAGCTTCTCTTACTCATGATCTCTTGTGCTTTTAAACGCCTAATGGTGAATATGGAATGCACACTATTGGTTTAAATTTATTGGTGTTCTTTTTTTTATCCTACCTGCGTATATTACTTCAAAGGAAGTAATGCAAATGCTAGGGTGAAAATGCATTATAGATCTGCGAAGGTGCCTTCATACGGTTTCCTTAATTTTGTTCGCCGACATTTTCGTTGTTATGCAGTAAACTCATCTATGAGTACCCAGAAATGGATCCTGAATCATATACTTTGAAGGACCATATGATAAAAGATTGTACACATCTTGTAGTAATTAACACCATGTATGGATTATCAAAAATGAACATGGTAAAATCCCAAGTATCCATACAGGCATAGAGGATACGAAGAAGTAATTGCACTACTGAAAACTTAACTGCACTGCTTCAAACTATAGTTACTCTGTTGGGCAAGGGTCCAATATAAGCTTCATCCCAATATTCCGTGTGTTGATTATTGGTATTTTCAGTCTCCACGTCGCAGTATCGTATGTATCTAAGTCCCTGCAATTACAGTAATTCAAAAGCTACTCTTCTGCTTTAGTCTTATATATACTTTGGAAACATGCATTTGATCCAGTTCCAGTTAATCAAGCTTTTGTGGAGTGGAAATCTATCGGCGTAATTAAGAAAAATATGGCATTTTTGGGTGTGTCTTTCAAAAATATCGAAAATGTAAATTAATACACAAATATGGGTTTGTGTACCATTTTTACCCCTAACAAATAACTTTATTACAATGTTGTCTTAAAAATTAGTGGACCTTCCATGTTCGTTGTAATTATTTTCAAATACCATCATGGGTAAATAAATTGGTTAACGTGAATGTCTGCTTAAGTAAGGAGGGTAAAGCGAATGAGACGAAATCTACGGTTAGGAATACAAGGCGAATGTTTGAACTAATTTTTTTTTTCCGGAGGAAAGGTGTTTATTCATTTTTTTTATTCTTTTTTGCTTGTTGTATAACTTTTGGTTTTTGTATAGCTACATCTTTAAAAAAGATGATTGTATTGTATCAAATTTTATTTTGTATTTTTAATCAAATCATAACTTTGTTTATTCAAAAGAATAAAGTTAAAATAAATAAGATATTTGGTTTATTGTTAAGGTCCATAATTTAAAGTCCGGACCTCTAACCGGATCTTTTGAGATTATTCAAAAATACTATAATTGGAATTTGTTTTAAAAAAATAGGTCAAAAAAATACGGATTTTTTCTTGCTAAAGTCTGGACCTTTTAAAAATCTCAAATATGGGTTACCACCTAGGAGTCACATATGTTCAGGAAGATCTGGACCATTAGACTTGGTGTCCAGACCTTAGGTGCCAGATAAGCACCACGTGGGCTAAGGAAGGTCCTCATTTTTAAAACTAAGGTCCGGACCAAACCATCTACGTCATCATCCCAATAGTGTTATTTAATTTTTTTAACCTTACATCTCTATTACACCTCTTTCAAGGTCCACAAAAGTTTGCACTTTGACGTCTTAATTTTTCGTTCTTATTTCATTTTCCTTCCTTCCTTCCTCGTAGAAGTATACCACAGCATCATATGCTAAAGTCTACCCCTCCATCACCTTGTTCCTCTCCTTCTCCTCTCCTTCTTCTTCTTCTTCTTTTTGTGTTATTCTCCTTCTTCATATCATATGATGTCTGTCTAAGGCGACACCATCAAAGTTAGGGTTTGATTACAAGTTCAATTTTGCTTGTCCATGGGTTTCTTCCACAATTTGTCTTCCGAATTTCTTATCAGACCATTATTTGATCGTGCCAAATTCATTCGCGGTATGTACACCGGAAATCCAAACAACTTAATCTTTTCCTTTATCCTAATTTTTTTGATTAGGTTAGAAAAAGTAAAGATTGAAATTATAGTTAATCTTCTCAGATCCCAATTGTTTTGTTTTTTTGTTTTGTTTGTTTCTTTCTTTCTTTCTTTGGAATTTGTATCTCTTCTTTCACGTTTTTAGACCTCCTCTTTTGATCCATTATGATTTTTTCTGTTAAACGAAAAGAAAATATTATTGCTCATTTACTGTTTGATAAAATGCTTCAAGGAAGTATTTGTGTTTGCCGACTTCCACGAGTTTTTTTATTTAAGGTTTTAGTAATGGTTCTTCGTAAGAGTTAAGAAAAAATTTGAGTACAGGTATATGGAACTAACAATGAGATAATAATTTTTGACAGGCATTAGCAGAGTCAATTGGCGATTGGTATTGTGGGTAAACGATATGTTACTGATTAAGTAGTGTACTCCAGCATTCTGAGAACCAATTGGTGTTGTTTATAGTGCATATTAGTTAAACTGCTATGGGAAATTGTGGTGTTCGGCTGTACTATGAGGACTACAAGGTCCACAAAGACCATATTAGTTAAATTGTAATACTTTGGTACTGACGTACTCGCAGTTATGCTCTAATGTTCGAGCATTGATGGCAATTTTCTTGAGTTTATTTTTCGCAGTCTCATCGATGTCCCCTCTCCATAGCGTAGCTGCCGTTCTGTTATAGTCGTTGCAGTCAGGGAAAGCGCTCCCGGAGACTAGCACGGTATGCATTTGGTCCTAAACTAATAATCCTCATTCTTCGATTGTGCCAACTAATTACAGTCATCGTCTATATTTGGTGTTTATAAAGTCTATATTAGACAATTGTGCTAACTAATTACAGTTATTGTCTGATCATTTCTATTCTCATTACTTATTTAGTCAAACTTATTTCTATATATTCTCATTATTTAGTTTTATCTCAAACTTCAGTACTCTTGCGTTTCTGCCTTAATTATATTTTCTCATTTTGTCCTCTTATTATTATTTCTCATTTAGTCATAAATGGAGATACGCAGAATTTTAGGTATAATAGAGAAGTAAATGGAAATTGAATCTATAGTATTATTTATATATGCATATAGGAGTAATTAGGATTGGGTTAGAAAGTTAACTAATATAAGTTGTATTATTAATTGGGAAAGATTTTAATTTAATTTTTGGAGAAAGATAAGAACATGTGTATTTGTTAGGTTGAATCAGTATAAAAAGAAGTCATAAATTAGGCACGACATTTATTCTTTCTTCTGCCGGTAGCTAGGGTTTGGTGCATTAAAATCACAAACTCTTGTTGTATCGATTTGGATTTAACTCTGCATTCAATATGCACAAACGCAAAGTAATAACGCAAGTATGTTGATCTGATTTTTTTATTGCTGGTGGTAAATTTTTTTTGTTCCAAGTATTACAATTTAGATTTTGTTATTTATGTGGTGATCAAAGATTGTTTTACTGTTAGCAGGGTTGTCCCTACACACAGTGGTGATGATGAGGCTGCATACGAAAGTGCTGAAAGAAGCCCATTTAGCAGTCCAAAATTACCTTGGGGAGCTGAACAATACCCGGATTATAATCGGACATTCGATACTACTCCAACACAGTAAGGATATGTGGCTGCCACCCTATACTATCTTTTCTTTCTCCAAACTTCTGAAGCAGTCCCGGGAAAATTTCAAAGGCCCAAACCTACAACGCACACAGCTTCGATTATTATATTAGACATATAATGCATTACATCAAGAAAATTCATCTTACCACCAGCACATGCGGCAATCCTTGAGACTTAAAAGTCGGTAGTCCTTCCTTCTTGTAATTGTTGGTTTGATAGACCAACGCAGACCTAATTTTTGTAATGGTCCTGTCGTACACTAATTCCCCCCAAGGATACTTGTTAAACTCTGTAAGGTTGTCGACAAGGTGCCAGAACTCATCCTCGACATTAGCATCATTTGCATGCCCCAGAAGGAAGAAGTGGACAAAATACAATAAAGCCACTTTGACCCTTTCTTCACTAGAACAATCAACCCTTTTCTCGGCTACTATGACTTTGTTTTTACTTTCAAGTTTAACCTTTGTGTTTTTAGGTTCTTTCTTTTTTGAACTAGATTCAACCTCTTTGCCTAATATAAAATCCCTCAGATGAGAACCTTTTACGCTGTCAATGGTGGAAAAATACCTTGTCTTAAGGGTAGATGGTTCCGCTGGACAGATAAAGGCTTGATCTGGCTTCCTAAAACTAAGACCAGAAATCAAAGTAAACTCGAGCTTCCCAAAGCAGAGATCTTTGTCAAAAGGGTTGTCACAAATCTTTATAGAGCCTGATTTCTTGTCAGGAACCTTCCCGAAGCCAAATTCCTCGTCACAAACCCTGAACCATGTTTCTACGACTTTTTCTTCGGCCTTTTCTGTTGGAAAAAATTGGGTTTCACAAAGGATGAATGAATCAGAGAAGAAAGTGTTGCACTCCAAAACTCTCAAGGCTTGTATAAATTTCTTTTAGACAAATATTTCTACCCTCCCAATAACAATTGGCGATTACAACAGGTATGCGAAATATTGCCTTCAGGATACAATGAAAGCCCTGCAACGAAAACTGAATTCAAGGTTTGTACCCCTTGATTCAATCAAGAACACACAAAGAGATTTCTGATTTCTGATGATGCTTTTTGAAACAGAGAAAACAGATTGATTTTTCTTATATGTTAAACGAAACTGGGAGAAGCTATTTATAAAGGGTTTTGCACCTGTTGGGAATAGGTTTTTATTCGCCAACAGGTTTCTATTCACGAAACGTCAGGTTCCTTCATCAACAGACATCAATGGTGTCTTTTGGATTCGAAATTTTCGAACAGGCTTTTATCGGCCAAATAAAACCGTCAGTTCAAAAAATTCTATGCCCCCCAGGACCCCCCTTTGGTTAGCGGCGTTGAAAATATTCCAACATCTCTTGCTGGGTTCACTTGTTTGTAGTTTGTCTTCAGACACTACATCCGTCCGATGATCACTTTTCCTGGGACGGGGGAGTAGTAAAAGGGAATTATTTATGCAAGTAATGGCTTCTGCCATTCTTGTGCAAAAGAATGCCTAATTCACAGCAGGAGTATATATGCTCTGATTATCAAAGAGAACTAAACAACATAATATCTAAAAATTAATCTACTAAAATTCATTTACACCATTGAAACAAAAGAAAAAATACCATGAAAAATTGAATGATCAGAATGAGTCTAAGCGCCAGCAACAACCATTGTTCAAGCATGCTTCTCGAGTAGTTTAAAATACAAGCAATCCATCCTGGGGGGCGATGCCCCCAGGACCCCCCTTTGGTTAGCGGCGTTGAAAATATTCCAACATTTTCTCCGGGAACAACAGGGTAGGAAACCTCCCTAGACAATAAGTAATTAACTAACGCCCCAGACCACGACTGTTCTTCTGGCATGTCAAGAAGATGCCCAATTGCAGTTGTTCGGAAAATGGCTTGCTCATGGTCTTCCAATTTTTCACGTAGTTCTTTTAAAGACAACAAGCTGGAGTAAGTCGTAATCTTTCTGTAGCCATCCCTGTATTTCTGGGGGTGGATATACGTCCTACAAAACACAATTGCATTGATAAACATTTGTGCAGAAGTCATTACACTCATTACTATAAGAGAATAAAACTAGATATTGTAGGATTAATGAAATAAAACTGCCATAATAGTGTTTCCAATTGCACCTATTTACCTGTTCTTCACCACTGGCATTGAATCTTTATGTTTTGTTGGAACCTCTCCGGGAATACACATAACTTGGCACCTATGACAATAGTTTTGGGTTAGTAATGATCTCAAGAATAGTAGTTCTAGTTATAAAACAACGTAAGAATGCTACACATACAAAGGTGTGCTAATGCGGAAAAGGAGAGGGTGGGAAACCTTGTTCAAAACCTTGTTCCAGGGATATATGGCAACTGATTGTATGCTTCCTTATAACAACCTTGAAACTGCTCAATGGCGATCTTGCACTTCTTCCCTGCGACAGTTCGCCTCAACACCAAAATCTTGTTTTATAAAACTGTGCAAGCTGCAAGTGAAACACACAAATATGGATAAATTAAAAATCTAATCTCCACTCTGGATCAATATACAGTGCTGCATTAATAAATTCTTTTGTCCAGAAAAATGGAACCCCAGCCTCTAGGCCCCAAGCAAAGTTGATTTATTAGCTCTCAAACAATCATATTGATGGAAATCAGAACTTCGATGGTTGCAGATCTTACTAAATCTTCAGGGAAATAAAATGTAAATGTTGGAGAGTAATCACAGTTCAACAGTCCGGTGCAAGAATTATCAAATAAAAATCCCCATATTTTTATCATAATCAATGAGTTATCACAAGTTCAAAGCGATAAAAATTCAATAAATGAAAACCCTCTACCTTGACGTAAATAACAACACAAACCAAAGAGTATCCAAGCACCACGTTTTAGTTATACAGATGCAACATTTTGCAGTTTTAAAGAAGACAGAAACCAACTGGGTCGATATATAGGAGGCATCAATGGAATAAATACCATGGATGAGATGATTATAGCGAAGTGCATACCTTCCAAAATGAAAAGTATGGCCAAAGAACAGGAAACCAAGACTGACGACAATAAAAACGGTGAATGGTTTGAGCATAGATTTAAAAGGAGGGCCTTTTGTACGCATACACCATCTTAGCACAGTACCACAAAAATACTCCCGACAACTGCCTAACATTGATATATTCAAACCCAAAAGTCACCTATACTAGCAACAAATACAACCAGGAAACATGATATGATCAAATTGAAATCTTCTTAGGGATAGTAGAATCTTGCTTAGCTCCATTTTATCTGTAATGATCCACGCAGATGGATCTCTTTCCGCAATTACAGATATAATTACACATTGAATTGTTCCATAAGCGACTGTAAAGGGTTACAATATTCGTCGGCTCTGAGAATTCTTTTACTAGTTTAACCTATTTTTAAATGAGAAACAAAAACTTTTACTGTTTTAACCTATTTTTAAATGAGAAACAAAAATATTATAAATCTCCATAATATCTAAGAAATGCATGAATTCATAATTGGTAGATATACAAACAGCACCTGGATTATGTTCCAGACAGAAGTACAAACTGGAGCAATGGCAAGTAAAGTACATCCAAGAATCCAACTATCTGGTGTAGAGCCCAAGAGAAATAATGGAATTTCCTGGTCTAAAGAAAAGAATTCAAATTGTTTCAAGCGATTAGTAACTCAAAGCTATTCACCAGGATGAAAAGGGAGAGACAGATTTATACCTTCACATAGCTCTAATCTTCTTTCACATGTTCCCAAATCACAGAAAACACTTTTTTTTTTCCACGGCAAAACAACAAAAACCCTAAATCCACTAGAATAAGATTAATGGATCCATTATAATAAAATTAAGAATCCTAAATCCTGAAAAACAACTTTCTTATGTTATCTCCTAAAGATGAAAACAAAAAGGTATTTCATTTCGGCAACCAGGCAAGAACCCTAAAATAAAAAACAATAACTTATAAACCCTAAATCATACACGAAGTTGATGAAGATTTTTGTTTCATAACCTAGAATACATAGTAAGGGTTTTCGTAACTTTGGGGTTTTCGCATCCTTGGTTCAAAAAATCAACACCCTCGGAGAAGAGATCATCCAATCATCCAAAGAATTTCAAACAGACAAACCCTTTTGTTCTTTTTTCTTGGATTAATAGTCACCGATTAAATATAAAAATATAATTAATATTATAAAAATAAAAATCCAGCGAAGCTGCTGAGTTTGCAGCTGACTAAGACGAAGCCAATCCTATTTTAACTGAAAGGTGTGGACTTTACTGGTATTATAGTAAATACCTATAGACATTTGCCTATAATAGTCCGAAAGTCTTATATTTATGTATTAATTTATTTGTTTGATATTTTTAGAAGAAATTTTCAAAATGTACCTATTTTCTATAATTAAAACAAATCTATTGCAAGGCACTAATCATGTATACTTTGGAAGTTTTTCTTATCAACATATAGCACATTTTTGTACATTGCTGTTTCGCTCGAGTAATAGTCTTATTTCATTAGTACTTTGAAACTGAAATGGTACGTGTTCTCCCACATTTATATGGGTGTGGCAATTTTTTTTTTAACCCCCCTCATTTTGAAAATCTGGTTCCGCCATTGACTGTCAAAGACTTGAAGTTATAGATTACTTATGACAAGCAGTTTCCAGTTCTTTAATTCTCGCGTATATGGTATGAAATCTTAGTATCATATGTATAAAATTCCTAGAACATCCTGTTAATTAGTGTTCATTGTGCCTTGAGCCATTGAATTATGAACACTTCAATCTAATATATTCGCGTGTATTACATGCCCGATGCATAGTACGGGCACAAATCTAGTTTGTCTAGATTTCAAAAGTAACTTATAACAATGCATCCGACCACCCTTTTGGCGAGAATTAAAATCAGGAGGCACGCGGCTAGTTAGAATTATGGGTCAGTTAAACAGAGTCAAATGGACAGAGCTATGATCGATTAGTGGGTCGAGATGTGATCTCCAAGTTCAACCTAGACGAACTCTCAACATCTCTGTCTTTGCTAAACACCTTTCTTTCTTAGAATATGGATGGGGTGGGTGGTGGGTGGGGGATCTCAACGAAAGAACTTAATACACATGACATGACCGGGTTTATTTTTGAAGTCTAGGGGCTCCAAACATTGGTTTTTGAGTGCTCAGTGAAGAAAGCGGGGTCATTAAATAGTAATCAACAAAATCTCTTATCCTACTAATTTTGCTAATGGCTAGAATATCATTAATTAAAGTGTTAATGATTCATTAACTAAACTAAAATTAGTGATTAGTTTATACTAACAATTTGATTTATAATTAGTATTAGAAAACAAAGATGAAATTTTTTTGATTTTTTTCTGGAAAAGTGAACATACGGTTGGGAGTTCATCTTATCGCAACTGTAGACAAATCCAGGATAGCTTACGATTGGAAAATTTTGAAAAATATAAAATACGATTGGGTTTCCTAACCGCAAACCATAAATACAGTTGGTTTTTCTAATCGTAAACCATAAATATGGCTAAGAAATATTGGTTTCACAACCGTATTAAGTTCTGAAACAAAATTTTAAAACCCGAGTTTAATCAAATCTAACTTATCTATGCAATTAAAAGCAAAAAAAAAGTGCGGGTTTTTCAATTCTGACCAAATTATAATCATTATTGGCTAAGATAATCGTCTTTTAAGAAGAAAAATATGGAAGAAAAGGAAGAAGATATGATGAAGAAGAAGAGACATTTTTTTTTTAGTTTAGGTTTTAATTAGATTTGGATTAGATAATTAAATTAGTTCTCAAAGGGTATTTTTGTACTTTTTGTTATAGAATAGATCACCTCTCATCCACATTTAAGATATTTGAATCCATATGAACCCTTAAAACCATATCTTTGGAACCCCTATAATAGACTTCCTCGTTTTTTCGTAGTTGTCTTTGCGTGTATATTTCCGTTATGGAAACTACCCGGCTATATGCTCATTTCATTTTCGTCGTCTTCTATAGTTTCTAGGTACAATTGAAATCCGTCAAAAGTAAGTTTGGAGAAAAAGCTAGACTTTATTAAGTTGGACCTTCTCCAAAATTAAAAGGATTTAAAATCTCATAGGTGCAGATGTTATGGTAGTACAATAATAAAATCGTTAAGTGATATTGTTATTGATCTGAGTTCGAAATTTGTTAGCACTGGATTCTTTATCGATTTAAGTAGATCTCATTTGGGCGTGTGTACATCTCAATACAGTATCAAAATATATTCAACAAAACTTTGAGAAATACAAAACGATTAAATTCTGGGTCGCTTAACTTTTTGCCTTGTGAATAATTGGAATGATGTCTTGGTGTTCATGCTTTTCTTGCCTTGATTGGCTTGAGTTGATAGTTTTACTCGAAACGGTTGTTACTTGCTGAACAATATGTACTGGCGTATGATAAGTGGCATTTGGTTCTTGTGTGCCCGTTAGCTCTCCGCTCGCGCGGCGAATGGCAAATCCGATTACTTCTTTAATCACATCCCATGTTTTCAATTTTCCTCACGGAAAGGCCCGTTTGGTTCCAAACATAAACATACGTAGGCGAAATAAAATTCGGTTCAAGAGGAGAGAAAATGGAATAAAACATCTCATATGTGTCACCAGTGGCATACTTTGAGGGGTCAAGTGGATCCGCTGACTCCACTCAATTTTATGTCGTTCACCTTGTTTGTTTTTTCTTGATTCATCTGAGTCGTCTAAACCTGATTCATTTGGATTTGATTGATATCATCTGACTCGATTGGATGTGACTCAATATATTTCTTTTTGAGTCACATATGATTCATCTGATTCAAAAAAAATATGTGAGTCCCAATATAGTTTGGTCACATGAGTCAGTTTTATTTTATTCTCTGACTCAAATGAATCCGAATCAGGGATTAAATCTGACACGCGATCTGATTCAAAATAAAAAACAGAAAACCTGACACGTGACTCGAGCCGAGTCAGATTCAAACGCCGAATCAGCAAAAAAACAAACACACTATTTAGAGTGATATTTAGTGATAAATATAAGTTGACTCAAGCATTTCCCTTATTTGACCCAGTCAAAGCAAACTTCTAGGTCCATCATTGAATAAAAATTCGAGAGATACACGAAATTAATTATTCTAAGGTTATAATCATACTAAGAAGGCAAATTAAAACTCGGTTCGAGAGGAAGGAAAAAATGGCGGTGAAATAAAAATCAAAACAAAACAGAAACCGAAACGTTATTTAACTCGGATATGTTCCAAAAGTGATTCCGAACATCCTACAAACCGGTTTTCTTTTCCTATCATATTACAAGTGTAATGAAAAGCTATAAATAAATACCACGCTGGTCATACCATTGCCAGCAATTAGAAGAGTTTATTTACAAGTTCTTTCAATGGCCGATGCAATAGAATTAGCACCAGTGGCATCATCTAATCTTTCAATGGCAGCAGCATTAGAAATAGCACCAGTGGCATCATCTAAAAGTAGACCTCTGGTCTACAAACTCTACCTACGTAACAAATACGATGATCAAGAAGAGGAAAAACTACGAAATATTGAAGCGTGCAGTAAAGCGATGGTACCCGTACTTGATCACAGATATGATTGTGATAATAATAATCAAGTAGTACCAAGATTTGTTATACCACTCTTCAAGGATGATGGTCCGTGGGAAATCAAGAAGAAACTTAAGCCAAGTGATGTTAATAGATTGAGTAGACTTCTTCTGACTCATGACATGGTTGAGAAACACATATTCCCGTATTGGGATGACGAACGTGTGCAGCGTTGGTTAAATGATGAAAATGTGTGTCCCATGAAGGTTATAGAGTTCGATACTTGGAAGGTTCATCACCTAGTTTTCAAGAATTGGCCAACTAATAATTCCTATGTGTTGCAAGGTGAATGGGCTTCTGAATTTGTTAAGGACATGGGGTTAGAAGCTGGCGACCAGATTGGAATGTTCTATAATTCTGGGATGGATTGCTTGTATTTTAAACTACTCGAGAAGCATGCTTGAACAATGGTTGTTGCTGGCGCTTAGACTCATTCTGATCATTCAATTTTTCATGGTATTTTTTCTTTTGTTTCAATGGTGTAATGAATTTTAGTAGATTAATTTTTAGATATTATGTTGTTTAGTTCTCTTTGATAATCAGAGCATATATACTCCTGCTGTGAATTAGGCATTCTTTTGCACAAGAATGGCAGAAGCCATTACTTGCATAAATAATTCCCTTTTACTACTCCCCCGTCCCAGGAAAAGTGATCATCGGACGGATGTAGTGTCTGAAGACAAACTACAAACAAGTGAACCCAGCAAGAGAGACAGCCAACTCGCAACAGAACTTGAAAACAGTAACTACAAATATTTGGAACCCATGATTGACGAACAAAACTTTCATAATTATGATTTCTTTCTGATAATAGTTCATGATGAGAGAAGAAAAACAAAACTATTGAACGAGAATGGGTCGGAGAAAAACATCAGTTATGACTAGTTCACTGTTAAATCCTAATGGTTCCAATAGCAATACAATCAACCAATGTGGTTGGAATAAATATTTCTGTAAGTAAAAGATGCTTCGTCTCCACCCGTGTATCTTCTATACTCTGTTAGAGTTCAAATCTTTGACTGCCCAGTTGGCTGAGCATAATGGCCATATCCATACCTTGAATCATTGTAGGCATTGCAGTTTCGTAAGGGCATACTTGAGAGAATCCAGTCTTCCCGGATTTCTGAACTTTTCTTATGCAGTTCTTGAACTTCTCATGGCATTTGACACTCATCATCCCTGATAAAGAACCAATTCAAGTTACAGAATCAATTATCAGCATCAACCTTGCTGGAGAAAAATAACAAATCCACATGAGCATTGAGTTCAGTTTTAAAATTTAACATGTGCAGATACTTATGAATCTTCAATATGAAACTTTCAGCTTCATTATAACAATTAAACGAAATTGTGCCCCGGTAATTCAAGAATTAACTGCAGAAGTTTCAACCTGTCACATATATCTAAGCTTTGGAATTTTAACATCATCAAATGAACCTGCGACAAACATTCAATAATATCGTGCAGAAAATCCAAAGCGTAAAAGAAATTGTCATGAAACATAGTTATACGACAAGCAACCAAGTATCTAATTCAGAGGGTGTTGAGAGTCTTAAGAGTTGAGGGCGACTAGCATTTATTCGACAAACACACAAGAAAATCTAGTGTGTACTAGAGAAATCTCGATTTCTAATTTGCACACCTACTTAGTAAGTGCAGAATTGTACAAAGGCATAAACATCCAGAAACGAACATTAATGGGAGTTCAAGAGGTCAAGCATTCCTACTGATTCTAGAGGTGGTAAATCACACAAACAACAAAGGATACCACAAGAACAAACTATGTGATTACAAATTCTAATAGTACCCATAGGGCTGCCACATTTTCAGCACGAGTAATACACCTCTTATATCGTTAAAAGCTACAAATTATCAATATTTTTGTTAAAGTTACAGACTGAACAAAATGCATCATCTCAATTCATCTCCCATCAAAGAAACACGTTGTTCAGAAGTATAGAAAAATGCTAGACAACTATCGCCCATGCTTGCAGTAGCAATCCGACGTGGCAGTGAATCCCACACGCTATTTACCTTTGGAATTAGCTCAGGCCTAGGAAAAAAGGCATTTGCTAAAAAACTAGCTTTTGTGCAATCTGGTTGCTAACAACTATATGGTCACTGCTGAATTCCCCTGTCCACCTAAAGGGTTTGTCAAGCCTGAGAACATGGCTTCTAGCCACCACAGTGCTAGTGACTTGCTAGCACAAAAGCTAGTTGTTTACAACATGGTTGTACACAAAATTTCTTTTATTTCACTCAAACACCAAAAATCTGATATTATCATTAACATGACACACCCAAATTTGTATTAACTTACTTCCTAAGTTCCCAATGTACCAATTTACATGAACCGAAATATGGGTACCAAAATACAAATTAAAAAACACATGTACTATTAAATTTTGCAAAAAGAGCAAAGCCCAAGCTATAAATATTTAAGGCTCCGAAATGAACAATTAAGAATCCATCTGTCCTATTCAATTTCGCTAACTCCCACAAAAGACACAAGATTTTTGGAAGTAAAGGAAATGCCAGACAACTAGCACCCATGCTAGCTAGTTGCTAGCACTCCAATATGGCATGGAATCATGCCCTATTCACCCAAGCAGCTCACCAATCCACGACGAATAAGACATCTATGTAGACTCCACCTTAGAGTTCTAGAAACTTACTAGCATAGGATCCAGTTGTCTAGCAGGAGCCTAGAAAAAAGAAAAATGCTAAAGAAAAGTTATCTCTTGTACAACCCAATTGCAAACAACCTTAAGTGCCAATGGGATCCGAATCCAATCTTCTACTGAGCTTCCCAACCCAGAGGGTTCATTATACCAAGAATCAGGGATTAACAGCACAATAGCTAATTCTCCAACACAATGTTGTAGACAACAAAAATGACTCATTTTTCGACTAATTCCACACCCCAAACAGCTGATACGATCATTAACACGACATATCTGCAATTCAACCTTCTTCCTAAAACCCAATTGTATCAATCACTAAACAAAATTGAACCCTATTACCATCTTTAATTTTCCACCACGAAATTCACGCAAAATAGAAACATCAAGTGTTTATAAAAATCAAATAAACATTCTAAAAACACCTTCAATTTTTCACAAATTCAATGGTCAATTCAACAATCAACACCAATTCAATCAATAAAAGGTCATACCTTTTTTCTCCACACATTCATCATGAACTTTACAACAAGCATCAAGATCATCACATGGTTTTTGTCCAGGACATCCAGTCCATCCCACCCCACAAAACTTCCCATATCGAATCCCCACACCTACATTAACCAAAAATAATAAAAAAAAAACCACAAAAAAAATAAATCAAAATCATTGGGATCTAAAGGGGGGACTTACTGTTACAATCTTGTGCAACACATGTTTTGCTGCAATTGATCTGTTGATCACTGTTTGCTGCAACGATGAAGAAGAAGAAGGAGATGGTGGCGACGATGACGCGTGCCCTCAAGATATTGCTAAGAACACGCACCATATCTCTGTCCGATTATTTTTCTCTTTCCTGGTTTTCTGGATTTAATCAGGGAAAGAGGAAGGAAGTTTTCAGATATTTAGGCCCAAATTTAATTTATTTTTTTCCTTAAAGACGAAGTTTCAGATATATACACCCAACTTCTCATTGGCAGTCCCATGGGTCGGGACCTTGGGTAGATTTTCTTTTTTTTTTTTGAAGCGAAAAGGAGCTCAACACAGCTCCACTTTATTAAAGGACTTCAAAGACAAAGGTTTGAACGGATATAAAGAGGTGGAGAAATATGCATTCCACCACATATTTACATTCTCGTACATAGCATGTTAGCATAACATATGTGTCAAATTGTTTGCATCTTTTGTAACAGAAACAAAAGTTACATGCATTGACAAAAGAAAATGTCATATCCCTGACTTCTAATATCATTGACCTAATACTCCAAGGAACCTCACATACTTCCCCAAGTACAGCAGAAGTAACGTTAGCAGCATCCCCTTCAATTATAATTTCTCTGAAGCCAAATCTTCTATCTAGCTCCAATCCAAGTTTGCAAGATAAAGATTTCGCTAATAAAAAAGATGTAGAATCAAAGGTGCAGGTACCACATCCCAAGAAAACATCATTATGATCTTTCGCAATTGCGCCTGCTGCGCCATTGTTAGGAATAAACGATGCATCAACGCTGATTTTAACATAAGGAGGAGAGGGATGAGACCAGTGAGGAGATCGATAATCCTGTAAAGTAGTATCTAAAGCTTCTGAAATATCCTGAAAGCACATATTAAAGTCCTGAACAACATTTTTGATCATGAGATTTTCTGAGAAATTGACCTGAGAGAAAACAATGTCGTTTTTCATCTTCCATAAGTTCCAGATAATGCACATCTTCATTATAAAGGAATTATTGACATTGTCTTCCATCCATTCCCCTAGAAGTTTCTGAATGTTAAGCACCAGAGACGAGTAATTGGTATTTATGTTGGCTCTACTAAGAACTGATTTCGCTCTAGGACAATCAAAAAGGAGATGTGCAATGGATTCTTCCTCAAGACCACAGAAAGAGCAAGAGGTTTCAATAGAAGATACAAACCTGCCAATGTTTCCTTTAACTGCAATGCCATTGTTGATCGCTTTCCATACAAATATTTGAATCTTAGGTTGAAGTTTGGTGAAAGACCAAAAATTTTTCCATGGAAAAGAGCTCAATTCTGAGGATGAAGGAGAATTATTTGACAGAAGATGGTAGCATGACTTTGTGGAGAATTTTCCTTAAGGAGTACAAGACCAAATTAAAGTATCCTTTGAATATGCCTCAGCACTTAGATAGATGGATGTGATGCACTGAACAATATCTGGAGAGAATAAATCATTCAGAAGTTGAATATTCCAATACCTTGAATCCGGGATCATTAAGTCAGAAACCTTACTTAATTATGTTGATTGGAAGAGAAGTAGGACTGCCAATGAGGTGGTCCGTACTTGGTTGTAGCCACGGATCATCCAGATATGTATTGAATTCTCATTATTAACTTGCCAGAAAATCCTGTTTTCCAGAATATGACGAACTTCAAGCATGCTACCCCAAGTTGCAGTACATTTGTCAGGTTTCTCTGCTTTCCATAATGAGATATCCTGTAAGTACTTTGTACTCAGTAATTGAACCCACATTGCATCTTCACTTTCTAAAAATCTCCAAACAAGCTTGCAGATTAAAGCAATATTCATCAGTTCAATATTTTTGATTCCCAGGCCACCAAATTACTTTCTTAACTCCATCTTAAACCAATTCATAAAATGTAGTTTTCTTTCTTCAGTTGAGTGGCCCCACCAGAAACATCTTTGTACCTTTTCAATTTCTTGAGTAACATACTTTGGCAATAAACAGAAGCCCATGAAGTAAACTGGAATAACAACAATGGTTGATTTTGACAAAACAGTTCTCCCTGCGGAGTTCACAAAGTGAATTCTCCAACCAGGCAGTTAAGAAGTGATCTTGTTCAATAGAAAATCAAAGCTAGATATTCTATAATCAGATCTTAAAGGATATATGCCAAGGTATTTATCCTCCAAAATTATCTTCCTAACACCAAGATCTTGGATTGTAGTTTGTTTTATCCATTCAGCAATTCCTTTACTAATGTGAATTGAGGATTTTTCATAATTGATCAACTGGTCTGACAAGTCCGCATACTCCTTAAGTAACTTCTTCAAATTTTAAACACCAACTCTAGTATTTTCTCCAAAGAAAAATAAGTCATTTGTGAACATGAGATGTGTGATTGTAGGTGCATGCCTATTGATTTTATATCCCTGGTAAAGGCCCTGATTTGCAAACTGCTACATAAGCATGGATATCCCCTGTGAACAAATTATGAACAAAGTTGGAGATAAGGGACATCCGTGTCGAATATCTCGTTCACTACAGAAGTGGCGTTTCGGTGAACCATTTAGGTTCATTGAGAAAGTAGTCGTAGAGACACACGCCATTATTAATGAATGAGCATCTCCTGAGACACCCATAATACGTAACATATCACCTAAGAATCTCCAATTGACCCTGTCATATGCCTTCGCCATGTCAACTTTCAGTGCAAAATGACCATTTACTGCTTTAGAATTATTCATTGAATGCAATAACTCTTTGGCAATGATAATATTATCAAGAATCTGACGTCCAGGAACGAATGCATTTTGAGACCAACAGATGAAATCTTCTAAACATGGTTTGAGTCTATCCGATGATATCTTTGTAACAATCTTGTATAAAATGTTGCACAACGATATGGGACGAAAATCAGATGGCGTGGAAGGATTATTTATTTTCGGGATCAAAGTTATGTTAGTATGGTTCAATAACTCCGGAAAAGAATAAGACGAAAAAATATTTTGAACTAACCTGAAAACATCCGTACCTACAACATCCCAGCACTTCTTATAAAATATCGGTGGAAACCCATCCGGACAAGGAGAAGTATAAGAACCCATTTTTCCAACTGCTGCCCTGATGTCTTCCAAAGTTGGCACTCTGCATAAAACTTCATTATCTATCTCAAAAGTTGATTGAGATTTAAGAAAAAAATGAGGAAGATCTAGCATACTGGGTTGTTGAAATAGAGAATGAATATGATGTATAAGAACACGAGCAATCTCTCCTTGATCTGTAATCATATGGCAATGACACAATTTCTGCTCCACTGCATTGTTGTAGATTCATGACATACCAATTCAATTTTGTTTTGTAAAAACCTTTAGTATCACATGCCCTCCCTCGTGTAATAGTCTTTTAGTAGTTTATTTAAACTCATGCTTCAAAAATAAAATAAAATATAGCATAATTTCGATGCTTGCAACATTGATCGCAAATTTTTTGGTGAATACTAAATATCCAAGTGTGCTTCAAGCCTTCAGGTTTTGAACAATGGAAATTTTCCTCAGAGCTTAAAATAAAGATTAATTATTTTCGGAAAATTTTGTTCGTCCATACTTGTGCAATGAGCTAAAGTGACCGCGAAGTTGAGTAAAAGGTAAAGTGACCGTGTATGAAATGAAGATAAAATCAAAGAATACTTCTAGAAATATTATGTAATTAATTTCTAATATTTTGCATTCATAGATAATTAATCTCGTTAAGTTCTAGGATGTCATTTATATCTTATCAACTCTATAAATAGATCATTTGAATTTTGCAAGTTCATTCATAACTCTTGGGAATCTATTTTTATGAAATCTGTAAATTTTTCCTTTCTTCTTTGCTACATTTGGTAGCTTTTTTTGTACATTCCTCTTTTATAATATAATTCTTCTCTTTCGATCAAAAAAACTCTATAAATATTATGTAGTATAAATGTAAAAACATCTTAGAAAGTTTTAATGATCAATCTAAATCTTCTTTGTGGGTTTGTCTTTGGACGTAGGTCAAGATAACCGAACCACGTAATATCATCCATCTCCTGTTCCATTTTGGTATGTGGATTCATTTATTTTGTTGTTTTATCATTGCTTAATACTTTTATTGTTTGTCAAATTAATGATAATATGTTAGTTTTAATCTACATATCAAAATCTAATAGAGATTGTTGACGCTTTATGCAGATTATAATTCTATTTGTTATGATCATGCTTATTATGAAGTTATTAAAGTGAATTTATTTGCTTGTTACGGGTGTTATAAACAATTTGATGGAAGGATAAACTTTATTTAATCTGTTGAATGTTCAAGTATTATAGATTTAGATAGCTAGTAAGCTTTTGAGGGTCACCTTGGCCCTGTTTATTTTTTGTTTTTTTATATTTTGTAAATTTTGTTTGATGTTCATAATTTTTTGATCAAAGTAAAAAAACAAAAAAAATGAAAACTAAATATACCGTATAAAAAAGTGAACACAATGGCATGAACCAAGTAGAAGTGTAACTCACCAAAAAATTTCCGATTTCTTGGCAATGCTTTTTTTAAAAGAATTTTTTTTTTGAGAAATTAAAGAGCTGATATATATACAAACATTGAAGTTGAAAAAAAAAAGAGAGGATAATTTGGAGAACACAAACAGGCTGAATCTAAAATACGAGTTAATTAGGTTGGTTGTATTTGAAATAGGTTAAGTTGGTTGCCAAGAAATTTTGTTTCAACAGCCGCCTAGTAGGACCCGCCTTTTAGGACCCATTTCAATTCAAGTACTAAAGACCGATATTCTAGATTTTTCTTTGAAGACTTCGAGCTCTAGTTTCATAACCCGTTTCTTTTGTAGGGGAGGATGTTTTGCAGGTTGAGGTAGTACAGATTAAAAAATTATAAATTGGGAATAAAACTCTAGGGTTTTTATCTGTAAGGTTTCCCTCAATTCAATGCATTGAATAAAATCCATTAAAAATTGTAAATTGGAAATAGAACCCTAGGGTTGTTATATGTAAGGATTTCTCTCAATCAAATACATTGAATAATCCATTAAGTCTAGAACAAGGATAAAAAATTGAACAAAGAGATGCATTCAGTTTCCACATCTTATCAATAAAGATCCTCTAACTGGATTGGATGTTAATGAAAAGAATAAACTAATACCCTTCGCTTTATTATAAGAACATTCATAAAATATATGTGATGAACTACATGTAAAATACAAGACAACATGTGAAGTACTACATGTGAAAAGTTGTACCAAGGTTTTGTCCCAATGGGTTTTTCCTTGTCAAAGTTTTAATGAGGCAATTGATTCTGGCACAAGTCATCAAGGAGAGAACGACATTTGAAGAACTATATTCAAAGCACTAAATGTGAAGCACTGCATACGAAGTTCTACTGGACCGCACAAGAGGGAGTGTTGTAGGGCTTGTAGCCAATGAATGTGCGGCCCAATATAGTCTCTAGGGTCTTCTTCCCACTTGTATATAAAGGAATATATTTTATATAACACAGTTTACACTGTTCAATGGAAACTATTTTGCCTCTTTACTTTCCCCTATATTTCCACTGCAAAACTTAGAAAGTTTTAATGATCAATCTAAATATTCTTTGTGGGTTTCTCTTTGGACGTAGGTCGAGATAAGCGAACCACGTAATATCATCGATCTCCTGTTCTATTTTGGTATGTGGATTTATTTATTTTGTTGTTTTATCATTGCTTAATACTTTTATTGTTTGTCAAATTAATGATAATATGTTAGTTTTAATCCACATATCAAAATCTAATAAAGATTGCTGACAGTTTGTGCATATTATAATTCTAGTTGTTATGATCATGCTTATCATGAAGTTAATTTCAGCTAATATTTTGGTACAGCGAATTTATTTGCTTGTTACAGGTGTTATAAACAATTTGATGGAAGGCTAGACTTTATTTAATCTGTTGAATGTTCAAGTATTATAGATTTAGATAGCTAGTAAGCTTTTGAGGGTCACCTTGGCCCTGTTTATTTATTTTTATATATTTTGTAAATTTTGTTTGCTGTTAATATTTTTTTTTGACCAAAATAAAAACAAAAAAAACGAAAACTAAATATACCATATAAAAAAGTGAATACAATGGCATGAACCAAGTAGAATTGTAACTCACCAAAAAAAATTCTGTTTTCTTGGCAATGCTTTTTTAAATTTTTTTTTTTTGAGAAATTAAAGAGCTGATATACAAACATTGAAGTTGAACAAAAAAAAAAGATAACTTGGAGAACACGAATAGGATGAATCTTAAATACGAGTTAATTAGGTTGGTTGTATTTGAAATAGGTTAAGTTGGTTGCCAAGAAATTTTGTCTCGACAGCCGCCTAGTAGGACCCGCCTTTTAGGACCCATTTCAATTCAAGTACTAAAGACCGATATTCTAGATTTTTCATTCAAGACTTCGAGCTCTAATTTCATAACCCGTTTCTTTTGTAGGGGAGGATGGGTTGCAGGTTGAGGTAGTACAGATCAAAAAATTCTAAATTGGGAATAAAACCCTAGGGTTTTTATCTGCACGGGTTTCCCTCGATTCAATGCATTGAATAAAATCCATTAAAAATTGTAAATTGGAAATAGAATCCTAGGGTTGTTATGTGCAAGGATTTCTCTCAATTCAATGGATTGAATAATCCATTAAGTTTCTAGAACAAGGATAAAAAATTGAATAGGGCGACCCATTCGGTTTCCATATCTTATCAATATAGATCCTCTAACTGGATTGGATCTAAATGAAAAGAATAAACTAATACCGTTTGGTTTTATTATAATAACATTCATAAAACATGTAACATCCATCTCAGTTTTACTCTCTCGGTAGGAATACATGTTGGCCTTCTCTTCTTGTGATATTTGCACAACGAAGGTAGTTGCGGCTCAGGTTTTATTAGACTAACTGATATACTCATCACGGGTTCAAATCCCATTCCAATCTCTAACACATAGGTGGGACCCTTCCCAAATCGTGGAGATAATAAGAGTGAGTTTTAGGGGATGCATGGGTCCCGCCCATTTCAGGGCGGGACAGATCATGGGGTTGAGCCAACAGTCAGCTTAGAATTTCCGTTTGTAAGAAGGCCAAACTCAACTTCCAGCCGATGAGTGCCTGAGTGATGACCATAGTATTTCTAAGTTTATTATGCTGCCTAACCTGTGCTACTAGCCAATCACAATACCCTCACCTCGGTTTTCAACATCTAAAATTATCTGGCCAGTTCGGGGCCTATTGTAATTTTTCTATGTTTTGACGATGAATTAACATCAGTTGATTTTTAAATTAATAAGATTAAACATTTTTTAATCAGCCGAATTAACACTAATTAATCAGGAATAGCTAAAAGAGGTTTTCTATTTTACTTCAAAATATCTTATTTTTTTTATCTTCTAGTGGTATGTCCGAGATAATTTCTATAGGCCACAAACTAGCAAGGTTGCTACTGCGGGGTGCCAATTTATGTGGGCGTGTACCAACCCAAAAACACTAACTATTTTGTCCTATATGTATTTTGGTACACCCGAGACAATTCGGTACCCCTATTAGCAATATTGCAAACTGGTCAATAAACTTAATCTTCCCATAAATATGAAATTTCGCACTTGATGACACGCCATATTCAGGTCTGCACCCGTACACTTACCCTGGTGGGGAAACCTGACAGCCCCTTTACTTGAAACTTAATCGTACCCGTATCTTGGAAGCTCCGTCTCTCCTACATTTAGCTAAACGTTTATTATACATAATGGTGCAACAAAATTGATATCCTTAATTCAGATGGTTTACCTCCTGTTGTGTATTACCTCGTTTGTCTCTCACCCTCTCCTACACTACTAATTCAAGAAGAATCTATGGATTTTACTTATCTTCAATCTCCTTTCTTACTGGATTTTCTTAGGCACGATACCATCTTTATTATGGAACTCCGACCACGTATTTGAACGGATGACGGAAGTTTTCAGCTCACTACTGGGAGAGGTTCATTCTATATATATATATGGTTGGTCCAGTGGCGTAACCAGGAATTCAAAATGGGGTGGGGGGTAAAAATATCTTTTTCCTGTCGCACCCGAGTCGTCGTGGGAAACACCACTTCACCATTAAAGTACTAATGAAATAAGACCACACAAGATGATCGCGTTGTGAGGGGCCAACGAAAAATCATGGTGGTGCTGTACTTGCTTGCGAGCATAAGTTTAGCAAAACCAATCGACAGGGATACATACAATACTCATGCGTTGTGGAAGCTGAAAATACTAATCAAAGATTAGACACGGAAGATTGCAATGAAGCTTATATTGGACCCTTCCCAACAAACTAACTATTGATGAAGTATTGCAGTTACACTTGACTGAAAATACCAACCAAAGATTACGCAAAGGAGATTGAAATGAAGCTTATATGAAACCCTTGCCCAACATACTAACTACAGTTTGAAGTTGTGCAGTTACTTTTTCATCGATTTTTTTTTAAAACAATTAGTAGTGCAATTACTTCTTCGTATCCTGTATGCCTGTATGGATACTTGGGATTTTACCATGTTCATTTTTGATAATCCAGATATGGTGTTAATTACTACCAGATGTGAAGGTACCTTCGCAGATCCTTCACCTTAGCATTTGCACTGTTACTGCCCAAGCCTGCTTCATTTCTTGGCATCATATTGAAGACAGTGAGACATGATAACCAAGTATTTCGGGAATAAACTCAATTTATCCTCGTCGCTCTTCCCTTTTACGTAATATATGCAAGTAGGATAGGATTCCAGAATAATGAAACCTTTTTGATCCCGTATTGCCATTGGGTTTAAGGTATGTTCGGGCGGGGTTTTAATCCGCTCTGGTGGTGAGCATGTCACCTAGAACGACCGTGAGTGCTGCGGCCATCATAACCCGCTGGCGTGGCCTGACCGCCTCAGCGTCCTTGGTGGGCGAAGAAGAACACTCTTCGGCTCAATCTGTCTCGACGCCGATTGATTAGTTCGACTTTCCCGTTTCGTTACTCCGCATATCATGAGGTCCAATACCACTAACTAACATGTTATTTGCTGATTGTAAATCATGGCTATCTTTCTCTTATATTTATCCCAATTTCACTCCTTTAGGCAGGGCAGATCCAGGTTAAGGCAAGGTCTAACTTCTGCCAACTTGTCATATGCAAATGCAACACCCAAGATAATAAACCTTAGTTGCTGTATGGTAATATGCTTTTGGCTATTTGATGGCTGGTTAATTTCATGGTTATTACTTGTTATCAGTAGGCACCTGTGATGCATGTGATTTCATCCTACCGCCTGACAGACTAATGCATGCAATACTGACACTCTCAGACTGACAGCAAATTGATTTTTATCTATATTTAGATGGAACTTTATTGTGCGAATTACGAAACTGATTTATGGCGCCCAGAAATCTGCACCCAGTATGAGCTGGCACATCAGAAGTAAAAAAGCTCTAAACACCACGTCACCCGACAAGCAGTTGAGAGTAAAATTTTTTTTTGACTTTCACTGTGTATTATCAGTCGTACATCTGAATCTACGGCATATATTTGATATATAAAATTTCTCAAATCCAGTAATATACCGCCCAAATCTCAAAATCTAGTAAATATACTGCCTAAACACAGAGACCTAAAGGTCGCTCCATTTCCCATCTTCTCTCTCAAGAAAAACGATCAGTTTTACAAGATTCGTGAGGTTAACCACTCGATTTGGATAGTACAGAGAGGTAAGAATTTTGATCATATATATTTATGTCTTTGAGTTTTTTCTTTTTATCATCTTGGATACCGATTTTCTTGTCAATAATGTTTATATGATCTAGGGTTGAGTTGTTGAGACTGCCATGTGATTATCCATACAAACGGGATGCTCTAATAATATATTGACTGTATTATAAATCTATAAGCTAGAGTACATGCATACTCATGTATATTGACAATTGATTACAGTAGTTGAAAAATCAATGATTACTATGCTTTATATATATCTTATTTAGTATTTTGTGCTCTTACCATGGATGTTTTCTAGTTAATTTGTTGTAGATGGTAGTGGGAAGTGAAAATGGAGGGTATCATAATATGACATGTACAGTTAATGCTTTATGTATATCAAGATGCACAACAGTTACATTTCGGTGGTAAACGAAAATGGAGGGTATCATAATATGACATGTACAGAAAAAGATTGTAGAAATATTATAAAAGACTTGAGGGCATTAAGACTTGAAAAGGGAGATGCAGAAGCTATAATAAGATATTTTATGAACAAGGTTGGCCACAAATCAAATGAACATGAAGACTTTTATTATGCTATCGATGTAGACGAAGAAAAACATTTGAGGAATGTATTCTGGGAAGGTGGTGGGTGTAGAGAAGCTTATAAAGAATTTGGAGAGGTTGTTATTTTTGATACTATTTACTTGACTAATCAGTATCCCATGCCTTTTGCTCCTTTTGTAGGGGTGAATCATCACGGACAATCTATATTGCTTGGTTGTGGGTTGCTCTCAGATGAACGAAAAAAAAACATTTCAATGGCTATTTAGTGAATGGTTGAAATGCATGTCCGGATGTCCTCCAAAAGCAATTATAACAGACCAATGTGAAGCAATGAAACTTAATCTGTTTCTAACATCACAAGCATATCCAAAGAAATAAACCTAAAACATTTGTATTTAATCTAATCCGTAGATTTAGATGTACGGCTGAGAAAACTCAGTGAAAGTCAAAAAGAAATTTCACTCTTAACTTCTTGTCGGAGGGCGTGGTGTTTAACAGGTTTTTTGCTTTTGTTGTGCCAGCTCATACTGGGTGCATATTTCTGGGCGCATAAACGTGTATTTGCCACCTAAGATTGGGTGCATCGGGTGCACCAGAGTCGGGCGCCATAAATCATTGTCGTAAGAATTAGTGGCTTAAAATCTCTTCCATTTAGTCTGTCTTTATTTATTTTATTTTAATACTGCTCTTCCATTTAGTTGAACATTATTGCATAGCCATAAATGGTGCAGCTATAAGATAGTTCCGTTCTAATGCATACTTTCTCATTCGTCTCTCTCAGTCTCTCACTGTCTCCTACACTAAATTAGAAGATTAGATGGATTTTCCGTATCTTCAATCTTTTCCACCGTTTACGCCGAGCGCATATCCGGTAATTTGTGGTTTCCTCCTTTGTTTTCTCACTCTTGGTTTGTACTTCAAATACACCAGCCAAGCCATAGATTATTGGATTTTCCTAGGCACAATTCCCTCTTTATTATGGAACTCCGATCGCGTATTTGAATGGATGACAGAAGTTTTTCGTTCACTTGGCAGAGGTTCATTTTATATGGATGGACCCATGTTCTCAAACTATACATTTCTAGTAACCTGTCACCCTAAGAACTTAGAATATATACTCAAAACCAACTTCTCCAATTTCCCAAAAGGAGAAAGTTTCAAGGAAATTTTCGATGCACTTGGTGTTGGGATTTTTAATGTGGATTCTGATGCTTGGAGACTACAGAGGAAACTGGCTCATGCAGGGTTGAGATTAGGAGAATTTAAAGATCAAGTTGCTAACACTAGCCGCAAGGTGGTAGAAGAACAGTTAGTACCATTTCTAGCTCATGTAGCCGAAGAAGGGTTCAGCAATGATTTGCAAGATGTTTTCTCAAGGTATGCTTATGATATTAATATGGGTATGGTTTTCGGTAGGTATGAAAATTATCTATATATAGGTCTTCCTTCAAATGAGATGGCTGAGATTACAGATGCTGCACTGCGTGCCTTATTGTTCAGGAACGTAGTGCCTCTGTTTGTCTGGAAATTACAGCGTCTGTTTAGAATTGGTAAAGAGAGGGTGATAATGAAGGCTCAAAAAATGGTAGATGAAAACTATGGTGAATACATTTTTCAAAAGAGAAAACACTTGCTTGCCGGAGTTGAAACTGCCGATCTCTTATCCATTTACATAAAAGCTCTAGCAGATAATAGCAGTAATTTTGCTTCTTTGGCTGGGAAAGACAATTATCTTAAAGATGAAATGCTGAATTTATTCCTATCAACCGAAAATCAGTTGTCAAGAAAGACGTACTTCCTGATGGAAGTGTGGTGACTCCTGGAATGGAGATACTAGTTTCTTTTTATTCAGTAGGAAGAACGCCATGGGTTTGGGGTGAAGATTGTTTGGAGTTTAAGCCAGAGAGATGGATAACTGAAAATGGGAAGCTAATTGATCCAACATCCAGATTTGTGCCGTTTAACATTGGTGCGAGAAGTTGTTTAGGTAGAGATGCAGCTTTTACACAGATGAAGTCTGTTGTTGCAGCTGTGTTATTCAACTTCCATGTTGAGGTGGTAAAAGGTCATCATATTTGCCCTCAACAGGGGACAACCCTTTATATGAAAAATGGATTGCAAATGAACATTAAGAAAAGGACAGCTTAGACTAAATCCCAACTAGTACTAGTACTGCATCATGTTTTATGTACACTCTGTATTCTATTACTTGAATAAATGGCTCTATCATATGCAAGACACATTGACCAAGCTGAAGCTTTAGCAGTATAGGAGAGTTTGCAACGGGCGCAACAACTGCAGTGCATTAAACTAAAACTGACAGTAAGGGTATATGGCTAGAGCTGTTTCTCAGTCGTTTTCCAGTTATAGGAGACAAGATCTCAGTCTCGTGTGGTTTTGTCATGTTCTTTTTCTTCTTGTGTGGTTTGCTATATAAATAGAGTGCGTAATAAACCAGTTGTCAGGTTGGCCAAGTTTGCTGGAACAAATGTGTGTAGGAGGCAGCTTCTGCTAGACAGAAGCTAGCTTTGTGTGTTTTTTTACCCTATATTCTAAAAGTTGAGAACGGAGGCAAAGTGCAAGCATATGTTTTCTCCCGTTTTCCGTGGCAAAACCAACACAACAAAATGTTACTCCCTCGGTTTCTAGGAAACAGTTACTATTGCTTTCCTATTTTTAGGTTAAAATGAAAAAGTGATAGTACTCCTTTTCTAGAAATGGAAACAGCACCACTGCACCAATATAATCTGCCACAAAGACTAGCACCAATATACCATGATTTAGTTCTGGTCGATTATACTAACGCAATTTCCATCATCTTAGTTTTCCTGTTTAGTTGAAAAACATAACCAGCAAATGATCTTACAGCAGAGAAACATTCAAGTGATGTTTATAAAAACTGTGCAGTATTTTAGACAAATATGACAAGAAATTACAAACTCCCATCGCAGCAGTAACCATTTCAAAAGAGAACGAACAGTGGTGTCAAATGCACAAATTATTAAGGCTTCCCATATGTATCTTACTGACTAGTCAGCTAGAGAAAAAAGCTTGCATTTCCAGAAAAACAAAATTTTGCAAGTAAATTAAGGTTTTGCTAACCATTAAACTACAATAGAATTTATATATCAACCTAATCATCCAAAGAAAATCGAGAAACTCCTCGTTGAAGCATTGGGTGGTACATTGTGTTTATCAAACATGGTAACCAGTGAAGGTAAATCCTCTTCCTGCAATCTCACCAGCACAGAACCAAGCAAAGCACTCCAGACCAAAGAGAGCAGCAATACCAGCGTCCTCAACCTTCAGCTCTTGCCTATTCTTCCATAGCTGCTTGACAGCACCAACTTCCTTCCAGAATGACTCAGTACGACCAGGAATACTGCAGAAAAAAATATTGGTGTTGCATAAGCTTTAAGGTTTATTGCCATTGACAACAAATTTGAGAAACCAGCAGTAAAAATTCATTCTCAATCAAATTTGAGAAAGAAGAAAGAGCAGAAGTATCTTGCATTAATCAAGATTCAAAAAGCTTAAGAGTAAAGATGGAGATATGCATCAAGAGGTTGTACTAACGAACAACGTATTCAAGGAGAACTGTTGTAACACTTACAAACAAACATGTCATTTTATAGATACAAGAAAGACAAGCTATGATTCAAGATATATAATAAAAAGCACAGTGATAGAAAAAGCAAGGCTCACCCATCAATCAAAGAAATAAAAACAAGGTATAATAACATATCCCCAACCACATGAGCCATGTGGCCCTTCTTTCATCCAAATTTGAAACATAAGTGAACAAAGTATAAACCTATTCAGAAATCTAGAATTTTCAACGTATCTCATGTTATTTTTGAAAGCATATGCACGCAAAACTGCACAAGAGCATTTCTCCTTCTAGTAATCATGTCTTCAAGAGTCGTATACGGTTTGAACCATTCTAAGTGAATCATAACCCTGGATAGAACCTACAGAAGCTGCACACTAAACAACAAAGAAAAACACCAGATCTCCTTCAATGCTCTGAAGAACTTGGCCATGACAGTTCAAGAAACATGTAATGTATTCATGGACCAAAGAAAACTCTATCAAGCTAAAACATCCCAAACATAGAATAGCAGGTTAGGGCCATATAACTTATCCCAAACTAAAACATAAAAGAACAATGCTCAGAAACTACACAGAGTGAAATGGCGATTACCATAAATAGAAACATCTAATAAGAAATTCAAATAATCTAAACCTCACAGAATCATACTATTTTTTCTAACATCATCAAGAAAGAGAAAAAAGCAGGAAAGAGAAACGCATCTTGCATTGATCAAAAGGCATAAGTGAAGACATATCAAAGAGAATCGTTTAAACATGTTCAAATTTTTCGTTTTATGATAGCCATTGCCCACTCAAGAATTCGAAATATGCAACAAAAAGGCTAGCAATAGAAAATGAA
This sequence comes from Papaver somniferum, assembly GCF_003573695.1. Classification (NCBI taxonomy): domain Eukaryota; kingdom Viridiplantae; phylum Streptophyta; class Magnoliopsida; order Ranunculales; family Papaveraceae; genus Papaver; species Papaver somniferum. Next base: position 6,906,571 of record NC_039364.1, on the reverse strand, counting down.
AGGCTCGTCCATCAATCAAAGAAATAAATAACATGAACCATGTATGGTATTTCTTTCACCCCAATTTGAACACAAATGAACTAAGTATAACATATAAGCCTGTCCAGAAATCTTGGAAGTTTCGTCGCATGTTATCGAAAGCATGTGTAAGCAGTGTTTTAAAAAAACGTTTTGAAGCGCGCTTTTTAGCGCTTCAATACGTCCGCATTAATACTAGGTTATAGTTTCTAGAGAAAAAAAAAGGAATATTCTGGAGAAAAAACAGGGATTTAAATCCTAAAAACAAGTCCCAACGCTTCCTTCTTAAGTTTTCTGGAGAAAAAATAGGGATTTAAATCCCAAAAACAAGTCCCAACGTTTTCTTCTTAGGTTTTAGTATTAAAAAACCCTAAACTCAATTCTCTGCAAGCCAACTATTTAGAGACTCCAAAACTAAAGAACAAGTCAGTACGACATAGGCTTAGTTAGCTAGTTTTTTTATTTGTTCTGCTCTCTTTATCATGGTGGATTATTATGTTACTGCATTCTGCATATGCTTAATAAACTAGTTAGTTTATTTATTCCTTTTATCATGAATTATTAGATTGGTTTTTGGTTTTGTGTTAGTCAGTTTCACATAGATATCTATAAGTATTTATTTTTTTAAATTATTTTTTAAATTTTGTGAAGCTACGCTTCAATAACGTTTTAAAGCTACGCTTTACGCTTTACTAGGTTAGCGTATTGCTTTACGTTTACGTATTTTAAAACACTGTGTGTAAGAAAACTTTACAATGGCATCTGCTTTTCTAGTATCAACGTCTTGAAAAGTCTGAACTCAGTGTCTGAGTTATATACCGCCTATGTAATCTCGCTCAAGAGAAAATATTGAAACATTTGTGTGTAGCACATACTTATACAGAACCCTTTACTGCTTTACACAAGCTGAATAGAAAAAACAAAAATCAACCTCAGTTTCATTCTGCACCAGCTACACACACTATACAAGATCTACACATGTAACTATCGAGAGTAAATTACTAAAAGAGAGATGAACATCATAGTGTTACCTACAATGCAGTAACATCAACGAATCAAAAAAGACCAAAAGAGAAAAACACTTAACCTAGCTCAAACAACCCACACACAGAACAGAGCCCAATACCATAACTGACCTTCAGCAAATTACACTCTCACAATTTACATCAAACACCAGAGTTAAAACATTAAAACAACCAACATTCAGATATTACACACAGCCAAACAACAGTTATAAAACATAGAAACCTCCATTTCAACAAAAGACAAAAAATCTCACAGACCAACACTATTTTACCACACTTGACAAGATTAACTTAAAATTAATTACCAAAAGGAGAGAAATCTAACCTTGCAAGACGAGTATAGAACAATTGTTTGGACAATTCATTACACTTTTCAACAGTAGCTGGCTCTTGAACATACTTCTTGTTCTGCTCCAACTTCTGCTTGTAATAAGCTGAACCATGTGTTCTCACAAACTTTGTCGCTTGACATGCCTTACTTTGCAATTGAACAAACTTCGATGCCATCTCTAACAACAATCAATCAAACCTAAAAAAACCACAACATAAAATCAATTAGTCTTAAAATTCAAATCAAAACCCTAATCAAACACAAACCCAGATTTATATTAGCTCATCTAACAACCCCAGACAAGAAATCGACGAAAATATTTCACAAAATACAAACCCCCAAATTAAACTAAACAAACCAAAGAAACGAAAAAACATACTTATAAAACCCTAGATTTGATAGGAAGAAATTATAAACACTACGAAAAGATTAAGATCTGAAAAATGGTTGGAGAGTGAGAGATGATTCATTACCTGTAGTGTAGAAATTTAGGGTTTAGAGTTGGAGATGAAAGAGGAGAAGAAGAAAAGGAAGAAAGAGTCCTTCGTATAGAGCCTCTCTTTTTCTTCAACTTCTTACGGAATAAGTTGGAGTTTAGTACCTTGGGGACTGGGAGAAGTAAATTTATTGTGACTATTATAACCTTCACTTTTCAGTTTTCTCATCTTTTAAGTTTCAGGCAACCTGAGGGTATTTGGGAATTTTATTGGCACGAGTGAGGGTATTGTTGGCATTGAAAGTCACAAATGTGCCGTGCCACCGTTGTGAGTCAGATTTGTTAGATCAAGAAACAAATTTTGGGGTCACAGAGTCACAGTGCAAAGCATCTGACTCGTCTGAGTCGGTTCAACTTTTCGATAGAAAATCATTCAGTGTGATTCAGTTTGTTATGAAAATTTGCACCAGAAGAAGCAGGGGAAAGCTACCGCAAATCAGCCTATACAACAACAAGAAGATTCGAAACGAAAATATGCACATTCCCTCCTGCAGAATATCAAAAATTTGGCCTGCTATCAATCGTCCTCGCTCAGCTGACCTTCCAAATAATTTTAGTTTCAAACTCTGTAAATCAAAAGATGCATCACTATACGAGTGCTCACACAGCACAACTCTCATGCCAGTATATAACCCAAGTTGAATTTGAACAACTTGAAAATATTAATCAAGTTGACCTGATAGACAAACTGCTAAGCACTTCAGCCAGATATAACAGCAAGTTACAAAATCCCGGCTGCAGTAACCAAACCAAAGGAGAACAGACAGAGTGGTCAAATCCACAATTTATTGAGGCAGCTAAGGGAAAAACTTACTTCTTCATAAAAAACACAAAATCTTGCCAGTAAATTCAGGTTTTGTTAACCATGATCACTAGAATTTATACATCAAAGTAAAAAATCTGGCGTGGACCAAGAAATTTTCATTGAATCCTTGCAATCTCACCATTACAAAACCAGCAGAAACATCCCAGATTAAACAGAATGGCAATACGCAACCTTCAACTCCCGCCTCTTCTTCCACAGCTGCTTTACAGGATCAAATTCCTTCCCTGGATGACCAGAAACACTGTAGAAAACAGTGTAGCGTTATCTCGCAAGTTTTCAGAGACAATGAGTTATATTAAATACATGTAGTAAGCTATGTCATAGGGGGGAAAAAAGAATGTAATTAGGTGATCACGAGTGAAGCTAAAAGTCAAATTTGATTAAGAAGACAGAGCACAAGCATCAATCAAGAAAAATAAAGAGCTTTCGATTAATAACCAGTAGGCTCATAAACAAATGTGGAAATACTTATCCAGAGATCGTACTTCCACATTATCTGTTCAAACTTCAAAGATATCAATTTAAACAATTTTCAAACTCTTATATAGTTAACAAAAATTGATATGTTTCAGGACCTTAACCTACAGTGATACTACTTAAGTGAATAAATGGCCATGACATCCACGTGAAATAGAAAATGAAAGGCTTGCCAACTGAAGTCATAAAAAAATGGTAAAGTACATGAAATGGCAACAGCCATATCAGCTATTTCTTTCACCTATGTGGACAATATATGAACAAAGTGTGACATGCTAACAGTAAAGCTATCTAGAATTCTACAGAAATCAAAAGTTATTCTAGAGCTTAAAATAAGCAAAGGCACCGATATTATTTGTTTTCCTACTATCGTCTCGTCTGAAGAGCTTGCACTGAAAACCTCATTCTTTGTCATCTGGATAAAAATTTCTTAACCAAGTGTCTCACAGAGATGAAAGATGAACAGGCTACATGCGCAATTATTTTTGCTTGACCAGTTCAACAACTAATTTCACCAAAAGAGAATTGCAGAATCAAAAAGGCCCCTACAAACTCAGATCAAACAAAACTTGACTTCAAATTCTTACCTCAATTACATAACTCGATCCCTATTATCTCTACGCATATCTAAATCTGTCATACTCTTTATGAGAACACTCTACATTATTCAAGAATCAGGTCTACAAGCTCTACTAGTTACAGACTACATCTAAGAAAAAACCCTTATTTGCTAATGTATCTGCCAAGAACAACAAAAGAAGGAAATAACAAAAATTCAAATCAACTACGAGCAAAAGAACCACAACAGCTAGGGGAAACTAAGGGTCTCTTTCTTTGCAGTATAAGAACTAAGACCAAGAAGACGAGCAACATGCAATGACTCTTGGGAAACGAAATAACATAAAAACTATATCAAACTCAACCATCTCCTAATTAAACTAGACCTTTAAACTAGCATACAGTTTCCCGAGTTATAGTCCTACTACGCATAGCTAACCTAGGCAGTTGTTTTAACCAATGTCTAATGTCCACACACAGGGAAATACAGGGTACAACACATACTTGTTTCAGTTTTAACATTCAAACATTCTATTTTCAAAGAGATAAAAACTATTAACTTCTTAATTCTCTAAAACAATGCATCAATAAAACTGACCTTCCATATAGTTCGTCATGGCATGAACTAATCTTTTTTGTTAGCTTTCTTCTTTTTCACGGCCCCTGATTTATATCCACATTTCGTGGGCTTCCCCCACGGTGAGCAGGAAGGTCTACCTCCTTTTGTACGCCCCTCTCCTCCTCCATGAGGATGATCCACTGGATTCATTGCAACACCACGTACATGTGGGCGTATTCCCAACCACCGGCTTTGTCCAGCTTTGTAAAGCTTCTTCTTAACATGAGTATTATCTTTATCTGTACCAATAGTAGCTCGGCATCGAGAATCAATAAGTTTTTCCACCCCTGAAGGTAACTTCAATAAACACTTCTCTGCTGGTTCCTTCATTATTTTAGCATAACTCCCAGCGGCTCGAACCAGCTTTGCACCTTGTCCTGGTTTACATTCAATCCAATGCACATATGTTCCTGTACGTAATTCAGATAAAGGTACACAATTTCCTATCTGAGCAGATCGATCAAGTATCTCGTCTCTGCTACTTGCAGGTGGGCGTGGCCAATATGCAGCCAACTGTTTTCTGACATCTCTTGTGGCTTGACATTTCTTAGCTTGCAATTGATGCAGCTTTAATCCCATCGCTACAACAAACCTACCTAAAACATTACAGATAAATTTAAATGCTAGAAAATTAGAAACCCAAGTTCACATTTATTAACCAAACAAGAAAACCTGCAGTTAAATACAGGAAACCCTGATAAGAGCACGATTAATATTTATCTAGTTACTTTTCTATATCAACAGGACCTACTCTAACGTTTGAACACATGAACTAGCCGATTTGAGTAAGGATAAGAAAATAAAATGATATTGCCATACTAATCGCGTTCTTATGATCCTGGTTATTTGTTTTAACTACTCCTGGTATACTACCGTCATTTGAGTTTCAGCTTTCTGCATCAAGGTCTTCTTCCAAATGAAGACACAGAACCTAAAACTAAATAATCTTCTTAACCAACCATGAATGCCACATAAAGTCAAAAATAAGTAACATAATAGAGATAGAGAGCAGAGAATCAAATAAACTTCTTAAATCTTAACTATTATAAATGTTACATGAATGATTTATCTGATAAAGGAAGATGGCAAGTTAGAAAGATCTAGCAATCACCGAACCAAAAAAATAAATAAAAAATATCCAGTAATCAGGAGAGATTGCTAGTGGAGGGTCCAAGCGATACGACAACCATGACAGGCTTGGCTTCTTCTAATCAAAATTCTTATGATGGGATCTTACAGGCAAGTGGCTTAACAATACCATGTTACAGAAAATCATTCCTGAGAAGAAAAATCTACAATCTAATCAAATTATGGTATGCCAAGGCAATTAACTTTGATTTCTACCTGTTTTAATGGCAAAGGACCAATTGGCCTGTTGCTCATTCATTAGTCCCGCTCCAACCAAGGTCAGGTAGCATAGAACTCAGTAATGGCTTAAACTCAAATCGGCACTATTCTATTTCATCACTATGATTCCAAAACCCTAGTAAAATTAAAACCCAGTTTCATATTCACTAATCAAGAAACCCCAAACAAGAAATTTGTTAAATCTATACAAAAACCCTAAGTGCACCAAACATAGGAAGAAAAAATAACCCAAAATCAATAAAACACTTCAGATTTGATAAACCCTAACAATAAGATGAAGAAGATTGATTACCTTGTTCACGATTAGGGTGCAGATGTTTGGAAGAACTGAAGAAAAGTTGCCTTAACCCCTTCATCTTGAAACGAAACTAGGGTTTTTGGAGGAACTGAAAAGTGAAAATCACTCTGATGAGGAAGAAATTAAAATGAACTGGACTAGAGTCCCCTTGGCAAAATAATGAGTAGGTTCTGTTCACCTCCTTATTATATGGGTAGACATCCAGATAGGTTGGTGATACTGGGGTAGTTTGGGCTGGGTTAGGAAATTCCATTGAATCGGCCCATTTACCGAGCCTAATGTGATTTTTGCTCGTTTGATCCTGATGAATTACTGGTATCACCATCCAATGACTTTACAGTGACATCCGCCTATCTTATAACCAAATCTACAGTTTTCCTAATCATGTGATGTTAACTTAGTCGGCTTTAAGAACAAGAACTAGCCGAAAGTTATGGGCGTGTTTGTTTGCTGTTGGAATTTGTCGGAGTAAGGTAGTCGTGTGGGATTTGGAGTGTGGAGTCTCTGGACTGCTCTGGAAAAGCTATAGATTATTTTGGAGAGTGATGCTAATGTCTCTGTTTAGTAGATCTCTTTACAAGATCTTTTGATATATTCCTGAACTTTGGATCGCACACTATATATCTAGCTGTGTAGTCTAGAGAACGAACACTTGTTCCATGTTTCGGTTCTCCACTCTTTTGGTCTTTTTGGTGGGTGAACTCTATCCACAAACTTCTGGTTTGAACGATGGCACGTAACGAGAGAAGGACCACATTCCAAAAACTGAAAAGGCCGGCCCCTATTTAGAAAACGAAATTACTTTTAAAAGAAATGAACCACATTGAAACTATTGGATAGAGTTAGAGGTGTAAAATGTGGTGGCACAACATAGGACATCCCATTAAGAGGTGAATCCATCATGCTATGTGCTGCGCTGTGCGTGACACATTTGTTTTACATTTTTCAAAATAAATATTTTCAACATATATTCAGATATTATATGTGTTTTTATTGAAATAATTCGACACAACGAAGATAGAATGTCAAAAAATAATTAGAATAAACACTTTTTTGTGAATTATACAAAAAAATGTGTTGTATTTTACCGTATTGTGCAGTATTTTATACATGTTATGGCGTGCTTTGTTAGCATGTTGTGTTGTGCCACGTACTTATTCATGCCACGTGTTGTGTCACTGTGCCGATTATCCTGGCCCAGCAAAACACACTAAGCTAACATGCTGGACTAACTCACAGGCTGGGATGGGTTGTGCCCGTGTTGGTAATCTTAGTCTCCCTTAATTTATTCAAAGTCATTCGACTTAACTTTGAAGTTATCATAACCTCGTAGAGAAATGTCTTAATACTCATGCAGATGTAAGCGATTATGCTGAACCACGTAAATCTTTACGTTGTTTAGATTACTGCATTTACATTTATATTCGTTGCATTATCATCCTACTTTATTTATACCATATTGTAGCTAAAGATTACATCTTTTTGCCACACTCTTTTTATATTATTTGTTATATTTTTATGGCAACAATTTCATTTTGAAGCAGCAAATTATAGCTTTAAGCTGCACTAGGGAACTATTGTGACTAAACTTTTTCTTTTGCAACATTTATATTGAAGATGTGACAATATATAGTGTAGCAATAAGTAGGTTTTCTTGTAGTGTATCGAGTGGTGAATGTGATGCCACCTAGGATAGGTAGAAGAACAGGGAGCTAAGTAGGTGAATAACATTTTTCGCTTGTTTTTTCTTTTCCTTTTTTCAAATCAAGAATGAAAAAGAAAAAGAAAACACAAATAAAAACAAGAATCCTATTATTGGGATGAAAACCTTTGGGTTTTGAGGCTGAAAATGATTCTAATGTCCAACAAAATAGATAAAGAGGCACCTAATGTATATGAAACGTCAAAAATATCCTTACCCAAATCTAACTATTCATTAAAAAAAAAACAAATCTATTATTTTGTCCTTCTCATTCTCTTCTCTATAACAAATCATGATGAAGATGATGGTCATGATGAAGATAAAGATGATAAAAAAACCTGGCATTTTTATGGCCGACCTAAAAGGAATTTGGAGCGATTAATAAGACAAAAACTGGCCATCCAAACCTAAAATGAAACCGCCCCTTATCTCCTGTTTTTCATAATGGCCAAACTACCCTTAAGAATAGGTAGTTATGTTTACAGTCGGAGTTATATTACAGTTGGGAGAAATTACTTATTTTTCTAAAAAAAAAAAGTTTTAAATTTTCTTTAAAATTTTTTTTATTAAGTTTTTTATTAATCCTAATATAATCGGTAGTTTCGACAATTTTAATTAGTACTGATTATACAATAAGCCCAAATAAATTTAATCTTTCTAGTTTGGAAAAATAGTTATCTATTAATTATGAAAGTCGCCCCAAAAATACATTTTTCTAAACTTTGAAAATTTTGAATTTTTCGACTTTGAAAATTAGTTATCTACCGATTATTAAAGAAATACATTTTCTCACACTTTGAATTATTTCCTTTCAAAATCGGTAGTTTTGGAAAACTAATTATCAACTGATTATGAAAATCGCCCCAGATTCAATTTTCCCAAATTTTGAAATTTTCGAATTCTTTTATTTTCATAATCGGTAGTATTAGCAAATTAGTTATCTACCTATTATGAAAAAATGAATTTTCCCAAACATATACAGTTTTGAATTTTTCTTTTTATAATCGGTGGTCTTGTCAATTTAGTTATCTATCGATTATGAAAATCGCCCCAGAAATCTATTTTCCCAAACTTCGATTTTTTGTTGTTGAAATTTTCTACTTTCATAATCGGTAGTATTGGCAAATTAATTATCTACCGATTATGAAAAAAATAAATTTTCCTAAACATATAATAATTCGATTTGTTTTTTTTATAGTCGATAGTCCTGTCAATTTAGTTATGTACCGATTATGATGTCACCCCAGAAATACATTTTCCCAAACCTCGATGCATTTTTTTTAAATTTAATTTTTTATTGTTTTCATTAGATTTATTGTTGGATAACAAAAAAAAAAAATTTCTTTCTTTTCCATAGAATAGGGGTGGCCCTTCAGAGAGGGATTGTCACATAACTTGTGTCTCGTGTGCCAACTAATTTCTGCAAAGAGTCTGACTTGGAATGATGTATAAAACAAATGAAAAAAAATATTATACAAAAAAATTTAAAATAAAATAAAAAATATTTTCAAGTTTAAAGGGTAAAAACTTAAATTGAACTAGTAAGGGTAGGTTAATACTTTTACCATATGTAGACACCACTTATCTTTTGTCTCTAGGTGAGAACAAATAAGTCGCCCCTAATTTTTCTGGGGTCGTCACTAAAAATGCTAGGTAAAAAAACCTAAATGTTGTAGGGCTTGTAGCTCATGGATGCGCGGTCTAATATAGTGTCCAAGGTCTTCTTCCTACTTGTATATAAAGGAATATATGGATGTAACACATTTGATTCCAATCAATAGAAACTTTCCCCTGCCTCTTTATCCTATATTTCCACTACAACACGTTATCACGCACGATGCTATGCCGCCGAGCCAGATTGGATTTGCTTGATATTTTTTTTTCGTATATATGGATTATCGTGGAGCTAATACGGAAATTGAGGAAATCAAATCAAATTGAATTTACGTTCATGTATTTTTTTTCTTTCTTTTTCCTTGCAGTAATCAAATATAGTTGTGACCGTATATATATCCATATGATTCTGGGATATTTAATTTGTTGTAGAAAATTGATTTGATTTATGTAGTAAGTCATCTGGTAGAAGCCATATGTATGCTAATCCTATAGTCAACTTATGTATGCAAATCCCATTTTCATTTTCAATTTCAATTTCAGTTTCAGTTTCAATTTCAATTTGAATTGAGTGATTATATTTTAATAGGATAATATGCATAACGGATTAGTGTGCTTTTGTGCATTGGGCGATGGAATCACGTGGGGATAGAAGGAGAAAGGGCGGCGGTTTGAAAACGAATGAGAAAAGGAAGACGGAGGATCTGTCCGAAAATCCCCAAATTTTTCTAATGACCCGGTACTGTTCCAATCCCAGCTATCCTGTCTCATCCCGGTTCCTGGAACTGTCTTATGCCGTTCCGTTCTGGGCTGTCCTATACTGTCCCGTTCTGGTTCCTGGAGGTGTGTCCCGTTCCAGTTCGTTCTGGGCCGTGCACGGCCAAGCCCGGTCCGGTTTTGGCTGGGAACCAAAGCTTGAGGAAGGTCTGCAATTAATGGAACATGAATATTTAATGGACTTATTTATATATTTATTTTCATTTTTTTTTCTAGAACATGTCTATTTCTATCTTAAGATAAGTCCATATCATATAAAGCTATAAACAATCAATCTAATTTACGATTGTTAATTATTAAGAGTTTTGGTTTTGGTTTTGGTTTTATTTTGTTCTCTTGAATATGATTTTGGATATAGTTGAATGGTGCCTTTTGTTTAATTGGTTGTACCAACTCAATTCCAATGTATTTTTTTGGGGTTTAGAAGTACTGGAGCACCATTATTGTGTACTTGACATTCTCTTCCCAAATTTGAAATGTTATGTGGGATGCAATCCACTGGCTCGATTATTAAGAGTCGGTATTTTTAAAAAATTACATTGCACATAAAATCACATGTATTCCAATTTGTGGAAGAACTCAGAAAAGGTGATATGACTACACCGTTTTTGGGGATTAGCAACGGCTATCTGCCGTTGCAAAAGGAACTTGCAGTAGTAAGTCGTCGGCATATCGCACGTAACAAATCCTTATTAAGTCATGGTCTTTTAAGGGCTTACGGGCCAGGCGTCTCTCTGACCTGATAACTGGTAGCAGCCAGCCGTTGCGAAACGTGGCGTTGCATTTATTTTGCAACAGCGCTTCAGCCGTTGCCAAAATAATTCGGTTCAGCCAACTAAATTTTCCGTTCTTTTGCAACTCTTTCGGCTGTTGCACATTGATTTAGCAACAATATGAGATGTTGCTATATTTTTGTCGCAACTGTTAGAAGCAGTTACGTAATTGAAAATTCGCAACAGGGAAGCAGTTTCGCAACAGCTAAACCGCCGTTAAAATTTAGAACCAAAAAAAACTTAGAACGACTATTCTTAGCCGGACCCGATTTTATTATTCTGGTTCTAGATTTAGCAACGGCTGATATATTTGCAACAAGAAAATTTTTTTCAAGTCAATTTATTGTTGACCTAGTCAGGAATTCCCTGCAACATTTTCAGGCCAAATTCTACTGAGAGACGCATTTTATCGCACTGAACAACAAAGTCTTCCATTTGAATATAAATCGCACTGAACAACAAAGTCTTCCATTTGAACAATATATTCAGGCCAGTAAAAATACAACCTATATCCTTCAAGGTCACAAAGCTTTAAGTTCCTTGTACACTTCCAAGCGTGCTCCTCCTCCAAAATCCTGGAAAAACACAACTGCAAGTTAGTCATCCTGTAGATATTATGAACACAAGCAGAAGGTGACCTTTCAAGCATATATTTTGTAGTTTCTGAAAGTATGTTCATTCCTAACACAAGTACATAATCTATCCTCAATGTTCGGATTCCCACAACTTAAACACATAACACAGAATTCTGAAGACCAATTCAACTTCTAATTCATAGACAACACCTTGAAAGAAAATATTGACTCCAGAAGTCATCATATTGAAGTGCTCAGTTATTACATGAAAGCTGACTGCATACTTGTTCCATCTTCATTTCCTACAAGAACAACATAACCGCAGTTTATAGCAAAATAAATTAACAGTAAAAGTGAATGAATCTAGAATACAGATACAAAAAAGAAATACATGTTGTGTATGTGTTTTGTGGTGATGGCGGGGGGAGGGGGGAGGGATGCAAAAAGAAAAAAAAAACCTGTTCCTAGAGAGCTTCTTTTAAATGAGACACAAGTGTTGCTCTAGATGATTCAGCAGCTGTTGTCCATTCAATGCACTCTCCCAGTATAGTAAGATGTCCTCGCAGCATTGCAACAAACTCGGATCCATTGGCATGCTTTGTTCATCAAAGAGAAACAAGTTCGTGCATTTTGAAAATGTCCAGTAAATTTAAATGATGCTTAGCTCGTAATCATCTTATGTAGAAAATGCATTGTTAAATATACATACCAGTCGTAGTGCAACATTTCTTCCAAACCCATCCCCATTCTTTCAATTCCAAGTACTATCAATATTTCTAGTATAAGATCACACCAACTTAGAGAAACACAAAATCTACAAAGGTCATGAGTTGGAAACAAGAAGGTTAAATTGGATTAACTGCACAAGTGAAATCGCACAAACTAACGTAAGATAAATACAATTTAATCATCAGGTCTCGTAGCTAAACAACACAAAAGAGCAAGCCAACAAAATCTATACGATTTCGAAGCAAACTGTATCAATATATTCTGATCAAATGGCAGATATATACGCAAACATCTTCCATATCCTACGCGTTATATACATGGTAATTATTCTGTTCCAAGATAACAATATTAAGAGTTAAAAGTTGATTTTAAAAAAACAAAATCAATTGTTATTCTACTTCTCCGTGATATCCTCGACACCTTGACATCCACCACCAAGACCCCTCCCCGATCCCCCTCACCTTATCCACCACATCACCTTCCAAACAATCCACAATACTCCTGTATAATTATTACTAAGATTTTATTTTTTATTTTTTTACAAAAAAAGCACAGAGAAGCTTACAGATTCATTTTGGGTCGCCAAGCAACGTTCGAACTCGTCTGTAACCTCGCCAAGCAACGATTCCACCAGCTGTATGAGCAAAGAATAGTATTTTCTGTCAAAGTTAGAACCAATAACTCTAAAATATGAAGCAAGAGTTGGAAGAGAATGTAAAAAATTTCAGAAATTACTAAACCTACCATAGGAACTTTAACAGGGTTCCTGTCTGATTGAACAACACGAATAAGGGTATCCAATTGCCAATTAGTATGCTCAACAAAGTTTGAAAAATTGATGTATTCGTATGACTCAACTCAACTTATTTAGAAGTTTTAAATTTCTAAACTATTCAACAGAGAAACCATACTGAAAGAACTGACCTGTTGAGCATCAATCCCACAAGTCCAGACATCTGTTGTTATCAGAACACGGATGTTCTATGATTTTATAGTTCAGCATCAATTCCACGATCCCGTACAAACTTATTAGTACCTGGGGTAACACTTCTCTTACTGACTCAAGTAAGTAAATCAATTGCTGAGCCAAACCAAAACCACATCAAATTACCTGTCTTAATTGCTGCAAACAAGAAAGATTTCTCATTTGATTAATTTTGTTGTGAATTCAAAATTAAAACAAGTTAACAAACTCACATCTCAAATTAAACCATAAAATACATAAATTCATCAAAAATTCTCCAAAATACAAAGAAAAAAGATCATGAACAACCAACCCAGTTGCAATGTCTTCCCGCATTTCTGAATTCATCACAAACCAGAACCACCAACAATAATTGCTTCATCCCTGTCCTAACATTCATCTAACCCTTCTACTTATCTCAAAATACAAATCCAGCTCAAGAAAACCATTGAAACAGTTGTTTTGATTCCTCTTGAGTCTCTTGAGCACAACCACCACAAACAACTCTTGATTTAGCAACTGGAGTTCAAACTAAAATCAACCTAAAACCCATCTTCCATCCAGCTGTTCATTACCACCAAACCCTAGGTCTTCACGAATCTGCTGCAATTATCCATTCAACCATCTTTTTTCTTCATAAACCAATTTCTTCTTCATCTGCGGGTCTACAATCAACAATAATTTGTTTCATTACTTCTTCTTCTCAGCATTAACCATCTCTTCTTCATCTATTTCATCTCGAAATCACCCAAATCAGTTTCCTGTCAAACACAACACCCATTCAATCTCAGTGAAACAAAAAAAAAAATACCTAAAAACCCACAAACCCTAGAATCAGTGAAACAAAATCTATCAAATACCTAGACCCGTAGTCATAAAGAAATTTAAAATCAGAATCAAATTAACCAACCTCATACGAACTATGAGGGAACAAATTTCACCCGTTTATAATTATTAACCATCAATCACGAAACCAAAAACAAATTAGATAAATTTGATGAAAAAAATCAAATCTAAAATAAATCTGCCGGTTACCTTTGCTGGTAGATTTAGAAAGAGAGATGATTATAATGATGATGAATAAGAAGAAGAAGATAGTAAGAAATTGCAAGAGTATGAGTACGGGGAGGGGGTGGAACAGGAGGAGAAGGAGGATGAGGGAGTTGTTTCTATAATAGAAAGAGAAAATGGGATAAAAGGATATAAAATAGGGTTATAACGTGTTACCTTGCACACGGTTGGTTCGCACGCCTGTAATTCAGGTGTTACCTTCCACACGATTGGTTCACATGCCTGTTTTTGTAAGCCGTTGTGAATTGTAATAGAGCTCAAATTTCGCAACTGCTTATTGTAGTTACAAATTTCGCAATCGCTTCAAACATTTGCAAATTTTAGAGCAATTGCAAAATCAGTTTCGAATTCAAATTTTAGTTGCTATTCCGGAAAAATGGTGTAGTGTATAAGTCAGAAAATTTACATTTCTCTACTTCATCGATGATATTAACGAAACTGTATATATTGAAGTATGACAACAAGAGGACTACCTTTTCTACTCGATCTAAAGTAAGTGGGGTTGACATGTGTGGTGAGATTGTCTTGGCCTATTGAGATAAAAAAAAATTCTCAAATTAAGCTAAATGTAGAAAAATTGAAAATGGAAAGAACCCCGAAGTAATAAGGGTTAGACGTAATGACTCATATAAAGCATGTGAAAAGGGACACATATATAATGGGATGAAGCTAAAATGTAATTCTAGCTTCCATCATATATGAAAGAGTTGGAATGCACCTGGTCATAGGTATTGGTATATACGATGTAATGTGTGTATCATAGTAGAAACCAATTTTCACATCAACTTTAATGGAAACAAGAACTTTGCCGAGCCAATCGACTATCTTATTGAGTTGAACGATATCCAATGTCTGCACTTATGGAATGAAAACACGAGACATAAATTTCTAAAGTACTTGAGATATATTTGGTGACACGTAATATATATTCACTTTAAAGTACTTGAGTTGAATATCACTTTGATTACGTAATAAGGCCACACCACTTATTAAAACTCTCAAGACCCAAGTGTCTAACTCATAGTTGTTTTTCTTCCACTAGCTTAAGGAATTTAAACTAGTTGTTGAACCATTTCCTTAGGTGACTACGAGGATTGGATCATCGAGCGCAGCGTTGCTCAAAATTTGTTTTCAAGATAGAACAAAGACGTCACAAAATCTCTACATGTACCGAGAGATAATCACACCTTGTTAAATTCCAAAGTAACCCATGCAAATGGATGTCATGTGGAACCTCACAATGGCGAGAATGTAATTGATTGCATCTTTTATAGTCTAGAAGGAAATATTTCTTAGAGAAACTAATGGGTCAATCTAGTGAAATGTAAATCACTATGGTATTTGGATTATTGAATCCATATTGACTCCAATGATGAAATGTTGGGAATTGACTCATTTAGGCTTTGACATAACCATAAAGGCACTTTGGTTGTGACATGATGTTTCATTTTGAAAGGAATCATGCGTACATCACTGTATTTGAGTGGACAAGACAATGGGAAAAAGATTGACAGAATGCGAAGTAACAATATATCTCTCGATAAGTGTTCTCTAAAGTATTAGATGCAAAACCCCCCTTCCCATTATGCTTTTAGGTAAGAAATCATATCACTCATTTTTACCAAGTCTTCAGTAAAACAAGATCGAGACCATCCTAAGATGCAAATGGTAAAAATTCCATATTACTAAAAACAGGTGAAATTTAGAAAAATATTCATGCAGAATGCGGACCATTAAAGTGACTGATGGATCTGGTGAATGTTTTGACATTTTGGACTAGTTATAGTTCCCAAGAAATTTGCGTTTTAAAACTCCTAGCACATATTACACAATGAAAAGTGCAAAGGCTAACCACCCTTGTTAATGTTATAGAATTTAAATCAAAAGGACTTGATGAATATTGCATGGTTAATAGGATCAATATAGAAAATCTTATACCCTATCGTCTCGCAGAGGATGCCATCAAAGGTTACATATGGTGTCTAAAGAACAGGTTATGCATACCAACCTACATTTTATTGCTTTGGGGATATGAAATATTACGTGCATCTTTACTTAATTCTTTTTAGAACCCAATATTAGTCAACCTTTTCTGCGTACCAGTTGGTAACTGAATTTAATCCTGGCATTTGTGTTCTTACGCATTTTTGGTTGCACTATATATGTGCCATTACGAGTCCACATCGTACTATGATGGGTCACGAAAATGATTAAGTAATTTTGTTGGGTATTTACTCTCAACAATTATCCGCATTTTAAAACCTTTGGCAGGAGATCTCTTACCGCTAGATTTGCGGGTTATCACTTTAATGATGCAGTCTTCCCGTCGTTAGGGGGAGATAAGAAAAAGTATTTTCTAAGGGAACGACATGAATTGTCGTGGTGTGTTCCCACTATGTCTCATATTGATTCTTGTACTTAGGAAATGTAAATGTGAAGTGATAAAGAATAATTGATTTTCATAATATACACTGATGTCGTTAAAGTGACATGATCACACATACCAGCTGCAAAAATTCCTGCAAGGTTAGAAATCCTCAATATGGGGTACACCATAGACTAAGGTGGAAGTGTAGTTGAGGCTGTGTCTCCATAAAGGAAGATGGAGAGACCACCAGGTTCGATCAATGCTCACCTAGAAAGGAAATAGATGAGTAAGGCACAAACCCGTTTGTATCATTAATGAAATCATCTCATTTGATTGTCTCTGACTATGTCCATGAATCAATATTGGAGGACGCTCCGAAGTTTTAAATGATTCTAGAGAACAATGAAATCCTGACGGATTATGAGAATGCACATGAGTCAATGGAAGGATCATGCTTGCACAATGATGATATAATCGATAGATAGTTTCTCCAGAAGTAGAGCAAAATGAGATCGAACTGTTGTAGTATTATAATTGTGCAGTAAATAGGGGATTCGTTACTCGGACTTGAAAAGATTTAAAAAAATATATGTACAAAAATTGTCACAGGATCAAGAGACAGTAGGACTCAGGATTCCACCATAATCATTCATATAATTAATATATTTATTCCCAAAACAATTATAGCTCACATAAAAATAGGGACTCTAATTCTTGCCAAGGTAGATTTTTAGAAGATTAACTGTAAATAGAAAGCATGGCATATCAAAAGTACTAAGACCAAGCATAAACCATCAAAATAAATGACAATCAATTAAGAAAAATCATAAAACTATTTATAAAAAGTGCAAGAAGTCATGAAAGAATTAAATAAATTATTATATGCGTGAAATATGGCTTCCTCCATCATCCCAGTGTTGGGGGTTTAGCCTCTCATATTATTCATGTTCTCAAAATACAATTTTATAGCTCAAAAAGTTGATTAAATGATGAGAAAATATTAAACAGAGATTTCGCAACAGTTATAAGCGTTACAATTGCTCTGTTAACTGTTGCGCTGCATAAACAAAACTTAAGTGCAGTAAAGAGCGACACAACCTGAGCGCTGTAAACAGCGACACTTTCTGTCTGCTGCTGGAACTGTTGAAGAACGACGGTCTTTGGACAGTCTGTTCTTCGTCTTCTTCTTCCTCAGCAGCAGCAGGAAGCTCTCCTGCAATGGCTGCTGGTGCTCCTTCCTTGCTCCTCTGACTCTCTTTCGACCCCCAAACTCTTGATAAAGCTTCTCTGAACTTCCACATGACTTTTTATACTCGACAGGCCCAAAAATCTCTTGGTTTAATCCCGAATATCTTCTATTATTCTTCACGGCCTCGTCCGTTATTTATTTCCCTGTGGACTCTGATTTCTCGTTAATAGCAGATATTTGGTTTTTAATAACTTTCCAAACTTTGTTAAGATAGGATAGAAGCAAATCTTATGATATCTTCTGCTGATTAATCACCATATCTTCGAAATATGTTCACGCTCCTGCTGTTGACGCTGTCTTCCTCCAACAGATTATCCAGCCCATTTTGATTAGTTAAACTGCCCAAACTAACTTTGTTTGATCAATACAAGTCCATCCCAATCATTTACATCGATTGAATCTCGTTAAAACAACCCGAGAATTCAACTCCAAAATCTGCAGCGTCTGCATGCAATATTCCCGGCAAAATCGTTTCAAATGGGGAAGAAACTGGTAGCCCCCTATCCAGAGTAGGGGTGAGAATAGCAGCTGCCTTGGGGGTGACCCGGGGGTGCCCCTTAGTAATTAGGTTACCCCTTATCCAAAAGCGAGAGTCCGAATAACACTTGTCCTCCGGGTGCCAAAATCAATTTTTCGAGCCGAATTTTCCAAAAATGTTTATTTCCTAAAAATACATAAAAACACAATATTAGTACAAAAATAGAGTTCCAACAATACGGACATTGAGGACAAATTAGACACAAAAATGTGTCTATCACGAACCATGCTTTATTTTGATTAATTTCAAATAAATAGCATATTTGGCCTACACAATCCAGGTAAAACCTAGTTCTTTGGCAAATATATGGGTATTTGGTGTGGTAGTGTTAACCAACCAAGTGTAAAGCCTATTAGACATACATAATTAATTTGTCATAAAGCATAATGAGAAGAAAGTAGTCTTAAAGTACAAAGACTCGCCTTGTGGCGCGAGGTTTCTCACAAAGCCCTGGAATTGTTCTCTTGTAACGAACGTTATAGAGTTCCGCTACTTAGTTAGCTTGGTAATTTCAAAAGGACTTGAAATGCAGCATATGTATGTGGTTATTACGTATCTCTGAAAGAATCAAGAGATAGAAGATATTTACAAAAGTACTTAATAGACTTTTGTTGCCCAAACCAAATGACTCTAAACACGTTTACAATTAGATAGAACGATCACTTATGGATTAAAGCAATCAAGCGGATGTGGTATACCCGTCTAAGTGACTATTTGATTTGGAGGGATAGACAAGTAAGTTATTTTCATTGCGTATTCACAAGAAAGTTCCTGATTTGGAATTATAGCTATCTATATCGATGATACAGACATGAAGGGTACTCTTGATGTAATAAGAGACCTTAAATGTTATTTGAAATCCGAAATTGAGATAAAAAATTTGGGAAAAGCTCGAACGAATACTGAGCTTGTGGTATATTATTCCACCAGTTTGCATATATCTAAAGTTGTCAGGCAATTTAACAAAGACATGCATCCTGATAGCACTCCCATGATTAGTCGAGGTTCAAATGTGAGTAAGTGACCATTTCGTCTAAAGGAGGATGACGAAGATGTGTTGGGCGATGAAATTCCCATATCTAAGTACAATAGACGCATTGTTGTACTTAGTATAATAATGTACTCGATTAAATTTTACATCCTCAGGGAACTTGTTAGCTAGATATAGCTCCGCGCCACCGCAACGTCATTGGAATGGTATAGTGAATGTAATCATGTACTTAAAAGTAACCATTGACATAAATTTGTTTTATCCCTACAAAGACATTAAAAGGGAATGCTAACGAAAGTGCAGTCCAAAAGTTGTTGATTATGAATGAACAATAATCTCTTCTCCAACGAATGTAATCAGAGGGAGATATGATAAATTATTTTCTAAGCCATTACCAATATTCAATTTCGAAAAATATATGACCAAAGGAACTGTCTGGAACAACTCTGAAAGTAATCAAGGGCAGATGCCGACATCAGGGGGAGGATCCAAGGATATGATGTCGACATATTTTACTTCGAAATTGAAGCTGTGTTGTACTCTTTTTCCCTTCAGTCGAGAATAGTTTTTCCCAAAGGGTTTTGTTACTCGACAAGGTTTTTAGCGAGACAACACTAAAAACATCAAGTATGTTGAACGTTGAAGACATAAAGATCATGTATATGAATCAAAGAAATGAAATGCGATAGTCTGTTAAGCAACGTAACTTCCAGAATAAACAACAGGATTTTATAAACGTTCAAGTCACCGAAGTAAAGTGTGATAAACCCCTTTTGACTGAATTAAACTAACGAAAATTGTCTGTCATCAGGGGGAGCATCTAACGGTGTGTTGAACTCTTTTCCTTCACCGAGGTTACTTTTTCCCGCAGGGTTTTATTGCTCGGCAAGGTTTTTAATGAGACAACAAAAAACACCGGGAATGTAATTTCTCATCTAAGGCTATTGTCTCTCTCACGAGGATTTTCTGCCTTAGGAGTTGTGAAGAAACTAGTCAACTTCAATAGAGCAAAGTGATCATCTGCAACAGATCACCTTTACTTGCATTTGTCACGTTGTACTCTTTTCCCTTCGTCAAGGTTTTATCCCACTGGGTTTTCCTTGTCAAGGTTTTAATGAGGCAACATATACGCATCCAACTACGTTCTAAGTTTAATTAATGTTGTACTCTTTTTATTTTGTTCAGGTTTTGTCCCTCAGGGGTTTTCCTGACGAAGTTTTAACGAAGCAATTAACTTAGAATTGTCGATCTTTGAAGAGATCGTATTGCATGTGATGAACTACATGTAAAGTACGAGAAAACATGTGAAGTACTACATTGAATATTTGCACCAATGTTTTGTCCCATTGAGTTTTTCCTTGTCAAAGTTTTAACGAGGCAAATTGATTTCGAGACAAGTCTTCAAGGAGAGGACAACATTTGAAGAATTGTATTCGAAGCACTAAATGTGAAGCACCGCATATGAAGTTCTACTGGAACGCACAAGGGGGAGTGTTGTAGGACGTGTATCCCATGGATGTGTGGCCCAATATAGTGTCTAGGGTCTTCTTCCTACTTGTATATAAAGGAATATATGGATGTAACACAGTTGATTCCAATCAATAGAAACTTTCCCCTGCCTCTTTATCTTCCCTTGTATTTCCACTACAACACTAAATATATTATCTTCTCCTTATCCCAATCTTCTCATTCATAAATCATGATGAAGATGATGATCATAAAAAAAACCTAATTCTATTAATCTTCCTCCTTTCCTCTTCTTCACCATCGCATCGCGATGAAGATGACGATTATTAAAACAAAAAACTAAAATAACTCACCATTTATTTTTTCTTTTGATTGCCAAAAAAATTCGATTCGAATAAGTTAGAGTTTAAAAAAAATTAAAAAAAAATCCGGTTCTGTTTACGGTTGAGAGTTCTTAATTTTCCAACCACTCCCAACCGTAAGTCATCGATCATGTTAACGTCTAGTAAGAGTTCCTAGCCGTAAATTAGGTTTACGGTTAGGAAAATTGAAAACCACAGCCATAAATGTTGTTTATGTTTAGGATTTCCTAGCTGTAAGAGATTCTGATAATCATGGAAAAATAAAATAAAAAACAGAGGTTGGGTTTCAGTTAGGATTTCCTAACCGTAACGCAGGTGTACAGTTGGAAAAATTAATATTCCCAGCCATATGATGTTGTTTACGGTTAGGATTACCTAGTCGTAAGTGATTTTGATACCCAAGAAAAAAAGAAAAAAAAAACAGAGATTGGGTTTCGGCTAGGATTTCCCAGTCGTTTTTGGCTAGGGGATTTTAATTTCCCATCCGAAAAAGTCTTGGTTACGGCTAAGATGCAATAATTTCCTAGCTGTAAATGCAAAAGAAAAAAAGAACCCTTAGACTCAACAAAAATGTAATATCAATCAAGTATTATGTTTTTCTGACTATTTTGAAGACATGTTTCATCATATTCTTCCAAGATTTAAAAAAAAAAATCCTATTTCTTCTAGTAAATAATTTTTTTATTTTTTTAATTTTCAAAATATTAATCGAATCATTAAGTTAATGTAATCACTAGTTTTTAGTTAATGCACTTAATCATTTATATTAGAACTAATAAAAAGTTAGCTATTACTAAAATTAGTTGGATAAGGAGTTTTCAAGATTCTTATTTGGTTATCCTTTTTCATCACCTAATGAGCTCGAAAACTCCCTTTTTTCAGCCATAATAATAAAGTTCAAAAACAAACTAAAGCAACGGAGACGAGTTCAAATTTTTGCACATTCCTTAACGAGTGTGCACGTAACATTTCAATCTTTTCCAGTAATTTCTTTTAGAAAGTTATGTAACGAGTGTCGAGGTTCTGAACATAAAAAATAACGAGACCATCAGCTAAACAATCAACCAATCAGAAAAATATATTAAATATATACTCCTTAGAAGAGTGTGAACAAATTTAGACTCGCAAGGAGACTTGTCGATGATCAACTAAAGAAATAAGAGCCGGAAAAGTCCACCATGTACGAATGCTACATCGTAATGAGTATTTTGGATATTATAACTGTAACTACTGGAAATCCAGTAGTACACCCAAATAGAAAGTAAACCAAGATCTCAAGACATCACCACGAGTTGCACAAGAATTTCTTTTATTCACCAATCAACCAAGAACAAATTACAAGTTTAGATCTCTCCAAAACCCTAATCTCACTTTCACTACTTAACCTACCACTTACTCCAAAATCCGATCTCCCTCCTGCGCCCAAGGATTCCTATTTATAGGCCGAAATGACCTTAATGGGATACAGCTCGGTTTACTTCGCTCCGGGTTACATTCACATCGTAGATATACCTTTTATTTCTCCCAATCTACTTTGACTAAGTCTTCCATTCCTTTCGCTGACACCTTCGGGGACTTGTCGGGACAGCTGTCTCTTTTCTTGTCTGATAGCCCATCATCTTCGCGAACCGACTTCTCTGCCAAGTAATAATCTTGCTTCGTCCATATTTTGTTCCCCGCTATTTGACTTCCCAATTAAGAAACCTTACTTCGTTTCTCCTTCTTATGTGTCTTATCTTGTTAACTACTCCTTCTTTTCCTTTGCTGATTTTGGACTTCGCAGCATTCCTCTCCTGTACACTTTATGCTTAGGGCATTTATTAGGAAGTAATGAACTCTCTGACTTCTTGATTAGACTCGTCACTGACGAGATATTTGGAGAAGGGTACAAGATCTTCTGGAATGACCTACTATGCATGCTTCGTGTCTGCTCGTACATCCACGTGGCGAGACGTATTTCGGTATCCACATTTTTCCTTTTCTTCTTCCACTCGAACGTCGAGAAAGTGGGATAAGAACCATTTAGGGTTTCCCCACCGCCATGCAGCTCCTCCACGTGGCTCATTTACTCTTGTAACCGCCTGTTACCGGTCCGTATTCCCCACACGATCTTCTTCAGATGGTTGTTTCATTTCGTATAAAAGGCCTCCTCTTTTGCCTTTTTTTTTTAGTCTATCTTCCTGCCTTTCTCTTGATTCCTATCCTTCTTCTTCCTCTCACACCTCGATTCCCCTGATCTTCTCGGTCTTTTGTTTTCTGCCGATGCCTCCTAGAAAGGTTTCTAACCCCACCACGTCCAGAAATCTTGAGGATTTCCAGGCTGACTTTGCACAGATGAGACTCTCCCTTTATCCTTCCATTGATTCATCCACGACTCCTCCGGTTACTGCTACCAAGTAAATGGAGTCAAACTATCGGTGGATTCAAGCTGGGGCTTGGTCTCCTACAAAGTTGTTGATTTCCCTTGGTCAACTGAAAGCAGGCCTCCCTATCCCTCTATATGATCCCCAAAACCCCTTATTCTATGAGATATTGGCTAAACTCAACTGTGGAGTTTACCAACTTAGCGGTAATGCCATTCGCTTGGGCATGGAATTCGTCAGACGGTCCCATGGGGGTCCTTCACAAATTCCATCCTTGGTGTCCGAATTTGATCCGGCGGACTACAACATTGAATCTTTTACGACAAACTATGGTAGCCAATTCTTAACACGAAGAGTCTATCAAAAATGAGGTATTAAGCTTTCTCGCAAGGTTGTGAGCGCTCCCGTGAAGGTTCTTCTTCTCGAGGTGGACCCTCTTGGAGAGACACGAAATGCGAACCTTCGTTTGTCCAATGACGAGGACCGGATGATGTTTCCTTTAGTCGCCGAAGGCCCGGTAGTGTGGAGGTTCGACGAGAATGGTGTAGCCCGAACTGGTCCTCTCCCCGAGCATGCTCACCTCACGTCGTATGAACCTGGCAAGCTTTACTGGCCGTGAATCCCGAAGACGTTAGTTCAACCTTTCATTCCCCAACCTTTTCTGTCCTCTTCGTCGTTGTCTTTAATTATTTTATATTGATTGCAGTATTCACTTTCCCCTGGTATAATAAAAGAGTGTTCCAAAAGATCTAACCAAGCTCAGGTTAGTACCTCGCCACTTCTCGTCTTGCTGTGATCATATTTCTCTCCTAAATGTTTATTTTGTAGGCGGACAATCCCTTGGCAGTAGAAGGTCCTGCTAAGAATCTAAGCAAGCGTAACCGCATAGTGGTTTCCTCATCTTCCTAGCAGGTATCTTTTCGTCCTTATTTTTGGTTTCCCTTCCTCGCATCACTTCTTGACTTCGTGAGTTTCAGGGGCCCCTTCCGAACCTCTTCCTGCTCAAGATGATCGACCACGTCTCCGTCGAGCTCTCAACATAGGTGACCTGACTCAAGTCAAGTCATCCAAAGTGATCTTGGTCCAGCCTGACCCTCCTCAACATCAACAATCTGGCCATCCTCACGAGGTTGACCCCTCGCAGGATGTTCCTGGTGCTTCCTTTGTCGAATCTTCTTTGGACAAGGGTAAACAAAGGGCTCCTGACGAAGATGACCCTGCGTATGTCCCTGATATGGAATTTCTGGGGAAGATCTTCGTTCCAACTCGTGAGAATCCCTCCCTTGGGTCTGCTGCCATCGAGTCTTTAGTCTCTTTCTGCTCCACCTCATTTCTATACGAGGATCCATCTTTCATCTTGAATTCATCCTCAAATATTTCTCTGCAACAACATTCTGCCATCACGGGGCTGGTGAGTTTGATTCATCGATCTAGAGTCTCCTCCCTTTCCCTTTGTTTCTTCTTGTGGGATTTCTGATGTGATTTCCCTTTTCAAGAGCGAAATCGCGGGGTGGCTCACCTCGTGGAACTTTGGCCGGCTCGCTAACAGTTGGAAGGATCTAATGCTCACATCTCCCAACTTAGAAAGCAACTCGCAGATGAGAACGTGGTTTCGTCTAATCAGGGGAAACTAATCGACGAGCTTCGCAGTGAGTACCCTTCCTTTGAGAGTTTATTCCTGCCTTACTTCTCCTTTCAAAGTGACATGTTTCATTCCTCAACTGACTTGTTTCACCGTTTTCTAGGATCCGAGCAGGGGTTGAAGGATCGAGTCCTTCTTCTGTCTCGTGAAAATGAGGACTTATTCCACGAGAAGGAGGATCTTTCAAAGAAGGTTTCCGACCTCCAGGAAGATGTTCGTCTTTTGGATGAAGATTTAACCAAGATGGAAAAGGACGCAGCTTTAATTGCGAAAGTATGTCGTCGAAAGGCTCAAGACGACAAAGTTAAATGCGTCAATGATCTATGTGACTCCCATGGTATACCTCGTGTAATCCCGACCCTTGAGGAGTTCTCCGATGACGAACCTGCTGGAGGTGAACCGATTTCTAATGACGAAGATACAGAGACAGATGGGGATCTCTAGGCTAATCCCCATCAGGATTCCAAGGAAGCGAGTGTGGATGGCGAAGAAGCCATCTTCGTAACTCCTTTGCGGCAGCATCTCCTTTAACTTTAGATCCTTCCATGCTAACATTGTTCTTCTTTTAACTATACTTTGACTGGGCGCTCCCAAGCTTGGGGGCGGGATATTTTTCTTCTTGCTTGTAAATAAAGTGTATTGCCTTTGCATCGTTTAAGACGACACTAATGTTTTTCCCGTGTCCATTTTATGCCAAGTATATACTAGTATGTCTTGCTAGGACATCACTTATTAAGAACATAAAATATAAAGTATATACTTGCCTCTTGTTATTATTAAGTGATGCTTCTCGCCATGCCTTTATTTTTTTGCCCTTCTCCCATCACGGATTAAAATGGAATTTCAAACCATGCCTCTTGCTCCACCGATGCTTCTACTTTATTTTGCTTTCCCCGAATTGCTCCTCTTCCTTGCGTATTATTAGAGGTAAATTTTCGTCGTTCTTATTTATTTTTTTATCTTACGAGGTCTTATTTCGCCTCCTAATTAAGGTCTTTATGTGCCTCACCTTATCATAAAGGGTCTTGTTTCGGCGAAGTTTCAGACACTCATTATTCTTGCGAATAACAACCCCTCAACCTCGCCTTATCAATTTTATTATTACTTCGCGACAATACGACGAGCCTAGTTATTCCCTTGAATAAAAGCCTCATGATATTGTCGTCTTTATTGGTCACGCATCTCCCTAATCTGGAGGGTGTCATCCCTTTATATTCCCCCTGATTGCCCCTTCAAGGAGCTTAACCCTAACATGCATGTTGGTCTCCTCCCATCCGGTTATTACGACATTCAGTTGTTTTCATGACATTTTATCCCCTTCGCCAATATGGCTCGTGGTTACGAAGTCACACCCTAGGTGGGGTTTCTTTAGGATCGAGTGCATCGTAGCTAAGACTTTCCATACGGTCATGTCCGAAACGCTTCAGACTTTACGGGCACCCGCAACTCAACCGAATACGTCGGCGCCTTGGTCATATTTCTGC
Source organism: Papaver somniferum (assembly GCF_003573695.1). Classification (NCBI taxonomy): domain Eukaryota; kingdom Viridiplantae; phylum Streptophyta; class Magnoliopsida; order Ranunculales; family Papaveraceae; genus Papaver; species Papaver somniferum. Next base: position 6,879,886 of record NC_039364.1, on the reverse strand, counting down.
ACCCCCTACCGAAGGCCATCATTAAAAGGGACCCTCAGCGTATAGGTCTTATCATTTCCCCTAGATTATTTTCTCTGAGACTTGTTCACGACACGCGTTAGGACTTGCCTCTTGCACTTTCATGCAAACTAGGGTCATGCTATGGATTCTCAGCCTTCCTAGGCGAAGGTTTGGTTTCCCTGGAAACTTTTATTTTGCTAACTTTGTGCCTTCTAATGCGAGGTCTTATTTGTTTTTTCAAGATTTGTGAAGAATGTGTTCCGAAGAAAATGATCCATTTATAAACCTTGTTTCATTACAAGCTTCATTCTTGTTTGCCGCATTTCGGTTTACATTTATGGATAATATTTCTTGATGTACACAAGGTTCCAAGGATGATCTAACTTTATGTATTGCCGCTCTATCTCGGCATATATTATATTTCCTTCTTCGTACGTATCCTTTCCTTCACAATCTGCTAATTCGTAGGCTCCGTTTCCAACCACTCTTTTTATGATGTAGGGTCTTTCCCACGTCGGTTCCAGCTTTCCTCCTGGTCCTTTCTGATACGGTGGGATTTCTCGTAATACAAGTTCGCCTGGCACAAAACTTCGTTCTTTCACTCCTTTGTTATACTCCCTTGCCAATATTTGGTGGTAATTATTCATGTATTGCAGCGATATTTCTAGGTTTTTTCAAGGGCATCTAATTTCACGAGGATCAGGTCTGTGTTCAGCCCCTTCTCCCATGCTTCTCTTCCGGTGGTTGGGAGGACCACCTCCGCAGGCAGTACTTCCTCTTCCCCATAGGTTAGCAAAAGGGTGACATTCTTGTTGCTTCTCGCCTTGTGGTGTTATATGGCCATAGAACATTGGTAATTTTCTCAACCCATTCTTTATGGTGAGCCTCCAACTTTTTCTTTAATGTATATGCCAGCGTTTTATTCGTGGCCTCCGCATGCCCATTGCTCTGTGGGTACAACGGAGTTGACTTCCCGGATTGAATTTTAAACGCATTGAGTAACGCCCTTACCTTTTCCCCTTCGAACTGCTTCCCATTATCCGAAACGATTAGGATTGGTATTCCGAATCTGCATATGATATTTTCGAAGATAAAATCATAAACATCATTATCTCGTGTGTGATGGAGGGCTTTCGCTTCGGCCCACTTCATAAAATAGTCGGTTGCCACTATCAGATATCTCCTTTGTTTTGTTCCTACTACGAATGGTCCGACGATATCTATCCCCTACATGGCAAATGGCCATACACTCAATACTGAATTCAAGCTCGTGGATGGTGCATGTATCTTTCTCCCGAACCTTGGACATTCTTCACATATCGTGGAGATGTCTTTCGCGTCTTTATGCATTTGTGGACAAAAATACCCCTGTGTTCTAGTCTTTAAAGTAAGAGATCTGGTTCCGCTGTGATTTCAAGCATCCCCGTAATGAATCGATTTCATAATCTCTATTCCCTCCGCTTTTGACGGGCATGTCATTAATGGTCCCAAATACGATCTTCTATACATGATTCCTTCTCGCACCTCGTAATGTGTTGCTTTGCTTTTGATCTTATTCGCCTCTTCCTATCTCGCGAAAGGTATCCATTCGTCATATAATTGTACGTAGGGTCTCTTCAATCATCATATTTCATTTTCAATCCTTCTTCCTCGATGATCATAACCCTGATCTTCCGCTCTTCTCTGCTCACTGATGGTTGCATCAGTCACTAAATCTTGATGTACCCGATTTCTGGGTCTTCAGTCATGGAGGATACATAGGCAAGCGCGTCTGCATGTCCGTTGTTATCTTGGCCTATGTTTCTCCAGATTATGCTTCGTATATTGGTTGAATATTCTCTCACAAGTTGTAAGTACTTCTGCATTATTGGATCAACTGCGTTGTATCTTCCCTCTATTTTGCGTACTACCAGTTGGGAGTCACTAGTGATTCTTATCTCGTCCAGACTCATTTCTGTTGCAATCCTCAAAGCTTGTATCACTTCTTCGTATTCAGTCTCATTGTTAGTAGCTTTGTACTCTAGCGGAAAGCAAAATACTATCCTGACTCCTCCTGGAGAAGTAAACACTATTCCCATACCTCCTCCGCAATAGTTTGATGATCCATCGAAAAATATTTCCCACCTTCGGGGATGACTTGGTTGCAGTAGATCTTCGAGCTTTGGTCGTTTCTCATCCACATCCATCATATCCTCCACCTCTTCGTCTTCTTCTGAAGGGAATTATGAGAGAAATTATGCTATGATATGTGACTTCGTAAAAGTTTGTACTTCATATTTCAACCCAAACTGGTCAATTTGGGTGTTCGATATTTCAACCCTCCCTACTCTTTTGGAGTTCTTTAACACCGAATCTATGGGGATCCTTGTCAAGACTTAGATTTTATGAGTTTGGAAGTAAGTTCGCAATTTATGTGACGCATAAAACAACTCCAATATTAGATTTTCAATCTTAGGATAATTCCTTTCGGCCGAGTTGAAGGTTTTACTGATGTAAAAAATGGGTTTTTCGACTCCCTCATCGGAGCGAAGTAAGACGACACTCAGAGCATTTGGCGTGGCAGCGAGACAAATTAATAACTCTTACCCAGGTTCAGGTTTCTGCAATATGGATAAGTTAATGAGGTGCTCTTTAATATGGTTTAGCGCTTCTTCGCACTCCTGCGTCCATGCAAATTTTTACCCCTTATTTAAGATGTCAAAGAAGCGTTTACACTTGTCTGACGATCTTGAGATGAACCTCCTTAAATCCTCCAACTTCCCATTCAAATTTTGCACATCTTTTACGGTGGCCGATGAGGGCATCTCCAATATGGCTTGTACCTTGGCCGGATCTGCCTCTATGCCTTTCCACGAAACTATGTGGCCTAAAAACTTCGCCGATTCGACCCCGAAAATGCATTTGGCTTGGGTTCGCCTTCATCTTATAATTCCTCATCTATTCGAAAATCTCTTCCAAGTCTTCAACATGATCTCCTGAGTCTTTTGTTTTTATTAGCATATCATCTACGTACACCTCCAACTTTGTGTGTACCCATTTCGCGAAGATTTTTTCTAATATTCACTGGTAAGTAGCCCCTGCATTTTTCAATCCAAACGACATCCTGGTATAACAATATAAGCCTCTTGGAGCAAAGAAATATGTGTGCTCTTGATCTTCCTTAGCCAAAGGTATTTGATTATATCCGCGATACCCATCCACGAATAATAGCCTTTTGTACCCTGCTGGTGATTCAACCGTTTGATGAATATTTGGGAGCGGGAAACTGTCTTTAGGACATGCAGTATTCAAATCACCAAAATCAATGAAAATTCTTATTCCGTTGTTCTTTTTTGGCACCACCACCATATTCGCAATCCAATCTGGGTACTTTGTCGGTCTGATGATTCCGGAATCCATCACCTTCTGAAGTTCCTTATCAATCTGTTCGTGGTATGCCGTGGAAATCTTTCTTATTCGTTTCCTTACTGGCTTCACCGTCGGGTCTAGATCCAGCCTATGACACGCCACTTGTGGATCGATCCCGGGAATTTCGTTCATGCCCCACGCGAATATATCATAATATTTTTTTAATAGCTCGACAAGTCTCCTTTCTTCTTCTGGTTCCATGCTTGTCCCGATCTTTATAATCTTAGGTTCATTGTCACTTCCCAAATTTACATCCTTCGTTGGTTCCACAGCTGCGAAGTTCATAATAGGCTCGCCCAGAGCGGTTGGTTCTTTTATAGGCTTCATGTTAGGATTTCGGGAAACCCTATATGATAACCGCAATCGTACGGTGTCTAACTAGTAGACAGAGGCAAGTAAGGGTCGTTCCCACGAGGAGCGGTGAAAATACTATAATCAATATCTCTAATAATCAGAAATAATGTTTTTTTTTGAGATTTTTATAATTGAGAAATGTAAAATGAAATAATAAAATTAAACTAAAGTAATAAAAGAAATTCAATGGGAGAGTCGGTAACCAGGGTTTATAGTATCCACCACAACTTTTATTCAATTACTGAAATGAAACATAATCCATGAATATTTGTCTATTGTTCGTTCTATCGACATCACCTATTATAAGTATTAGAGTCGCAAATATCGTCGGGACACCCTAAGCATGGTACATCAAAAGACTAAACCAAAGCATGCACCATCAAATTGTGTTAGCGAGAAAATTACACGAAACTAAATATAAGCTCACAAATTTTATTTGGATTTTCTAAGCATAACCCATCAAAGAATTAACCAAGCATGGATCATCAAATAATAAGACAAACATATTTGTAAAACTATCGATTACGCACATAGGTTTTAAAACCGGTGAAGCAACAACTTTTATTTCGATTAATCAATAAATATTGTTCAATAATTAATCTAATCAAATCATAATAGTCTTTTGCTAAATATTATTCAAATGAAAATAGCCTAATACTCTAAGTGGTTTCAACATAAACCCTAGTTACAAGGATTTAGCTAGACATGACTTTCTCAAAATCCATAAACAAATCAAAGAGAATTACTAGCAAATCAAAATGGAAATGAAATTACAAGAATTGCAAACCCTTCTTTTCACTTCCGTAGCCGCGCCTCTCTTTTCTCTTCTCTGGTTTCGGCCTATCGCAAGAGAGAGCTCCCAAACTGGCCTCCCAAAACAGTCACCAGAACCCCTCTTTTTCTTCTTCACAATACAAAAAATATATACCAAATAAAGTCGTGTCGTCATTTTCTTAATTAGCCTTAATTGAAACTTGCATGGTGGTCATCAATGTGATCTCCCCGTATATATTCTTCTTCATTTTGCTTGCATGTATATTTGGTAGATTTAAAAAGAATCCCACAGGTGAGAAAGCAAAAACTTTTTAATTCATTTTTCTCCCTCCAATAAGATATTCACGTGGACCCATTTGTTTGTTCCAATATTCCACTACCTAACAAGATTTCCTTAACAGCTAATTCCTTTTCAACTTCCCAAAACTGGATGTGTAAATATGCGACGACACATGGCATAGTAACCCACTATAATGTGTTATGCTTGCAATTTGCTAAAAATCACACGACTGTTCTTCTGAGCTCCACAAAACCATGATTCAGGGGAAATCATGTGTACGTGCTTGACCTCCTTGTTTTCAATTAGACCGTCCCACTTGTGTATCAGCCCTTCTCTGTCTCGTTTTGGTGTCTCGGGTAACCTTGCTGTTTTTTTTTTGTGGCAAGCATTGTTTTAGTTTCACATTTCGCCATTTATTTTTGGATGATTGGATTTACTTCTACTTTCTACAAAAGCATTAAAATAGTATTATTAGCAACAATATCGAGTCCTAGCTAATATAAATATGGGTACAAAATGTAGCACATACGTGCTTATCACTTCACTGGCTCGCCCTCTTCCTCCGGGATCTCACTTGGTATCTCCCATCCTTCATTTTCATTAGTCATATACACCATTAGATCCCTTTCCTTTTTTGCTTCTAACATGTTCTTCCTTCGCTCCTTCCTTCTTTTCTGTCTTCCTTCGTAGCATTCAATATCCTTCTCGCTGCATTCCTTTGCATCTTCCCGATTTTCCCTTATCTCGCTGATTCCACTAGGAATTGGGAACCGTATTGCTTGGTGGTAAGTGGATGCAACACCTTTGATCCCGTGGATCCAGGGCCTTCCCATAGAGCATTATATGGGGATTCCACATCCACCACACAAACTGTGACTTCTGTTTCTAATTCTTCTGCAAATTTTTTTATGCGTATTTCACCCTTTGGTTTTGTTCCCACTCCATTGAATCCATACATATTGTACGCCGAAGGACCCATGTCAGCGTCGTCGTATCCCATAGCCTTGAACGCCCGATAGAATAGAATGTCTACCGAACTTCCCATATCCACTAGGACCTTGTCCATAGCCCAGACTTCCTTCTTGTTACTTTTGCCGCTTCCTCTTTGCGTTCGTCCCTCAATGATTAAAGTTATAACCAATGAGTCCATATGAGGACCTCCCCCTCTAGGTGCATCTTGTGCTGAGAATGATATCTCTTTTTTCTGCCATTCCTCCAAAGTATCCTTCTTCGCTACAGGGATTATTTCGTTTCCTTCGAAGTCTCTTCTATACACTCTCGAGAGTACATTATCATGAAAATTTTGGATGTATTCCATTGAATGAACTATGGAGTTGCATTGGAACCTTTGAGTTCCTTGATTCGTCTCGCCCCACCATTCTTCTATTCGGCCTTGTTTGTGTGGTGGTAACAACTCCCTATTTGCTATGTAATTCGCGAGCTTCCCCTTCTCTAAGAGACGAAGTATGATCCTCTGGACGTTACGGAAATTCTTCGTGTGATGCCCATGCAATCGATATTATCGACAAAATTCATGGCTCGCCTTCCTTGTTGTTGGTTCTACACCCATATTGGATGGTGCCTGGATTTCCTCAGTCAGTACTACCTCCTCCCATACCTTCTCCACAGTAGTGTTGAGTCTTGGGAGTTTTGGGTTTTTAAACATGGAAAAGCATGGATTATGCTCCCCTGGTTCTAGCACTTTGGTTAGGTGGTATTTAGCCCCATTATCTAGCGGATCCTGATCTCTTTCTCGCAGTATAAGTCCTCCTCTCCCAACATTATGACGTCCCTTCCCTTTCTTGTTTACCCATTGCTCCTCATTTTCTTTTGGCAAGCTCTCTATCTGCATCCTTATATCTTTTAGCTCGCGGATAATCTCCATGTTTGCACTCCTTCCTCGAGTGTGCTTCTTCTTCGCTCATTCTCGCGTTTTCTTTCTTCTTCGAATTTCAGCCTTCAATTTTCACATCTTGCTTCGCTTAATAACCCCTTCAGGTTTATCTCCTCTTCGTATCTTTGTCGTACCTCGTTTCTCATTCTGCCGATCTCTGTTGCCTCCTTATCGCCTGTGTGAGACCCTCTCGTCCTTGGTGTGACTCTCCTTTGGGACGAAATTTTTATTGCCTCCGAGTTCGTGTCTCCCTTCTTTGTTTCGCCAATTGTTCCTTCCTCGCCTGTTTCATAACTTTGTTCTTTTGTCAATCCGCCTCGTACCGCCGTTCCACCATGTTTTCCCGTGCTATTTTATAATCTTTTTCGCTTCAAGGTCCCGTTCACCTTCTCGACGGTGGCTCTCCTTTCCTTTCCTTTTACCGGTCCTCCTTCCGTAGTAACCTTTCTATGTTGGATTTTCCCTTTTACCGAACCGTCCTTTCTTCCCCTCCTGTTCTTCTTCTGAGTCACAACATCTTTCTTGTTTGCAATCGTCATCTCTTCCTTTTCTTCCATTTCTTCCCTTTGTTCCTTTAATCGTTTGCTCCTCCGCACTGCCATCGAGGGTTTTGCCTGGCATGCCACTCTTCCTTTCATTTGTTACCTGCAAATCAATTTCTCACCTCCCACCTTATTCACGCTCTTTCTCAAATTTCCAATCTTAGATCTGGTCAGGATTTGCAAAATCCACGAGATCCCACTGTATAAAACAACTTTGCCAAGATGTCTATCCACCGGATCTTGAGATAATCCAAAATTCTCTGACTCTTAGATGAGGATAAATCCTCAATCCAATACCTGTTTCTGGATGCCAAAATGTAACTACTGGAAATCCAGTATTACACCCAAATAGAAAGTAAACCAAAATCTCAAGACATCACCATGAGTTGCACAAGAATTTATTTTATTCACCAATCAACCAAGAACAAATTACAAGTTTATATCTCTCCCAAACCCTAATCTCCCTTTCACTACTTAACCTACCACTTACTCCAAAATACGATCCCCCTCCTATGCCCAAGGATTCCTATTTATAGGCCAAAATAACCTTAGTGGGATACAACTCGGTTTATTTCGCTCAAGGTTACATTTACATAGCAGATCTACCTTTTATTTCGCCTAATCTACTTTTGACTAAGTGTTCCTTTCCTTTCGCTGACACCTTCGAGGACTTGTCGGGACAACTGTCTCTTTTCTTGTCTGATAGCCCATCATCTTCGCGAACCAACTTCTCTGCCAAGTAATCTTGCTTCGTCCATATTTTGTTCCTCCTAGTTGACTTCCCAACTAAGAAACCTTACTTCGTTTCTCCTTCTTATATGTCTTATCTTGTTAGCTACTCCTTCTTTTCCTTCGCTGATTTTGGACTTCGCAACATTCCTCGCCTGTACACTTTATGCTTCGGGCATTTATTAAGAAGTAATGATCTCTCTGACTTCTTGATTAGACTCGTCGCTGACGAGATATTTGGGAAAGGGTACAAGATCTTCTAGAATGACCTACTATGTATATTTCGTGTCTGCTCGTACATCCACGTGGCGAGACGTATTTCGGTATCCACAATAACTACTTGGCTACGAGAGTGTCATGTTGGAGTTTTGAGTTGACTTTAACTACAGGAACAAGACGAAATTAACAGGTGTGTGGATTTGTCAAAGTATATAGAGAATTAGAGACCATAATAAGAAAATGGCACGTAACGAGAAGGACCACATTTGACCATATTAGAAAAACAAAATTACTTTTATAAGAAAAGGCTTGACAGAAATTTCACTATCGGGAGTCAGGATTACATTTTCGGTTAAAGAAAGGGTTAACAAAAGAGTTTGGCAAATACTTGTTTGCCAAACTTAAGAAAAAGTTAACGAAAAAAAGCTTTAGAAAAAGTCAGTTGCTTGGCTTGTTTGCCGATCAAGACATAAGAAGAAGCCACTTGCCGATGAGCCATTGAACCTTGAGACTCTGATGTGACTCCTAAGTGTAGTTGGTCCATAAACCACGTAATATGTTCGTAAACTTTCGCTCGATCCTGACCACGGTGGTTTTTTCTCTTTGGCACTGCTCCCTTAATGTTTGGTCCCTCCTTTGAATTTTCCTTAAAAAACTTCTGTAGGAAAGTGTTATAAAGTACAACAATTCATACCGTGTTTTATCCCGTATGAGAACTCAAAGGCAGTCCTTAATGATTTTGTCATTGCGATAACGAGTCAATGCTGTTCTTCCGGCTTGTGCACACAGGAAGAACAGATATACAAAGTGTTTCAATATTAAGTTACGATTGAAAGTCAAATATGTTTATAAGGTCAACTCCTGACTGAGTCACCTCCAAAGAAATTCTTCTAATTGACCTACCTTGATTAAAAAATGAAAATGAAACTATGGATTACAACTAAATCATAATTATGCATGGTTTGATATCCTTAATTAAGTAGAATATGTCACTGTTGGGTTATGGTTTGAAAATTAATGCAAACACCACCGCCACTTGAAATATCCTTTTCTGACCTACCTAATATATGTTTCTTTGTCATGGTCATACGTACTGTACCTGTAAAATCTGACTTATCTTGCAAGAGTCATCAAGAGTGGAAACTCATAAAGATCTTCATTCTACGTACGTAATTTCTTCAACAAAATACTTTACTTTCCATATCAAGGATAAAGTAGCTGTTTCATTTTAGTCCACATCTCTAAAGTTGTTGGATTCTCATAGAACAAGCTATATTGCATATGGATTGAACAAACCCATCGGAACACAAGCTCAAAAGGGAGTTTTTATTCATTTCAAGAAATGGGTAAATAAATTTGCCAAGGAATGTATCTAATGTAAAATTAAGAATAAAAATAATATATTTATTTGACGATCAAATGCAAGTCACATTTCTTAACAATATTTAGAGATGAATTATCCCATTTTAAGATATGGGTTATCTTAATTCATTTAAAGAATCAATGTAATACCAAAAAAATATTATGAATAGAAATGTGTTGGGTTCTAATTCTTCATGCTTCTTTGATAAGTTTCTATGAAGTCGTAAATTCTCTTCAATGCTATTTCTAATGTTGCTTCACTCATATTAGCAAAGCATACCCTAAACCAACCAGGTTCATCACAATGACAAGATGATCCAGGAGATATATTCAACTTAACTTCATTCACCATTAAATTCCAGAGTATCAATTCACTTTCTTTTGTGTAGCTCTTCAAAAACGGACTTAGATTCATCCAACAAAATAATCCGGCGTTTCCTTCTAAACAATCAATTCCAGCTTTTCGTAGCCCATCAACAATTAAACCATATCTTTTGTTCAATCGTTCTCTGTTAATCTTAATATAGTTTTCAGTGAACTTCGTATTGGATAACATGGCAGCTAAAAGATTTTGTGTTTGTGATGATACTAAACTAAAACTTGACATCCTTCTTGCAGTTGTCACAACTTTATCATTGTATGAATAAATTGTTCCAACTCTAAACCCTGGTAACCCTAAATCTTTTGATAAACTATAAACAATGTGAACCCTTTCCGCATCTTTGTAGTGTCGTGCTTCTAGTATTTCTGCAACGCTTACGAATTCAGTTGAAGAAAAAACTGACCCTGAGTATATTTCATCTGATACGAGGTGAATGTTTTTACGAGTAACAAAGTCGAGTATCTCTTCGAGTACTTTACGTTCCATAGCTATACCTAGTGGGTTTGATGGGTTTGTAATCAGAAGTCCTCTAACTTTGATGTTCATTGATTCAGCTTCTTTGTATGCATCTTCCAATGCTTGTGGAGTAACTTGAAAGTTATTCGAGCTGTTGCAATGAACAGGAACGATGTTTACACCAGTTCTCCATCTTAAATCTCTATCAAATCTGTCAATCAAGAAAACAAAAAGAAACATTTAATACTAATTTTAAACACAAAGATATATATGGATCATTAAATCAAAATAAAAAATTACGAGATTGCGTTAAAGTTCGTATAGTGATCATTACTCACCCTGGGTAGTATGGAGTTGGAACCAATAAAGCATCACCAGAGTTTGCTAAAATGAAAGTTAAGAGTTCATTTGCAGCTGTTGCACCAGCGGTAAGAACCATTCTTTCGGGGTCGAATTTCACTTTGTCGCCTCGGATTTTCCCCATGAAACTTGCCATTGCTTTTCTAAAACTTTGCAGACCATGATAATCTTGAAATAAAGCGTTCTCTCTGAAGCTTGAAATCCCACTACTTTTCCTTGTTGTTGGTTGTTTGTCTGCATTGTTTTCCAAGTATTCTTCTAGTAAATCAAACGAAACCTGTTCAAAACAACGCAACTAATATCAGAAACTAGTTCCCATTAATGAAAATTGAAAAAGACCCGAATGTAAGAGAATTTTGAGGTGATGGATGAATACTTACTTGATTTTCAGCTAAACCCATCTGAATAACACCAGAAGGATTAGTAATCTCATCATAAGGGTTCTCATCATAAGCTTTCCATCCAGCAAAGTATGGAGAATCTTCTCCATGAGTATCAGAGTTTGCAATGTTCGATAACTCAATACTACTAGTAGTAATAGAACCAATCTCAATAGCCATTAATCTAGCTAGATATATGGAATATGAATTCAGTTAATCAAATAGTATACTCAATATTAATTTTTGTAACAAATCCAAGAGCTAGAGTTTGAGAGAGAGAGAGAGAGAGAGTGAAGAATGAATGAAGAATGAATTGAGTGATGAGAAAACCATGAGAGAATTAGAGTCCTTATATAATAAGAAAAAAGCAAAGTGAGGTCTGGTCTAACCTCTTTTACTTAGAAATGATAATAATTTAATTAGTTTAAATTAAGTTTCTCTCAGTAAATCTCTACAAAGAAGAACCAATGATTGATGAGGTCATGAACAAAACCAGACCTCAACTTTACAGAATATTGGTGAAGTGATAGTAGTAGTTTTTTCAACTATCTTAAATACATGACAGCTAGCTGGGTATAATGTGATCTTGTCAAATCTACATCAAGGAAATATGGTGGTTGTTGTCGATATATAATATTAGATGATGAGGTACATATATGGACTTCTATCACTTTTCGTTTTTCGTTTTCTCTTTGAAAGTTTTACTCAATCACTTTTTTTGTTGACTTCTGTACTTACTTTTTTCTTTACTATAATTAGTTTGCGGGTACTCGATCACCTTATCTTTTCCTGCTTTAAGTTTGGTACATCTTGTTGATTGACCTCCCAAATTCAATGGTCTTTGACAATCAACGGTGACTAAAGATGACCAAATCAAAGCCGAATAGCCTGAATGTAAATTCTAAAAACAGTTTGATCTAAGTGTTCTAATTTTACAGCCACGCATTAAAATGCCAAAAAGAAAAAAACTAAACTATATTTGGCAATAGCTATGGTATTTTGTCTGATTCCTCCCCAGATGTAAATTGTTGAAATGAGGATTGCTGCATAAACTTTTATGCTCATGCATTTACTCTTTCAAGAACAAATAGCACATGAAATTATGTATAGTGGCATGCACATATGCATATAATATGCCTAGTTATCATTCATGACTATATATGTATTGGCCTGGATAATGTTCAAATAGGGCATGATTCATGACACCAAGTGCCAAATCTCAACAACATGAGATTTTCTTTATCAAATAGGGAGAATACTGAATTCATCGACCAGCTATAATTTGAGAATAAATAATATCATCCAGTCAAATATCATCCACTCAAGTAATCAGGGAAGTATCAGTTGGTGCATGGGATTCACCACTACCTGCTGCTTATTGTCTAAATCAAGTAATAACTCGAGGATAGAATAACACACTAGTTTTCTAAGCAAGCATGAAACAAGGCTCTACTTAGTTTAAACGATAGATATAAGCAACAGCACATTATATTAAAGAGGATAATAATGTTAGTAACTTAGTAATATATGGAGCGTGCCTCACACTTAACGTTAGGCATATTCATTTACTATTTCTTCGAGAATTTCTTTTAATCTCAACTGAAACATGCCTCACACTTATACGGCAGCTATTTCTTCGTGGCCTAAGTCTAAAGCGAACACTAGAAAAGCAAATGTGATAAACATCCTTCCAGCTGCTATCATCTGGGAACCTTGTCGCGCAGAGGGATCAAATAGAATTCAACAACAAGTCTTAGCTCACATCAAGCATATTTGTTCTTTAATTTGGTCGTTTAACAATCCCAACTTCCTTTGTTCTTTAACCACCACTAGCATTTTCTTTGTCTTGGTGGTCTTGGGGATCAGTATGTTGTTCTATTCAAGTGGGTTGGTATGCTTTCAGTTTCAGGGTATCTCTTCCCTTTAACTTTCTTTGCAGTGGCCTTGGTGTTGGTTTCACCTTGTTAGAGAAAATGAGTTCTAAATTATTTTTTAGTTTTTGGTGTTAGTACATTTTGATCTTACGACCTTAAGCGTTACTGAGGACACTAGTTCATTTCACTTATTTAAATGAAAGATTTGGTTGGGGAAAATAAATGCGGAATATGAAAACTCTCCATTTCGGCATTTCCTAGCAGTCCAAGACTCCAAGGAATGATCCTAGGTGTATGGGCTTGGGCTCGAGGGTATGGACGTGGGTTCAATTCAACCAAGATCTTTATTTTGGACTAAGTAAATTTGTTTAGCAAATCATAGAAAACAGAGGAGAGTTAACTAGCATTATTGATTAACAACATCAGTTCAGTATGTCTGAGTTAGGTACCCTAATAATTCTTAGTGCCCCGCAATGTGTACATAACTACATATATTAGGTATACATCGTGGATTTTTGTGTATAAACACAAGCTGTTAACCCTCAACTTCTATGGATACGTCGCTGACTTGTAAGTGAGATTTTAAATTTTAATTGCACACGAATACACGCCAACTCTCCTCATCCTGTACCATAATACTAATTGTATATGGTGGTGCCAACTACGTACGATTACGTACATATGGCCACACTCCAAATTAAGTCTGTGGGAAACCATGGGTTTGGGGAGGTTGAGCCTGTTCTTCCTCTCTCTTTGGGTTGGCCCCCTATGGGGATATGAACCCTCTATTGAAAGTTTTATTTCTCCTGTAAACTAGACTTAACTATTTGCCTTTTCTCCTGCTTATGCATGCCCGTCAATTATTATCATTCAGTCGGTTAAGATCAAAATTGCTCCGAGCTAAAGCCATAGACCGTATATTTGATAGGTTACCTACAAAAATTATTTCATAAACTTCGTTATCGTCGATCACCAAAGAACAAAAATCCATTTCTATGAGATAATTTTTTCTAATAAGTTGATTGAAGTTTTTGTTTCGTATCATCTTTAAAATTTACATAAGCTGATTAAAGGTGAATTTTGTTGTTATTTAAGCCCTTTTTGTGCATGCCTTGGACATTTTAATAAGGTGATTAAAGGTGAATTTTGTTTTTAATTAACCTGTTTTTGTATTATTCTTATCATTTTAATAAATTAATTATAGGTGAATTTTGTTTTTAACTAATCCTTTTTTAGGTATTATTTTGGACAGTTTGATGATGTAATTAAAGGTAAATTTTTTTTATTTAACCTTTTTTTATTTTTTTTTGTATTCTGGTGGTAGCTGTTCGGTACTAGATGTGATCCACGATCAGCAACATCTGTGGAAGATCAAATAAATCTGAAATCTCCTCCTTTTGAATTTTTAAGTTTTAAATACTTCTTATTTGTTAATTATAAAGATTAATCTCTTTTTTAAGTAAATAAAATAAATTCCAGCACCATGACAACCTACAAGCACACGCTCATATGCTTCGGTTGGAACTTATATGAAAATTATATTTAAGTAAGAAAATAAATTTATTATAATTTTAAATAATTTTCGATGAGATTGCCTCCAAAATTTAGACATAAGGTGAAGCCATGCACCTGAACTTATTTTCAGTTTTAAACTAATCACAAGTATAATGTCAATATGGGATCCAGGATAATCAAGAATAACATCATAAGTGATGTCAGTTTGGGATCTTAATTAATTATTTTATGTTTTGATGTTGGGAGATTAGAGATCATAGTTTACAACTAATACTGATTTTGACAAACATCTGCTGGCTCTAAAGCTACTTAGGAACTTTCTTATTAAGGTTTCAAATCACATTATTATTCCTTTAAATTGACTTTCACATCTAATCATGATTTTGACACAATTTGGTCAAAAACACTAAACTATACCATTGACAATCGAGCAGTATGGTGGTTGTCTTCCTCAACAACACATTTAGCACCGTCATCCTTGCAATGTATGTAGTTAATAACCTGTAGCTTCTAGGAAACTAAAGCTGAAGTTTCCTGGAATCTCAGCTGGGGAGACCCTGAGGCCTAAAACCTTGAGGAAAGACCATATTATTATACCCTTCAAATTTTGATCCCACCACCATAAAATTACAAAATCAATACCACACGGTTACATACATTATCTAATTAATTAGCTAGTTCCATGGCCAGTCCTAGTCAAAACAGTGATACTAAGACATTAGCTGTTTGACATGAAAGCTTATACCTAATCATTAATTTAAGTAGGACATACGATAATTAATTAAGTATCTCATGATTTTGATAGATAGTGTGTACGTGCAACGACGTTATGGACGTGTGGAGGATCAGGGTTTGGTTGTTGTCTGATTAGATAGCTAATACCGTGTGGGGACTTGCTCCATGTCTCGTTAGCAGCAAATTTTAGCAAAAGTAGCATGGCCTTGGCTCCATGTCTCCATCCACTCAATACAAAATTACGTACGCACGAACACATGTATTTATTTGATAGATGTGTACACAACTTTTGGTATTCTAGTGTTTTGGTGTAAAGTTGTTTCTTGATTTTATGCGAGTTTAGCAGCTTAATTTAAAATCTTTTAGTTGGTACAATGAAATGAGTTTTCGGTTTGGATGGAAATTTCCAAGAAATACTAACAGGCAGCAATATATGCTTTTTCATATGGGAAACCAGCTAGATTGCCGGAACTGCACGCTTGCGAAGATGGAAACTAACGATAGTTATTTTGATCGTAGCCAATCCAAAATATAAATGAATCCTACGCGGATTTGATCATATATAGAGCCTTTAGTTTATAAGGTTTAATCTGTTTTTGCCCGGTAACTTTCCAGAAGTGAAAATCAAGAATTCTTGTACTATTGCAAACTAACATAAATAATCGGACGACGAAAAGGGAGTCTTTTTACGTGATCACTATAGGGTTAAAAATCCAATTCGGTTCAACGTTGTTCTCTTTATTTTATTTGATCTTTTATTCATTTAACTGGACATGAATTGAACGTCCTTTCTTTAAAATTGATTTGATAATTGAAGAGTTATAATCCTCAGCTATTAGTAAGCACCATCAAATCGATCAAAATTCAAATTGACCTTAGATTATTTTGACCTAAAAACGTTAAAAAAACCATGGTCTAATCTAATTTGTCACAGTTTCATTCGGTTTAAATCAACTCAACCAAATTGGATAGAAATTTATCATTCTTTTCAGAAATGGTTTGATAACCGACGATTTGGGATTCCCAAATATATCTCAACTCCATCAAACCGAATGAATTCGATCGATTTTACCTTCAATCGCTTCAAATGAAAACAAAAAGTTGAAAAAGCATGGTGTACAAAAAATGTGATGTAAAACAAAACAATTAGCAGCGGGTGTTCCTAATTTTTTTTTGTTGCAAATTAAAACACTTTAAATATACATAAAATTGGTTAAAAAGATCAAAATCAATAATTTCTGGGTGAAAAAGATATCTAGGTTTTGATACTGTTTAAATGGACAAAAATGTAAAAATAGTCAGGATGTAAACCGTTTCATCCTACCCATTTTCAAATATTTTTTTTTATTTTTAATTTACATCAGGATGCATCCAGTTTCATCCTCGCTATTTTTTAAATTTAAGCCAGGATGAATCCAGTTTCATCCTTGCTATTCTTTTTTGTCCATTTCACCCGTAATATTTTTTACTCGTCCATTAAAATCATGTTTTAAAAATATTTGGACAAATGACCCATTTTCCGTTAAATAAAATTAAATTGGAAAGAATTTTAAACAAATTTTCGGTAGGCCCTTCGCCATACGCGGTAATCCAGTAATATGACTGAAGAAAACTAGAATATAATAGCGAACTACTAGTCTGCAACCCTTCAATTTTAGTAACATCATTATTTTTAAGTAGGATCATATGTTTGATCGGATCTTATAAGAGAACTTAGCAAAAAAAAGAAAAAAAGATCTTATAAGAGACTAAGCTTGGTTACGAAAATTGGCCAACTCTCGATGGTACATATACTGTGCTTGGATTTGGGGGAGTGCGACCTAGTAAGGAAAGGTCTTAGACAGTGTTAGGCTCTATTCGGTCGCACACCTTACACTGTGTTAGGCCCGCCACTACCAGTACAGTAAGGATTTAAATAGAGTTTTTTTTTACGGTGGTGCTATTCACAGCTCTAAAACACCACTCTACACACAGTTCAACAACATCTAAGCCCTACATCTTTCAAATGGTGAACCCTTTTATTTAATAGTGGGTCCTGGCTAAATATCCCTGAACCACTACTCTTGTGACACCTCGCATTGAGTGGTGAATAGAGCTCTAAGTGTAGAGCCGAATATCATTTTCCTTTTTTTTGTGTTATTTCCCCGTATATTTCTACATTCTTTTTGTGAATTTCTTTTTTCATTTATAATCATTACTTGTCAGTTTGGATTTGTGTTAGGACAACACTCGAGCCTAAGCTTAAGACAAGATTCAAGCCTAAGTGTGGGACGTGATTCACTTCTAAGCTCAATCTAGGATTTAATCCAGCTTTATGGAAAAGACATGAGCCTCAGCCACATAACTTGAACTCGACTCAGCTTAGTCCAACAACACTGTTAACTCGTGATGTGTAATATCCTTGAAATCGTGTTAGCCTACAACTTATGACCTGGCGAGTAAACTCATAAGACTCGTTAATGTCCCTGAGTCTATGATACCTATAACATTGAACTCATCACATATGATATTTATGAACTTGTTAAAACCAACAACGTCTCTGAACTACAAGCACGTTCATGGCACTAGTAATTTAGTCCTTTAAATCTTGCAGGATCGTCTATGGGACCCTCACAAAGAGAATTAGGTCTTTGCGTTCCTGATAGACAAACACCAGGCCCCAACTCTTTTCTAGGAAGGATTTACCCATACTCCTCTCACGAAAAGATGACCATGCTATCTTAACTGTAACACCCACACTTTTTGCATGACATATGTTCAAAGATATGTCTTTGCATGAGATAAAGCTTCATCTCATGATTTCATTACACATCCATAATATGTTTTTCAAAGAACTGGAATTACAGCAGTATGGTGCATCACACAAGCCAAGAGATAAATTCATCGTTGTGATGCAATTTGTAAGTTGTGCAATATTGGCCATGAACTGGTAATGCACCTTCTCGTAATTTGTTGTCGCGGAAGCAGGTGGACTTGGTATGTGAGACATTACTCTGAAAATATGTATGTAGAAACGTGAACGGAACATATATAGGTAATGGGTGTAGTTTGAAGGTGTATAAGGCAGAGATGCATCACTAAGCTACAAATCTTAAAAAAAAATGAAGCATATATGATGCAAAAGCATCATTGTTGCTGTGTATCCTTGTCCGTGGAGCATATGATGCGCAAGCATTAATGTTGTTCTGATCCGTGAACCAAAAATGGATGCATTGTGAATAAAATACTGTTTGAGGGTGAAAACAGTTTCTGCTGATTTTGGAAATTTCGAGTGCGTGGGTGAGAAATGAGTCTAAACCCTAAACAATGTACTGCAAGGAAGTACTTTGATTCGAGAGATCAATCTGTACAAATACTGCCTAAACCAAGAAATGGCCGTTCCTGACTTTCTTCGGTCACAAAGTGAAGGAGAAGGGTTGGTCTAGGGAGGGAAGCGAAGAGAGTGTTGAGATCAGAATAGTTGATTCGGGAAGAGTAGTTGTTTGACGACTTGTATAGGAAAGTGGAAAGCTAACCGATGGGAAAGCTAACAAGTGATTTCCGAATGTTGTATTCTCCTGACTAAAACTTGTCTTTGGTGGAAATAGGTGAGAATTATTTATACAAGTCGCAACGAAACGTACCCGGGTCTCGTAAGAAGTGGAAACGGTTGAGTAAATGGAAGAAAATGGTAACGGGTAATGCCTGGCATTGATGTTTCCATAATGAAGGAAATGTTTCACCATTACTTCTTGTATTTACTAACCGCCTCACCCTTATGACACTTTCCTGTAACGGGCGGAGTGTACGCCGCACGCTGTAAACCGCCAGACCAGTACCCTGATGATCATACCCCAATTTGTGAGATGTTTTGATGTCTCGAGTGTTTTCGTGGAAAACGTGTAGCATGTTTCTAGGTATGGCGTGGCCAAGGGATTTGGCGTTTGTAGCCAAGTTGGTGCCGTGACCAAAGAATAGGCATCGTAGCCAGGTTGGTGCTGTGACCAAGAGTTAGCATCACAGCCAAGACATTGCCACGAGTCGTTTGGTTGAAGGTTTGTACGGATGAGATTTGCATCTCAGGAGGAAGGGTAGCCGTAGATTGTTGCAACCCTTCGTTTGTCAACCAGCAGCATAGTTGCAGCGCTTGCATGCTCTTGGCATGACCAAATTAGGGTTTTGGCGTCGTGGCCAAGAGATTGCCACCAAACGATTTTCCATAGTGGTGCACCTGGCATGGTTGGCATGCCTTGGCGCGGAGATGTGGCTGGAATGGTATGCCATTAGCACCGTGGTGCGGCTGACATGGTTGGAAAGCCTTGGCGCGAAGATGTAGCTGGCATGGCATGCCATTGGCACTGTGGTGCGGCTGGTATGGTTGGCATGCCTTGGCGTGGAGATGTGGCATGCATGGTATGTCATTGGCACCGTGGTGCGGCTAGCATGGTTGGCATGCCTTGGCGCGGAGATGTGGCAGGCATGGTATGCCATTGGCACCGTGGTGCGGCTAGCATGGTTGGCATGCCTTGGCGCGGAGATGTGGCTGGCATGGTATGCCATTGGCACTGTGGTGCGGATGGCATGGTTGGCATGTCTTGGCGCGGAGATTTGGCTTTCATGGTATGCCATTGACACTGTGTTTTGGCTGGCATGGTTGGCACGCCTTGGCGCGGAGATGTTGCTGGCATGGCATGCCATTGGCATTGTGGTGCGACAGGCATGATTGGCATGCCTTGGCGCGGATATGTGGATGGCACGGCATGTCATTGGCACTATGGTGCGGCTAGCATAGTTGGCATGCCTTGGCGCGGATATGTGGCTGGCATGGCATGCCATTGGCACTGTGGTGCGGCTGGCATGGTATGCCATTGGCATTGTGGTGCGGCTGGCATGGTTGGCATGCCTTGGCGCGGAGATGTGGCTGGCATGATATGCCATTGGAAACGTAGTGAGGCTGCCATGGTTGGCATTCCTTAGCGCGGAGATATGGCTGACATGGCATGCCATTGGCACTGTGGTACGACTGGCATGGAGATGTGGCTAGCAAGGCATGCCATTGGCACTGTGGTGCAGCTGGCATCGTTGGCATGCCTTGGCGCGGAGATTTGGCCGGCATGGTGGTGCGGCTGGCATGGTTGGCATGCCTTGGCGCGTATATGTGGCTGGCATGGCATGCCATTGGCACTTTGATGCGGATGGCATGGTTGGCATGCCTTGGCACGGATATGTGGCTGGCACGGCATGCCATTGGCACTATGGTGCGGCTAGCATGGTCTGTTGTAGTGAGTGTGCAAGGCAGGGTCATTTCCACAGGGACTAGGGTGTGTAAGTTGAAGTTTTATAGGCTATTCTAGCTAAGCTAAGTGATGACAGTGAGTAAGAAGCAAAGGTGGTGACAGTGACAGTGAGTGACAAAGATTGATAGTGGCAAAGGAACCAAGGCAGTAACACAGGCAGTGATAAAGAAACAAAGGAAGTGAAGTATAGAAGGGACTAGGGTCTTGAATCCACCCTTTTCCTAAGCTAAGTCCTCCAACTATGTTCTTGTCCCTTGTTAGTTATCAGTCAGCTTCTAGGCTCTCTGAATAACTAGATGACAGTTGCGGTTCAAAGCCGGCTGTTCATCTAAGGGTTGGTCTAGAAAGATTAATAAGAACACTAAGATGAATCTAATCCTAGTAGTAGTTGGGGCTCTCACACTGCAACTACCCGCAGAGAAGCTTGCTTAGTGTTTTAATAACTTAAAAGGATATTCAATCCTAGACAGTTCAAGCACAACAAGATCAGAGCATGGATGGGACAAATACAATTGAAATTTACAAAATAATTTAAACTAAGAACTAACCCTTGAGGCACTTGCTATTCCAGTCCTCTTGGGTGAAGCACTGGCTAGCCCAGGCATGCCTTCAACACAACACCCACAACCCATACTTATACTCAATTACACTTTACAAGCAAAACCCCCAAAACAGTAAATTAGGGTTTCTGAAAATTGAAATTCAGTTTACCTAATCTTTGATAATGGCTTCTGTACGTCGACCCATCCCTCTATTTCTTCTCCTGATGCTACCCATGCCTCCAATTCTGACGGCTTAGATTGGAGTTAGGTACTATGATGTTTGACAGGAGCTTCAAGATTTGATGATCGGTGATGAGGCGACCGTTGGATGATGTGATGGATCCAATCTGACGACTCTCATGGAAATGGGTATGGATATTGAAAATGGATTTGGGTAAGGGTTTTGGGACTTGGGTATGCCAAGCCCATATCTTCTTTAAGGACAATTCTTCCTCTTCAAGCCCACTTCTAGTTGATCCGGCTCTTGCAAACATCATTCTTCGCTGCCTTTCTGCGGGAGTCTTTGCCGTTTCTTTGCTCTTTTCGCTCCGTGAGTTAACCAGGCTTTATTTAGTACCTAAAAATGTAAAATTAATTAATAAAAATATTTATTCTTGAAAACAATGAAAATACAGAATACGGGATAAAATGTAGAATTAATGCACAAAAGATGAGTTAAATGCCAAGAAAAATATATAGAAATATGCACTTTTTAGCACTCATCAAATACCCCCAAATCTGAATTTTACTTGTCCTCAAGTAAACAAAACTAAGGAAATCCTAACTATACCACTGTCGCTGGTCTCTCGATTGCATTTAGCGAATGCAATAAGCCTTTTAAACCACTAAGTGTCCCTAGTGGACGAGTGAAGTCTCGTGAAGGTTTGCTTAGAACGTACCTACAAAGTTCTAGGACAAAATATAAGCTCAGATTCCATGAAATGTGACATGTGCAAGACAGTAGAAGCTCACAGCAAAATGAAGATGTCAATCTAGCTATCAAAGGCACAATCCTAACACTGATAACAGATAAATACATGTGATAAGAGTGTAAAGTGTATCTACACATGTGTAACGAAAGATCGGATGTTATGACTACTAATCACCAAGAGATAGTTTCTCAGGCTAAGAACCGAGGTCGAAATCTAGCTAGCTGTCCGGACTTTACGAGAATTGCGAATGAGTTGGAGGTATTTAACACTTTCTCGCGTTGTACATCAATGGCGTACACCCTTCCTTGCTTACTAAAACAAAAAATGACTCTTATTTACATTGACTACTCTCTTTTATTTTTGGACAAGAGAGAACTATTTTCTTTACATGACACAAATGGAATTTGATAAATACTTAATTTTTTTGTATTTTTTTTTTTTAACATGGTAACACTTTTGATACATATACAAAAGGAAACAAAAAATTACATTACTCTTAGCAAGAGGTAGCCCTTTTTGATGCACCCAGTTAAATTCGATGGTTGTCTTTCTTAATGTAACCTCCACCTTCTATCCCAACCAACCAAAGAACAAGCTAGTCAAGTTTCGTTCAGTATTCTAAAGTGATTGGCAATCGTGACTTCCGATAGAACACCTCAAGGATGAGGCTATACATGTATTGGTAGATCGTGCGCGTGCAAGTTTCTTATCACTATGTGAATTGTGCTAGAATCAGGGGTGCCTAAATATCTAGACTAAGAATCCTTATGTTTACCTACGTGCACAAGAGTCAACATTTCAAGGTAAATGAGCTCCATTTTTATGTTTTTTTTTTAATTTTTTAATTTTTTATTTTGATTTTTTCATTTTTTTTAATTTTTTTTTTAACAAAAAGAAAGAGTTCAGTTTTCAATTATAGCATGTGATCGTGGTATCTATACCTTACCCCCAAACCTAAACTAAACATTTTCCTCAATGTTCCAAAATATGAAAAGAATTATAACATACGAAGATGATTATGCTTGAGAAAAAGGAAAGAGAATACCCGATTTGACGGCGAAAGCAAAATTCGAACTCCGTTATTCAAGGCAAAAATCCAACATATTTCAGTTAAGAGTCACATTGGATTAGCAAAATATGTACAAAAGAAACAAAAGATTTAACTAAGAAACTATCTACTAGATTCTATACAAGAAAATTTGGTTTTTAATGGGATTGGACTTTTTGGGAAAAATTTGGTTTTGTCGAAAGACATTTGGTTTTATTGGGAATGAAAAGCATTTGGTTTTTGATGGGAAAGAGAAAATTTTGGTTTTTAGGGAAAAAGAAAATTTTGGTTTTTAGGGAAAATTTTGGTTTTTAGGGAAAATTTTGGTTTTGTCGAAAGACATTTGGTTTTGTTGGGAATGAAAAACATTTGGTTTTTAGGGAAAAAGGCCCAGCTGAAAACTTATAGTTTGAGTACGAGGCCCAACTGTTCAGTAAACCAATCCCAGAAGTTAAGTTTCAGTTGGGTTTTGGGCTAGCTGTTTAGCCAAAAGACTAAGCCCAACTGGGATTTGAAAACGTTTTACAAATTTTTGTTTTGGGTCAAGCCCACAGTTCAAAAATTCAAATTTCAGGGTTGAAACCCACAGTTCAGAAACATTCAGTTGCTTGAAATCATACAATTTCAGTTTCAAATTTTTGCTAAGAGCCCAGAGTTTTAATGGGAGAATACAATACCCCAAACCCAGTAAACTGGGTTGTATGCTTAGCTGGTTTTTGCCTCAGCCCAGTTGTTCTGTTTTTATTTTTAGTTGCACAGCCCAGTTGGGCTTGGTTCTTTGCACCAGGCTCAGCAACAGCAGCTACAGCAGGTTCAGGCTTCAGCAGCAGCACAGCAGCAGGCTCAGCAGCAGCAGCAGCAGGACCATAAGGCACAGAGCAATAGCAGAACTAACAGCAGCTGCAGCAGCTCAGCAGGCAGCCAGCAACAACAGCAGCAACATCAGCACCAAGCAGCCATCAACAACAGCAAGTCAGGCAGCAACAGGCCAGCAGCAAGGTGGCAAGCCCAATGGTACCTGCACTCAACAGAGATGATCAGTCTCTTTGAAGAAAAGTGAGGCAGAAGCAAGGGAAGAATGCAATAATGAATATGCAGTGCAAGATGCAAAAATGCAAGATGATGCAAATATGAAGATGAAGATGCAATGATTACAGCTAAATGCAGATGATGATGCAGGAGATGCAGAACTACAGTTACATGCTAAGTTACAACTAAAGCAGCTAAAACAGTTATACTAAGTTACACTAAACAAGCTAAGTTACAGCTAAGTTTGAAAACAGAAAAGCAAGAGCACAATTTTTTTTTTTCAACTACACAGCACCAGTCCCCGGCAACGGCGCCAAAAACTTGGTAGGCCAGGGAATGTATAAGAAACAAGAGCAAAGGATAAGGAGAGACAGAAAGACCTACATGTTATACCTGCAAGTGCACAGGGTCTGTTGTAGTGAGTGTGCAAGGCAGGGTCATTTCCACAGGGACTAGGGTGTGTAAGTTGAAGTTTTATAGGCTATTCTAGCTAAGCTAAGTGATGACAGTGAGTAAGAAGCAAAGGTGGTGACCGTAGTGAGTGACAAAGAGTGATAGTGGCAAAGAAACCAAGGAAGTAACACAGGTGATGAGTGCCAAATATTGTATATATTTATCCCTTTTTGTTGGCATTTAACTCATCTTTTATGCATTAATTCTACATTTTATCCCATATTCTGTATTTTCATTGTTTTCAAGAATAAATATTTTTATTAATTAATTTTGCATTTTTAGGTAATAAATAAAGTCTGGATGACTTGGAGCAAAAAGAGCAGAGAAGTAGTGAAAAGCCGGGAGAAATCACGCAAGGAAGCCGCGAAGAATGGTGCGCACAACCTCATTTTCTACACAAAAAAACGCCTCCGTTCTCAGCCATCAGATCAGCTCTCAGAAGCATCCGATGGTCGCTCCTTCATAGAGCATCAAAATCTGAAGTCTCTGCCAAGCACCACAGCGCTGAAATTCCAAGCCTTCAGATTAGATGGTAGTTGAATCCAACGGTTGCTCCCTTGCTGTTCATCGAAGTTTGATATCTCCGCCTTACACTACAGTACCTAACTCCATCAAGTACCGTTCGTTTCGTTGTATCCATTCATCCGACGGTCGCTCCTCGCTTGCCTCCGCATCACCGTCCGATCTACCTACCAGCTCCACATCTCACGGCTTAGTCTTGCTGAACATCAAAAATCGATGAAGCCGCCACACACTGGAGCACCCGAACCCTACCACCTAACCAAACACCCCCCTTCTTCCCAAAACAGTCGAGCCCCTCTTCCTTCCCCTCTGCAGCTCTGCAAACACCATGTCCTGCCACCACCAGAACACCACCTCTGCCACTGCCACTCCATATCCGCTACCACCAACTCTCCACCTGCTCAACCACCGAAACCCCTATCACTCTAACATGCCTCTCACTTCTTTTCACTGTTTTCCCCTAGTCTAGGGTTTTGAAAATAGAGAAAAAGCATTGATAGACATGGTAGAGAATTAGGTGAAGCTAGAGAGAAATTGAAGGCATGGAGAGGTAGAGGAGGACAAATAGAAGAATGGGTCGAGTTTAATTTGATGTTGCTACATCAAATTAGGTAAAGAAATCAAACCCTAGTCTACTGTTTTTAATTTGGGAATTTTTTTTTGGGTAGAACCCTAATTGTGCTTGTGGGTATAAATAGCCTTGTGGGTGTGATGTAAAAACTTTATGCTTGGATTAGCCGGCATCCAGGACTTTCATGTCCTGTTAATGTTAATGTTTTTCTCTTTAATGTGTTCTGTTCAATTTCACTGCATATGTTAAAATTGTTATTTTCCTGTTAACATGCTTGTTTTAATTTCATGTTTTAATTTCCAATTAATTCCTGTTACATTTGTCCTGTTAATATGTGTTAATCCTCATTGTTTTGTCACTGTTAGTGCCATGTTTAGTTTAGTGTTAAGTTTGTGCACTGTGAAGTGAAGGAATGCTAGGCTAGAAGCCTTTGAAGCATTGAACTGATTGAGTAATGGAAGAAATCAGTGCTCATAGCAAGCTGATTATCTTGCCATTCCATTTGTATGCTTAGGATGCAATGTGTTGATTGAGCATTGGGAGAAATTAGTGCTCATAGCAAGCTAATTCTCTTCCCATTCTTTTTGTTTGCCTGTATTCTTGCCTTAGCCTTGCTCTGTTAGTTTCACTATCATCCTTGCCCTTGGCCTTAGGCCTTGGTTCATCTTGCATTGTTTTTTGCTTTTGCCCTGTGTTGCTTTTGTTTGCTATTTTCTCCTGCTGTGCATTTTCTTCACTGCCTTGTGCTGCTGCTACTTGTTATTCTTGCTGCCACTCCACTTCCCTTGCAGCTGTCTGCTACACTGCTGCTGCAGCTGCTGTTGCTGTTGCTTTTGCCCTGCAGCCGTCTCTCTTGCACTTGCCTTGCTGCATTGCACTGCTGCATTGCATTGTTTTCTTCCCCTGCTGCTACTACTTGCACTGCTTGTGCAGCTGCTGTGCAACACTTGTGCTGCTACTGCTTCCTCTCAAAAGCCCATCAGTCCAGTTCAAGGCCTAGTTCTCAGTTCTAAGCCCACTGTCCATTGTTTGTACAAACTGAAGCCCATTTCATTAAGGCTCAAAGCCCAATTCATTAAGGCCCACCCACAGTTTAGGTTAAGGCTAAAAGCCCAATTCAGTCAACTGTGGGCTTAATCAAAAGCTTAAGTTTAAGGCCAAAGCCCATTTACACTTCAAAGACTAACTGAGCCCAAGCTCAGTTCATTTTATTGTTATCAAACCCATTAGTACTCAAAGCCCAATTTAAGCCAAAAGGCTTCATAGCCCAACAGCAATTTAGGAACCCAATTAGCTAGAAACTTCAAAAACACACCCGATCTCTGTGGATCGACCCGTACTTGCACGAGCTACAACTGACGACCGTGCACTTGCGGTATTACTGTAGGCCCGTTTTCATTACGCTCAATTTTATACGCTTTCCCGGGCCCACCAACAGGCAGTGATAAAGAAACAAAGGCAGTGAAGTATAGAAGGGACTAGGATCTTGAATCCACCCTTTTCCTAAGCTAAGTCCTCCAACTATGTTCTTGTCCCTTGTTAGTTATCAGTCAGCTTCTAGGCTCTCTGAATAACTAGATGACAGTTGCGGTTCAAAGCCGGCTGTTCATCTAAGGGTTGGTCTAGAAAGATTACTAAGAACACTAAGATGAATCTAATCCCAGTAGTAGTTGGGGCTCTCACACTGCAACTACCCGCATAGAAGCTTGCTTAGTGTTTTAATAACTTAAAAGGATATTCAATCCTAGACAGTTCAAGCACAACAAGATCATAGCATGGATGGGACAAATACAATTGAAATTTACAAAATAATTTAAACTAAGAACTAACCCTTGAGGCACTGGCTATTCTAGTCCTCTTGGGTGAAGCACTGGCTAGCCCAGGCATGCCTTCAACACAACACCCACAACCCATACTTATACTCAATTACACTTTACAAGAAAAACCCCCAAAACAGTAAAAAATTAGGGTTTCTGAAAATTGAAATTCAGTTTACCTGATCTTTGATAATGGCTTCTGTACGTCGACCCATCCCTCTATTTCTTCTCCTGATGCTACCCATGCCTCCAATTTGTGTTATTTCTCAACCTAATTTACCAAACTCACACGCCTAGGGTTTCTGAGAAGAGGCGAGTGAATTAGGTGAATTAGGTCTCTGAAATTAGAAGGGAATAGGTGATGGATGATGGGGTGATGGGGTTGTTGGTGATTTGAGAGCTCGGTGGTGGTTGTGGTGGTGGCAGAGAGTTGGTGATGGCAGCGTTTTCTCTGCAGACGGTGAGGGAGAAGATGGAGTCGATAGAATTGGAGAAGGGTGCGTTTGTTTTGCGGGTATATGTGTTAGGTGTTGTGGTGTTGAGCGGTTGTAGAAAATTCGATGTCCAGTGAAGATGATACGTTGGATGATCACATTTGGATTAAATCGAACGTCTAAGATGGAACAGGCTTGCAGTGACCGTTGGATGCGTGATGCATCAATTCTGACGGCTTAGATTCTAGTTAGGTACTATGATGTTTGACAGGAGATTCAAGATTTGATGATCGGTGATGAGGCGACCGTTGGATGATGTGATGGATCCAATCTGACGACTCTCATGGAAATGGGTATGGATATTGGAAATGAATTTGGGTAAGGGTTTTGGGACTTGGGTATGCCAAGCCCATATCTTCTTTAAGGACAATTCTTCCTCTTCAAGCCCACTTCTAGTTGATCCGGCTCTTGCAAACATCATTCTTCGCTGCCTTTCTGCGGGAGTCTTTGCCGTTTCTTTGCTCTTTTCGCTCCGTGAGTTAACCAGGCTTTATTTAGTACCTAAAAATGCAAAATTAATTAATAAAAATATTTATTCTTGAAAACAATGAAAATACAGAATATGGGATAAAATGTATAATTAATGCAAAAAAGATGAGTTAAATGCCAAGAAAAATATATAGAAATATGCACTTTTTAGCACTCATCAAATACCCCCAAATCTGAATTTTACTTGTCCTCAAGTAAACAAAACTAAGGAAATCCTAACTATACCACTGTCGCTGGTCTCTCGATTGCATTTAGCGAATGCAATAAGCCTTTTAAACCACTAAGTGTCCCTAGTGGACGAGTGAAGTCTCGTGAAGGTTTGCTTAGAACGTACCTACAAAGTTCTAGGACAAAATATAAGTTCAGATTCCATGAAATGTGACATGTGCAAGACAGTAGAAGCTCACAGCAAAATGAAGATGTCAATCTAGCTATCAAAGGCACAATCCTAGCACTGATAACAAATAAAGACATGTGATAAGAGTGTAAAGTGTATCTACACATGTGTAACGAAAGATCGGATGTTATGACTACTAATCACCAAGAGATAGTTTCTCAGGCTAAGAACCGAGGTCGAAATCTAGCTAGCTGTCCGGACTTTACGAGAATTGTGAATGAGTTGGAGGTATTTAACACTTTCTCGCGTTGTACATCAATGGCGTACACCCTTCCTTGCTTACTAAAACAAAAAATGACTCTTATTTACATTGACTACTCTCTTTTATTTTTGGACAAGAGAGAACTATTTTCTTTACATGGCACAAATGGAATTTTATAAATACTTAATTTTTTTGTATTTTTTTTTTTAACATGGTAACACTTTTGATACATATACAAAAGGAAACAAAAAATTACATGACTCTTAGCAAGAGGTAGCCCTTTTTGATGCACCCAGTT
This sequence comes from Papaver somniferum, assembly GCF_003573695.1. NCBI lineage: Eukaryota > Viridiplantae > Streptophyta > Magnoliopsida > Ranunculales > Papaveraceae > Papaver > Papaver somniferum. The sequence continues at coordinate 6,850,552 of NC_039364.1, read as the reverse complement.
AAATTCGATGGTTGTCTTTCTTAATGTAACCTCCACCTTCTATCCCAACCAACCAAACAACAAGCTAGTCAAGTTTCGTTCAGTATTCTAAAGTGATTGGCAATCGTGACTTCCGATAGAACACCTCAAGGATGAGGCTATACATGTATTGGTAGATCGTGCGCGTGCAAGTTTCTTATCACTATGTGAATTGTGCTAGAATCAGGGGTGCCTAAATATCTAGACTAAGAATCCTTATGTTTACATACATGCACAAGAGTCAACATTTCAAGGTAAATGAGCTCAACTTTTATGTTTTTTTCAATTTTTTAATTTTTTATTTTCATTTTTTCATTTTTTTCATTTTTTTTTTTTTTAACAAAAAGAAAGAGTTCAATTTTCAATTATAGCATGTGATCGTGGTATCTATACCATACCCCCAAACCTAAACTAAACATTGTCCTCAATGTTCCAAAATATGAAAAGAATTATAACATACGAAGAGGATTATGCTAAGTAGAGAAAAAGGAAAGAGAATACCCGATTTGACGGCGAAAGCAAAATTAGAACTCCGTTATTCAAGGCAAAAATCCAACATATTTCAGTTAAGAATCACATTGGATTAGCAAAATATGTACAAAAGAAACAAAAGATTTAACTAAGAAACTATCTACTAGATTCTATACAAGAAAATTTGGTTTTTAATGGGATTGGACTTTTTGGGAAAAATTTGGTTTTGTCGAAAGACAGTTGGTTTTGTTGGGAATGAAAAACATTTGGTTTTTGATGGGAAAGAGAAAATTTTGGTTTTTAGGGAAAAAGAAAATTTTGGTTTTTAGGGAAAATTTTGGTTTTGTCGAAAGACATTTGGTTTTGTTGGGAATGAAAAACATTTGGTTTTTGATGGGAAAAAGAAAATTTTGGTTTTTAGGGAAAAAGGCCCAGCTGACAACTTATAGTTTGAGTACGAGGCCCAACTGTTCAGTAAACCAAGCTCAGAAGTTAAGTTTCAGTTGGGTTTTGGGCTAGCTGTTTAGCCAAAAGACTAAGCCCAACTGGGATTTGAAAACGTTTTACAAATTTTTGTTTTGGGTCAAGCCCACAGTTCAAAAATTCAAATTTCAGGGTTGAAACCCACAGTTCAGAAACATTCAGTTGCTTGCAATCATACAATTTCAGTTTCATATTTTTGCTAAGAGCCCAGAGTTTTAATGGGAGAATACAATACCCCAAACCCAATAAACTGGGTTGTATGCTTAGCTGGTTTTTGCCTCAGCCCAGTTGTTCTGTTTTTCTTTTTAGTTGCACAGCCCAGTTGGGCTTGGTTCTTTGCACCAGGCTCAGCAACAGCAGCTACAGCAGGTTCAGGCTTCAGCAGCAGCACAGCAGCAGGCTCAGCAGCAGCAGCAGCAGGACCATAAGGCACAGAGCAATAGCAGAACTAACAGCAGCTGCAGCAGCTCAGCAGGCAGCCAACAACAACAGCAGCAACATCAGCACCAAGCAGCCATCAACAACAGCAAGTCAGGCAGCAACAGGCCAGCAGCAAGGTGGCAAGCCCAATGGTACCTGCACTCAACAGAGATGATCAGTCTCTTTGAAGAAAAGTGAGGCAGAAGCAAGGGAAGAATGCAATAATGAATATGCAGTGCAAGATGCAAAAATGCAAGATGATGCAAATATGAAGATGAAGATGCAATGATTACAGCTAAATGCAGATGATGATGCAGGAGATGCAGAACTACAGTTACATGCTAAGTTACAACTAAAGCAGCTAAAACAGTTATACTAAGTTACACTAAACAAGCTAAGTTACAGCTAAGTTTGAAAACAGAAAAGCAAGAGCACAATTTTTTTTTTTTCAACTACACAGCACCAGTCCCCGGCAACGGCGCCAAAAACTTGGTAGGCCAGGGAATGTATAAGAAACAAGAGCAAAGGATAAGGAGAGACAGAAAGACCTACATGTTATACCTGCAAGTGCACAGGGTCTGTTGTAGTGAGTGTGCAAGGCAGGGTCATTTCCACAGGGACTAGGGTGTGTAAGTTGAAGTTTTATAGGCTATTCTAGCTAAGCTAAGTGATGACAGTGAGTAAGAAGCAAAGGTGGTGACAGTGACAGTGAGTGACAAAGAGTGATAGTGGCAAAGAAACCAAGGAAGTAACACAGGCAGTGATAAAGAAACAAAGGCAGTGAAGTATAGAAGGGACTAGGATCTTGAATCCACCCTTTTCCTAAGCTAAGTCCTCCAACTATGTTCTTGTCCCTTGTTAGTTATCAGTCAGCTTCTAGGCTCTCTGAATAACTAGATGACAGTTGCGGTTCAAAGCCGGCTGTTCATCTAAGGGTTGGTCTAGAAAGATTACTAAGAACACTAAGATGAATCTAATCCCAGTAGTAGTTGGGTCTCTCACACTGCAACTACCCGCAGAGATGCTTGCTTAGTGTTTTAATAACTTAAAAGGATATTCAATCCTAGACAATTCAAGCACAACAAGATCATAGCATGGATGGGACAAATACAATTGAAATTTACAAAATAATTTAAACTAAGAACTAACCCTTGAGGCACTGGCTATTCTAGTCCTCTTGGGTGAAGCACTGGCTAGCCCAGGCATGCCTTCAACACAACACCCACAACCCATACTTATACTCAATTACACTTTACAAGCAAAACCCCCAAAACAGTAAATTAGGGTTTCTGAAAATTGAAATTCAGTTTACCTAATCTTTGATAATGGCTTCTGTACGTCGACACATCCCTCTATTTCTTCTCCTGATGCTACCCATGCCTCCAATTTGTGTTATTTCTCAACCTAATTTACCAAACTCACACGCCTAGGGTTTCTGAGAAGAGGCGAGTGAATTAGGTGAATTAGGTCTCTGAAATTAGAAGGGAATAGGTGATGGATGATGGGGTGATGGGGTTGTTGGTGATTTGAGAGCTCGGTGGTGGTTGTGGTGGTGGAAGAGAGTTGGTGATGGCAGCGTTTTCTCTGCAGACGGTGAGGGAGAAGATGGAGTCGATAGAATTGGAGAAGGGTGCGTTTGTTTTGCGGGTATAGGTGTTAGGTGTTGTAGTGTTGAGCGGTTGTAGAAAATTCGATGTCCAACGAAGATGATACGTTGGATGATCACATCTGGATTAAATCGAGCGGCTAAGATGGAACAGGCTTGCAACGACCGTTGGATGCGTGATACAAAAATTCTGACGGCTTAGATTGGAGTTAGGTACTATGATGTTTGATAGGAGCTTCAAGATTTGATGATCGGTGATGAGGCGACCGTTGGATGATGTGATGGATCCAATCTGACGACTCTCATGGAAATGGGTATGGATATTGGAAATGGATTTGGGTAAGGATTTTGGGCCTTGGGTATGCCAAGCCCATATCTTCTTTAAAGACAATTCTTCCTCTTCAAGCCCACTTCTAGTTGATCCGGCTCTTGCAAACATCATTCTTCGCTGCCTTTCTGCGGGAGTCTTTGCCGTTTCTTTGCTCTTTTCGCTCCGTGAGTTAACCAGGCTTTATTTAGTACCTAAAAATGCAAAATTAATTAATAAAAATATTTATTCTTGAAAACAATGAAAATACAGAATATGGGATAAAATGTATAACTAATGCACAAAATATGAGTTAAATGCCAAGAAAAATATATAGAAATATGCACTTTTTAGCACTCATCAAATACGCCAAAATCTGAATTTTACTTGTCCTCAAGTAAAACAAAACTAAGGAAATCCTAACTATACCACTGTCGCTGGTCTCTCGATTGCATTTAGCGAATGCAATAAGCCTTTTAAACCACTAATGTCCCTAGTGGACGAGTGAAGTCTCGTGAAGGTTTGCTTAGAACGTACCTACAAAGTTCTAGGACAAAATATAAGCTCAGATTCAATGAAATGTGACATGTGCAACACAGTAGAAGCTCACAGCAAAATGGAGATGTCAATCTAGCTATCAAAGGCACAATCTTAGCACTGATAACAAATAAAGACATGTGATAAGAGTGTAAAGTGTATCTACACATGTGTAACGAAAGATCGGATGTTATGACTACTAAACACCAAGAGATAGTTTCTCAGGCTAAGAACCGAGGTCGAAATCTAGCTAGTTGTCCGGACTTTACGAGAATTGTGAATGAGTTGGAGGTATTTAACACTTTCTCGCGTTGTACATCAATGGCGTACACCCTTCCTTGCTTACTAAAACAAAAAATGACTCTTATTTACATTGACTACTCTCTTTTATTTTTGGAAAAGAGAGAACTATTTTCTTTACATGACACAAATGGAATTTGATAAATACTTAATTTTTTTGTATTTTTTTTTTTTAACATGGTAACACTTTTGATACATATACAAAAGGAAACAAAAAATTACATGACTCTTAGCAAGAGGTAGCCCTTTTTGATGCACCCAGTTAAATTCGATGGTTGTCTTTCTTAATGTAACCTCCACCTTCTATCCCAACCAACCAAAGAATAAGCTAGTCAAGTTTCGTTCAGTATTCTAAAGTGATTGGCAATCGTGACTTCCGATAGAACACCTCAAGGATGAGGCTATACATGTATTGGTAGATCGTGCGCGTGCAAGTTTCTTATCACTATGTGAATTGTGCTAGAATCAGGGGTGCCTAAATATCTAGACTAAGAATCCTTATGTTTACATACATGCACAAGAGTCAACATTTCAAGGTAAATGAGCTCAACTTTTATGTTTTTTTTCAATTTTTTAATTTTTTATTTTGATTTTTTCATTTTTTTCATTTTTTTTTTTAACAAAAAGAAAGAGTTCAATTTTCAATTATAGCATGTGATCGTGGTATCTATACCATACCCCCAAACCTAAACTAAACATTGTCCTCAATGTTCCAAAATATGAAAAGAATTATAACATACGAAGAGGATTATGCTGAGTAGAGAAAAAGGAAAGAGAATACCCGATTTGACGGCGAAAGCAAAATTAGAACTCCGTTATTCAAGGAAAAAATCCAACATATTTCAGTTAAGAGTCACATTGGATTAGCAAAATATGTACAAAAGAAACAAAAGATTTAACTAAGAAACTATCTACTAAATTCTATACAAGAAAATTTAGTTTTTAATGGGATTGGACTTTTTGGGAAAAATTTGGTTTTGTCGAAAGACATTTGGTTTTGTTGGGTCTGCCAAGTACGTCGTCGTGGGAGGAATTTTCAGGGCGTTCCATCAAATCTCGACCTCATACAAGCTCGTGTATTACACATGACACACATGATTATCCTATATATGCCACCTCATGCTCTCCACATGACATAGGTGAACCAAAACTACAAATGTGAGCACTTCTTCACCTCAATCAACATTGACTATGAATAATACCAACACACCATACAAACAAATCACGCACCAAATATGACTGAGTCACCACATAAGGATATTTTTAGGTATGTCGATCTACGACATTGTGAGTAACATCCTACACAAACATATTACAAAATAAGAGCTAGGAGCAATGCAGTTAATATCGGATATCGGTTTATCTCGGCTAGGACCGATACACTGGTACGACTTTATATCGGGGATAATATCGGTAAAATATCGCTTCCAAATTTAGAGACTATAATTTTATAGCTACCATCAATTTTATCAAAAACACAAGAGTAACTTCAATAACTTTAAAGTTCACTACCTAAAATGATAAATAAACAAGTTCAAACTAGAAACAGGAGAGTAACTTCAACAACTTTAAAGTTTACTGCCTAAAATGGTAATTAAACAAGTTCAAAATTCAAACTAAAAACAGGAGAGTAACTTCAACAACTCTAAAGTTTACTACCTAAAATGGTAATTAAACAAGGATATTACAATCTTATTCAAAATCATACGCGCCACTATAGATATCATCATCTTCAGTAACTCCATTAGCTCCATCAAGTAGTCTATAATCAGTGTCTAACATAAATTAATCGGTATCATATCCATCATACTCAGAGTCGGTTGGGGAAGTAGACTTACTTCGAGAGCTACATGTACCTATACTACCAACTGGCCGACTTTCTTCACCAAGAATATCTTGCAGATCATCTATAGTTACATTATCACCTTCTACAACCAAGTCTTCCAAGTTCTGTGGATCCAACCATTCATCATTTTCATCATGGTCATCAAGAAAAATAGGATCACGAGCTTTCTCATCATCGTTATATTCTGAAATTTCTTTATAACGACGCTGCAATTTCTTGTTATATTGGATAAAGACACTATCATTCGATTTCTGTTGTTTTATGCGATTCCGCTTCTTAGAGTGCAACTGAAATACAAAAAATAAATAGGTAAACTAATTGTTTCATGCATTGCTGTTTGTTGTGATAAGAAGACAACAATATACATTGGATTAGTGATACAATCTTGTTTGTTACTGAAATTCATGACTTTGCAAAGAACATAGTGCAACTGTGAAAAACAGAACAAGGAAGACTCACATTTTGAAATGTGCTCCAGTTTCGCTCACATGGGGAAGCAGACGAAGTAAGACTCAATATCCTGATTGCAAATTTTTGTAGGTTTGGAACATCGATTCCTCCATATATAATCCACCAATCATCTGTCATAAACACGTACAAAGTAGTTAATTAATACAAACCTATCTAACATAAACGTAATCAAACTTCAAACTTACAGAACAGGAAAACTTGCGAGGTTGATCTTTGTCTCTTCTTTTTTTGCATACAGGAGTTCCCAGGATACCATAAGCATCACTATATCGTCTCAATTCAGTTGTTGCTAGCTCAAGTTCATCTTCATTGGTTATAAGCCTTTCCATAGCTGCATGAAGTTCCCTTTTGATTTCTATGTACTTTGTATCATTATCCATCACTTGAGCTGGAATCTTATAGAATATGGAAGGATTTAAATAATAAACGGCACAATGTAGCGGATGATTAAAGTTATTCTTCCATCTTTTATCAAAAACAGCCTTAACTATATCCCAAGTATCATTATCTTCACTGAGATTCTTCTCAAGTTGATCCCTTGCTATTCTCATTGCCTCATAAAAAGAAGGCATTGTAGGTTTGCGTTCGATATCCGTAACCTTACTACCTTAACTAAAGGCTTTAGCACCCTACAAGAGTAATCAACATCTTCCCAGAATTTACTATTTGTAACAATCTTAAGTGCATTTACTCCAACAGTTTCTCTAGCAAACCTAGTTTTTACCCACCTATCATTCACAAACACCATTTGTAGAGGAGTTTTATACTTTTGAATACTCTCTAGTGTGTAGTATTGAGTTGCAAATCTAGTTTTTGTAGACCTATGTAAATCTGCTTTAGTCAAGTCCCTCAATAAGCTCAATACTTGAAAATGAACATAAATATATGTAACCAGTCTCTTACCTAGAATGACGGCTGTCTTGATTCGTGGAAGCCTGGAACCAAGTTCTTCTAGCATCAACTGAACACAATGAGCACCACAAGGAGTCCAAAACATATGTGGGTATTCCAGCATTAAATCCTTCCCTGCCTTTTTGAAGTTTGAACCATTATCCGTAATGAACTGAACTTCATTTTCTGCACCAACATCAGTAATTACCTCCTTTACAAGCTTGCGAATGAAATCAACATCATTGGTTCTATTTGAGGCATCCACCGACTTCAAAAAAACTGAACCTTTAGGACAATTCACCAAAAAGTTAATAAGATGTCGTTTTTTCCTATCCGTCCAACCATCTGACATGATAGAACATCCAAACCTTTTCCAATGTTCCCTAAATGTATCAACAAACTTCTTCATTTCTTCTAATTGTTCCTTGAAAAGATTGGTACGAATCTGATGGTAAGATGGGGGGTGGGAGGGGGTGGGTGGGGGGGGTGGGGGGGGGGGGGGGGGATAGCTTTCCCATAATCACCAATTGCAAAGATCATTTTTTGGAAACTTGGGCAACGAACGGTATTAAATGCTATTGAATTATCAGTCATCCAAGCTGATATGCATTTCCATGCCGTCTTCAGTAACTTCTCTTTCACCGCACAGTTTCTTTCAGCAGTGGCTTTCTGAGTTTTCTGGTGGTCTGTCCTCATATATAAATCAATGGGCCTCTTGTATTACTTTGGCTTATTCGCTTTCTCTTCGTCTGATTCTGAACAAGTAGTTGACTAGCACTAGCACTACCACTACCCACATTGCCATCAGTTTCAACTTCTTGCTCCTCAACATCTGTATTAGCATCAGAGACTTCATCTGAATTGCTTGCACGCTGATACGCTAAGTCAATGTTAGCCTATAAGCTTTTCTGGTCCTCTTTAAAACAAACTCCTGATTAATTTTGTTCATAATCTCAACGGTTGCTCTCGGACATGATGTAGTATTCCCTGTCTTCCCTATGAGATGCTGCTTAAGCCTTGTGATTCCACCGCCACAGATTACTTTCTTACATAACAAACAAGTAATTACATTATGATTTCTGGGTCTTGGCGTTCACCCATTACCATGCTGTATCTCTAGTTTGCATAGAAGAAGGCAATGAACCACATGTAGAGTTTGTGGTGTTTGCATTGGATGCACTATAAGAATCCATGATCAAAACCTAAAACAAAAACACAAAATTTGAATCAGTAACTATGTTATGGTTATTCACACATTACAACTTTTTTCAAATCCAGGAATTAATGGAGATTAGCAAATCACTAAACAGTTGGTGCAAATGTTCCAGGTTTATTGAAGTCATTGACTTAACTTAACAAGCATTTAACTTAACAAGCATTTAACTTAACAACCCAGTTGGTGCAATTAACTTAACAAGCATTTTCACAAGATCATACACACAATCCCAACTTGTTTAAACATAATTCAATTGTTGTCATAACAATAATAATCTCAGATGACACAGAACACATAGTATTTGATACAAATCAACAAGTTTATTGACAAAAAGGAACACATTGAATTAATGTATAACTTCTTCAGTGCAAGATTTTCAATGACTAAAAATTCAGACCTCAAATAGCGACAGCTTATCAAACTCAACTCTTTAAGTAAAATACAAATTGATGGAATGCAAACTAAACCCTACAAACTACCTGTATAGGAAAGGAATGTTACCCATACCAAAACAACCATTAATCACACAAAAAAAATCATAATCAAACCAAACAAAGGGAGTAATTAATTTTCAAAAGATTCAAAACCCTAACCTTCTATAAGCCAACGATCTCTGAAATTTAGATGTAATCAAAAGTTCCTTCTTTAGATTGAGATTCTCACTGATGAGATTGAGAAGAAGCACATGATTGAGAAGAAGAACTGGTGAAGAACACAATATCTTTTCCTTTCACTTTAGTTCTCTGTTGCTTTTTTTCGGCCGAACTGAAGAAGTAATTTTTGATCGAGTCTAGGATTTATCCCTTCCCTTCCACGAAAAACCTAAAATAACCTTATTCTTTACCTAAAACTACTAGAATAACCGATACCGGATTATCGGAGAAAAAATCGTTTCGGCTAATATCGGACGATATTATCGCAAAGATATCGTATCGCCGATACAATGCTTATCGTACCGCTCCAAGGCTGATATCCGATATTTTCCCGATATATCGGCCGATACGGCCGATATTGACTACATTGGCTAGGAGGAGCTAGGAATGACAAAAAGGTAGCTATGATTGTATTTAATTCATTGATGTATCCAAAACTATACATGCAATAACAAATGAGGTGGATATTGTATCCTTCGTCCTCATCCCACCGACCTGAAATTAGGTGTTGTAGCTATAAATGGACTAACAACGTTCATGCTGGATATAATAACAAAACATCAAATTTTGTTACAAAACTTCGTCTTTCTCAGAACTTCTGATCTCATTTCCTTGAACTTCTCTCTTAAGACAAACCTAAATTTGTATTATGTGACTAAATCAGTCGTTGAACAACCATAATCTTAGTTTAGGTGAGGACGATTCATCATAAAGCCTACAACCTTTATCTTTTCCATCACTCTTCATTTTTCAACATCTGCACGTGGATAACCAAATTAACTTAACATAAAAATAAAAAAATAGTTCTTATCCATTACGAAAAATGGGTAAATATGTTTTCAGAAGATTATTGAAAAAGATTCACCTCATCTAATTTGCCTTGCATTTTTAAGGGCCACTCAAAAAGAATTAGGGGCCAACAATAGACAAAATAGGGTCACCCAAATCTAAATAGAGTTCTCCCCTTATCAATTTTTTTCGTAATGACAAAATTACCCTCTAATAATCGGAAGTTAAAAAACAATTCGGCAGTTTTTTTTTCTTTCTTTTTTCGATTTATGCTGCGACCATAATCGGTAGTTATGATCCAAAATTATGATCTGATTACTTGAAATCAAAAATGTGATCCGAAATTTTTTTGGATTTGCAGCAGCATAAACATAATCGGTAGGTAACAATCTATTTTACCTACCGATTATGGCTGATGTTCTTGGATTTATAGTAGCAGAAACGTAATCGGTAGATAATAATCTATTTTACCTACCGATTATGGATGATGTTCTTAAGAAACGATGAACATCAACCAGAATTGGTAGATAAAATGATTGTTATCTACCGAATTATTCTTAATTCAAAAAATTCAATTTTTCTGTACTAAAAATTAGACACAATCGGTAGATAAAGAACACATTTTGGGGACAGTATATAATCAGAAGTTTAATTAACTTAAAGTACTACCGAATATGGTAATTCTCATTTCAAAATGCCACTATATAATCGGAAGTTACGTTTACTTACCTTACTTCTGATGGTTATAATTCCAAAATTTGGAAATTAAGGTTTTTATCCAAAAACTCATTTTGGGGCCAGTATATAATCGCTAGTTTTATTAACTTAAAATACTACCAAATATGGTAATTCTCATTTCAAAATGCCACTATGTAATGGAAGTTAAGTTCACTTACCTTACTTCCGATTGTTATAATTCCAAAATTCGAAAAATTAAGGTTTTTTTTTTCAAAAACTCATTTTGAGGCCAATATATATTCAGAAGTTAAATTTAATACCGATTATGGTAGTACCAAAATTCAAAAATTAAATATATTCGGAGGTTAAATTAACATAATTTACTACCGATTGTGACAGTATCAAAGTTACAAAATTAAAAGATTTTGGAAAAATCTCATTTTGGGGCCGATATACATTCGGAAGTTAAATTTACTACCGATTATGGTAGTACCAAAATTCGAAAATTGAAGGATTTTGGAAAAATCTCATTTTAGGGACACTATATATTCGGAAGTTTAATTAACACAATTTACTACCAATTATGGTCGCACCAAAAATCGAAGATTGAATATTCGGAGGTTAAATTAACATAATTTACTACCGATTGTGGCAGTACCAAAGTTAGAAAATTAAAGGATTTTGGAAAAATCTCATTTTGGGGCCGATATACATTCGAAAGTTAAATTTACTACCGATTATGATAGTACCAAAATTCGAAAATTGAAGGCTTTTTGAAAAATCTCATTTTAGGGACACTATTTATTCGGAAGTTTAATTAACACAATTTACTACCGATTATGGTCGCACCAAAAATCGAAAAAAAAAGAACTACCGAATTGTTGTTTAACTTCCGATTATTGAAGGGTAATTTTGTCATTACTAAAAAATTGATAAGGAGTGGACTCTATTTAGGTTTGGGTGACCCTATTTTGTTTTATTGTTGGCCCCTAATTCCTTTTGAGTGGCCCCTAAAAATGCAAGACTAATTTACATTATAAATGTCAGTATTTTTAAAATTTTCGAACAAGCTACTTATATTTTCAAATTTACATTTAAAAACTAAAATAGGTTATTATTTGCTTTTTAGATATATAAATAGGTTTTTCTAATGAATTTTCAAAAAATATAGTACTAATCAAAAAAAACTCTAATATATAATGTAATATAAAAAAAATCCAAAAATTATTTCTAAATATTTACTAATTTTTTTAAAAATTATATTTAAATAATTAATATAGAAATAATAATGTAACGGTTTCAGCGGATTGACTAATCAAAAGTTAGTCTGAAATCTATCAAGTATGACATTAGATATTTTTGGGATCTTGTAGCGTCGATGGTATCCTTAATGGAACCCAAAAATGAAGGCAAATGCCAACTTTTACTAAAGTTGCTTTAGATTATGATTTTAGTTTTTTAATTTCGAATGAGATGTACTTACAATTCGAAGAAAATTGTCCGTTGGAAGTTTCTCATATCTCATATTCTACTACTTAGATAACGGCGGCCAACACGCTCAATAGCCTTCTATATTTTTCTTGGTTTTGCATCAATACATGGACTTTTACAAAAACAATAATGGGACCCAAAAATATATTGACTCCAAGAAATTGACAAAAGAATAAAATAAAATAAAAGTAACCGATTATATATTTATTTAAAAATTAATATCACAATATATTTTACTTAGTTCATATAAAGAATCAACATCACACAAAAAAATTACAAAAAAATTTCATTGATACTTGTGCTCTAATTCTTCATGTTTCTTTGATAAGTTTCCATGAAGTCATAAATTCTCTTCAATGCTATTTCTAATGTTGCTTCACTCATATTAGCAAAGCATACCCTAAACCAACCAGGTTCATCACAATGACAAGATGAACCAGGTGATATATTCAGCTTCACTTCATTCACCATTGAATTCCAGAGAATCAACTCACTTTCTTTTGTTAAGCTCTTCAAAAATGGACTTAAATTCATCCAACAAAATAATCCAGCATTTCCCTCTAGACACTCGATGCCAGCTTTTCTTAGTCCATCAATAATTAACCCATATCTTGTTTTCAATCTTTCTCTATTAATCTTAATATAATTTTGGGTAAACTCCATGTCCGATAGCATGGCAGCTAAGAGATTTTGTGTTTGTGACGAGACTAAACTAAAACTTGACATCCTTCTTGCAGTTGTCACAACTTTATCATTGTATGAATAAATTGTTCCAACTCTAAACCCAGGTAATCCTAAATCTTTAGATAAGCTATAAACAATATGAACCCTTTCTGCTTCTTTATAGTTTCGAGCTTCTAGTATTTCTGCAACGCTAACGAATTCTGTCGAAGAGAAAACTGACCCCGAATATATTTCATCCGATACAAGATGAATGTTTTTACACGTAACGAAGTCAAGTATCTCTTCGAGTATTTTACGTTCCATTGCTATACCTAGTGGGTTCGATGGGTTTGTAACCAGAAGTCCTCTAACTTTGATGTTCATTGATTCGGCTTTTTTATATGCATCTTCTAATGCTTGTGGAGTAACTTGAAAGTTGTTCCAGCTGTTGCAATGAACTGGAACAGTTTTCACGCCAGTTCTCCATCGTAAATCTCTATCAAATCTGTCAATGGAAAAAAAACATTTAATATGTTTTCTAAGCATCGAGAGATCGTTAAATCAAAATATGAGATCGCGTATCTATGATCTATCCAAACCATTCAGAAAATATAATCATTACTTACCCTGGGTAGTATGGAGTTGGAACTAATAAAGCATCACCAGGGTTAGCTAAAATGAAAGTAAGGAGTTCATTGGCAGCTGTTGCTCCAGCGGTTAGAACTACTCTTTCGGGGTCGAATACCACTTTATCGGCTCGGATTTTCCCCATGAAACTTGCCATTGCTTTTCTAAAACTTTGTAGACCATGATAATCTTGAAATAGAGCATTCTCTCTAAAGCTTGAAACCCCATTACTCTTCCTAGTTGTTGGTTGTTTTTCTGAATTGTTTTCCAAATATTCTTCTAGCAAATCAAATGAAACCTGTTCAAAACAAAGGAAAAAAAAAATCATTAGAAACCATTCAATAACTTTCTCCTCCTTGTGTTAATCGAAAAGATAGCGATCGAAGTTATGGGTTCTTACTTGATTTTCAGCCAAACCCATCTGAATAACACCTGAAGGATTAGTTATCTCATCATAAGGGTTCTCATCATAAGCTTTCCATCCAGCAAAGTATGTAGAATCTTCTCCATGAGTATCAGAGTTAGCAACTTTTGATAACTCAACAGTACCAATACAAATAGCAGTAGGAACATATTGTTCAATCTCAATACCCATTAATAAAAGATAGTATGTGTGAGTATGATTTCAGATAATGTGTTTTGTTTTAGCAAATGCAAAATAGATAGAGATAGAGATAGAGATAAGAGAAGAGAAGAGAAAGATAGTATGTGTGAGTATGATTTCGAATGAAGATTGAAGAGCGAATGAATGATAATGAGAAAACTAAAGGAGATCGGGTCTATATATAATGGGAAACAAAGTAAGGTCTAAGCCCTTTAACCTGGAAATGATACAAATTTAGTTAATTACTTTCTCCCTATAAGTCTCAACAAAGAAGAACCAATGATTGATGAAGTGATAGTAGTAGATTTTTTTTTTTTTTTTTTTAATCTCAATTTGATAACTCTATGACAGCTAGCTATCTGGGTATGTGATTTTGTCATCATAATTCTGACTCTGAAATTTATTTAAATCTGTCTCAATCTCAAATCTACATCAAGGAAATACGTAGTTATTGACATACTGATGATGAGAAACTAAATTTTCTTATCAATAATTTTTGTTTTCTTTGAAAGTTTTACTTTAGGGTTTGTTTTTGTTGTTGATTCCATCCACCGTACTGTATTCTATCTCTCGAAAGGATTGTTGCTGAAACTTTTCTACCCATGCATTTACTATTTCAAGGACAAATATCCCATGAATTATGTATAGTGGCATGCACGTACATATAACATGCCTAGTTATCATGATTCATGACTATATATGTGAGCGAGCCTGGGAAATTTCATATAAGACATGTTTCATGAAACCATCCATATATAATTCATATCCCTATGATATGCCCAGCTATCTGGGCTATATATATGTGGTCCTAGAAAAAATTCAAATACTTTGCATATCATGCATTTCACAGATTTGAAGGGTCCATGACACCCTGTGCAAAAAATTAACTGCTAGTGCATGATATTTCCTCGTCAACCAGTAGCCATAACTTGACAATAAGTAATAATTACCCAATTATTCAATCGATCAACATCAGGAAAAGCATTTGGCAAGTAATATGACAATTGAGAAACCACTGGTTAATTAGACCCCTTGAAGATTGATTATTGCAGTTGTTGGTGCTAAATGTCTAGCTAGCTTGACGCCGCTGAAAATTATAATAGTTGCATGCTGTGACTTTGAATTAATTCAATTTATATGTATTTTGAGAAATAGGTCCATGGAAATCACCATTACCAGTTGTGTTTGTTTTCTGAATTAATCAAGCTAATCTGAAGACATATAGAATTGGAAACCCTTGAATTTTCTTCACAACACTAGAATTAATCAACTCTAGTTTGTTAACATGCATGTTAGCTATATCCTTTTACAAATTAAGATAAGCACATTATAGTAGTTAAGATGCATGGTGTAATCCGGGGTATAGTACGCAGTATACGTACTCAAAAATCACTGTAATTGCAA
The DNA here is from genome assembly GCF_003573695.1 of Papaver somniferum. Lineage (NCBI taxonomy): Eukaryota > Viridiplantae > Streptophyta > Magnoliopsida > Ranunculales > Papaveraceae > Papaver > Papaver somniferum. The sequence goes on along the minus strand of NC_039364.1, from coordinate 6,835,077 downwards.
ACCTAGTTAATATAGTAAGTAAATTCATCCCAAGAAAGCGTCAAGTCCGGCTTGGGACTCACCGAGTTGTCACGGACGCCGTCCCTCTCCTATCAGCCAAATTCTTGAGCATTTTTGCATGCATGGCTCCTCATTATTAATTATGGGGGCGGGCGACAGACCACATTAAGCATTTATGTGTGTGTGAAAGGACTTTAAGTAAGCTTGACTTATTCACATCTAAATTATTGTAGTACTAGTGTACTGCATGATCTTCTAATTAATTCAAAGGACTCTACTAATAGAAATGTCCCATAATACCCGTAAGCACTCTTCAACTGTCTCTAATATGGACGCACGACGTGCATCATACGTACAAGAACGATAATGTACCCTAGCATTATTGATTAACTAAACTTCAGTAAATCTGAATCTGAGGTACTACCTAAAAAAATTTAGCCAGTGCTCAGCAATGTCTTAGCTAGTGCTCAGCAATGTATACAGCTTGAACACAAGCTCGGAAACATTCAGCGCGAACACAAGCTCCGAACCCCAACTTCTATGGGATAAGTCACTGGCTTAAGTGACAGTTCAATATTATTAATTACAATAAGGTTGGAACTAAATAAATTTCATGGTCCGACCTTTTAAAGATCATAATTACACACGAATACGCGCTAACTCTACTCATAAAATAAATGTAGGGGCCATAATAGTTGTACTCCCATCCCACATGGGGGTGTCAACTTCGTACGTTAGGTACATATGGTCGTGCAAGTAGTCGTCCCACATGGGGGTGTCAAGTACGTACGGTACGGACATATATATGGCCGTGCTCATAGTAACCCCAGCCACATGGGGGTGTCAAGTACGTGCAGTACGTATGGATTAATTAAAGTCGAGCTCATAGATGGTGATCTTTTATATGGATTAATTAAAGTCGATATCATCGTGCATTGTCACCATTCGGCCAGCCTGTTTGATCAAAATTACGAGTTAAGGCTAAGCACATGAATCAAATACTGGCCTACGGACAAAATCATTTTTCGTTATCTCTTTTTTTTCTTCTGGAAATGCATTTCGTTGTCTCCATTGTCTTTGACTGTGATGAGGGTCGGCAAAGAGAAAAATACAGCTGAAAAGGTAATGGAAGATCAATCTTGTGCTTATTTAACCTTCTTCTTGCATTATCTTGGACATTTTCAACCACAAATATTAGATTGTGCAGTTCTAGTGTAGTTTAAAGGGGCGGTATGTGCAGCAGAAGGACTGTTCTTTGTATTAAACCTTTTCTTTTGTGTTTTCTTGGTGTTTTTAGGAGGATGGTTATATAGTACAAATTACTTATATGGAATATTGGTGCATCATATAAAATCCTAAATCTCCTTATTGAACTTTTTGCAAAATACTTGTGAATTTGTGGTTAATTAATCAATATTAAATATTTCAGCTAGAATAAACAAAATTGCAGCACTATGACAACCCACAAAGGCACTTTTGAATTGATGAAACATTATATATTTATTTATAGATTAAAAATAATAACAATAATAACACTGGAGGAGATTGTCTCGAAATTTCTATACAAAGAGTGACTAGTGACTACACACTCTAGCCATTTTTCTCTTGGTTTTTTTTTTTTTATGGTGAAAAAGACGAGACCTTAAAACTTGAGGGAAGACTATATCTACGAATCTCATCTTATTCAAATATCACACGGGTACCCACATCAGAGTGATCACATTCACTATCTAATAACTGTTACCATCAGTCGGTCTCAAAGTGGTTGTTGCGAAACATTAGCTGTATGACATGAATGAATTACCTAACTAAATTTGGTAGGACATAACCTCCCATTGCTCTCAAGCATCTCTTGATTTTGATATTTCACGTGCAACGACATTGTGTACGTGTTGAGGAGTGTCTTGATCAGATTGATTGATAGTAGCGCGTGGGGACTCGATCAATGTTTCCTTCTTCATCCCTTCGAACTTTGGACTTTTGATAGCTGTAATAAGTATTATTGTTCATTTAGTACTCACTTCAGCAAAAATAGCTTAATGATAATATAGGAGAATCATTGTTTTTATCAACAATAACATACGCATGCACGAACATGTACATACATGGGACTTGCAAAGTAAATCTATTTTCATTGGTTCTCGATGAACCGTCCTCAAAACACCCTAAAACAGAGAGTGGAGATCATTTTTGAGGAATGGTGGTGGGTTCTGCTGAAACCATAGGATACGCCAACAAATTCAGTTATGCGGTATTGGCATTGTTCTTGGGACGGTGCATCCAGGATTTCTTATTTCTTCCGGAGAGTTCCATCAAACACTTCTAAACAAGTTACTAGTGGAAATGAATAGTAGATAACTAAAATATGGGTGGATCTAGGTAAGGGAAACTGAGATAAATTGCCTTCACAGGCCAGAGTAAATTCAGTAGTAATCTCACGGTTTGCTAGCCGGTCTCACATTGCTACGGTGGTAAAGTCATTGGATGATGATAGCACTGACCTAACTACGAAACTCGCCAGCACCAAATTTTTTACCGATAAAAAAAACAACTCACATTTTGCTAAAAATTCTCTTTAACACCCAAATTCCCCATGATATTTTTTCTTTATTATTATCATTTTTTTTAAAAATGGACGACCCTATGACAAGAAGATTTATGGATGACTTGGTCATAGTGTAGCCTCTTCCGGTGGCCACGAAGGTATTCTAAGAGCATTTCTTAATGTTAGCTTGACAAGAGCTCCAACGGACTACCCTCACCTCCGATTCTTTAATCTGCAGAGCCCCAAATGCTAGGTGCCGTTTTTTTTTTTGTTTTGATTAACAAAGGTTAAATTTTGTTCAAAAAACAAAAACGAACAAACACAACCTGAAGCCAGCTTCAGGCCAAATACAAAATTATATGAATCAGTTGCAACCTATAACTGCTTCCCAGTTCAAAATGAAGTCTCTGAAAGTGTAAAATAACCAATCTTTGAGGGAACCCCATTGAGGAATCCATCGTTTGATCGACAATGATATCTTTAAGGGATCTTCTCCACTTCTTCCCCATCACCATTCTGTTTCTTTCATACAAAAATTCCCACACAATGGCAAAAGGAGTGATTGTCCACAGACTCCACACCTTTCTCAACAGAGGATTACAAGTTCAGCTGCCAAGACTCAAATTGGTCTTTGACTGTTAGTTTATGAGTCCAACCAATTTTCATTCTAGATGTGAAATAGTTCCAAATAGCTTCTGAAACTGAGCAGTTCAACAGGAGACGATTCACACTTTTTTCGTAACAAATGCATAAACAACATCACACTCTGAAATAACGCATCTCCTCTTAATGAGGTTGTCTGTCGTAGGAATGTCATTTTGCACCGCTAGCCACACCAAGTTTTGGTATGGCTATAGCTAGCAGTGGAGAAGGCCATTCCAATGCTTGGCACCATTGGCTACCAGCGACTTGGTTTGACTTTAATTGAACCATGAGATAGTCTTAAGCTTAAGCATTTTAATTGACCCATAAGCACTCTATGAATGAAGGGACCTAAGAAGCACAAGTGAATGAGGGATAAAACTCAAAGCTCCATTGATGACACAAAACAACTGGACCGGGATGAAGGAATTACTCATGATACAATAGGCAATAGCTCTACATGCATGGAACTGAATCAGTACTTACTGTTAGTCACCAATACATGCATGTACAAGTTTATCTGTTCGGATATTCCAAAAAGTTCCCCGTGCACAGTGCTGTGATATTGTAAAATTCACAAAACAAATTACAGAATGTATAATTTACTATTGAACCAATATATATCAATACAAACTCATATTTACTGAAAACATAGAAGAAAAAAAAATTAATCAATCAATCTTTCGTTCTTCTTATTTATTTGATAAGTTTCCATGAACTTATTAATTCTCTTCAGTACTACTTGTAATGTTTGATCACTCATATTAGCAAAACAAACTCTAAACCAACCAGGTTCATCACAGTGTCAAGATGAACCAGGAGATATATTTAACTTAACTTCATGCACTATTGAATTCCAAAGTATCAGTTCACTTTCTTTTGTTGCGCTCTTCAAATATGGACTTAAATTCATCCAACAAAATAATCCAGAATTTCCTTTTAAACACTCAATTCCATTTTTTCTTAGTCCATCAACAAGTAACCCGTGTCTTTTCTGCAATCTTTCTCTATTAATCTTAATATAGTTTCCGGTAAATTTTGTATCGGATAACATGGCAGCTAAATGTTTTTGTGTTTGTGATGACACTAAACTAAAACTTGACATTCTTCTTGCAGTTGTCATAACTTTATCATTGTATGAATAAATAGCTCCAACTCTAAACCCGGGTAACCCTAAATCTTTTGATAAACTATTAACAATATGAACCCTCTCCGCATCATTACAGTTTCGTCCTTCCAGTAGTTCTGCAACGCTTACGAATTCTTTTGAAGAAAATACTGACCCTGAGTATATTTCGTCTGATACAAGATCAATGTTCTTACGCGTAACAAAGTCGAGTATCTCTTTGAGTACTTGACGTTCCGTTGCTATACCTAGTGGGTTTGATGGGTTAGTAATTAGTAGTCCTTTAACTTTGATGTTCATTAATTCAGCTTCTTTGCATGCATCTTGTAATGCTTGTGGAGTAACTTGAAAGTTGTTCGAGCTGTTGCAATGAACCGAGACGACTTTTACTCCAGTTCTCCATCTTAAATCTCTATCGAATCTGTTAACAATAACAAAAAAATAAATATCGATTCATATATTTTTCAACATAACAAACATAGAATATTATATGGACAGATTAACAAGGTTAATTACTCATCACCCTGGATAGTATGGAGTTGGAACCAATAAAGCATCACCAGGGTTGGGTAAAATGAAAGTTAACAGTTCATTGGCAGCTGTTGCACCAGCAGTCAGAACAAATCTTTCAGGATCGAATGTCACTTTGTCTCCTCGGACTTTCCCCATGAAACTTGCCATTGCTTTTCTAAAACTTTTTAAACCATGATAGTCTTGAAATAGAGCATTCTCTCTAAAGCTTGACTTCCCACTAGTTTTCTTGGTTGTTGGTTTCTTTTCTGCACTTTTTTTCAGGTATTCTTCTAGTAAATCAAATGAAACCTGTTGAAAACGAAACATGCAACATTAGAAACTAGTCTCTATTAATGGAGAAGACGTGATTTTACGATAATTTATAGGTGATGAATTCTTACTTGATTTTCAGCTAAACCCATTTGAATAACACCAGAAGGATTAGTAATCTCATCATATGGGTTCTCATAATACGCTTTCCATCCAGCAAAATATGGAGAATCTTCTCCATGATCATCAGAGTTTGCAACTTTGATAACTCAACACTATTACTAGTAGTAGTAGAAACTTGTTGAATCTCAATAGTCATTTATAGTAATAGGAGAGCACAATGTTTTGCTTTAATAACTCAAAAATAAAAAGAGAGGCATAGTGAACAATTTAGTGCGATGATGATGAGAAAACTACAAGGGAAAGAGTCTATATATATATACTAAATGAAAGAAGTAAGAACTAAGCCCTTTTGCTTGGAAATGTTACAAATTTAGTTAATTTTTAGTTTCTACAAAGAACAACCAATGAGTGATGAGGAAAGACCCTTCGGAACATCCCCAGTGAAATGCCTAAAATGTAATTCATTTTGGAAATGTTTTTTTTCTTCCTTTTTTTCCTGATTATTGCTTGAACTTGACCCGTTGGTGTGCACTCCTAGTCTCCCATGTGTCATTTCTAGTAGAGTTTTGTCCTGAATGGATTTGGAAGACAAACTGGTAGTGGACCTAGTGATACTTCACTACAAGAAAAGTTGGATTAAGCGACCAGGCATTTTTGGTTGGAAAAGCCCATATTGAATCGCTCTAACCCTTAAAGCGACTTAATTTGGCTCTCGCTTTCGAGTTGTAAAAGATGGGTTTTCTACAAGTCTAGAGCAGCTAGGCAATCGCTTTGTAATCAAACAACTATCATATAACGTCTTTTTTATTAATTGCTTCATGGCTAGACAGACCTTCATAGAGCAAGCAAAATAATGATCGTTTTAAAGCTAGACCAACCAAAATACAACAAGTGAAACACTGATCGCTTCATAGATAGACCAACCATATTAGAACAAGTGAACCTGAAGTTTGGTTGCTTACATTTTTGAGCTACCAAACTTTTTGCCCGGAAGTATCTAGCCGATTTCGATTTAGATAATTCCCAAATTGAAATTAAAATGAAACTTACAATTAAAATTGATACTAAAACAAATTATGAACCAAATTAAAAACTGAGTCAAGTTTTATTATATCACGTAGATCAATTTACATCATTTCTTAAAAAAAAGACAATCTTTACACGAACGAAAAGATCAAAAATACTAACCAATCATTTCTTTAAAAAATGATGATTAGAATTTCCTTAATTTTTAAATAAAAGATGAACACTCCTTCGACTTTGTATCACCAAGCTCATGATAAGAGATTCATACTTCCATCATTCTTGTGTTTAAGTTCCTCTCTGATCATTCATCATTGGGATCTTGATGGAGTACTCATACTCTAATAACATCATGGAAGGAATCAAAAGCACCGTGAGGGATTAGGATGTAGCATGAAGGAAGTGATTCACATAATTATAATCAGGAGATAATGGATTCTCATCTATAAAGCCATCAAACCTCACAATGCACCTTCAAAAGTTCTCCATAACTAGCTAGCTCAAATCCTAATAAAGATTAACTCAATTAGAATTAACAGCACAATGACAACAATTATCTGGGAAACGAACGAAACCACTAAGGGAAAAAGTGGATAAATGTCTAGTATAGATACCACTGTCATCAATATGACCAACGTTAAGCTGAACTGAAGAATGGTCTTTTGCAGTAATAATTCTCTTTGTAGCAGAACTGCAAAACCATCGTACCAAAGAGGGCACTCTGCTCATTCTCCTGAAAGAAATTAAACACAATGTTAATGCTTTAGGTTCGTTTAACGAGATTATAGCACAAAAGTTTACTAATTTGGTAAAGAGCTTACATGGCCTACCAAGTGCAAAGAATCCAAATTACTGGGATTAACATCATTTCATCATTGGGGAAGCATCCTTCATCATAAGAAATTATTTCTTGGTTCATTTCGCCTTCAATTAACTGCATCCTACAAAGAGATATGAGTGATCGATGCATCTTCATCCAGCAGAAATTATTACTTCAGTACAAAAATTCCATACCCAGAGTCTCTTAAAATACATAACCTAAACAGACCTAAAAAGGAAAATCAATTGAGTACAGTAAAATTAAGCCCAAAATTAAAAAAAAATCAAAAGACAAGATACTTAGCAAATCCTTTGGGAGCATGTTATTCAACTCTAATTCGATTAAGAAACAATTATTAGAAAACGAACCAACTTCTACTTGTTCTTCTCCTCCTCTGTAATTCATCTTCCATTTTCTTCTGCCCTCTTTTCCACCTTCTTCTTCTCAATCCCCTTCTTTATATCCTCCTCCACTTGGTTCCCCTGTTTACACCAACAATTACAGAATCAGTACAAAAATTAGAAATCAAAAATTAAATTTCTATAATCAAAATCAACCAAATCAAAAGGAGGGAACCTCGTCAGAGCTGTCAATGTAAGAGTTTTTCACTGTCCTTAAGTATGATTTTGTTGCACCCCTCAACGTAATCTACATCAAAAAAACAGACATCAATTTCACTTAAATCTTCACTTCATCTCAACGTAATCTACATCAACAAAACAGGCATCAAACCCTTAATCTTTTGATTTTTTTGCACCCCTCAACGTAATCTACATCAACAAAACAGACATCAAACCCTTAAATCTTCACTTCATCTCAAGTTCACCTCAAACCCTTGTTTCTTGAAATCTTACAGACATTAATTCCCTAATTCCATTACAGATTCATCTTCTACAACATCAACGAGATCAGTTCTTCCCTCTTTTCTCGATCAGTAGTAGCATAAACATTGTCAGAATATGAAATAGATATCTTTTTAGATTAAGAGAGGTAGGGAATGATCTAGGTGTGTCTATTAGAGGTGGTGTTAATACGAGTACGTGATTTGATTCAGAACCAGAAGAACATGTAAATCCGATGATATAAATTAGGGTTTTGGGGATGAGTTCAAGATGAAGTAAAATAGAGAAATCAGTGATGAAATTAAGGGTTTCCACTTGAACTAAAGCTAGGGTTTGTGAGGATTCAGTATGAAATCGAAAAGAGAATCAGGGATTTGGGAAATCAGTGAATTAAGGTTCCGTGGAATTGTTCAAAGGAATATGTAGAAGATGAAATTGAGATTCGAAGCAATTGAAGCTAACGAAACTTGGGTTAAGGTTTTTTTTTCTGAGGGAGGGGAAGATGAGAGACGAGAGAAGTGAATGAAGATAAGTGAGAGAAAAAAAAATCGTTTTATCTAAAAGAATTTGAACGGATAAGATGTGGTAGGATGGGGTTATACGGATTGTGAAAATATTTGGACGGTATAGATTTAAGTAAAGAGTGTCATACGGATCAAGGCAAGTGTGTTTTCTTTGTGATTTCTCTTTGTGTTAATACGAACTCATGTTTTCGGTTTAATTATCAACCTTCGACATAAAAAAAATCCAGGAAAAATATTAATAAATTTAGCACATTGTTATCGACATTCTGATATAAAAAAATTCAAAAAATGTATAAGAATGAATTCGATAATTGGTATTTTCTTTGTGTTTTTGTGCTTTCTCTTTGTGCTTACGGTTTGAATTTCGACTATTCGCATTGGTCATGAAGTAATTTTGACAAGTCATATAGGTCATGAAGTATCTTTAGTTCACACTGGTAAACTCTATAAGAATGAGTACTCAGTCATTAGCCAACGCTCGTTCTTCTTTGCATAGCTCCTTCATCTTCTTAAACGTAGAGTATTGAATTGGTGAGAATACAGACAGAGAATTAGAGTTTCATACCCATCCACAAAAATCCAAACCCTGTAGATGCACAGAATGAATCCTAAACGGATTGCATAAATTAAGATTTTCTTTAGGATGTTGATACGGATTGCATAAATTAAGCGACGGTGTAGATTCGTTTTAGGACGCTCATACGGATTGAGAAGCTTGTGTGTTTCTCTTTCTGCTAGTTCAAACTCGTGTATTCGATTTTATTATCAACTTTCCATATGAAAAAAATCCAAAAAATATATCAATAAATTTAAGATATTATTATCGACCTTCAATTATAAAAAAAAATTCCAAACATATATGGGAATGAAACAGAAAAAATAAGAAAGTGTGTTTTCTTTGTGCTTTCTCTTTGTGCTTTTTTGTGCTTCCGGTTTGAATTTCGATTAGTCACATAGGTCATGAAGTAATTTTGACTAGTCAAACAGGTCATGAAGTAGCTTTAGTTCACACTGTTAGACTCAAGAATCATAAAAACTATGAACCAAGAAGCTCCGGCAGGATTCTGACTTCAAACTTAGCAGGATACATCATCGAAATCGATAAATATGAAGCTCAATGTCGATTCGAACTTCAAATGTGGTATAACGGCATACAAACTATGAACCACGAAGCTTCGGGAGGGTTCTGACTTCAAACTTAGCATGGTATATCATCAAAATCGATAAATATAAAGCTCGGTGTCGATCCAAACTTAAAATGTGGTATAACGGCATACAAACTATGAACCAAGAAGCTTCGGCGGGGTTCTGACTTCAAACATAGAAGAATACATCATTGAAATCGATAAATATGAAGCTCAGTGTCGATTCGAACTTCAATATGCGATATAGCGACAAACAAACTATGAACCACGAAGCTCTAGAAGGGTTCTGACTTCAAACTTAGCAGGATACATCATCGAAATCGATAAATATGAAGCTCAGTGTCGATTCAAACTTCAAATGTAGTCTAACGAGATACAAACTATGAACCGGGTATGGATACAACACCGGTTTCAATACCAACAGTTTTGTCGGTCGACCTCACTCACTTTCTCTTGGATTACGTCGGCTTCTCATGTTATTGATAATTTTAGCCGCATGTCCATACTGTTTAGTCAATTTCACCTGTTATATATTAACCTTATCCAACATCGCTCGCTCCACGCGATTTTCCTTGGATTCCATGGGTATAATTGTATTATTGCCTATTAGTTTGAAACGAATTTCACCCGTTATCAATCAATTTTGTTCAATAGTTACTCGATTTTTCTTGGATTCCATGGGTTTATATGGTTGACTATTAAGTCAACTCAGATATTCATTTAGTTCGCTTAACGTATCCGGGACCAAAAATTTCACCTTGGGCAAGCTGATTTCTATTTTTCACCGAGATGAGAACTGATGCGTTAATCGGCATAATTGACCAAGTTCCACAGATTTTTTGACCAAAGGAATTATCGATATAATTTTAAATTTTCAAGGTTCCGGTAAAGCTCCGAGGTATATTTCATGTTGTAGGATAGTTTTTTGGTTTCTTTTGTTTGTTTCTTTTTCCTCATTTGGAACCAGTTAAAACAATAGTAGCCAGAAAAATGACCTAGCGGACTAGAATCGGTTTCAAACGCAACCGATCCATCAACAGTTCAGTGGAAGTTTTGAAATTGAAAACCGAGGTATATACGGTTTGGTCAATGGTTTTGCCTAAAAACCGGACCGACAGGCCATTGTGCACCCCTAATAGTAAACTAAGATAACAACCATGATATGTATGACGCTAATCTTGACGCTAATCTAACCAATAAGAAACTAAAATGAGATCATGATCGGTTTCAAATGCCTACTTCCAAAACTGACTTCTCTTTTGAACTTGTGGTGGCCGCTTAAACTTGGTTGCTCAGAGAGATTGTACCAACCGATTCATTTTTTAGTTGCTAGGAGTCAGTGCCTCAAAGTGAATAGCTACCTGATCACTTTTCAAGCTGCTATAGATGACTTGAAAGAGTGATGTAGCGAGCAAACACATTCGGTCGTGGCTAGATATAGATGACACAGGTTTGTAGCCGCCAAACTTTATGACAGTTGCAACTTTGGATGCTTAAACCCTTAAAGTGACTAAAATTATGGGCTCTTGCTGGGATTTTGGTCGCTTAAACCAGGTTTTCTTGTAGTGCTTGCATATCCTTGGAAAACTTCCATACCATGATGTATGCCTCGTAGCTAATCCTGAACCCTAACTGGCATCAAATATAAAGTCAGGCAACATCAAGTAGACCCTAATTCTCAGTTGTTGGCCTTGAGGAAGTAACCTTAGATGGATGGATATTTATTACCGAGTATGAAGAATTTGAGCTTCCGATACAAAATGGGGCTAGGCTAGTGATGGGGAGTTGGTTCTCTAGGTTAGATATGCTGACTTTTTGCCTACTTTTCATGCTTTTCGAATAGGACAAGCCCGTCGTGATATGCCGAGAAATTTGTTTAAAATGATTCGACTCATGCCATTCTAGATTTATCCCGTAAATCCTTGCCATGGAGACTTCTGGTACATTGGGAAAAATGATTCATATTTCTCATAGTAAAATGGGAAGCTAATAGTGATACTACGCATTGGTGAAACAGTCTTCTGGATTTTATCTGTGCGCTAAAATATGTTGCCTCTTCCTACTGTTAGATTTCGATGATTTGTAGTAATATTTTGTTTTTATTTCAGTTTTCTCTTCTGTTTACCTCCTTTTCTGATTTGATTTTCTTTATGTAATAAAATGCTCTCCGCATAGTTTTCCCAAAAAAAAAAAAGAATGTAAGATTTCCATACGTTAATTGATCTCTCGAATAATATCCAAAGATTCCAAACTGAGTCTAGCATTATTTTACTGATGTTTTTAAAACCTATATATGTGGTTGTTGTAACCGTTATTCCATCTTATATAAGCTAACACAACCATTAGCTAGGTCCGTACCAGCAGGTCAAGTTCTCTCCTAAAACAGAAAACAGATTCAAACAGAAAAATAACCAACACATAGTCGAGGTCCTTGAGGAGGCTTCCGCTATAGCAGGAGCATATGAGAGCAGGGATATGAGGATATATCCACCTATCACGAGTATGGTGCTGAATATCATATTTTGCAAGATTATAAGTAGCATCAGTTGCTCGTTTCTTGGTAAATTTGAAATCAATCTCAGCTAAGGAAGATGCTGAAGTTCCAACCGTCCTCGATGAGTCTTCTTTTCTTCAAGGTATTCACAGCCTTTTCCCTTTAAGAATCTAGAGTCTAGACAGTAACACTTCGCAATCACTTTCAATCAATATCACATTATGATAGCATGGCCCATATTTCCGTCTTTCACGGTATTTAAATTTGTCTCATTCTCCAACAACTAAGAAGTCCACATCAAGGAAATATGGCGGTTGATATCTAGAATAAGGAAAACAGACCCATTTTAATCACTCTTACATGTCCGTTTTGGTTTTCGACATTTTAATGTTGGTCATAAGGTGGATTTTGGGTTGCACCGGTAGACTTCGATGGGTCTCAGACAAGATTCTGGTGGGTATTAGATATATTGGTTTGCAGGTAGCTTTTGGTCAGATCACAGAGCAGATTTTCATGGCATGCTAATAGGGATGGGGTTTACTAGGAAGGGTATCAAAATCCAAATAAGACAAGATAGAACCATAAAATCCGATCTCAGTCTTGTATGAATTTGAGTTTGGTCATTGCATGATAAATATGAGTTACCACCTGGATAAGATATTGGACGCAAATTTCAAATCAGAATCTACTCCAGATTTTGTATTTAATATTTCTAGGATATTATCAAATCCACTATCGGATAGTTAGTGACGTAGTAGCCTGGGAGCAAATAAAATTGCGAAATAATTCTTATCTAATTTCCAAACTACTGTTGTTATTATCAATGTAATAGGGGATGACTCGTACGGTAACAGCCCGGGATTTGGGAGGATAAAACACATAAGTTGTCAATTAAGAAGACAGAACAAACTTTAGCTAATTTTCAATATCCACCTATTTTCGGAAGTTATCGGCAATGAAAATCAAACATTTACTCTCTCCGATTCATTTAAGACAGCCATAGTGGGTTTAATAATATTGATGACTTTTCCGGAATACCATTTTGCAAACATGAATATTCATGTTCAATTGGCCGGAAGCATAAGCAGGCAACTGATAGATTACTTCAGTAATTGATGTTTATTGTTGGGTGCAATAATCAAAAATAAGAAAAAAATCAAATAAACAAAAGTTATTGATACTTAGCTCTTTATAATGGAAGTGATCGATTTGACGAAACGGATGAGCTCCCCATTCTCCGCAACAGAAACAAGGAAAAACTTTAGAAATACAGAGTGAGTCGCGTGTTCAACACGCTGCCCTTAAGACATTCGCGCCCGGTTACACTTAAGAGTGATGTTATAGCCCTCACAAGATGGATATCTCCAGGATAAAATACCGTACTACAACTACTACTAACATATGTAGTGGATGCTCAACTTGAGCTTGGCAACTGCGAGAAAACCTTAAGGAAAATCGCGAACGCTAATAATATATAATATTTTCTCTTGGGAGTCTCTCTAAAATAAATAGAGAATCCCCTTCCCCATAGTTTTTACAAAAGTAGTGAACTTCTTTATATAATGAAATAATACAACTTAAAAGATGAAATCCCCGATGTGGGACTAAAAAGCTTATATAGTCTCTTAAAACAACTAAAAAGTGGAAACTCCACGCTGTGGGACCAATAAGTTTTTCATTCACAAAAGAAAACAATAAATTATAATATTTGTTAAAACTTTAAAAATCATATTTTATTAATAGTTTTCCAACAATCCCCCACATGAATGAAAACCCAATAAAACACGAAAACACAGATATATCTTGGTGAATCAACAACCCAATCTCACGACCCGAAGTGACTGAACAGACAGACAGATCGTGCATGTTGAAATCATACTAGCCATTCCAACGTCATTTCTCTCGCACAACAGTATGTTGACCTCAGGGTCATACTATGGATTGCAAAAATCATATAGTATAGAGAGCTTTCATCTTTAGTTCCTCACAAGTGAGACTAAAGGTTCCTTTCACCCAAGTGAAAAAGCATGAACTAGTGAATCCTTAGTGACCCCTAGGTCCTAAGTTCCAGTAATACCAAAACCATAGAAAAGAAAATCACATAAAAAGCGCAGGAAATACCATTTTAGGAAGAGGTGTCCATGAGGTCTTGAACTTTGCTTAGTGAGATATTACCGGAATTACTTGCTAGAGACAGTGAACTATGTCTTGAACTGCTAGCGTTTGATGTAATTCGCGATAACGACCACGGATGATATCTCCAAGGTTGCTGCCAAGCTCATACCGTTTTGTCCAATTTGGCCCTGGACATATCATGTTTCTCATAATGCTCTAGAGAATCAAAACTCATATTCTCATAGGAAGCGGCCCCACTTCCTCATTCAGATAGGTGAATTTCCATAAAGAGTGTTACTGCTACACCCCATTCCAATCTTAAATTGAAACTATATAACTCATTAAGACTTCTTAAAAGTCATCCTTCACATGCAGTCACACTATCACGTCTACACCATAGGGAAGGGATAGAGAATTAAATTCTATGATAGGGTTTACCTTTACCCACCACAAATTAGTTGTTTCATTCGAAACCTTGATCTTGGGATCTCCAGTCAGCAAGGTTGAGTACCCTTCATGGCAAGTTTAATTTATAGCTCGAACTTTATCTAACGCAATACTCTCGAATTCCAAAATGAATTGAGCAATATATGTTTGTTTGGAATTCTTCCAAAAACAAACCTTTTTGCTAGAGTGAAAAGATATCCACTCGTAGACTTAGACTCCTCTGAGTCAACTATCCACTTTGCATCACAAAGTCCCTCAAGGACAACAATATACATTTCATAAATCAAACAAAAGGTAATTGAGTATTTTAGGTACCATAATACTCTACTAAGTGCATCTCACTGCTCTTGATCTGGACTACAAGTATATCAACTTAACTTGCTCACAATATAGGAAATGTCTGGACTCTTACAGTTCATTAAATTCATCTGACATCCTATAACTCTTGAGTATTCAAGTTAAGATACTCCATTACCCATATTTTTCTCGAGTCTACAAGAAGAATCATATGCATTACAAGCAGGCTTACACGCAGGGTTATAAGAAGACTTACAATCAGACTGATTGTATCTCTTAAGCACAAATTCGACATCATGAGAATGTATAAGAATATAAATGTTTGATTATCTTCTAATCCTCATCCCTAAGATTACATCAAAATGGCCTAAGTCTTTCAATTCAACGTCCTCATTCAGTGCATGTTTTTAGTGGAATTAATCACATCTATGTTTGTATCAAGTATAAGCATATCATCAACATACAAGCATACAATCACACAGGTATCCTTAACAAGTTACTTGTAAATATACTTGTCATATTAATTAACTTAAATCCACTACACATTATCACATGATCAAATTTTCCATGTCACTGTTTACGTGCTTATTTAAAAACCATACAAAGATTTGTTCAACTTACAAACTTTGTCTTCATAACCTTTCACTACAAAGTCCTCAGGTTGGTCTATGTAAATTTGTTTATCTAACTCACGGTTTTAGAAAAGCTGTCTTAACATCCATGTGATGTATCTCCAATTTGTTTATGGCAGCAATATCAATTAGCATCTTGACATAAGTAATTCTCGTCACAAGTGAATACGAATCAAGAAAATCTACACCTTCTTTTATTTTATATACTTTAGCTACCAACTTAGCCTAATATATTTTCACAGTTCCATCTACCTAACGTTTCCTCTTAAACAATCATTTACATCCCATAGTCAAGTCTGGTTCAGATAGACTGAGTCCATTTCACTAAATAAAGCTTCTTACCAGAATGGGGTTTCAGTAGATGTCAATGATTTTTTACAAGTCTGGGGCTTAGACTAAGCTAGGCATGTTATGAAGTCGACTTCGTAAGAAGTCTCAAGTCTAATTGTTTTACTTTTCTTAGGCTCAACCTCAACTTCATCTTCCTTTAAGATAAGTTCTGACTATTTGAAAATAAATCTAGGGGATCAACATCACATATCTAATGAGGTACGGGATTAAGAATAAGCACGTTCAAAGAGTTCAGCATCCCTAGATTCCGTAATAATATTCACACCAAAGTCAGAAAAATGAGAACAAACAACCAAAAATTTGTATGTACAAGTATACGACATACCCTATATGAAGACGCAATCAACATTTTTGGTTTCAATCTATTTCTTTTAGGAAGAGGAATTAAAATCTTAGTCAAACACCCCCACACTTTGACGCATTCATAAGAAGGTCATCTACCTTTCCATAAATCATATGGAGTTTCATCTGATCCTTCAAAGGGTACTCTATTCAGGATATACTAGTTAAGAGGACTGCCTCCCCCCGCAAGACCGCAGGTAATCCTGAACTAACCAACATGGCTATTTCATCTCCTTAAGGATACGGTTTTTATTTTCAAGGCTTCTAATTGGTTTTCAACTTCAAGTTTATACATCTTAAGGCTTCTAAGGCATCATCCTTATCCCTAAGCAAGTATACAAGATAGTACCTCGTACAATTATCTACGGAAGTTATAAACCATCTTTTACCACAGTGGTTTTGGGTTGAACTCATGTCAACTAGGCCTAACTGAATTAATTCTAAAGGCTTAGAATTACTCTGAACATTTGTGCTAAAAGGTTTTATAGCATATTTTTATTCTTCACAGATTTCACTTTTTTGTTCAAAATCCAAATTAGATTTGCGTACGCAGCCTATGCTAGCCAGTTAAGCATTTACTTGTAAGTTTACGGTTCCAAGTATACCACGTAAAACAATCAATCACACAAAGAAAGCATAAGAATCAACTATGCTCACTTCATCAGTTTTTCCGTTAAGCTTATATAGACCCAAAGTCCTATAACTCTTGCTTAAAAAATCACTGCCTAATTACAACAAGTTTTCCAGATTCAATTAAAATCTTAAATCTTTTACCATGTACAACAGAACAAGATACAAGATTCTTGCATATGTTCGGAACATGAAAACTTCATTCAATGTGAGAATATTAGAGATATGAGCTTCTGCTCGACCTTTTTCTTTTATGCAACCTCTGTCACAGATGAGTTATTCATAAAGAGTTTCTCGACATCCCTTATCCTCTGATAAGAGGTGAACATGTCTTTATTTCAACAAACGTGCTTAGTGGCTACAGAGTCCACCTACTTGTTTCTCACATTGGTTAATAAAATACTTCCAACATCATGCCACTGAACTCGTTCTAGTTTGTTTCAACTAAATTAACATTAACTTTCTACTTCTTAATGTTTTATATTGTCAACAATTTACTGCCGCGTGGCCAGGAATTTTACAAACATAACAATCACCCTTAATTAAAGTAATGCCGGATTCAGTTTTACGAAACATACCTTTCTTCTTAACACTACACTTAGAGTTGTTTGATGTTCTCTCCTTTGTCAGCTTTGGTAGACTTGTGTTCATCCACAGGCTCCTGGTAGCCATGTCCCTTTCCAATTTCATGTCATAATTTTCGTTTATACTTTGACCACGGACATGGTAATCTCCCAATTACCTAATACACCACATCTCACAAACCTTAGTTCCGAATCGGAAAATAAAATATGAGTTTTGAAGATAACATCTAGATCTAAAAACTTCGTTTGAATCACCATTTCAAAAAAACTCATGTTACCCCTTTAAAACTAATTTAGTTAACAACAAATATCTTCTCGTCAGAAATTTTCAGTAACGGTTCTCTGTTTTGTAAAATATCAAAAAAATACTTTTACAACTGCAAAAATTCCAAACTTTTATGTGGGAAACTATAAGGATGTCTACTACATTTGGCTAAAAGGGTTTGCCGAAATCCTTCTAGGTTAAGAGATAAACTCGAAACTCTACAGCTGACCAAAAATTCATTTTTTTGTTTTTCAATCCACAATTAACATCCATGATTCACAAACCAATCAACCCTTTGTGATTATTACAAAAAATAATGGCTTAAGATTGTTGGGTGCAATAATCAAAAACAAGAAAAAATCAAATAAGCAAAAGTTATTGATACTTAGCTCCTTTATAATGGAAGTGACCGATTTGACGAAACGGACGAGCTCCCCATTCTCCACAACAGCAACAAGGAAAAACTTTGGAAAAACAGAGTGTGTCACGTGTTCAACACGCTTCCCTTAAGACATTAGCGCCCGGCTACATTTAACAGTGATGATATAGCCCTCACAGGACAGATATCTCCAGGATAAAACACCCTACTACATCTACTACTAGCATATATAGTAGATGCTCAACTTGAGCTTGGCAACTCCGAAAAAACCCTTAAGGAAAATCGCGAACGCATAAGAAAACAATATAAAATATTTTCCCTTGGGGGTCTGTCTAAAAAAAAATAGAGAACCCCCTTCCCCATAATTTTTACAATAGTAGTGAATTTCTTTATATAATGGAATAATGCAACTTAAAAAAATGAACTCCCCGATGTGGGACTAAAAAGCTTATATAGTCTCTTAAAACAACTAAAAAGTGGAAACTCCACAGCGTGGGACTAATAAGTTTCTCATTCACAAAAGAAAACAATAAATTATAATTATTGTTAAAACTTTAAAAATCATATTTTTGTTAATCGTTTTCCAACATTTATTTCTGTTACGTTTATAGGTTTGATGTAATTCATGGTCATGGGAAATGTAAATCCATTAACTCTGTACGACTACTATCTTTTAAGTGCATCACACCACCAACCACCCTATCAGTCTATCAGATGGCCAACTCCAAATCATTGTGGTTATTCATGGACTTTACATTTATATTAAACAGATCGAGTTCAACTTATTTAATAGATACACACAGTTGCTATTGCAACTACCCATGAGTAATGACAGACATGTATAGAGCAAGACCCTTGATCTTTTTTCTTTAAAAATTTTTGGGACGCATATAAATTTGACATTTCCCAACTCTCTATGACCAACTACAGTCACTTGTATTAGAGGAGAAATGTTGTGGCAGCTTTTAGGTTTTCAGTCGACTTCCAGATGGTTTCCTGTACAGATGTCCTATTACCTCAAAAAGGAAATGGTGGCAATGTGTGTCTGGTCTGGTGGTAACATGTGTGTTTTAACTTAAACTTTCTGGAAGTCTTCTTCTTCATTTGAAAATTCATTTCTTTTCCAGAACTTTCCTACAATAGAAAGTAATCAAGATTAAAAACATCTCTTTTACATCTCTACCAAACATATAATAAAGATAGTCATAATTTCAGTCAATGATTCACGTTCTGAGTATTATAGTTTAGTTTTCAAGTGCTTTATGGATGTTCAGTCAAATTCAGGACACAAACATCTATACTGATATCATATTTTGCTGACGTTAACAATGCTAAGCACTTCCAAGACTCACCAAAGGTATCTAGCTGCATTTGGTATGATTTAATTAATTTATTAATACATTCCGGAAGAAGAGAAAAAAGAAGTACCATGACGAATGGTTAGAAATTTGGATGACCAAGATTGTTCTGTGCACCAATAGTGAAGTAGATATCAGCGACCAAATAACCGAAAAGATAATATTTATAATTAGGGATCATATAATAAATGGATTCTAGCATACTTCGGCACAATATTTAACCATTTTCAAACACTGCCTATGCAGTGTTCAGGCAAAGCGTCGTATAGCCAGCATGATCAATATGCAAGTTAGCAGTTAATTACAAAGCAAAAAGAATGATACAATGTCTAGAAGCCAACTGCACTTCAAATTAAACATTAAAAAAGCTAATCATTTCTCAATGAACTCGAGTTCCCCATAAACTCTCGCTCCATAAGGAGCTAAAAGAACAGCCAACTGCAAACTACTATGATATGAGAGAGGAAGAGAAAGTTTCGCACAGACTGGATGACTAAAAAACCAAAATATCAATCATGCTGACAGCATAAAAACTACAACTAACATAAGTTTCATATTTAAAGATACAAAACTTAATCAAGGAAAGGCATAAAAGAGGTAAAGCAGATATACCCTTTATGAATAAAGAGAGACGCTTGATTCAAGAAAAACACGAAGGGGTACCCTTTATATATAAGCAACAACGATGAAAACAAAGTAGCGATGCTTGTTAGTATTGACAAAATTTCTTAATGGTCCAAGCGAATTTTGTAGATGCAGGGCCTATAAATGGAGAACCGAAGGGTATGGGTTCGACCATACTTTTAATAGTAAGATAATGTCCAAATGAGTTCCCACTTTGGTAGGTGGCATATTTACACGTAATTTTGTTTAGAAATTCGTTGCATTTTCTGATTTTTAAATCGAGCACCAACAACCAAATGCAGCCGGTCAACATGCTGCACTAAAGACCACATAATGACGCTTAAAGAGTTGTACGACATTGTAGAAACAATAGACTTCCGTCTATTTATCAATGATGTTTTTCTTTTCAACAATGACAAATGAGAAACCTTAAAAATCTAAGCATGGTTATGGCCTATGATATGCAAACAAAACCTAAGAAAGAAAAGGCATACTTAGTCCTAATCCCAAAATGCCAATAACAAAAACTCAAAAAAAAAATTGTAGTAGAATGAAACCAACCTGGAATTCCTTAACTTTGAACACATAACACCTCTTAATATCCAGGGATTGATTGATCCAATTGTAAACTGTGTATTATCATCCCATCAACAGCCATGACGAAATCCAGAAAAATACGGAATTTTGAACTGCAAATTCAATTCTCCTTTTTTCATATTTTGTGTCGTTTAAATGACCTAGAGGACACACGAATGAGGATGATTTAGAGACATGGAACATTTTGGTGAATGGTTTAAGTCTTGAGTCAAGCATTTGATATACATATAAAGCCCATATCTAACTCAAATCAACTGAATTTTATTGACACATTGAAGCCGATACATGCCTAAGATCAGTTGCCTCCCAATATTTCATGTAACGCACAGTTCTGCAGGAATGCGCACGGAAATAAGGGATCGAGTTTTCTTCGATCAATCGAAACGTTGAACCAAAATTACATCAAAGATTCTAGAAAAACGACTCCAAATGAACCACAAAATTGAATAAAAATATTCATTCAAATTCAAATCCGAAGTCTTTTCCAGTAGCAAGTACCGGGTCGACTAGAGAATATCTCCTAAGAGTAGAACATAGAATTTATGCCGACCTGTCCGAGCCCCGCACAACTTGCACTACGGCAAGCAATGCCGTAGTACAGTTCAACAATCGAAACCTACAATAGAACAATAAAATTATTAGGTACCCAAATTGAAAAATCAAACTATCACTGAAAGAATTAAATAAAAGAATAACTGTCCATAAAACTTGGTATTGTTGAGAGTGTATGCGACTGAAACATGGTAAGATGATGACCTCGTCTAGGGTTTATATAGTTGAACAATCGAAAGGATGTTGTAACTGTTGTTGCATGTAACGTCTATGAACTTATTACTATGTCTTTATAAAAAATATCAGAGGAGGGATGTAAGAAAAGAAGATCGGGGGATAAGTTGTAACGGAAGAAAATAATAATAACAGGGAGAGAATATTAGGGGGGATTTGGTGCGGATATGATATAATTGGGATTCTGATGATTTTATAACGTACGGAGATGATAATAATAGATGGACGAATCTGAGCGGTAGGATGCGGGCGTTAAACATGGGTTGATTCTCAGCCACGATTCGGCTTTCAACTTTCTCAACTTTGAGAGCGGATGTTGGTCGTAGATCTCAATACAAAAAACCATCCACAACTGTCGGATTGGTAAAAAACCATTTGTTTTTGTAAGATAGATGTAATTATGTATGTTTTCTCGAAAACTTCCGGTCAGATCTATTAGAGATAATCATTGTATCTTTTACTTACCTATTGTAAAGAGGAAATCTTGTTCACTCCTTTATATATGTTACTTCTTTTACCTTTCGTTAATTGTTTTCTAGCTAACAGGATATATGATGGTTTATCCTTTTAGGGTTTGTAGTTTAGCAGAGTCCTATTTAATCTTCCCTTATAAGGTCTCTTTCATCATCTTTGAATAATAATTATTACAGCGTATCATCTTATCATTAATACTTCTTACATGGTATCAAGAGGCATTCATTGGCTGATATCTCTTGGACTGTGGAATTTTGAACCGTCTATCAATCATTATTACTTTTTTTATCATTACATCACCTCGATGGAAACACCATCATACACTGAAATCCTTGAATCCTCTACAAATAATAATCCACCTCAACATAATAACCCACCTGAAAACCCTATATATGCCTTTGAGTTTTCTTACAAATCCTTACCGTTCACCTGCATCACTCAGTGTGTTCCGTTAAAACTTGATGAAACAAATTACTTAGTTTGGATGCGTCAGATGGAGTCTATTTCGATCAGTACATATTTCTTTGGGTTCATTGATGGTACCATTCCGGCTCCACCTCCTTCTATTCTGGTGAACAACATCGAGATCTTGAATCCAGAGTTTACTAGCTGGCGTAAGTGGGATAGATTTGTTATGAGTTGTTTGAATGCAACTTTCTCACCTTTTGTTTCTTCATCCATCTTAGGTCTTTCTACATCTAAACAGGTATGAAATTCTCTTGCTAAGCACTTTTCTGATCTGTTTGTTGCACGCAAGACCATGCTTCGTAGTCAGTTACATAATGTGAGAAAAAGGTCCCAATCTATGTCTATTAATTTACAATCTATTAAAGAGATAACTAATTATTTGGCTTCCATTAATGAGCATGTTCCTGAACCAGTTCTGGTTATGTATACCCTAAATTTTCTGAATAAATCCTATGATAACCTTGTTATTTCGATTCAAATTAGAGATACTCCCTATACCTTTGAGGCCTTGAGGTCTAGACTGATACAACATGAACAATGGCTCTCTAGTCAAGAGTCTGAAGTTAACAAAAATCTTGATGCAGCCATGTCTTCCGCCGTTTTTTTTTTAATAAAAATACCTTTTCACCGTCTTCTTCTAATGATAACTCTCAACACCCAAAATCCCATCACTCAAATACCTCACACAACAACAAAATCACTGATGTCAGCAATATTACTTGCCAGATCTGTAAAAAGAAAGGACGTACTGCTAATAAGTGTTATTGCAGATACACAGCTTCTAAATATACAACTACTTCTACACCCCAAGCAAACTTTTGCAACACAGCTTTCATATCTGAAGAATCTACATACCTAACAGTTGTGGATTGGTTGTCTGACTTAAGTGTTACCTCTCACATGACCAATGATATTACAGTTCTTCAAAACCCAACACCCTATACTGGTCCTGAGAGAATCCTTGTAGGCAAGGGAGAACAACTACCCATTAAAATGATTGGTACATCTACTTGACATACTGATACAACATCTTTTGTTCTTCCAAATGTCTAATATGTACCAACTTTACATAGAACTTTCATCTCTGTTGAGAAATTTACTAATGGAAACTCTTGTTCAATTGAATTTCTTCCTTGGGGCTACAAGATTTTGGATCTTCAAAAACAACAACTACTTGTTGAAGGGAAGATGCACATGAACCTGTATCCAATTGCTTCTACAACTGGTCATACTATCCAAGACCATGTATCTCTCAAAGATATACCAACTACATGGTATAACAGGCTTGGACATACTTCTAATACTATTTAGAACAAGTTAGCATCATCTTCTCAAATCACTATTGCAGGAAGTGCAACTGATTCCTTATGTCACTCTTGTCAGTTGGGAAAGAGGAAGAGGTTACCTTTTCAAGATTCAACCAGGACAACTACATCACCACTTGAACTGTTTCATTGTGATGTGTGGGGGACAGAACCAACTATCTCTAATTTGGGGTACAAATATTGTATACACTTTATGGATGACTTCAGCAAGTTTCACTGGATATATCCCATGACCACAAGAGATAAAAGTGTTATATTCCTTCAACAGTTTAAGAAGTTGAATGAGAATCTCTTTTCTATAACAGTCAAATAATTTCAGACAGATAATGCTTGTGAGTTAGTAAAAGCGAAGATTAAATCCTTTCTTGATGACTCAGGCATAGCACTTTGTGCCTCATGTTCCAACACTCCTCAACAGAATGGGGTAGCTAAGAGGAAGCACCGACATATAATGGAGATGGGAAACACAATGATATTTCAAGCCTGAATTCCTAAGCAGTTCTGGTATGATTCCTTCCTTGCTGCATTTTTCATCATCAACAGAACCCCTTCAAAGCTTCTTGAGTATAAAACACCTTATGAGATCTTGTTTCAAAAAGTCCCAGATTTTTGTATCCTCAAGTTGTTTGGTTGCACTTGCTATCCTTTTCTTAGGCCAAATAGACATGATAAATTAAGTCCAACATCATCCAACTGCATTTTTAATGGATACAACCCCATGCCTAAAGGGTACAAATGTTATGGAAATGCTACCAAGAAGATATTCATCTCTAGGAATGTGATTTTTGAGGAAAATATTTTTCCTTTTTGTCATTGCACATCTACATCACCTACAGATGCTGAGAAAATGGTCACTTTGCCATTGTATGACTACCCAATGCCTCATTCAGACTCAACACCACCTTGTGACTCTGAATCCTTAGTGTCTGAGCCACCACAAGATCCAGCTTTACCTATCATTACACCTGAGACTGCACACCCACACTAGTGGAAAAGAGGGTTTTTCTGACCCACGTCCTCGACCCTCAATAACAGTCAGCAGACCGTGGACTGGTCAAAACGGTCCTACATTTAATAAAAATGCGGACCACATCTAGGAGCATTAATGTTGGTCGTTGAATAAAAAAAATTATTATCATTATTTTCCTTGTTAAACAACCCACAATGCGATCGATGAACCAAGTGTTTCCAGTGGTTCAATTATTAGATGAACTGCTGGATACGAAGATACATATCTCTAATAAAAAAAGATATCTCTCTCTCCATCTTTAATTCGTCTTCTTTACAACTCAAACAGAAGAAATAGAAATATCTCTTCTTCTCCATCTTCTTCATCTCAATCCCTGCTTCAGAAAAACAAAAAAAATCTCACTCCCTCAACATCTCTCTCCCACTCTTATTTTCTTTCTAACTCCAATAAAATAATAGAGAAGATCTTCTCCATCTTCTTCATCTCCTCCGAAGAGAAGAGATCTCGTATCCATCTTCTCCTTCTTATTCTATCATGCAAAAGCTATTTTTCTCACAAATATAAAGAGCAGCGTAAGTTTTAAGGTATTATTTGATAGTAAAATCGTTATTTTGCAATAGATCTATCTTTTCAATATGATTTTGAACTGTATTTTCTTGTAATTAATCATTATTTTTTAATGAGTTAGGGTTTTATACTTTGATAGAAGATTTGGGATATTATTGTGATTGGGTTTTGGTTATTTGTTTAATTCAGGGATTCACCAACAAAAGAAAAAGTATCAACTGATTTACCAGCAATAAGTAATTTAACAGTAAAAAAATGACTACTTCTATTTCCTTACTTCTGATTATGATTTAAATCGTTCGATTTTTTTTTCATTTGTGGGGTTTTCATGCACATGAAACCCTAGGTTTTTAATTTGGGATTTTTAATTTTATTTTTTACTCAATCTATGTTTCATACACAACAGCTGACCTAGGATGATTTGTTTTGAGTTTGTTTCGATTTGGGTTTCTTTTGATTTTGTTTGGTAAGATTTTACGGATTTATCTAATGATTTTTGTTGGTGATGATTTGGGTATTGTATGGTTAGCCAATGCAAATACTTATGCAATTCAAGATGGAAAAGATTCGGGTGTTGTTCTTGCTGCTACTAAGAGTAACAAACATAAAAACCCTCCAACTTTGGTGCACAAAACTGTCATGAAAAAGGAATTCAGTAGAATGGCTAAGGGTGTAGCCAACAGGTAATTTAATAAACGCTTTCTTTTTTTTTTTCAGATTTTGTAATAGATTTTTGATGCACACATAGATAACTTGATTTTTCTAGCCACTTTGACAGCACTGGTTGTGTGTTCCACAAATGCGTGCAATGCGATGGTAGCTAGGTACATCATATTACAGAACCTCGGTTTAAGTCCAAAGTGTAAGAGTATAATGCCTTTTTGGTTCCTTCCATTTAGTTAACGAATCTCTTTTAATCTAATTATTACTCTTTTAAATTCTTTTACATGGGGAATCTCTTTGTAGGAGATAAATTACAATCTCTGCACCATTTGCTTCTCGGAATTAGGGAATTACGCTCAATGAACCAGAATAGAAAAACCCCATATTTTACCGATGCCCTCGCCGGCAAGGAGCTAAAATATTGTATTGTCAATATATAACTGTTTTAGCACTTAATTTTGACTTGCAGTGACAGTTTTCTTGTGCTTATATTATTGACAACATCTTTTTTCTCAAGGTCCAACTCCACCCATCCTGTGTCTCTCATATATTGAATGCATCTAAATTTTTAGATTCCTCGTGATGGATACCATGTGGGAACAAATTTAGACATTGTAGTTGATCTAATAGCACCAGTTGCCCATGGACGCTATATTTCTTACTAGAGGATGATGTCACCTTATGGTGAAATGTTTGAGGAGCGGATTTGTGTATTAATCGAGGTATGCTTACAACACTGTCTTCCTTGGGAATGATTCCAATCAATGCTTTTATTAATATTTTCCATATGGTGACATGTTAATACTTTATTACTTGACTCTTTGTCGGACTTTAATATATTGTCTGGTATATGCAAGGTAGTTAATATCGTGTATCGGTATCGTATCGGTAGGGTCCTATACACCTACATAAATGATAATATCTGTTTTTATAGGCGATACATCATTAGGATTTTTTTCTAATATTTATTATTTATCAAACAAAAAAATATATTGGTATAACCATAATAGAAAATAATAATTGTAGTAAACATACTTCAACCTTACAAAATAAGAGGTGGTTGATTAGAGCCTTATATTATCAACAACGAAACCAAACATTGAATGTCTGTTAGCCCATCGACATCACATTTACGGTAATTACATCCACCATAATCATATATGAAGCTAGCAAAATTAGTGGAGTTACTTTCTTGAACTAAAAGTTCAAGAAATCATAAGCAAAAGACAAAATACATTAGTGATATATCAGTGTACAAGTGAAACCTATATTATGAGTATACAAGTGAAACTGATATATCGGTCCGTATGGACGATACACGCGTTTTTATCTTTTCTCCTTCGTATCGCCGATATTCTCAGTATCGTAAAGGTTTTTTCCGATATCCTATAAAAACTTTTAATATCGGCCTGTACAACCGATATTGACTACCTTGGGTATATGAATGTGTTCATATTGTTGTGATGACTATGGATGGAATTTGGAAATTAAGTATCAGATGGAGCCATGTATCAACCATGTATATTTTCTTGGTAGGCTTTTTCTTTGTAAAAAGTTGTGGTCGTTCCCCTGCTTATTTGGGTTATGAGTTTGATTTTCATTATGTAAAACCATAGATATTGAACTAGGAACCGGCGTTAGTTATTCGATTATGGTATAGGTATAAACTTCACAGCTAACTAGATAAAGCTTCCTTTTCTTTATGTGATCTAGGTTACTAGTACTGACAGGAAATGTTTCCACATTACCTTATTGAGGAGCGGATTTGTGTACTAATAGAGGTATGCTTACATCACTGTCTTCCTTGGGAATGATTCCAATTAATGCTTTTATTAATATTTTCCATATGGTGACAGGTTAATACTTTATTACTTGACTCTTTGTCGGACTTGAATATATTGTATGGTATAGGAATATGTTCATATTGTGATGACTATGGATGGAATTTGGAAATTAAGTATCAGATGAAGCCATGTATCAACCATGTATATTTTCTTGGCAGGATTTTTCTTTGTAAAAAGTTGTGGTCGTTCCCCTGCTTATTTGCATTATGAGTTTGATTTTCATTATGTAAAACCATAGATATTGAACTAGGAACCGGTGTTGGTTAGACGATTCTAGTATAGGTATAAACTTCACAGCTAATTAGATACAGCTTCCGTTTCTTTATTTGATCCAGGTTACTAGTACTGACAGGAAATGTTTCCACATTACCTTATCAAGGTAGTACAACTTTTGCATATGCTCAATGTGAATTGTTGCCTGTTGCATTCTCGTTTCCTTAACCTCTTGATCTCTTTCCATTTTGTTCTTTTTTTTTAAATGTGTATTTGTAGGCACATGTTGGCGTTGCGATAAATTTTCCTCGTACTACAAGAAGCTCAAGATGGTATTGAAGGTAGATAGGAAGAAGATGAGAAGGCTTATGAGGTATAGTTGTTTTATAAAGTTTATGTATCCAACTGTGAGGTATGAATGTTAGAGATGGACATGGAAAGTTCACAATAGGAAATGGGTTCCATTAATGTATATGTATTGTAGCCTATAATTTGATTTACCCCGTTGTTATTTTCTGTGAATTTTGAAATATAGTTCTTCTGATTTTAGCAATTGGTTAAGCCACTGGTAAGACATCACAAGGCTATTCGACTTGAAACTTCATACTGATGTTTGAGCAGTTGAGCATGATGATTTCGGTAGTCTGGTAAACTACCAACTTCTTAAGTTTTATGACTTTTGGTTAACTTGTCTTTGCTTAACATTGTTTTTTTGCTTGAGTTTTTGTTTTGCATATACTTGTAACAAGGTCTTGTGGTTATAAGAACTGATTTTCACTGGACATTTTTAGTTTGCTGAGAAGTTCATCTTATTTGAACAATATATAATGGAAAAAGATAAGAAGAAAAAGGTAAAAGTTAGAACCGCTGCACCCACGTTGTGATTGCGTATCTATACGATTTGTTATTTAAAGGATTCATTTGACATGAAACAATAACCTATTGTGTAATTTTATTTGTTACATTTTCTTGAACTGTATGAGTAGTACGTAATACCTTGATGTACCAATTCATTTTCAAACTTCAAACACTTATGGTGTTAATAATTTCTCGAATCTGTACACTGGTTTTGTTAACAACTTCATACACTTTATTTTTATTAATAACTTCAAACACTTTGGTGTTCTTCTAGTTTGGTGATCATAGCCCTTAGATTAATGATGCTACTTTATCTGCGTGAATTTTTGTTCGTCCAATTTGATTAAGCACATTCTTTTGGTTTCACTCTTTTCTGGTGGTGCTGTGTTTGATGTGGGTTTGAATTTTTTCATTGTTCTTGATCGTTGAATATGGGTGATATATTCGAATTTCTAAGAACTCTACCTTGATTCCATCTTGACAGGAGGGATTTATTGTTTCTAGTTGGCATTTTGCTGTACTGGAAAGGGTATACATTTTAGTTGTGCAAGTATGATCACAATTGTCCATTTGTCAGTTGTTTTCAGTTTTTAGGGATAATTGCTAGTGGAGATTCTATTTCATAGCCTTCTATTGATTCATATTTCTAGTTATGGTTTGAATTGCTTTTTATTATGGTGACACATTTGATTTGTGTAGTTGTCCGTCTAATTTTCCCGACCAATGCCTTATGTACATCTGATAAAGGTGATGCAGATCCTAATTCTTTTTTTTATATGTGATGCATTACAGGTTGATAAACTAATAAAGAAGGAGACCCACGAAATGGATGTAAAAGAAGTAAAATGGAGCTCTCAGGTCGGTTTTATTTTTCTGAATTAAACACACTTCATAATGTTAAATAGATCTGTCCCTGGACTTATAACTATTACTTACACAAACTTATGATGCAGTCTAAATTTCTGAATTGTATTTAAGTCCCAAATATTTAGGTTCAGATACATGTGGTTCTAGCTAGTTCCAAATGGGTTCATTTCACTGTCTCTAGTCGCATCCTCTTATGCATTTTGTCATTAAACCAGTCAAATATTGACTACTCATGCTTGCACGTTCTATCAAAATTGTATTCATTATATTTTTCATTGCGACTGAATATCAGATAGTTTTTCCATAAGAATGCAAAGCTGTAGAAGTGTATCTCTTGGTATTGGTACATGGTGGTTTGTGAGCCTGCTGGTGCTTATTGTTTAAACACCTGTTGTGATGTTTCCGGTAGTAATGGGTTCATTAGTAGGTATTTGTTTCCTCATGGTTTTCTCAATCACTGCGCTAATAGCAACTGGCTTATCAGTAGGAAGAACAAAACTATTGAGTACTTTTGGTTATTCATCTTGGGGCCTCTCTGCAATCTTACCTGCAATACCTTTTACCGTTCTTACATTAGGATTCCATGTAAAACCCATTCTTTATCTTATGCTTGAGATATGTCAAGGTCGTGAATTAATGAACTAGTTATGTTTGTGACGTTGTGTCGATGTTGGACAGAGACAAGTAAAGAGATTGACATCATATTGGTTAGGATACCCACCTTTATAGATCATTTTCCTCTCACGTGCATGGCATGGTTATTGTTTTTATAAGCGTTTTCTTTAGTATTGTGACCTCTCCACATTAATCAACTGATGGATTTTGCTGTGAAGGTACACCATTATGAAGTAGGAATAAGTTCTTCATCATCATCGGAGTTTATAATTTTGATGTTTAATCAATAGTTTTTTAGTTCATCGTTTTGTAATCGAATCCTAGAACTACAGATTCCACTGGTCAGAACTACAGATTTTAATCCTTTGTGTATTTTGAAACCAATGAATCAATGAATGTTAAATCGAATGATTATTTGTGTGCAAGTTTAATTTGATTTGGTTTTCATTTGATTTCTATTTTGAGTTTCATTTGATTCTCATTTGCATTTGGTTTTAATTTGATTCTCATTTGAGTTTCATTTTAGATTTAGTCAGATTCAGTCAGGCTAGATAGCCAATCTGAATCATTTTTTTTATTAAGATTTATATATATGCTTGATTGAAGTCAGTTATAAAGTATTGACAGTTAAAATCGGTCGTTGATATAAGATTTTCAACGACCCCCAGAGACACATCATACTTGAAAAAGACGCCCAAACAGCGACCCTTTCTTCGACCGACAAAGAAAGTCATAGATACGAGTTAAATGACTCGCTTTGTCGGTCGCGAAACTGCTGATTTCTACTAGTGGGCCACCTGTACATCATATGACCACTAGGTCTCAACTTGGCATTGTAAAACCCAAGTACTTACCAGACTTCGTCATTCATTACACTATCACTCATCCTATACATTTTTCCTTTACCTCAAATATTATCAATACTTATGAACCCAAAACCTTTAAGACGGCTACTACCAAAACCTGATTGGGTCACAGCAATGGAGAATGAGTATGGTGCTTTAGTGAAGAACAACACTTGGGAACCTATTCCATCTGATCCGTCAATGAATATACTTGGTAACAAGTGGGTGTACAAGGTAAAACTCATGTCAGATGGGATTCTAGAAAGGGTCAAAGCCAGGCTTGTTGCAAAAAGGTACCATCTGCTGGATGGTATTGATTATCATGAAACCTTCAGCACTGTCATCAAGTTTACAACTGTCAGAACCATTCTTACTCTTGAAATGACAAATGGGTGGTATATCAACCAACTTGATGTTTCAAATTCTTTTATTCATGGTGAATTAAATGAAATCGTATACATGCAACAACCAAAAGGGTTTGTCGATGCAGATAATCCTGATTATGTGTGAAAGATCAAGAAATCACTATATGGGTTGAAACAAGCACCCAAGGCTTGGTTTGAGAAGTTTAGTGGCTTTCTAATCTCATATAGGTTCATCATGATTGATTCAGATCATTCTTTGTTCATTTATTTCTCTAGTAGTGATATTCTGCTTCTCCTTTTATATGTTGATGACATCCTTCTTATAGGAAATACAAAACCATTGATAGACAGCTTCACGTCAAGGTTGAGCTCATCTTTTGCAATGAAAGACTTGAGAGATCTCCATTATTTCTTGGTTATTGAAGTTGTCAAGTCCCAAAGCAGCAGTTCCTTACTACTCGCTCAGACTAAGTACACACTTGAGTTGCTTGAGAAGACAAACATGATGGATTGCAAACCTTGTTCTACTCCATCCACAAGTTGTACAATATTATCTTGTCATGATGGTGAACCTCTCTCCAATCCAACAGAGTATAAAAGCATTGTGGGTGGACTTCAATACTTGACTCACACAAGGCCTGATATTACTTTTATTGTAAACTATGCTTCCGAATTCATGCACTCTCCAACTTCTAATCACATGATGGTGGTTAAACGTATTCTCAGGTACCTGAAATCCTCCATTGGGTCTGGCATCACTATCACTTCAGGAGACATCACACAAATTTTAGGATACTCTGACTCGGATTGGGCTGGATATCCAGATACAAGCAGATCCACCACTGGTTTATGTATTTTTCGTGGCTCTATATTGGTTTCTTGGGAATCTAAGAAATAACATACCGTTTCCAAGTCATCCACAGAAGGAGAATACAAAGCTCTATCCACCCTTGCTTCTGAAGTCATGTGGCTAGCTGGCCTTCTTGAGGAACTGAACATT
Source organism: Papaver somniferum (assembly GCF_003573695.1). Classification (NCBI taxonomy): domain Eukaryota; kingdom Viridiplantae; phylum Streptophyta; class Magnoliopsida; order Ranunculales; family Papaveraceae; genus Papaver; species Papaver somniferum. The sequence continues at coordinate 6,802,529 of NC_039364.1, read as the reverse complement.
TCATTCACCACTCCTCATCACTTTTTCTGTGATAATATTGGTGCTCGTGCTTTGGACATGAACCATGTCTTCCATGCTCGAGAAAAACACACATTGAGATGGCCTATCACTATTCAGAGACTTGGTTCAAGCTACAACAATATATGTTGAGTTCATAGCTTCTTCTCTACAACTTGCATATATTCTTACCAAGGGACTCACTTATCAAGCCTTTGATAATCTCCGTGACAAACTAATGCAATGCTTCAAGAACCTTGCTTCAGTTTGAGGGGGAGTATTAGAGATAATCATTGTGTCTTTTACTTACCTACTGTAAAGAGGAAGTCTTGTTCACTCCTCTCTATCTGTTACTTCTTTTACTTTTCGTTAGTTGTTTTCTAGCTAACAGGATACTCAATGGTTTATCCTTTTATGATTTCTAATCTAGTAGAGTCATATTTAATCTTTCCTTGTAAGGTCTTTTTCATCATCTCTGAATAATAATTATTACAACTTATCATCTTATCATTAATAGTTCTTACAAGATCGATGTATTTTGTTGCTTAAACTTTGACTCGATCTGAAAACTTGTTGCTCAAACTTTTCTGCAAACGCATCTATCGTTTTGTGGACAAAGTTGCAAAGTGCTTGCATGATCATGTACAAGACATAAAGGATCCATGTCAACAACAAAATGGGATGAATATACAAGAATGAATTTGTGATCAACGAACCATAGTTTGAGAATAATCAATAATCTTTTATTTGAACAAGGATTAGTTCGTATCTTTAAAAACCTATTTATAGATGAGGCCTGGACTCCGTTGATTGAGAAGAATGCTTTTGAGATTAAGGAATGCATTTTCTTTTGGGGTTTAAAAGAATATTTATGGGGTTTTGATCTACTGGGTTCCTTAAAACCTTTATTTGGCGATGTTCTGATCTACTGGGATTTTAGTTTCCTTGGAAAACCTTTATTGACCGATGATTGATTGACATAGATTTTGATAATAACCTTGCGGGATCTTTAGTTTTCCATGTAATGCAGGACTAATCTCAACAAACCTCTAAAAATTATTAAGGTTATGTGACATCCTCCACTTTAAGGCTGGTTTAGGCGGTCGTTGTTCTCATCTCTTGTAGGTTGTGGTATTGTTGGTAGTAGAGGTGTAAACTGGGCTATATCAGCACGAGCACAGCCCAGCCCAGCACGTTAAAGTTTGAGCACAGCACGTGATTAGCCCAGCACATCCCAGCATGTTAGTTTTGTGGGCTGTACTGGGTTAGACTAATTGGCACAGTGGCACAGCAGAACACGCGGCACGGATAAGAGGGTGGCACAACACGACACAACACGTTAAGAAAGCACGTCATAATATGCATAAAACGCTACAAATTACATCACATTTTGTGTATATTTCATAAAAGAGTGTTTATTCTAGTCAATTTTTGACATTTGATCATCGTTATATTGACTTATTTTTCTAAAACTCATAAAATACATAAATATTTGAAAAATATTTCCTTTGAAAAACATAAAATAAATGTGGCCGACCCAGCACAGCACGGAAAGCCGTACTCTCCGGCACGGCACAATACGGCACACATCACGCTAAGCACATGACTTTGTGGGCTCAGTTGTGTTGTGTTGGGCCGACACGTTTTACACTTGTAGTTGGTAGAGACAGTAATGGGCTTGTGGAGGGTAGTCTTGCTCAATCCTCCATTGATGGAATTTTGGGGTGTTACCTATGAGTTTCGGATCGCTCAACTTAGGGGATGACCAAAATTTGGTTAGAATGTGATCATAGTCCTTGTTATCATGGCAATCTGGAATATCTCTCTAATTCCTTCGAAGATCCTGGTGCACTGGAAAAATTGTTTGAGATTTCTATCTGTATTCAGTTTAGGTTCTTGGGTATATACAGGGAGGATAATGTAGTTGTTGATCTTCTTGCTAAATAGGGAGCCACTAATGGCACAAAATGGTGGAATCAACCGCCTCAGTTTATCAATGATGTTATTGGTCGGAACCGAAGACACCTTTCTACCTATAGATTCAGATAATTTTGTAACTTGATTCTTATTATATTTCATTTTTTTTTCGGCTTCTCTTAAATATAGTCCACGTTTTTATTAACTATAACCCAAAAAGTTAAAAGTTAAATGACACTCAGGCTAACTGCCAGCCTTCCCAATTCCTTAAAAAAAAATCCAATAAAAGGAAGGCCAACGGCATTTCAAACTTAAAGTTGATAGAGTCCAAGTACCCTCCAAATTTTATGCTATATAAACTTCTCCCACTCCTGTCATCCGTACCTATCCCCTGCACAACTGTGTAACTCTTTCTGGTCCGGAGATACTCGCACAAAAACACTAAAAAAATGACTTCTTCATGTTCTAAAACGATGATAATCTCGAAATGCACAATAAAACCAGATGAAACATCAACCATGAAAGATCTTAAGCTCTCTGTTTCTGATCTTCCTATGCTTTCATGTCATTACATTCAAAAAGGAGTTTTATTATATCGTCCAAGTAACATTCCTTTGGATTCTGCTCTAATTCCTCTTCTCAAACTTTCACTCTCTAAGACTCTTTCTCATTTCCCTGCTCTTTCCGGTCGTATGAATACGGATTCTTCGTATACATCGACTGTAATGATCAAGGTGTCGATTTCATCGAAGCTAATGCAACACATTTATCAATTCGTGATATTTTACCACCAGCATCAGATGCTAAGAATAATGATGTACCTCAAGTTGTTAAAGAAGAATTGTTTACTTATAATGGAGTTGTGAGTTATGATGGTCATTTCAAACCTTTAGTTGCTGTGCAAGTAACGGAACTGTGTGATGGTATTTTTATTGGTTGTGCCCTTAATCATGCCGTTGCAGATGGTACATATTTCTGGAATTTCTTTAATACTTTTGCTGAGATTACCAAAGGTGTTGATAAAATTACGAAACAGCCTGATTTTACTCGAAACTATGTGAAAGATTCTAAAGCTGTTCTTCAGTTTCCTGATGGAAATCCAAAGGTAACATTTGATGCTGATGCTCCAATAAGAGAAAGAATTTTCCATTTTACTAGAGAATCAATTCTGAAATTGAAATCCAAAGCCAATAATTTCAAGAATGGGTATGAGAACGGGAAGACGGCGGAAAATCATCCAACAGTGGAGATTTCATCGTTTCAATCATTAAGTGCTCAATTATGGAGATCAGTGACACGAGCAAGAAAATTTCCGGCATCAAAATTAACGACATTCCGAATGGCAGTTAAATGCCGTCACCGGTTAGAACCACGTATAGATCCGTTATATTTTGGTAATGCTATACAGAGTATCCCAACCACTGTTCCTATAGGTGAATTATAGAACACATAATCATGATGCAGTGGTACACGGAGTAGAAGAATGGGAGAAGAACCCATGCTGTTTCCCACTAGGAAACTTTGATGGTGCATTAATAACCATGGGAAGTTCACCAAGATTTCCAATGTATGATAATGATTTTGGTTGGGGTCGACCATTGGCTGTGCGTAGTGGTAAAGCTAATAAATTTGACGGGAAAATATCGGCCTTTTCCAGGAAGAGATGGTGGTGGAAGTGTTGATCTTGAAGTTATTTTATCACCTGATACTATGTCAGGTCTTGAAAATGATATTGAATTCATGCAGTATGTATCAACAGATGATATGCTTTGATTTTGCATTTCGCTTTTGATTGTTGTTGTTTTCGTTGGACAAGAAAATAATATTCAAGGGCAATCAGTTGTTAAAAAATAAATTTAATATATTCTTTAAATACAATAATTTCTTTTTCCTTATCATATATAGATATTTGAAGATGAAAATCATCTAAAAGAATCAATATAAATACAAAAAATAATGACTATTAATCGACCAATATTTAGCTCATGCTTCTTTGATAAGTTTCCATGAATCTGTAAATTCTCTTCAATACTACTTGTAACGTTTCTTCACTCATGTTAGCAAAACAAACTCTAAACCAACCAGGTTCATCACAATGACAAGATGAACCAGGAGATATGTTCAACTTCACTTCATTCACCATCGAAATCCAAAGAATCAATTCGCTTTCTTTTGTGCAGCTCTTCAAATATGGACTTAAATTCATCCAGCAAAATAATCCAGCATTTCCTTCTAAACACTCAATTCCAGCTTTCCTTAGTCCATCAATAATTAACCCATATCTTTTTTTCAATCTTTCTCTATTAATCTTAATATAATTTTCCGTAAACTCCGTGTCCGATAGCATGGCAGCTAAGAGATTTTGAGTTTGTGATGAGACTAAACTAAAACTTGACATCCTTCTTGCCGTTGTCACAACTTTGTCATTGTATGAATAAATAGTTCCGACTCTAAACCCTGGTAACCCTAAATCTTTTGATAAACTGTAAACAGTATGAACCCTTTCCGCATCTTTATAGTTTCTTTCTTCTAGTATTTCTGCAATGCTTACGAATTCGGTAGAAGAAAAAACTGATCCTGAGTATATTTCATCCGACACAAGATGAATGTTTTTACGTGTAACGAAGTCCAGGATCTCTTCGAGCACTTTACGTTCCATTGCTATACCTAATGAATTTGATGGGTTTGTGATCAGAAGTCCTCTAACTTTGAGGTTCATTGATTCAGCTTCTTTATATGCATCTTCTAATGCTTGGGGAGTAACTTGAAAGTTATTCGAGCTGTTGCAATGAACCGGAAAAATTTTCACCCCAGTTCTGCATCTTAAATCCCTATCAAATCTGTCAATCGAGAAAAAACATACATTTTATAAGCATACAGATATAGATCATCAAATCAAATTATGCGATTACATATTGATTCTATTTGGAAAATGTAATCATTTGCTTACCCTGGGTAGTATGGAGTTGCAACCAACAAAGCATCGCCAGGGTTTGCTAAAATGAAAGTTAGGAGTTCATTGGCAGCTGTTGCACCAGCAGTAAGAACAACGCTTTCGGGGTCGAATTTCAGTTTGTCGCCTCGGATTTTCCCCATGAAACTTGCCATTGCTTTTCTAAAACTTTGCATACCATGATAATCTTGGTATAGTGCGTTCTCTCTGAAGCCTGAAATCCCACTACTTTTCGTCGTAGTTGGTTGTTTTTTTGCAGTGTTTTCCAGGTATTCTTCAAGTAAATCAAACGAAACCTGCTCAAAACAAAGAAATTAATAAATTAGGATCTACATTATTGGTAAAGACATGAATGTACAAGAATTTTGAGCTGATAAATTCTTACTTGATTTTCAGCTAAACCCATTTGAATAACACCAAACGGATTAGTAATCTCATGGGGTTCTCATCATAAGCTTTCCATCCAGCAAAATATGGAGAATCTTCTCCATGAGTATCAGAGTTTGCAATGTTTGATAACTCAACACAACTACTACTAGTAGTACAAACTTGTTGGTCAATCTCAATAGCCATTATCTAATCTAGCTAGCTATAAAGATATACGGATATCAAAAAGAATTTGAATTCAGAATTTCAAATAATTTATGTTTTTGATCGTGAAAAGATTTTAAAGAAGAATCAACAAATAGCTAGTACTCTCCTCTTAATAATAATAGATGTAGAGAGATGGAGATAGAGAAGAATGAAGAGTGAATTGAGTGATGAGAAAACTATGATAGAAAGAGTGTACATATAATGGGAAGCAAAAGTAAGGTCTACAAAAATGATTAACGAGCCGAGAATTAACACCGTGAGGCGCACCGTGTGAGAGTGCCGGTGGGGATCATTTTTGCCCGCTCGATGCTAAGCAAGCGCATCCAGACCGTTCATTTTTGTAAGGTCTAACCCCTTTTACTTGGAAAACGATAAGAATTTAATTTAGTTTCAACAAAGAAGTACCAGTGATTGATGTGGTCATGAGCAAAACCATACCTCAACAGTACAGATAGTACTAGTGGTAGTTTTATTATTTTATCTCAATTTCTTAATTTCCATGACAGCTATCTGGGTATGTAATCTTGTCATCACAATTCTGACTCCCAAAGTATTTAAGTTTGTCTTAATCTCACGTCTACTTCCTGGAAATATGGTGGTGGTTGTTGTTGATATATTATAGATGATGACGACATACAAATATGTTTAAACTAATTTCTCTATCTATCAATTTGTGTTTTCCTTTAAGAGTTTTTACCAACGGTTTGCTTTTTTTTCCTTTCTTTCTTGTGGATATTTAAGAGTGAAGGGTCCATGGGAGCATGACGCCATGTGCCAAACCTCAACAGCATGATGATTTCTCTATTCAACACAATCATATAAGAAGAAAATTTGATTTTATCACCTATCATAATCTGAGAATAACTGAAGTCACCCCAATAATTCAATCAATCAATCAGGAAAGATATTTATTGAGAGCCATTGGTGCATGGGATTCACCACTACCAGCTGCTTACTGTCTGAATCAGGTAACCAAGAATACAATTATGTTCCTAGTTCTCTCCTCAGCACATGAATTCCTAGTTTGCTGGAATCAGATAGCACATTATAAATTAAAGAGGATAATATCTAATAACTAGGGTATAATCTAAATGCCAAACCTAGATAAATGTAAATATCACCCTATCAAATGCTGAAAGCGGTGAAGTCACTGGGTGATGATACCAACGACCGAAGTTCGAAACTCGCTAATACCAAATTCTTCACCGGTCAAAAAAAAAATGACATGAAAGCGTCAAACCCGGTCAAGAATACTAACAAACCTTCACATTCCCATAGCTATATATAACCGCAGCAAAAATGCAAATTGAGTCATTCACACCGTCAAATTTTGAACTCACCGTCAAATTTTGAGCATTTTTGCATGCATGGATCCACCATTATTATGGGGCGTCACAGACCATAATTAACCTTCAGGTGTGTGTATGTGTGTGTTTTGGTGGATATATGTCTTGGAGTTGTACGTATGAAATGACTTTAAAGAATCTTGACTTATAGAAGCTCAATTATGTGCATTTGCATTAATGCAGTGCCCGTATACAACCTGCCAACACTCGTACACACAAGAAATGTAAACTCTACAAAGGCTAATGAAGGGTTATAATGAGCTAAGCATTATCGATAAACAGTAGTACTTTAGTAAGTCTGAGGTACTACCTAATAATTCTTAGCCAGTGCTCACCAATGTACACAACAGCGTGTATTTACGTATAAACACAAGCTGTGAACCCCAACTTTTATGGATAACTCACTGACATTTTAAGCGAGAGTTTAACTAATGATTACTTTATTAAGATTTTGGGGGGAAGAAAAATTGGTCGGTCCGACTCCGACCGTTGATTAAAGATCATAATTGCACACGAATACGTGCTAATTTATGGAGGTCTCACGCATATTAATATATCAAGCTGTACCTTTACGTACTGTACCTATAAGTACGAAAGACCAGGCTCACACGGATACAAGTACCTATCAATTATTTGGAATCTATATTATTTGGATCAAGATAAAGGTCATAAACCATAACCATATAGCAACTGCCTACCGACGAAATGAGGTTCAAACACAAAGAGTAACTATACACTCGAATTGCTTAGATCAAAAGGGATAAATCGAGGAATCATATAATTAACATCGAAGCTTATGTCATTTTGGGTTTGAATTAATTATTTTATGTTTTGATGTTGGGAGATTGAGATCATAGTTTACAACTAGACTGATTTTGACAAACATTTGCTGGCTCTAAAGCTACTAAGGAACTTTCTTATTAGATCTTAGAAAACCATAGTTTAATTATGATTTATTTCCAAACTATTTAATTAATTGACTTCCACACCATATGGTCCAAATCATAATATTCAGTTAGGTCAAAAGGAACGAACTATGCTACTTGCTTGCCAGTGGTACTTGCTTGGGCTCCTTTTGTGAGTGTCTCGAGCGTTTTCCCATGAATTGTCAAAAATGAAATCATAAAATAAAACCGAAAGTGGGTCACTTGTCCAAATATTTTTAAAATATGGTTTTAATGGATGAGTAAAAATTAGTATGGGTGAAATGGACACCAAAAAAGTAGCAAGAATGAAACTGGATTCATCCTGGCTTAAACTTAAAAAAGAGCGATGATGAAACTAGATGCATCCTGATGTAAATTAAAAATAAGAAAAAGTATTTGAAAATGAGTAGGTTGAAACTGTTTACATCCTGGCTATTTTTACATTTTCGTCCATTTAAACAGTATCAAATTTTACATTTGTTTTTCGTCCAAGAATTATTGATTTTGGTCTTTTTAACCAATTTTGTGAAAATAAATCGTACAGTGGGGTGGTCCATAAACCATACAGTGCAGGTGCAGTGTAGGTCACCAATATTGTTACGTAGAAAACTCCTTGGTCGAAATTTCTTGGAAATCATCTAGCTAGGGAGACACTAATTCTTGAGAGAAGACTACATCTACGACCCATCTATTCAATCCCACAGGCCACCACCATAAACATGAAGAATAAATATCACACGGGCACCCACGTAAGAGGGATACTAATTGAAGGTGGTGGTTGTGAAACATTAGCTGTATGACATTACTGATCACCTAACTAAATTTAGTAGGAGTAGGACAATCTAAGTATCCCTCGGTCTTGATATTTCACGTGCAACGACATTGTGTACGTGTTTAGGATCTGGGTGTGTGTATGGTCAGTTGTCTGATTAGATTGATAGTACCGTGTGGGGACTGGATCAGTGTATCCTCCACCTTCGACACCACCAAATTTGGACTTGATCATCCTGCATTATTGTTCATTTACTAGTAAAAATGAAGCTGAATAATTACGTCTCGCGCGAACGCATAAACATTTACATATAGATAGATGCGTACGAGAAAAAGAAGAAGAAGAAAAAGGTATTTTAGGGGTTTAGGTGCAGTGTAGTTTTAATAGAGTTTAGCCACTTAATGGGTGTGAGAGGCTTAATTAGTTTTAGAAAATCATCATCTTGGTAACAACTTTTGTAAGAAAATTCCTAGAAGTGCCCAGTTTATCTAAGAAACATAATAGTAGTAACTTCTTTATACTCGTTCCGTTTTTTGAAAAAGAGAAAATATAATATTATTTTTTTAATTTAGCCTAAAAATAAGCTAAATCGAAAAAGTGATACTATATATATCCAAAATCGAAAGAAATATATCTTAAGGATGTAATTTTAATATCTTACAATAAACGAGCAAGATACAACGTAGGGGTTTTGCACTGAATCGAAGTTAGGTAATCATTTCCAAGCATTTCAATCTCTACAAACAGTACAAGCTACAATACCTCATGTAGCTGCAGGAAATCCTACAAGCCAAACCCAAATCTCCAATTTCTAGATCTAAACATATTTCACGTAAAAATGAAGATGAAAGTGTTATAAATGTAAATGAGATACAAATTTTTTACATGGTTCCATCCATAATGAGATCTACATCCATGTTTCTTCACTAAAATATATTCGTGTTATATATCTACTAATGAGTTTTTGTGGAGCACTAGTTCTAAGTTGATGGAGGATTAAAGAGAAGAAAAAGATAATAATACGTATCCTTCTTTTCATGGTTTTAAAAGCGTAAGCTTCACGCTTCGGAGCGTACGCGTCGCTTCAAATTTCAGTATTTCGCTCCGAAGCGGTCATGTGAAGCGCATCTTTTATGAAGCGTACGCTTCACGTTTCAGAGCATACGCTTCGCTTCAAATTTCAGCATTTCGCTCCAAAACGGTCATGTGAAGCGCATCTTTCATGAAGCTTTAAAAATTTCGCCTAATTTTTAAAGCTTTTAAAAGAAAAGTATGAATTTTTAAGGGAGAATTGAATGCCCCACCTCCCACTCGTCTGGAGTAGGTTGAACGTACACACGCTTTGTTTTTAATAAAAATTATTTATATAAAATTTATATAGATATTATCTTCCTAATAAATTTATAGTTACTAGTTACAACTAATTTATTTATAAGAAAACATCCGCTTCAAACATCAACCATGAAGCGACGCTTCACGCTTCAACATACGCATCGCTTCCTAAAAATGAAAAACGTTTCACGCTCCGCTTCACGCTTTCAATACCTTGCTCCTTTCTCTCCCTTGGACATTTTCCTTATGCACTAGGGTAGTGAGGTGCAAATTACACGCATAGCCTTTGCATTCAACCTAAGCAAACTAAGTTAAATAAATGTGTGAGTGATTCTATACTACTAAGTTGCTACTATTCTAAGATGATGCCACATGTACAGTGAGATATTTTGTATCCACACCTAAACTACTATTTATAGTAAAACATTTGAGACTTTATTATTGTTCCACGATGGAGATGATAAATTGGAGAGGAGGATTAACCCCCAGGATTCATTCAAAAGGAACTTTTTAGCATGTTGACAACTGCGCGCATCAGCAGTATCATAGATTACAAGACCTTTCAACATGAAAATATTTAAGACTCCTAACATCCTCCAACAACTTATTAATATCCGGAAGGAGATCGTGGTCTTGCCATTTAAAATAACAAAATTAGAAGTGGCAGCCTCTATATATATAGAAAGGCTTACAATCTCCTCGATTATTATCTTTCTTAACCTTTTGTTCTTAATCCATTCAGCTCCACGAAGAAAAGCCGAAGCTTCTGCCTGTTTAGCATCTCTGGCTTTCAACAATCAACAACACCGTTGCCTCTATTTCTTGCTTACACTCATAAATTGGTACACGTGAACGATGCACGGACTACACCACAACTGCAATAGATGGGCTTATTTTTGTGATCCCAACATGGCTTATCTAGAAGCCCGGATATGGCTTATCTTAGAAGCCAAAATACATTTTACATCTTAGAAGTCCAAATATGGCTTACCATATAAGCTGAAACATAGCTTATCGTAGAAGTCCAAAATGGCTTATCGTAGAGGTCTAAATATGAACCTGTTTTAGGGCATACCGAAATCTTTTAGGACATACAAAATAGTTTCCCCATCTAGGATGTGATAAGGGGTGTCTAAAAGGCATGCAATGACATATATGCCCTTAAAAGGTTTACATTATTAAATTACCCCTACCCATAATTTAAAAAAAATCATAATCAGTTTTAAACTGAAATATCTTTTCTTTTTCTCCAGTCGATCCTCTCTCGCGGAATCATCTTTTGTTTTTTTCCATCCTTACAGTTAATTGTTGTCTCTTGAAAATTTGATCGTCGATCAAACACAACTATAAAATGACTCGCACAACAAAACCAGCAGTAGGTAGTCACTCTAAATCTTCTCATAATCTGTCAATTGAAGAACAAGAAGAAGGTGAAGGATTTGAAATAGAAATTAAAGCAAAAATTCAACCGAATGAAGAACCAACTCCTGAAATGAGGATTATAATATATTTCATGTACACCTATATCTAATTTTATGGTTTTTGATTGATAGAATAGGATTAACTCCAGGTTCTATAAATAAGTCAGATTCGACTGATTCGATATTTAGTTTATAAGCCGAACTTGTAATTCAAAATGGTTCGACTTGTTTGTTATAAGCTGAACCTATAACTTGATTTTTCTTCTCAAAATTGATGTGTGTCGTTTTAGGGCTTTGGATGTCTTCTTTATGATATTGAAGATAATATGAATTATAGGCTTTAGAATCCTTCCGCGCCGTGTCTGTTTGAGATAGAAGTCAATTTCGCATCCAAATATGTCCTAGAACAGTGTCAGGTTCGGCTAATATATATCTTGCCAACAAAAAGAATCTGTAAATGACTACTACTTTTTCTAAACTCCATCTTCCCCCAAATTAACCATTTCATTGTCTGCAACAATTTCGCTAATTTAACTTTTAGAGAATGTGTTTGATCTCTATAAAGAAGTGAAAGTGATGAATAAACAAGAACGATCAAGAATAGAATAAATGAAGAATAGCTCGTCTAAGTGGTGGGCGCATAAAACTAATAAATATGATACAAACTCTTATACAAAAGTTTAAATCCTTATAGTATAAAGGTACATGGTGGGTATGGGGCGGGCACCTTGGATCATGTCCCCACTCATCCCATAATTTAGGGTTCGTGTATTACTAATACCCAAACCCATCTCCATTTATTCGGGCGAAACCTTACCCAAACGGGACGGATACCTACAAGGATGGATTTGGGCGGGGAAAATGGCCATCCTAGCCACATCCAATAATTTCATTGCTCTACAAGGATCTGAATCAGTAATTAATATTTGTTACCAAAATATGAACAATTTCGTCATCCTTGGACTTGGAGAGCTGCTAATTTGGAGAACCAAAATTGTACCCCGCGAGAAGTGCTTTGTGATATTATCAATTTCCATAACAATTTCATGTTGAACTCCCTAGAGGGCGTCTATTGAACTCCCTGGAGTCTCTATGATTTTGTTATGTAGCCGAGTCCATGCCATGAAATTACAACTAATCATGAGGCCCTTAGCTAATCTAGGACTGTCACTAAACGAGTCTGGTCTATCAGTTATGAAAAAAATTATATAAAAATAGAGTTTTTCCGAGCGACGTGGTTAATCGGAGCTTCTGGTTGATTCTGGCCCCACCATTTTTATTGTTATGGTAATTGTAAAAAATTCTGGAAAAGAAAATCCAAGAAGATATATATTTTGCCCCCTAATATATTTTATAAACAATCACATTCAACAAAAATTATTTCCGAAAACAGCTACATCTTGAAAAAGTCTTATAAAATTACAAAATGTATATTGAAAATTAATCATAATATATTTTATTTTATTTTAATATAATATAATATAGAATTTCACAAACAAATTAAAATAAAATCACATAGAAACATGCATTATTAATCATGATTTCATCACAAATTAAATCAATCATACAAAAAAAATATAGTGTCCATTGTCCCTCTTTTCCCCATCCCTTCATGTCCCGCCAACCAGTACATGAAATCTGTCCCAAACTTACTCACCAAATTTAAACTGTTATTTGAGTTAACGGAGACGTTATCAGGAAATCCAGTATTCCGAGTTTCTTCTTCAATTGATCTTAATTTTAGGAAACAGTAGACAAAAAAGTCCGAAAAGGTATGTCTAAGCAATCACCACCATTTTTGATGATCGAAGAAAACAAAAAAGCCTATAATTTTTTGTTATCCACCGGTTACCAGTCTAATTAAAAAAATTGATTCTACAAATTTATTTCTGTGCATGACCAAATGCCATTCCTCATCCCGTGCTTCAAAAATTCAAAACTATCCAAGTTGATTATTTTTACTGGGTTATTTGGTAAAGGGTTCCCTTTTTGGATCAAATCACCATCAATTCAAACGCCATTCAACTAATACACAAACGCCTTTGTGTGCCCAAACAGATTTTTTTTTGCCTAAACAAAATTGGAATAAACGAAATCAGATCAATTTAAAGTTGATTCATTAATATACTAATATAAATACCAGCCAAAATATCCATTGTGTCAGATTTTTGATTTGAAAGATATTTTTGATTGAGACATATCTCACACCAGTTGGAAACTTGGAATACAGACCCAAATTCTGTACAAATTAAAGTACTTGGTACAACACTATACAAGCTTAATCAGAGAATGAGAGAATTTGGTGTTATACTGATTTTCTTATCGTTCAATGGAGACGATCTGTGAGATAGCGACAGTGTGAGATAGAAATATAGAATGAATTCGTATAAAATCCAGAAAAAATCGGGAAGACAATGGTTAAGGGTGCACAGGAACTGAGCCGGACCGGCGGACCGTCCCGAAAACGGTGGAACTGTACCTGTTTTTGTACCGAACCGTGGAAGGGAGTACAGGTATCGGTCCAAAAACTAGGAACCGGGGCTAAGCAGGTACAGGTACACGGTCCTTCCCTACTCCCGCACCGTCTCGAACCTAATGTACTGAAAAATTATAACCATTGGATCTAGGGGTAGTAGACTAATGATAGCCATTAGATTTAGGGATGGTATATATAGAAAAACTTTGCTAGGGTTTCTCATTTTTTTCTCTTTTTTTTTCCGTCTTCTCTCTCTGAGAAAGAGAATAAACTCCATTAGAGTTACAGGGAAGTTTTCTTCTCTTACTTGATAGTGTATGTCTTCACTTGATGAAAGTGGATGTAACGTGCTTTATGCAAATCATTCAAATTAGGGTGGATTGTTATAGAGTCTGTAAGCTTATAGTTATCGTCTTGCTGAAATCATTATGTACTCAGAAAGTGAACAAGGTTATATAACGAAAGATTAAGATTACTGCTTTTCTGTTGTTGTGTAGTTTGTGCTTTATTTAGTGATATGGTAACAACACTTGTCTAGCACTACTGCCTAGCAAATGCGCTGCCATCATGATCATGATTGATTTACTTTATACACTTGCCAGTAGATATAACTTCCCACCAATTGACATTACTCATGGTTCTAAATTTTTTTTCCAGAATCTATTTAAATTTTACCTAAATGTACGCCAGTCTGAAAGGGTACAACTATCATGTAAAAGGTGTGGTCTGGAACCGAGACTAGTACCGGAACCGTATCTGGTACCGCACGTGTACCGAATGGTACCGGAACCGAGATACAGGGTACAGGTACCGGTCCAAAATTTTGGAACCGAGATTAGGGAGGTACAGGTACTCGGCCTCGGCAATAACCAGCCGAACCGTACCGTGTGCACCCTTAACGATGGTAGAACAATATCTACTGGTAACGTCCGTAGTAAACAGTGTTAACCCTTTATTATATGCTGAACACATGTCATGCTCTGGTTGGTGGGACACGAAGGGATAGGGGAAAGAGGGACAGGGAATCCGGAGCCCAAAAAAAATTGCAGATAAGTGCGGAAATAATATCTCTTTTCTTTCGAATATCCTAATTTTATTACTATACTTTTTAATATTGCTTATTTAGAAAAATATTAAATTAAATGCACTAATAAAAATACTTTCAACTACGATTGGAAAAAAAATATACTTCAATATCTAAATTTGTGATTTTCTTTGATTGAGGTTGCCAAGAATATTAGAGCATCTCCAACGGTGGGTGCTAAAAATCCTACGTGGAGTTTTTATTTAGGTCCTTATTTATGGGGTTTTATACATGTGGGAAAAATAACAATGTTTTGCTCATGTACCATCTCCAATGGTGCAGGGTTTTATTTTTATGATTAGTTTTTTGGATAAAGAATAAAAATGATTTCTTTTTTCCTATTGGTTTAGAAAAATTTATTTGAAAATAATAATTAAAAAAATTGTTAAATTGATGACATGGAGGTCATTCTCAATGTCTAAATAAGACTTTCTATAAGACCTTCTTATTTATTTTGACACCCTTCTTTTTTCGTAGGACTTACTATTGGAGATGGATTTATGAAAAATGGGGTGTAAAATCCTACGTGTCATGAAAAATAAATAACTTGACCTTCTATTGGAGATGCTCTTACAATAGATGGATATAATCGGAAAAAATGTAGATATTGCTTAATATTATGTTCAAAACAAAAAGGAAATTCCAAATAATTTTAGATATTAATTAATACTATATCAAAAATAAAATCATTTTATTTTTGGGTCTGTTGTCTCTGTATAAAGCATTCAAACAAACCCAAACTCCATTTTTAGCCAAACCCTTTTGTTTCCGCATTGCTTTCTAAAATTTTGTTGTTATTTCTTTTCTTTTTCCTGCGATTTAGGATTTTTCGAGACATTTGTCGTTTTGTTTTGCAGGCATCCTCGATCATGCACCTGTTGTAGTTGTTCCAAAAGTAGCAACATCAAGATATCAAACCAAACACCGTACGCATGTTTTGGGCATAAAATGTGTTTTGTTCTTGCCATTGTTTATTTAGGTTGTTACTTCTTCACTTGTTGCTAAATCATCAGGAAATTAAGGTTTTTTTTATCAATTTTATTATCGATCGTGTATGTATGATTGTTCTTTGTTTATTTTCCCTTTTTATGTTATTACAGATAACTAAATAGATCTTGATTGACGTAAGAAATATAGAAGTAGCAGTGAAGAAGACTCATCTATTATGGTTGCAAAATTTAGTTTGCCCGTTTATAGTTATATATCTAGCATATGCATTATCTTCGTGCGATAATGGCTAGTAATGTGTACATACGTGCATATTCTTCTTATCTATTATTTTGTTATGTTTTAATAATTTTGCGGTGATAAAAATATGAAGTCATCCTTTCTTTTTTGCAATTCTTGATGATATTTTCATCATGTGGAGGACCAAGAGTATAATTTAAGTTGGATTCCGTCTGGTGCTAAGTTTTTGTATGTTAACTGGATCATCTACGTTTATGGCGGTTAGTCGGGCTGTTTTTCCTTTCCCTGGTATATGCTTAATTAGTTGTTTGTTCAACGTTTTGTATCATCGATGTTTGTCGGAAATTTAATTAATTATGACAAAAATGGAACTACGGTATTGGTTGAGTTTGTAGAGGGGCATGTATTTGGGTTTGTAGAGTGCCGCATTTGCATACTCGTGATTGATTTTTGGAGGGAGGAAGTGTGCGTGGTGTTTTTGTTCTTACCTTCCACTCATAAGAAAATCCGTCATTTTTTTTTGAAAATAAGAATTGTAGTTATATGCCCCCCCCCCCCCCCCCCCCCCCGCCCCCCCACACACACACGAGAAAAAAGAAAAAATAAATTAAAGCTAACTTGTAGCATAGGGTATCTCAAGAGGAACAAAAACTTGAGACACCACAGCCAAATACAAAATGCAAGTCCACAAATTAACGCTAGACATCAGAAAAAGATTCACATTAAATTTCCACAATATTAATCTTCTTGTGATTATCCGCAAGATTATGAAAAATATCTTGCGCCTCTTCCTTTGAAGAGGGAACCATTCTCATTGCAGAGAGAGATTCCATCAGGCCTTTATAAGAAACCTTATTAGAAAATTTTATAGTTTTTGACGTACTAATTCCAATTACACTTTCAGTTGGTATTAAAAGAAAATATAAAATCTATATTTCAGTTGGTATTAAAAGAAAATACCTGATTTGTGGATATCACACATGAGTCAAGAAATCTTCTTTCGAGGGTTTGTTAATGATGTACAGATAAAAATAATACAACATCATTAGGAGTAAAGATCATCAAAAAATAAAATTTGCAGAGAGGAAAAAAAAATACAAAACATACGGCTAAAGGATTCTCAACCCCACAACAGCTATTTCGTCAACTTTATCAGGAAAAATAAAATTTAGGCAAGTTGCATTTTTTGAGTAAGATAGAATCCGATAAGTATAGAATTTTTGGACGTCTAGAAGATACACAAAATTGAAAGAAAAAAAAAGTCCAACCAATAGATATAACTATCCAAAAATAATATTTACTTATTTAGTTATGGAAATAAAATACTACATAAATTAGGTAAACTCTGATTTTTATAGCCTGAACTTGCCAAATGTAATCCAAAGTACACGGTATGGGAAAAAGAACAGCTAGCCAAAAATAAAAATAAAAAATCTCAAATATATTTAGATATTGATTTAAATAAATCTTTTCATTTATATGAGAAGTGTCTATATATAAATTATTAGAGCATAAGCCAAGCAGCATCTTCAATGCCGCTTCCCACTTCCTATGACGGCTTCGTTTTTTGTTTTTATTTTTTCCAATATGTTATTTTGTTTTTTAATCCGCCATCTGGAAATTTGCAGGTATCCTTGAAACCTTGGCGCTGCAAATGTCATTCTATAGGATTCCTAATATATATTCGTGCAGGGTACTCTTTCTGTTTTGTGTCGGTTCTCGCTTTACTTTTTTTTTTATATTTTTTTTATGGTGGGTTTGGATGTAATTTTAAGATTTGTTGGGAAACTTATCAGGGAATTTATGAACCCACTATTTTTACTCCAAAACTCATATATATACAATTTTAAGATTCTTAGGGCAACTCCTAACAATACATGGACTTCAGCACAAGAAAATTTTGTGAATCCTAGGAATCTCAACTGAGTTACCAAACATACAAGGGATTTACATGAATCCCATGGGGTTACAAATTCCTGGAAATTGTGAATTCTGCAACCAAATCCACCATTAGGGTTTTGTCATCTGATTTTTATTTTTGAAGCAATTTTTTTTTTGGTCATATGATGTTTGTTACTATTTTTTTAGCAGGTATCATTAAAAAATGTAATCGATTGCTTCTTTTTTTTTTGTCTCCAGTTGGTGTTGCTTCTTTTTTGCCTGCTGCTGCTATCGGGTATGTAATCTACTAAAAATATCTTGATTTCTGTTGATTTTTAAGCTTTTTGGTTTTTCGCATTCCACTATACGTTTATTTTTCTGAAATCTATTGCAAATCAATTCAAGAATTTGACGTTGTTTTGTAGAATGCAGATAGAAGAAAACTTTGGTTCGCAGGTGGCATGGACAGAAGCGATCAAGTAGCATGTAGCTTGTGATAGTAGTCTGTGAAGGAGAGATGGTGATAAAACTGATATTAGGTGGTGGCGGACCAACATGCTACAGATGATGTAGGAGGTATAACAACTGGTGGTGCGTAAGAAGAGGTGATTTTATCAACGATCCATAAATATTTTGATTTTTTCTGTGGGGTTTATTCATGATTATTATGCGAGATTTGCATTGGTAAAAAGTGCACTCGACAAGTTGAAAGAGTATTAATTGTTTGGATGATCCATTGTTATATGTTATTGAGGTATGTAAAACAAAAAGAAAAAAAGTCTTTGTGAATTTTATGATGATTGCTGAATATGAGTTTTGATTAGTTTCTTCGCTGAACAAGATTAGGATTATCAATCAACTACTAAACAATAGTCCATATGAGTCTTTAGGGTAGAGTTGTGTAGAATAATACGGTGTGTTGCCGTGTGTGTAATTGTATTATCTGAATTTACTTTATTACAGAAATGTGGCGGTTCTCAAATAAAGCAAGGATACAAGGTATAGATTGGATCTATTCAGATAAAATTTGCGATGAAAATAACTATCCGACATACATTGGCATTTCAAATACAGCTAAGGAACCATCAAAATCAAAAATCACCACCATCAGAAAGAATGATTGACAAGATGGATATACCAAAACTGTTTTCCATCAACACATTCGTGAAAATACCGGGTCTATAGACTGTATTATTCTCCAAGCAGTGACCTATAGGAATGAGAATCATGAATAGAAGGTTAAAGTGATTTAGGTACTTAATTAGAGATTTGCTTTCATTTTTCTTAGGAATGAGTTTTGCTTTTATTTTTCTTTGGAATAGATTTTTTTAGATGGGACAAAAACAATTCCAACTTTGTTATGGTTTCCCTTTTTGTAAATGTTATAGTACTTATATTTTTGCTCTTATGCTACCATTTTCAGAACAGGGAATAAATTATTTTACTCAAAACGTTATTGTGAAGTAGTTTTTCGTGTAATAGAAAATATTCTCTGTTATTTATGGACTGAATTGCCAAACAATGACGCATCTCAGAAATCCTCCCAGCGCATTGACCCTTAATTTATTAGTTTTGTCCAGAATATCCCAGCACGTTGACCCTTAATTTATTAGTTTTGTCCAGAATATTTACAAAATGATCGTAAGGTAATCAATCTTTCCATCATCCTATATATGGTGTGGGATAATTACCACATGAATTTAGATCTTTACTATCATAAATTTCAAGTAGTAAATTAATTTCAATAGCTACATTCTAGATAAGGGTAAAATAAACCACGTGTAAAACAATATCTTTTTTACCCTAAATAAATCATGTCTATTTAGAAACCCTAAAAAACACAAAAGATATCTTTTTCGTATAACGAAGATATCTTTAGAATTTAACCAAAATTAGATAAAATATGGAAACAAAATATGGAGGAAAAAAAAAACACTAAACCCGAATTATCCTCTGTATATAAAAACTAAATGTAAGCGATCTTTAACCAAAAAAAAATAATACGATAAAGTTAGAAGAGCTTCGTAATATATATACAAGTACGAGTATCACTACCTACAAGCGGTAATCAAAAAGAACAAAAAATGGCAGAAAACAACAAATTCACAAAAAGAAGAACAGAGAAGACTTGTGGAACAGTATGAAAAGGCAAAGTAAACTTATCTCTATCTTGAAAAACTTCACATTGACAAAAAGAAGAAGAAGAGACATACAAAGACAACAAAGAAAGCATAGGCAAAAGGGGTGTGAATCTTCGATTTGATACGAATGGTATGGTTTTATTCAACCAATCAAAAGAAGTTTAATCCGGACCAAATAGTTTAAATTTACCTTGCTTGCTATTTTCAGTCAATTCTTTGTTATTTGCAAGCTAAAAAAATAATAAAATTTTGTTACTATCAAAAATTTTGAATTGTGCTTTAAAGTTTGTTTTTATTTAACAATAACTTATAATAAAGATAACTATGATCAGAACTTATGAAATTTTATTTATTTTATTTTCTTGCACAATTTGGTTTTGTAATATATTATCTATATAAAAAGAGCATTAAATATTCCATCAACAATAAACAGACCCGTGCATCGCACGGGTGAGAAACTAGTAAATTTAATATATCAGAATATAATATTTCTTTTTCTTTACAATATTTTGAGATGAAAGATTTCATCCAAAGAATAAATAAATATAAATACAAACAATAAATTAATATTTACTTGTTAGGTTTGGATTTCAATTCTTCATGCTTCATTTTGGTAAGTTTCCATGAATTTGTAAATTCTCTTCAGTACTACTTGTAATGTTTCTTCACTCATGTTAGCAAAACAAACTCTAAACCAACCAGGTTCATCACAGTGACAAGATGAGCCAGGAGATATATTCAACTTCACTTCATTCACCATCGAATTCCAAAGAATCAATTCGCTTTCTTTTGTGGAGCTCTTCAAAAATGGACTTAAATTCATCCAGCAAAATAATCCAGCATTTCCTTCTAAACACTCAATTCCAGCTTTTCTTAGTCCATCAATAATTAGCTGATATCTTTTCTTCAATCTTTCCCTATTAATCTTAATATAATTTTCGGTAAACATCGTATCCGATAACATGGCAGCTAAGAGATTTTGAGTTTGTGATGAGACTAAACTAAAACTTGACATCCTTCTTGCAGTTGTCACAACTTTATCATTGTATGAATAAATTGTTCCAACTCTAAACCCTGGCAATCCTAAATCTTTTGACAAACTGTAAACAATATGAACCCTTTCCGCATCTTTATAGTTTCTTTCTTCAAGTATTTCTGCAACGCTTACAAATTCTGTCGAAGAAAAAACTGACCCCGAGTATATTTCATCCGATACGAGATGAATGTTTTTATGTGTAACGAAGTCGAGGATCTCTTCGAGCACTTTCCTTTCCATTGCTATGCCTAATGGATTTGATGGGTTTGTAATTAGAAGTCCTCTTACTTTGATGTTCTTTGATTCAGCTTCTTTGTATGCATCTTCTAATGCTTGTGGAGTAACTTGGAAGTTATTCGAGCTGTTGCAGTGAACCGGAACGATTTTTACACCAGTCCTCCATCTTAAATCTCTATCAAATCTGTTAACCAAATAAAAAAAATATCAATTAATACACTTTAAAAGCAATTATAAGAAAAGGAAGAAAAAAAAAATTCTAATAGCAAAATTATGAGATTCATTAAGTTGTTGAATTACTCACCCTGGGTAATATGGAGTTGGAACCAATAAAGCATCACCGGGGTTTGCTAAAATGAAAGTTAAGAGTTCATTTGCAGCGGTTGCACCGGCAGTAAGAACAACTCTTTCAGGATCGAATTTCACTTCGTCGCTTCGGATTTTCCCCATGAAACTTGCCATTGCTTTTCTAAAACTTTGCAGACCATGATAGTCTTGAAATAAAGCGTTCTCTCTGAAGCTTGAAATCCCGCTACTTTTCCTAGTTGTTGGTTGTTTGTCTGCATTGTTTTCCAAGTACTCTTCAAGTAAATCAAATGAAACCTGTTTAACACAACACAATGTTAGGAACTAGTCTCCTTGAATAGAAAAGACATGATTATACAAGAATTTTGAGGTGATGAAATCTTACTTGATTTTCAGCTAATCCCATCTGAATAACACCGGATGGGTTAGTAATCTCATCATAAGGGTTTTCATCATAAGCTTTCCATCCAGCAAAATATGGAGAATCTTCTCCATGAGTATCAGAGTTTGCAACATTTGATAACTCAACAGTACTACTACTAGTGGAAACTTGTTGATCAATCTCAATAGCCATTAATGAAAGATATATATGAATATGAATTCAGATAATGAAATATTTTTGTTTTCTTTTAACAAATCCAAGAGATAGAGATGGAGAAGAGAAATGGAGGGAGAGAGAGATTGTGGACAATGAAGAGTGATTTGAGTGATGAGAAGACAATCAGAGAAGACTTTATATATAGTCGAAGGCTCTATGCCCTTTTTCTTGGAAATGAGAAGAATTTAATTAAGTTTCTCTCAGTAAGTGTTTACCAATGATTGATGAGGTCATGAGCAAACCCAAACCTCAACTTTACAGATAACTGCAGGTGATGATAGTAATAGTTTTTAGTTTATCTTATAATTTTCTGTGACAGCTAGCTGGGTATGTGATATTGTCATAATAATTCTCTCCTTCAAAGTATTTAAATTTTTCTGTACCCCCAACAAATAAAAATATCTACATCAAGGAAATATGGTGGTTGAGATATACATGGTGATTGAGATAGCATATTACAGTGATGATCCCTTTAATAATCATTATATACTCAACATGTTTATTTTGACATTTTACATTTCATTGGAACTGTGAAAATTTAATTACTCATCAGATGTAAATTGTTGCTTAAGCTTTTTCTCTGAAAACATTGTCGCTCAAATTTTTCTACACATGCATCTATCACTTCATGGACAGCTAGCACATGCATTTACTCATGGACGTATAAAGAATCCATGTGCAAATGACTGATCAGTACCACAGAATGAGATGAATGGAGAAGAATGAATTCATAAACCAATCAGATTAACTTGAGGATAACCAGTAATCATTCAATCACATCAATCAACCAATGATTAGTAAATATATTTGTCAAGTGACAAATCGATTGTATCCAATCCATCACTAGATGTTAGTGTCCTCTTTTGAAGATGTGAGTACTTTGTTACAGTTTTATCAAGATACTTTTGTTCTTCTTTTTGGCTGGTGATCTTTTCTGTTTTCAATTGAATTTCCAACTCAAGTTGCTATCTATCACGACTACGGGTGTTTTTTCTTTTTTGTTTTTTGTTTTTTTTTTTTTTTTAATTTAAACAAGTAATTTTTTTTCTTTTAGCTTGTGGAATAGCCAATGTTGTTGTATTAAAATGGTAAAATCATCTGCTGATGATTCAATGACGTGTGTGGTTATGTTGTTGAGGAACTTTAGGCTCAAATTAGACCCTTACCCCAATTATTAGTTTGTTATCTAAGTGAATATATACAAATTAAGTTTGCAGTTTACTCCTGTTGATAGTATAATGTGAGAAATAGTGCATGGGAATTACCACAACGAGCTGCTTACTATCCAAATCAAAATTAATTGGGTCTTGTTAACTTGTATACCCGTATACATGTTAAGTTTCATTAAAAAAACAATTTTTACATTGGAAATAAAATTTGTTTGTTTTATTATATTGAAATTACATTAAAAACAGTAATTCTTTACATTGAGAACAAAAAATATCGTTTTTAGTGAAAGAAAACCAATTTTCAGTAGAAGAAGACAAAAAAATTAAGCCCGAAGGCAGAGGCAGGAACCGAAAGTTTACACTTTATCTCTGCATGTTTTTCCTCTCCACTTGAATTAATGCCAATCACATGTTACGTACACCTTTTTAGAAATCACACATTATGTAAAAAGATAATGTTGATTAAGATGTTCGTTGAGTTTGTAAAAAGAATCAGATAATGCTAATTATCATGTCAAATCACTGTTACACCCTCTCTGGGTAAAACCCAGCTGTTTCTGAAGCGGAAAATGGATCATTTGTCCAAATGTTTTTAAAACATGGTTCAAATGGACGAGTAAAAATTAGTATGGGTGAAATGGACACCAAAAAATAGCAAGTATTAAACTGGATTCATCCTGACTTAAACTTAAAAAATAATGAGGATGAAACTGGATGCATCCTGATATAAATTAAAAATAAGAAAAGGTATTTGAAAATGGGTAGGATGAAATTGTTTACATCCTGACTATTTTTACATTTTTGTCCATTTAAATGGTATCAAAATCTAAATGTCCTTTTCACCCAGGAATTGTTGATTTTGGTCTTATTAACCAATTTTGTGTTTTGGAAGCGTCATTACCCATGAGAAGGGTTACGATCATTCGTATGAAGCTCATCCCCCTACAATCCTACTACTCCATTTATGTGATCAACAGGCCCGGTTCTGAAGTGGGGCATCTTGGGCAGCCGCACAGGGCGGAAATTTTTGGAGGGCGGGATTTTTTTGGATTAGTGGAGGGATATATATTACTCCGATCCCAATATTTAGTGGCCTGGGAGGCCTGCTACGTTTTAGTCACACATCATGCATGTTCGATCCGACGATTCCAATATTTCTTATATTCCTGAGTCATCGCTTCTGACTTAATCTATTCAAGAAATAGAAAACTCTTGAGGGTAAACCCTAGCCGAGATTCCAAAACGCTGTGAAGGAGAAACTTCATTCCAATTCCATATTTCCGTTCATATGTATTCTGGTAGCAGAAAAAAATTCCTTCCATTCAATTCATAGGTAATCTCTATCTCTTATCTTATAGTCTTATTATTTTTTCGTATTCTGGTAGCATAAAAAATTTCACTTGAAGGCTAGTTGCGTTTTTGGATGTTACTGCCTTACTGGGGCTAGTAAATTGGTTGATTAACTTGATTTCTATTTGTTGATTTCACTTTGAATCTTTATGATATCTTACTGGATGGCTGCTTTAGTGCTTTTGATAGTTCAATTTGATTAACTAATCTTAGTGGATGCATTTGGTATTTGAATTTGATTAACTGATTTCTCTTTTTTTTTTTTGTTGCTATCTTACTCCTGGAAGCTTTTGATTTCATATGATTCATATCTTAGTTTGTAATCTTATCGTTTCTTTTGTGTTAACTGTAAAATTGCTTCTTTGAGTTTGATTAATTCCAATTAGTTTGTGTTCTCAAAATCTAACTGTTTTCTTCAATATGCAGACTTGGTTTACTTATAAAAATGCGTAGTAAGACGGTAGTACCTGGTGAAAGTGGACATGCTAGACGTAAATGCAAGGAAAAAAGTGATGCGTTCGTACAATCTCAAGCGGGAGCTATTGATATGTTTGTCGTTAAAAAGGCACGTAATGTAGTTGGAACCTCATCAGCTGGAAACGAAGGGGTTCGTGATGATGTAGGAAATGAGAATGCTACAGATGAAAATGTCAATGTCCATGACCATGATAATATAAGCCACATGGAAAATGAAGGTGTGGATAATTTGGGAGATGGACTGGGACAAGAAGAGCTAGTAAGTCAATCAATTCCTTCCGCTGTGAATATTTATGATCCAAGAAGTTGGGATAACCTTGACATAAAATCAATCGAAAATGGGTTATTTGTCAGTAAAAATTAGTATGGGTGAAATGGACATCAAAAAATAGCAAGGATGGAATTGGATTTATGCTGACTTCAACTTAAAAAATAGTAAGGATGAAACTGGATGCATCCTGATGTAAGTTAAAAAATAAGAAAAAGTATTTGAAAATGGGTAGGATTAAACTGTTTACATCCTGACTTTTTTACATTTTTGTCCATTTTAAACGGTATCAAAATATAAATGTCCTTTTCACCCAGGAATTGTTGATTTTGGTCTTTTTAACCAATTTTGTGTAAAATTAAGGGATATTCTAGTAGAAAATAGGCCGCGTAGAAACCATTTATTGAAGAAGGGTCCTAAAGGCAAGAATTATGGAAAATTCCTGACTTATTAATGATGCTCTTACGTTGCGCGACATAAATTACTTCATTTTCAGCGTTATGTAATAGATTTTATTTGGAAAACATATAAATAACAAAAATGGCGATTTTTTTTTTTGCGTAAAGGGAGTTCTGTACTCTTTGGCACAAGGTCATTGAAATGTCAAGACCGCCCTGGTTATCAAAGTCGTATATCATTATGTAGGATAACAAGACACGCTATTCTTCCAACGAAAATTCACATTGACACCGCCAATGTTGTGCATTTTGCATGCATGGCTCCGCCATTATTATTGGGGCCGGCGGGACGGTGCAGTATCCGTGTATCTTTAAGTATAAACACCAGCTGTGAACCCCTACTTCTATGGAGTAGTCACTGACTTTTAAGAGGAAGTTATATGAATCAATAGTTAATTAAAGACCTTAATTAAAACAAGTTCGTGGTCCAACTATATGAAAATTTTGGGTAGTAAAAAAAATTGTATTTTTCGTGTTTATGAATTAGAATTTTAATTAAGTCAATAGATTTAGGAAGGAAATTATTAGGTTTGTCATAATTTAAACAAATATAAAGAATAAATTAGTCATTTCCTAATTTTAGGACACCCATTATAAGTCTAGGAAAGCTAGCCTAAGCACATCATGGTCCAAAAAGGCTAGACCTCGAAAAGGCTTTCGATAGGATTAATTGGAAGTACTTGGAGTTTGTTCTAGGAAAAATGGGTTTCGGCACAAAGCTGTGTAAATGGCTTAGGTTCTGTTACTCAACCTCAACCTTTTCTGTGTTAATTAATGGCTCACCATTTGGATATTTTTCTAGTTCTCGTGGAGTAAGACAAGGTTGTCCAGTCTCGCCGCTACTCTTCAATATAACCATGGAAGGTTTTTATAGATATATGTATAGAGCGTCAAATCTTCGTCTTTTCAGTGGTTTCTCAGTGTCTCCTACTGGTATTACTGTAAATCATTTACACTATGCTGATGACACTATATTCTTCCTTGATAATAGCAGGGACGAGCTCCAGAATCTTTTTTCTGCCCTCAGGTGTTTTGAATACACTGCAGGCTTAAAGGTTAACAATTCGAAAACACGGCTTATAGCAATTGGGGATGTACCTGAGATATCATTTTGGGTTTCAGAATTAGGATGCGCCACTGACAATCTACCATTCATGTACTTGGGTATGCCATTGGGAGCAAAAGCAAATTCTAAGCAAATTTGGAATACCATTATTGAGAAGTTTGAAGAGAGATTGTCTGCGTGGAGGCAAATCTCACTGTCAAAGGGAGGTAAACTAACGCTCCTAAAATGCATTTTGAGCTCAATTCCTATTTATTACTTCTTTTCGTTCAAGGCCCCAGTTTCTATTCTAAAACTCTTAGAGCGTAAAATGCGAAACTTTCTTTGGGAGTATAATAGTTCGGCAAGGATTTCTCATCTGGTTAGTTGGGATTTAGTTTGTGCTAACAAGAACAACGGTGGTTTAGGAGTTTGTAATCTGAGGAAGATGAATCTAGCAATGCTTGCAAAATGGTGTTGGAGGTTTGGCCAAAAGAAAAATAGATTGTGGTATAAAATTATAGCTGATAAATATGGTTGTAATTTCTCTAACTGGATTCCAGATCAAGTCAAGTATGCACACGGCGTCTCTTGTTGGAAAACAATTGCATCCACAGCCTCCTTGGTGAGTACAAATTCAAGACTAATTCTTCACTCTGGTACAGTGATTGCATTCTGGAATGATATCTGGAAAGGAAATTCTCCTCTGTCTATATCTTTCCCAGCTCTCTACAAACTTTCAATGAACAGAGATGCAAAGATGGTTGATATGATCTCTACAGATGGCAGTTGGATGTTCAATTTTAAACGTAATCTCGTGAGTGCAGAGGTTAACTCTTTGGCAGATTTGTTGGTGCTGATTGGAAGTAACCCACCAGCTCTGGATGAACTTCCAGATACAAGGCGTTGGACGTTAAACAGCTCTGGTATTTTCACAGTAAAATCTCTTTATTCTAATCTCACCTCAGACTTTGGCATCCCTGATTTCCCACACAATTTTGTAAGGAATAGTTCTATACCTCCTAAGATCAATTTCCTAGTGTGATGTTTAATCCATGACAAGCTAAACACCCTGGATGTGATGCAGATAAAAGGCATTGATATTTATAACTCCTGTGTTCTATGCGGCGACGACACTGAATCCCAGGAACACATCTTCTTGCATTGTAAGATAGCTCATAGGGTTTGGTCTTCGGTGTTACCAAAAGAGGGTTGGTCTTAAGCAATTCCAAGAAATATGCAGATGCTTGCTCTAGGCTGGAACCAAGTTCATTTCACCACTGCAGGAAAATTTCTCTGGGATCTAATTCCAGCAGCAGTAATCTATACCATTTGGTCAGAACGTAACAGGCGCATCTTTGAGATGAACTACAACTTCAAGACAGACTCCGATCTTTGTATAGAAGCAAAGTCATTGATCCTTGCTTCGGCGAGTGCTTCAGGACAACGTATCCAGAATTTCTCTAGCACCATTTTTAATAACTGGGATGCTCTCTTCATGTAATTTAGTTGTTTTTACTTTCTGTTTTTCTACCACTGGTAGATCTTCATTGTACTTCCTTTTCTCTTAATACATCTTCTCTTCTTATAAAAAAAAAACATCATGGTCCAAAAAAAAAAAAAAAAAAACCTTGGTCCCAAACAAAAATCGTTCCTACCTCAAGCATATCTACTGTATGATCGTGATTGCACACGAATACGCGCCAATTACCCTCATAATTGTTCCATAAGAATTGTATATAGAGGTGTCAGCTGAGTACGGTACGTACATGGCCAGACGCATACGGACTTGAAGATCTTTCCTGTTCTATGTGGCAATTTCAAATAAACTCGACATCAACATAATGATTTAACGATAAAACAACGACGTAACCACTGATTATCTGAAATTGATACAGTAACCATTTCAGATACAATAACCTACCGACGATATCATTTTTCATTATCCATGATTAAGGCGACGATACGCAACGAATAAAATTCATTTTAAAAAGGTTATTAAAAGTGAATTTTGTTTCTATTTAACCACATTTCTTTGTTTTTTTTTTTGGATGTTTTGTGGAAAAACATTTCTAGGTGGTTTTTCGGTTCATGATGTGAACCACGATGAGCCACATACCACAAGTAAGACCCAAAATCTCAACTTTGTTTTGATGACATTTTTGGTTAGCAATAAATTAATTTCTAATATTCTTTAAAAAAAACTCCAGCACCATGACAACCCACACACACAGGCTAATATGCTGCTTCATTAATCAATTACCTTGGAACTCATGAAAATTTGCACTTTTTTAATAAATTGAAAAGAAAAATAATACACTGATGAGATTGCCGCATAAAATCAAACAGATATAGAGTGACTACACACTCATATTTTAATAATAATAATAATTCAGGAATCAAGCATGAAAAGTGATGTTAGGCTTTTATTTTATGTTTTCGTGTTGGCAGATTGAGATAGTTTACAACTATACTGATTTTGACAAACGTTTGAACTTTGAAGCTGCTTAGGAACTTTCCTATTAGAAGCACTAATTTAATTAAGGTTTATCATCATCTAATTATTTTTTTTAGATTGACTTCCACATTTCAAATCATGAGTTTTGTCCTATATAGCCAATAGTGCTTGCTTTGTCAACTCACTCGTGATGGTTGATAGGTTTTGAACATGAGTGCATCAAGTGTTAATTGGCTTTGAGGTGCAGTGGTTCAGTTTTTGCATGATGGTTGAGAATTCAACTATCTTTGGTACTAAGTAATAAAAACATCACTTTGTGAAAAACGCAGAAGTATGTTTGAACAGTGATTCCCCTTTGTAGCAAAATTGAGTTTCCTTCTAGGAAAATAAAATTCCAACTTTCTTCGAACATCATTTAGGAAGACTATATCCATAACCCTCATATCCAATTCCTCCATAAAGAAGCAGTATCAAAATCACACGGATACACACATCACAGTGACAACACTATGAATCAGTCAAAAAGTGACACTAATTGGTGGTGGTTGTGAAACATTAGCTGTATGACATGAATGAAATACCTAATTTAATTTAGTAGGACACAACCTAAGTATCTCTTGATCTCGCGTACGTGCAACGACATTATGTACGTGTTCAGGATTAGGGTTTTGGTGGTCTGATTAGCTATATTGATAGTACCGTGTGGGGACTTGATTAATGTCTCCTTCTTCATCACTACAAACTTTGAACTTTGATCATTTTGTATTATTCATCATCATTTATTAAAGCAAAAGTAGCTTAATAAGAATCCTTGACTACTATATACACACGAACACATATTTGTAATATTTATATATATGCATATTTACTGAAAAATAAAATGGTACTGTGGGTTAGCTGTAAACTTGTTTCTTGATGTTGCAGGGTTTTGAATTTGTAGCTTTTGTCAGCTCTAGAATGAGAAGACCAAAAAATAAGAAATTAATATACAAAACGGAAGTAGAGATTCAACGCTAACAAAAGTTACAAGAGTGGTGAACTGGTGATCATCAAATACAAAAAAAAAAAAAAAAAAAATGATCTCCCAACCAATTCAGATCCCAGAAAACAAAACAAACTAAAAAAAAATAAATAATGAAAATCTAAGAAAATGGTTGCAAGATTAGACCAGACCTTCAACTTTGAGGTAATGCCTTTGCCCTTTGCCGCTCCGCTCTGTGGAGCTGGTAGTGTGACGGTTTGGGACCCGGAAACTAGGACCCATTACTCAGTATTCGTTCCCTAACTTTTCCGGACCGGTAGTATCCTGATGAGCGGGCTGCGGGATACCTAGTTTCCCCTCTTCAAACCTAGCTATCTAGTGGAATGTGTTAGTTAATCAAAGACTAATTAATTACTTCCTAAAGATAGCGGTGACATTTTAGGAAAGGGTTTTTTTAAATCGGTTATAATTCTTGGTGGCCAAGTTTGTAACCTATATAAATAGGTAATTAGGCCTTGTAGAATTGTATTGTGTAGAAAACGATTAAGAGATCGGTGAGAGATTTCTTGTATAGCTTTTAGGGCTAAAGTTAGAGTTTCATGGTGAGAGCATATTGCTGAGGAACAAGATACAAAGTTATCGTCTCGGGTAATTGTTGCGGTGTAACCAAGGGTTTGCTGGAATTCACACGACGTTGTAATCGTTTTTCTTCATAGTGGATTTGAGTTGGTGCGGCTCAAAGTGGACGTAGACAATATATACACGTTGTATGTATTGGTCGAACCACTATAAATCTTGTGTCTTGTGAGTTGATTTATCTTTCTCGTATTTTCATAGTTACTTGTGCTTGGTTTACTTATTATTCATCATAATATCTCAAGATCCGTTATTCCGCGGTTGTCAGTGATTCCCTAAGAAAATCCTGACAACTGGTATCAGATCTCGGGTTAGAGCTTTAGGGTTTATCGTAGTACGATTGGAGTGGGAGCGATGGATGATAATAACGAAAGTACGGTAGCTAGAGTTAAAGTTCTTAATGGGAAGAAATTTGCGTTTTGGAAGTCTCAGATGGAAGACTACCTATATGAGAAAGACCTTGTTGATCCATTGGGTGGAGTTCCGAAAAAGGGGTCACGCAAAGACGGTGAATAGACAACCCTTGATCGCAAGTGTGTAGCCGTTATCCGTAGATGTCTAACGGAGGAAGTCTACAATAACGTACAAGAGGAAACTAGTATGAAGGATCTTATGGATAAACTTGAAAAGTTGTATCAAAAGTCATCAGCCTCGGGGAAGATTATATTGTGTGAACAATTATTTAATCTGAAGATGCAAGAAGGCGCGCGAAGCAATTTCAGCACATCTTGGGAAGTTTAAATCAATTATTTCTCATCTTTCAAAAGTTAGTATTACTTTTGATGATGAAGTTCAAGCTTTAAGGTTGTTGTCGCCATTACCAAAGAGTTGGGAGACTGCAAGGACAACCATTAGCAATTCCACAGGGAGCGAGAAATTGAAGCTTGATGATGTGCAACAAAGGTTAATTGTTGAAGAGGAAAGAAGAATAGAACAAGGTTATGGTTCTAGTACTTCAAGCTCGGCCTTAAGTTTGCAGGAAGAAGATAGAGGCAGGAGTTCAAATCGGAAAAACAACAACAAATCTAGATGGAAGTCTAGAGGAAAGTCTAGGGGGAGATCTCAATCCCGGACTAGAGGTGTTGTTGAGTGTTGGGCGTGTAAGAAAGTAGGACACTTCAAGCGCAATTGTCCGGAAAATAAAGGTGCTAATAATGGTGGAAACAAAGGTAATCAAGAAGAGATCAACATAGTTGCAGCTGCAGAACCGGTGAAGGTCCTTGTTGATAAAAAGAAGGTGATTACAAAAGGTTTTCTACTACTCTCTGAGGACAAGCAAGATGAGTCTTGGATTATAGACTCGGGAGATTCTTTCCATGCGACAGGTGATAAGAGTATTATGATATCTTATAAAGAAGGATACTATGGCCAAGTATTCTTGGGTGACGGTGAACCATGCAACATCATTGGTTTGGGTGATGTGATCTTGAAAGTCAACGGTTCTACATGTAAATTGAAGGATGTACGACCTGTTCCAAATTTGAAGAAGAACTTGGTGTCTGTGGGCAAATTTGTGATGATGACTGTGAGGTTGTGCTTACGAAACACAATTGGAAAGTGAAGAAAGGAGCTATGGTAATATCTCGTGGAGTTAGAGTCGGTACTCTATACCGGACTTCAGATGAAACTACTTTAGCAGTGACTAGTAATGGTGAAGACACTAACTTGTGGCATAGAAGATTAGGACACATGAGTGAGAATAACATGAAGATTCTATGTTCGGGAGGATATCTACCTAAGGTGAAGTCTTTTGATAAGAGTTTTTGTGAAGATTGTGTTCTTGGAAAACAAAAACGGGTTAGTTTCAGCACAGGAGGAAGAGACTTGAGAAGTGCAAAACTTGATTTGGTTCACACGGATGTATGGGGACCAATTGATGTTGCATCTCACAGAGGGTTCCAATATTATGCCACCTTTATTGGTGATCACTCCAGGAAGGTGTGGCTTTACTTCATGAATAATAAGTTCGAGGTGTATGAAGTGTTTAAGAAGTGGAAAGCTTTGGTTGAAACAGAAACTGGTCTGAAGTTGAAGTGTCTAAGGTCAGACAACGGTGGTGAGTATGACAAGACAGAATTCTTACAGTTGTGTGCTACAAATGGAATTCGTTTGGAGAGGACAGTTCCAAGGACGCCACGGGAGAATGGAGTAGCAGAACGTATGAATTGGACGTTGAATGCACGTGCTAGGTGCATGAGGTTGCGGTCTGGTTTGCCCGAGACCTTTTGGGGACATGCAACAGAGACGGATGCTTATCTAATCAATAGGACACCTAGTAGTCCATAAGATATGAAGATACCATAGGAGGTTTGGACCGGCAAAAAGGTAAATCTTTCATATTTGAAAGTTTTTGGTTGTGTTGGTTATGTTCATCTTAGTCCCGGTGAGAGGTCTAAGATAGGTGCTCAAGCAAAGAAGTGTATATTTCTTGGTTACGGAAATGGCGCTTTTGGGTA
This sequence comes from Papaver somniferum, assembly GCF_003573695.1. NCBI lineage: Eukaryota > Viridiplantae > Streptophyta > Magnoliopsida > Ranunculales > Papaveraceae > Papaver > Papaver somniferum. Next base: position 6,769,028 of record NC_039364.1, on the reverse strand, counting down.
TAAACTTTGGGACTATGAGAGTTACAAAGTTATTAGAAGTAGAGACGTCACTTTTAATGAGAATGAGCTGTACAAGGACAGAAATAAAATACAAGTTGAAGATGTCGGATCAATCAACGTCGATAAGGAGTTGTATATCGACATTGATGATGTTTCTGGAAAAAGTGTGGTACAAGAAGAGCACGATGTTGATGATGGTGGAGAAGCACAAGAAGGGACTTCTTCTGCAGTGAGAGTTACTCCTACAGTTCCACAAGAAGTACGAAGATCGTCAAGAACTCCAAAACCAAACCCAAGGTATGCTCTGAATTATCTATTACTTACGGATGGAGGTGAACCTGAAGATATTAAAGAAGCACTAGTGGCTGATGATTCAGGCAAGTGGCAACTTTCTATGGAGGATGAGATGAATTCACTTGACGAGAATGGCACATGGGTGTTAGAAAAATTACCAAGAGGTAAGAAGGCGTTGCATAACAAGTGGGTTTATCGGATGAAATCTGAAGCAAATGGAGAAATTCGCTACAAGGCGAGGTTGGTTGTGAAAGGTTTCCAGCAGAAACCTGGTGTTGATCACAACGAGATATTTTCTCCAGTTGTGAAGATCACTACTATCAGTAGTGTTAAGTCTAGTGGCTTCTGAAGATCTCTACCTTGAACAGTTGGATGTAAAGACAGCTTTTCTTCATGGTGAACTAGATGAAGAAATTTACATGAAGCAGCCAGAAGGATTCATAGTAAAAGACAAGGAAGATATGGTGTGCAAGCTAAAGAAGAGTTTGTATGGTTTAAAACAAGCCCCGAGACAATGGTACAAGAAGTTTGATAACTTCATGCATAAAAGTGGTTATTCACGGTGTAATGCAGATCATTGTTGTTACTTCTAAAGGTATGGTTCTGAATACATCATATTATTACTATATGTGGATGATATGTTGGTTGCCGGAACATCTCTACAAGAAGTTGAAAATTTGAAGAAACAATTAGCAAGTGAGTTTGCTATGAAAGATCTTGGTGAAGCAAAGCAGATTCTTGGTATGAGGATCATAAGAGAGAGAGCTAAGGGTGTACCTATGCTTAGTCAGGCTGAATATATTGAACGAGTGTTGAAAAGGTTTAATATGGAGAATGCTAAACCAGTTAGTTCTCCACTTGGAAGTCAAATGTCTTTCAAGTATGCAGTGTGCGAAGACAATGAAGAAAATGAGTACATGGCTAACGTACCATATTCTTCGGCTATTGGGAGTCTAATGTATGTTATGGTGTGCACGAGCCGGATACTGCACATGCAGTGGGAGTAGTGAGTAGATATGCAAGCAACCCAGGAAAACAACATTGGGAAGCTGTGAAGTGGATTCTCAGGTATTTGAGAGGTAACAAAAACGTACCATTATGTTATGGAAGAGGTGGTTCTATCTTGAGGGGTTATGTGGATGCAGACTTCGCAGGTGATGTAGATAAAAGGGGAAGTACAACCGGTTATGTTTATACTATGGGGTCAGCTGCAGTGAGTTGGAACTCACGGTTACATAAGTTGGTAACATTGTATACTACGGAAGCAGGGTACGTCGCAGTAACAGAAGCGATCAAGGAGATGATTTGGTTACGAGGTTTGTTAGATGAGTTGGGAAAGGAACAACGAGATAATGTTCTGTTTAGCGACAGTCAAAGCACTATACATTTAGCCAAGAACTCAGCCTATCATGTTAGGACGAAGCATATAGATATTCGTTATCATTTCATTCGGGATCTATTAGAACAAGGAGAGTTGAAGCTCGAGAAGATTCTTGGTTCGAAGAATCCGGCGGATATGTTTACCAAGGGAGTTATATCAGACAAGCTAAAGCTCTGCAAGGCTTTAGTTGGTCTCTCAGAATGAGGATCTGGGAGGGGAGCCGCACTGACATGAAGATGTTTTAGCACCGTCAATCCAAAGTTGAAGAAAAGGAGAATTGAAGACAATAAATGAGTCTTCAAAGTGGGAGATTGTTAGTTAATTGAAGACTAATTAATTACTTCCTAAAGTTAGTCGTGATATTTTAGGAAAGGGGTTTCCTAAACCGGTTATAATTCTTGGTGGACAAGTTTGTAACCTATATAAATAGGTAATTAGGCCTTGTAGAATTGTATTGTGTAGAAAACGATTAAGAGATCGGTGAGAGATTTCTTGTATAGCTTTTAGGGCTAAAGTTAGAGTTTCATGGTGAGAGCATATTGCTGAGGAACAAGATACAAAGTTATCGTCTCGGGTAATTGTTGCGGTGTAACCAAGGGTTTGCTGGAATTCACACGACGTTGTAATCGTTTTTCTTCATAGTGGATTTGAGTTGGTGCGGCTCAAAGTGGACGTAGACAATATATACATGTTGTATGTATTGGTCGAACCACTATAAATCTTGTGTCTTGCGAGTTGATTTATCTTTCTCGTATTTTCATAGTTACTTGTACTTGGTTTACCTATTATTCATCATAATATCACTTGTACTTGGTTTACCTATTATTCATCATAATATCTCAAGATTCGTTATTCCGCGGTTGTCAGTGATTCCCTAAGAAAATCCTAACAGAATGTTGAGAAATAGGCCACCATAGTGATTGTTTTCTCTACATTCATAAACAGTTGATACACATGTTTTGAATTCGTAACTTCTAATGCCTGCAAATCCACCTCCATGCATTGGCCAAGAATCTGAAACTTCTTCCATGTTTCTTACATTCAGGCCATTGCTCTACATTGTCTACAAACTGAATCAGTACTTAATCAATGTTAGTTACCAAAACATGAACAAGTTTATCATCCTTGGAGCTGTTAATTTTTATCCATAGTTCAGTTTATATATTCTCACATATCGTGAAGGTAATGCTGTAGCGGAGTTATTGTCTAAGATGGGATCTTCTACAGGTTCACCTAATCCCCTCATTCTTTTTTCTTGCTTTTTAATAAATGCTCCTTGTGAGTTTGCAAGAAAAAGAAGAAGAAAAAAAAAAGAGCTGTTAATTTGGAGAGCCAAAATTGTTCCACAGAGGAAGTGGTCAGTTAGTGATATTGCTTCTGGTCAGTTAATATCAAATTGTAGGTTCTGATTTTGTTATACGTAGCCAAGTCCTTGCCATGAAATTACGACTAATCAGTGGTCCTTAACTAAGGTTGGACTGTCATTGGGTCTGGTCTGTCACTTATGAAGAATTAATTTAATACTTTAATTTATATAACAATCAAAATATTTCTTTACAATATTTAGAGATGAAAATTTTTCATCTAAAGAATCAATATAAATACAAAAGAATAAATGAAAATTTCTCGGGTAGGTTAGGATTTTCATTTTTCATGCTTCTTTTTGATAAGTTTCCATGAATTTGTAAATTCTCTTCAATACTACTTGTAATGTTTCTTCACTCATGTTTGCAAAACAAACTCTAAACCAGCCAGGTTCATCACAATGACAAGATGAGCCAGGCGATATATTCAACTTAACTTCATTCACCATTGAATTCCAAAGTATCAACTCGCTTTGCTTTGTCGAATCCTTCAAAAATGGACTTAAATTCATCCAACAAAATAATCCAGCATTTCCTTCTAAACATTCTATTCCAACTTTCCGCAATCCATTGATAATTAACTCGTACCTTTTCTTCAATCTTTCTCTGTTAATCTTTACATAATTTTCGGTAAACTTCGTATCCGATAACATGGCTGCTAAGAGATTTTGTGTTTGTGATGAAACTAAACTAAAACTTGACATCCTTCTTGCAGTTGTCACAACTTTATCATTGTATGAATAAATTGTTCCAACTCTAAATCCTGGTAATCCTAGATCTTTAGATAAACTATAAACAATATGAACCCTTTCTGCATCCTTATAGTTTCGTGCTTCTAGTATTTCTGCAACGCTTACGAATTCTGTCGAAGAAAAAACTGACCCTGAGTATATTTCATCCGATACTAGATGAATGTTTTTACGTGTAACGAAGTCGAATATCTCTTCGAGTACTTTACGTTCCATAGCTATACCTAGTGGGTTTGATGGGTTAGTTATCAGAATTCCTCTAACTTTCATGTTCATTGATTCAGCTTCCTTATATGCATCTTCTAGTGCTTGTGGAGTGACCTGAAAATTGTTCGAGCTGTTGCAATGAACCGGAACGATTTTTACACCAGTTCTCCATCTTAAATCTCTATCAAATCTGTTAATCGAAAAAGAAAAATTAATACATTTTAAACAAACATATAAACATGAATTTGCGTAGCAAATAATGTGAATAATTGAGTAGTTAAATTACTCACCCTGGGTAGTATGGAGTTGGAACTAACAAAGCATCACCCGGATTTGCTAGAATGAAAGTTAAGAGTTCATTTGCAGCTGTTGCACCGGCGGTGAGAACTATTCTTTCAGGATCGAATTTCACTTTATCGCCTCGGATTTTCCCCATGAAACTAGCCATTGCTTTTCTGAAACTCTGTAAACCATGATAATCTTGGAATAGAGCATTTTCTCTAAAGCTTGAAATCCCACTACTTTTCCTAGTAGTTGGTAGTTTGTCTGCATTTTTTTCCAAGTATTCTTCCAGTAAATCAAATGAAACCTGCTCAAAACAACAAAATGAATGTATTAGAAACCAGTCTGCTTCAATGAAATACATGAATATACAAGAATTTGGATCAGCTGATGAAATCTTACTTGATTTTCAGCTAAACCCATTTGAATAACTCCGGATGGATTAGTAATCTCATCATAAGGGTTCTCATCATAAGCTTTCCATCCAGCAAAATATGGAGAATCTTCTCCATGAGTATCAGAATTTGCAACATTTGTTAACTCAACACAACTACTACCAGTAGTAGAAACTTGTTGATCAATCTCTATATCCATTAATAAAAGATATATGGTATATGAATATGATTTCAGATAATCAAATAATAGTGTTTTCTTTCAGGGGTTATTAATAAATGTGTGATAGACTGATAGTGAAGAAAAAGAATGAAGAATGAAGAACGAAGAGTGAGTTGAGTGATGAGAAAACAATGAGAGAAAGAGTCTATATATAATGGGAAGTTAAGTAATTAATTAAGGTCGAATCCCTTTTTCTTGGAAATGATAAGAATTTTTTTTTTTCTCTCACTAAGTCTCGTCAAAGAAGGACCAATGATTGATGAAGTTGAGCAAAACCAAACCTCAACTTGGTGAAGTGATAGCAGTAGTTTTTAGTTTATCTTGGAATTTTCTATGACAGCTAGCTGAGGATGTGATCTTGTCATAATAATTCTCTCTTTCAAAGTATTTAAATTTGTCTCAATCCTCAACAAATAAAAAATATCTACATCAAGGAAATATGGTGGTTGGGATAGCATATTTCAGTGATGACCCCTTTAATCACTTTATATTGTTTATTTTGACATATTATGATTCATTAAAACTGTGAAAATCATATTGCCGGTCATTAGTCAGATCTTGGGTCATCAACAGATTATGGCAGGGTCACGGTGCCAAGTCTTACGAGTGTTTATTGGGCAACTTAATAAGCAGAGTCTTACGAGTGTTTCTCGCGGGATAATGTTGATTGATTAGAAACTACTCAAGAAAAATCTGAGTAATCTTTTTTATCAAATTTAATGTTGATATTGGATAATGAGAAATTGGCATGTGTAGTTTCTCGAATAATCCCCCTCAGATACATATTGTTGCCGTAAACCTTTTTCTCTGAAAATTTTGTTGCTCAAACTTTTCTACACATGCATCTATTATTTCATGGACAACTTGCACATGCATACACTCATTGACATATGCATATTTATACGGTTATCATATGTACTATGGCTGGATAAGACTCAAAAATGCATGATCATATGTTCAAGATATAAAGGATCCATGTGCAAACACAGAATAAGATGAAAGGAGAAGAATGAACTCTATCAACCAATCATATAATTTGAGAATAACCAATAATCATTCAATCCTATCAATCAACCGAAAAGGTGAAGATATATTTGTCAAGTGAGTAACGTTAGTCTCCATCACTAGATGTTAGTGAACTCTTTTGAAGATTGGAGTTCTCTATTACACTTTTGTCAAGATATTTTTGTTTTTCTCCTGTGCATGTAATCTTTTTTCCTTTTAATCCCACGAATTTCGGATTCAAATTGTATGAGTGAGATATCCCACATGTTAGTAAGTATACGAAGTGAAGACTATATAATTTAAATGAGGGAGATCACACACAGCAAGGTTGAGATGACGTAATGGATGATGTCAGCAAAGTCACGAATAAAGTGTGAAGATCTGTGCGAAGTATGATCTGTGCGAGAACGATTGAGTGTACATGAGCGAGTGTATCGCATAGAGATTCCGAAAATAAAGGATCTCTTAGCTGTCATCCACTATGTAAGATATTATATAAAGAGGAGAGGTTATTACCTGTAAGGGGTTCTTTTAGTGAGTGTTAGATAAGAAATCAGGAGAGAGAAAATAAATCTAGAAACAAGTAAGATTATTGTAATACTTGTATCCATCTTGTAAACCGACTTAAGTCTCTATAATCAATGAAGAGTTTAATGATGATTACCTAATATTGATTATAGTTATAGTGGAATATGGTTGTAAGGAAAACAACTACACAAATCATTATAACTATGGTTATATTTTTGTTCTTTTCTTTTCACAGCACAGGTAACTTCGTTTTTTAATTGTTAAAACGAAATTTAAGCTCATACTAGGTGGCTTGCTCCAATTTTCAGTTTGTTAACGAAGTGAAATATACAAATTAAGTTTGTAATTTATCCTTTTGTGTATAATGTGAGAAATAGTGCTTTGGAATCACCACCACTAGCTGCGTACTGTCTAAATCAAGTTTAACCTCAGCCCAAAGTATAGGAACTGAAAATTTAAACTCTTATCTTTGCATGTTTTGCCTCTCCACCTTGAATAAATGCAAATTACTTTTTAAGTATACCCTTTTAAATGATAATGTTAATTAAGCTGTTCATTGAGTATTAGATAAATTATGTTAATGGCAATTACATGTGATATCTAACCTCCCAAGGTAGAACCAAACTGCTTTTGAATTGCGCCACGAGAAGGGGTATGATCATTCGTATGAAGCTCGCTTCCCTAGCTACTAGCATTTATGTTGTCATTTATTGATATTCATTATGTGGGATAGCGAGACACGGTATTCCTCCAACCATAATTCACATTGACACCTAATGCATGAACATTTTTGCATGCATGGCTCTGCCATTGTTATTTAGGGCGGCAGGACGGTAGCATTATCGGAACTATTTGTGTATAAACACAAGCTGTGAACCCCAACTTTTATGGATTAGTCACTGACTCTTTAAGTGGAAGTTCTATCAATAGTTAATTAAAGATCTTAATTAAATTAAGTTCCAAGTCCAACTATGTTAAGATCGTGATTGCACACGAATACGCGCTAATTATCCTCATAATTGTACCATAATAATTGTATATGGAGGTGTCAACTGTGTACCGGTACGTACATGGCCAGACTCATACGGATTTAAGTATCTTTAGATTAAATTAAAATTGATACTATTTGTTGTTACAATCTCTTCTTAATTTTAGTACTAATTAATTAGAATGATTGTGGTTTATGGATGCCAAAACTGAACAACTTTTCTGTTCTACTGACTAATTTTCTTCAAATATTGAAATAAACTAAAATCAACATAATGGTTTGTCGACAAAACCACCTATCATCTGTGAATCCATACATTGTTTTCATTTAACCATATATCTTTTGGATGTTTTGTGAAACACAACATTAGGTGGTTTGTACAGTAGAAGATGTGAACCACGGTGAGCCACATATATGGAACGATATCATAGGCACACCAAAGAAGACCCAAAATCTCAACTTTAATTTGATAAACTTTTGATTAAATAATAAATTAATTTTTAATATTTTTTTAAAAATGAATACAAATTCCAGCACCATGACAACCCACACACACGCTCATATGCCGCTTCATTTAATCAATAACCTTGGAACTCATGAAAATTATAATTTTCTAATAAACTGAAAAGAAAAATATTAAACTGATCAGTTTGCCGCACAAAATCAAACAGATATAGAGTGACTACAAATATAAGTGCATCAAAGGTGATGTAATCCTTTTATTCTTTGTTCTGATGTTGGCAGAGTAAGATAGTTTATAACTATACTGATTTTGACAAACTTTTGTTTTGAAGCTACTTAGAGCTAAGACAACATTAGTTTAATTAAGATATATCATCAAATTATTGTTTTTTGATTGACTTCGGCCACATCAAATCATGAGTTTGTCATAGTTTGGTGCAAATAAATATGCTAGCTTGGTCCACTCACTCTTGATGGGTGTGATACGATTTGAACATGACTGGATCAATCGTTAATCCTGTGAGATGCAGTGATTCCGTTTCAGTTCCCGCTCGAGGGGTTGGGAGTTCAACTCCGTTAGGTAATATACTCAATGATGAAAGTGTCGCTTTTTGAAAGATGAAAGTATATTTTCCGTCATATTTTTGATATTGTCCCCTTTGAAATGCAGGACAACTTTGTAGCCTCTAAGAAAAGAGAACTCCTACTCGAAGTTTCCTCGAACATGTTTTTGGAAAGACTGAATCCATAACCCACCATAAAGAAGAAGAATCAATCTCACACGGATGCATGCACACATCATTAGTGCCATGAGTCGGTCAAATAGGGACGCTAATTGAAGGTGGTGGTTATGAGGATTAGCTGTAAGACATAACCCAAATATCCCTTGATATTGATCTCACGTGCACCGTACATAGTGTACGTGTTTAGGATTTGGTGGTCTGATTAAAACTTGATCAATATCTTCTTCATCACTATGTACCGACTTTGGACTTTGATCGGATGGTATTATTGATATATACTAGAAGAAAAAAAAGATCTTTGGTGTAAAGTTGTTTCTGGATGTTATAGGGTTTTGAGTTTGTGAGGCCGTAATCTTTTCAGGGTCTTGGTACAACTTTTATCAGCCCTAGAATGAGAAGACAAAAGGAGAGAACCATGTAAAACCAAAATGCAGAATACAATGCTAACAAAAGCCACAAGAATAATCATCAAATACCACGACTAGTGACATCCATGGGTGAAACATATCATTCCAAAAATCTCCCAACCAATTCATATCCAGGAAAACAAAACAAAAAGAACTAATGAAAATCTAACAAAGAACTTACAAGATTAGACCAGACCTTCAACTTTGAGGTGAGGCCTTTGCAACTCCGCTCTGTGGTGCAGGTGGGGCACCTCCAGGTGCTGAAGATTCATAGGACCCGTGACCATTGCCAGTGCTACTATCGGTTGGATATGCAGGGGCAGGCTGTGAATAACCCCCATAAGCCTCTCCTCCATAGGCCTGCTGTTGTGCTCCGTAACCTGCCTGTGGGGTCCCAGCTGGTGCACCATAATATCCTGGCTGAGCAGTAGTTGGAGGCTGTGTATATCCTGTTTGCGCAGGAGCAGTCTGAGCATAGGCACCTCCTTGGCCACTTGAAGGTGGTTGGGACTGACCATAAGCTGCTTGACCAGGTGGTAGTGGCTTTTGACCTACAGGTGGTGGTCCATAGCTAGGCTGAGCATATCCAGTTTGTGCTGGTGGCTGACCTCCATAACCTGGTTGGGATGTTGGGGGTGCTCCATAACCTGGCTGAGATGGGTAGCTTACTGCAGTAGTGCTGCTAGACTGTTGACCAGCATAGCCTGATCCTGCCACTGGTGGGGCTTGCTGAGCTGGAGTAGGGTCCCCCTGGGCTGCTCCATATGCAGGTGCAGCTGCATCTTGAGTTGAAGTTCCATAAGCAGGTGCTGAACCATAACCTTGCTGATCATACGCTGGTTGTTGACCATACCCTGGTTGAGAGGCTGGAGCATGATAACCACCACTATTATAATCCTCCTGTTGATATCCTTGCTGACCACCAGCTGGTTGAGCGTATCCAGATTCCCCGTAAGACGCTTGTTGTTGCCCATAAGTACGCGCTGCTGGCTGACCATAATTATAACCAGAGTTATCAGCAGTAGCAGGTGGCTGCTGAGATTGCTGATTGTAGTAGTCGTATCCACTGCCTTGTGCTGTTTGTTGACTTGGTGGAGCAGAATTTTGGTCCCATCCTGAAGATGCTTGGGGGGGATACCCACCATAACCCGACTGAGAATAAGGAGGTGGGGCACCAGGATATGCTCCAGGCTGCATGTAGCCGTATCCGGGTTGTTGAGACTGAGGGCCAGGTGGACCACCCCAACTTGATTGAGGTCGAGGAGGGCGGTAACCTTGCTGAGAGTACCCTCCACCCATTGAAGAATTCCTAACACGATTCTGCAAAGATTTTTTTAAGCATATGAACATTTAAGCATAGGAATACTTTACCTGGGGAGGACAACAAATAACAAACAGCACACAACATATATATATATATATATATATATACAGCCACAACAAGCACATTTATGCACATTTATGCAATTGATATTAACAACAGTCATTATGTTTTCTCAAGACAAAAGCTGATAATGGAATATTATAAAGAAGAGATAAGTATAGTAGGCATAAAGAAACTTGGACAATGTGAATAGGGATGTCCAGATGAGGATTTTCACAGTATATATATTCATATCGAGAGGGTAAAGCGCCTACATACCGCACTGGAGTGAATTATTCGATTTACGCCTGCAGATGCTCATCCCTTCCCTACTAGAAGCGAATGGGTACCAAAGAATAGTGGCAAGAGCTATCCAAGCACTTTAAAAAGAGAAGGTATACAAAAACCATTGCAGACAGGAGCAAAGGAATTCTGAGCCAGCATATCATATCACATTTTATTGACACATGTTCTATTCATAATTCCAATTGGAGACTATACAAGTTTTACCAAGAAAAGAAAGTAATAGTAAATAAGAAGCTTGGGTGGTGTAATTAGTTAATATAGCCAAGTTTCATCAGAGAATGGTGCAGGACAACGGACCAAATAAGTCAACAACCGCAATGGAAATATTGTAATACATTAATAAACTCCTAAAACCAACCCAACTTCAACACCATAAAATTGCACAAGCAACTAAGAAAAAGACCAAAAAGACCAATATGTAGCAGAAAGGAAAAATCATACTGCAATACGAAAACTACCCTTTCTGCCAAATCCTAGAAGAACCTGAAAAAATGTATAGTTTCCCAAGTCTTACAAGTCCCGATTAACACCTTCGCATTAGATTCAAGTTAGTAGACAGAATAAATTGCGATAATATTCGTAGACTAAACCTAAAGGCTTATTTCAAACATAAATATCAAATCCATGAATTGCTAACCAATTATAAATCTTGCAACATCTTCCGAGAACCTGAAGATTACACATATCTAACTTACGATATGGCCATCAAAATAACATCTTTCATTTTCCCTCCACAAACAGATAGCAGTTAGCAGGATTCATCCATCACAGCGACATTGTGAGTTGCTGGTACACCTGTTTGAAGGATCTACCAAATATTCTAGCAACCAATACTGTATGTACACATAACATTTCATCTATATAATATCCAGCAGTACTATATGTGATATATGACTTTTTCACCAGGTGATACTGAGTTAAAAGAAATTAGACGAGTAAGCACAGAGGTATCGGAATCTATCTAGATAAATTCATACTATAGAAGCGCATGTATACTTCCTCCATACACAGTTAAATGGAGATAAAGAACTGCAACCTCCCAAGATTAACTACACTTAGATTAGATTTAGATACTAATGAAACGAATTAACAAGCACAATCCAGATATATGAATATCTGAATTGACAGATCAGATCCTGTCCACTAATAAGTATGAGTTTCCTTGAATTTCTTGAAACACAACATCCTTTCTAACAAGCAACCAATATTTTGTCAATAACCAAACAAAAATAGCAATTTGAACATTAAGAACAAGCTTGATATAGTGCTTAAATAGTTTATGTTAAGGTGATTCAAGAAGGAGAATTTGGTTGAGTTTTTCAAAAGATTTAAGATTGACTGAAGTAGAAGTGTAGAAAGAAAGAAATAGTATAATGATAGTCATGAAAATCATAGATTAGTAACTCAGAAGCAGCAACAAACCTTCTTGAGGACCCAGAATGATGTTAGTTGAAAACTCAGAAAACCTGTAGTACCAGAAAGTGCACATATCCGAAGAATGCTAGAATATAGTTTTTTAGACGAAAATCCTAGAGGTTGATATATTGTACAGACAGGATATATGTTACTACAAATGCATTCATAAAACTAACTGACCACTCCTAAACACATCCATCAATCATGTTATCATGGTGTATCTAAAAACTGATACAATCAGTTGAGCTGCAACAGAATTAATATCATAGGTGCACTCCATGCGAATTAGGAGTTCAAAACATACCTCACTTATCACTTCATTGACCAATTGTTTTGCAACTTCAATCTGTTCTTCTGTACCATCAATGTACACAGTCCTTTCTGTTGATGTGTCACCAGGAGGTGGATGCAATGGAATCAGCTGGAACAAGAAAAGGCAACATAAAATTCAGTAAAACAATCATATGCAAATTCTGCAGACCATATAGTAAAGTCACAAGATCAGACCAGTACTATGCAAATCAGCAGTTCAGAAGCACGATAAGCACAATTGATTAATATATCTCACCTGAATACGAGCTCCTGAATTCAGTTGCATGCCCTTTATCGTCTCTCCTCCTTTGCCAATGACCAAACCAACCTGTAAATCAAGCCTCGTAATGACATCTAGAGAGATCTATCTAAAGTGCATTATCTCAGTGCAATGTAGAGCGCTAACTTGCCTTGTTACTTGGAACTTTCATTTGAAATTGGCCTGCCCCAGCCGCAGGTGATCCAGTGAATCTCCTTGATGCTAGACCAGAACCTCCCGCTTCTGCCTGCTTGATTGGTTGAATACACACAAAGAAGTAATAATAATCCATAAGCATACAATGGTATACAAAAAAAAAAAAAAAACAAATCACAACACTTTCATTATTTTCCCAAGAACCTTAATTATACCAAACAGTTTTATCCTCACTCATAAAGTGTCGCAACATTCTTTTAGCTTTCTACATTATATACATTTGAACTAAACAACCAAGTTATTGTATTACCTCAGACAAAACATCAGTAATCAACTGCTCAGCCTTAGCAATCTGTTCGGAATTCCCCATAAGTTCAACAAGTCTAGTCTGCGAATGTGGATCAGAATCCATATCTCTAGTTACTTGAATCTTAGCTCCAGACTGTAACTGAAGATACTTAATGGTTTCACCACCTTTACCAATAATAACACCAACTCTCCCATTAGGTATCTCAATCTTCTTACTCGAACTCTGAAATCCATACGAAACCGGTATTGACCCAGGCGACGACATTCTTCCTACTTGTGAAGCTGAATTACTAAATCCACTACTCTTATACGGCAAATGATCTGAAACACACACACAAACACACAGAACAAGTTGAGTCAAGTCAAAATCAGGTCAACAAAAGTCAAAATCAGATTATCAAAACCCTACAAATCCAAAAGTGAGAAATCAAAATCAAATCAAACCTGATTGTGGAAGAGGAGAAGAGAAACCGGATTTACTAGGAGGAACATCGTTAGGATCATCAATTGGAGTACCGTTTTCGTTCCTTGGACGTTTAGCTTCAGCGCTGTTGAAGAGACGAGCAGCGATTTCCTGAGCTCTTTGTTTAGCTATTTGGATTTCATCAGCAGGTGGTGGAACATTGTTGTAAGAAGGTGGATTGTTATTAGGGTTTGTGGAATCTGGTGGTGAAACGGAGGAGATAATTGGTGCTGAGAAACCAGTTGGGCGGCGTGGACCTGTGGACGTTGGTGGTGGTGGTGATGAGTCTTCGTACTTTCGTTTGTTGTTGTCCGAGGAAGGTCTGGTGGAGGAGAATTGAGGTTCTTCCGCCATTGTGGTGGTGGTGGTGGCGGAGCTGAGGTTTGGAGGAGATGGAGAGAAAGTAGAGGAAGTGAGTGAAAGAGAGAGAATTGAGAGGAGGTAGAGACGTTAATAAAGTAACCCTAGAAAAAAAGGATACGGATGGAATTTCGAGATTTTTTACAGCGGCACTGATATTTATATAGGCACGCTCGTATTATGTTTGGGACCGCCTGCGCTAGGCTACATGACACTTTGGGATATGATACGGCATGTTGATAAGATGGTGAAGCTTTTCGGGTGGAACTTGGAAAGCCATGATCTATGAATTATTAGGACTGTACATCAGCATCAGCGGCAAGAATCCTGTAACTGGTGCTTTGATGTATCGGTCCAGCAATAATACAAAATGTGAAACCAAGACAGCATTTGGTATTTAGCTTCAGAATTTACCACATCAAAGCACTAGGCAGTATGAGGAGGTTAGCAGACCTAACAACAATACAGTACCTGAACCCAATTCTACGGCCACATTGCCCCGTACCGCATTCTCCAAAATTCTTAGGCTCCCATTCTCCAAAATTCTAAGGCAACCAGGCGTCAAGCTCACAGCTCAAACTAAATTCTAATGCTTTGCTAGTTATAGGCTCATGGCAGGTTGCACAAGGCTCATCGAAGGTTTCTAACAAACGCTGAATGTTAACAAAATCATGTCTGCCACTGCTAGAATTGAATGGTTCACACTATAAATGCAAGTGCCAACACTTAACGGATGCTCTTCACCATCTCCTTTCTTATTAGATGACAGAAATCCAGTTGATCTTTATTAGCATTTTGAATAGGAACCTCCAGTAAAAATGAACACATGCATAAGGAGAACAGTCACAAAATTATACTTACATAAAAAACATCATCTTAAGAAATCCCAGAGCTTATAATTTACAAGACCCTGACTTTTTTTAACAAATTCAAACAAACAGGATATCCAAAGTTCTTCCAAAGAAAGATTTTATTTCAGTCAACAACAAGCATAAACAAACCCTCTAATTGGCAGCACAAGGAGTTGTTACCCACCAACTGATTGTAGCGATACACTTACTTGTTCCACCACAACTGGAAATCCTTCCTCCTGTTGATTTTCTTCTGCAACTGCAGGATTCCGTAAAGCAGAGCTTCGGCTGTTGGAGGGCAACCTGGGACATATATGTCAACTGGCACAATCCTGTCACAACCACGAACTACAGAGTAGGAGTAATGGTAGTAACCACCACCATTGGCACAGCTTCCCATGGAGATAACCCAACGAGGTTCAGGCATTTGATCATAAACCCTGCAGAAAACCCAGCATGTTATATTAATACCTCCAAGTGATTTTGTTTGATTATATATATGTCCGTAGAAATCTCATAATAAACAAGCCAGATCCTAGGATCCAGCGTTGAGCCAAGACTACCACTATGTTCATAATCCAAAACAAGTCTCGAATAGTAATGGATATTTCCATAGTAGGTAAAACATTAGCCACAGACCCATTGTCTCAAGAAACATTAACACATCTCTCAAAAATCAAAGTCCATACGGAAGGTGGTAGTTTGTTTGTTTGTTTGACAGAATATACAACCTCAATTACCATCTTATACTATCACACACAAATAAAATAAGCAAAAGTTACTGAAATATGTTGATAAGTAGACCCAATATTCTAGTACAGATGAAGTAGTGACAGATAAAGAGATAGAGAGAAATAAAGAGGATTTGTAAACTACTGATATTGGTACAAAAACCTAGAGAGTGGCCTCAAATGAGCTACTTATACTAGCTTGGGAAGATGATTGTCATGGTTAACATGCAACAGTTGACATGCCTCTTTGACATCTCGTGTGTGCACCCTTCACACATTGCGATCATCTTTGCAAGAGTAGTTTAAACACCCACAAGAGGTTGAGGAATGTAAAGAGACACGGGATTTACATGGTTCTGCCATTAATAAGACCTATGCCCATGGATCTTTGGTTCTCATTAATGATCGAACCACGTAAATCATGTATCTCTTTGCATTCTTTCTGCATCTAATATATGGTGCAGATGATGACCAAGTTAGTCATCTTCAGGGTATAACTCGAGCAGTCTACCAATTTCTAAGGTGGGAATTGAATAAATACCCCTGCTTCTCATGGGCTTCACAAATACCCTTATTTCTAAGGGGTTAGAAATAAGGGTATTTCTGAAGCCCATGAAAAGTAGGGGTATTTGTTCAAATTCCACATTTCCCAGTGAATAAGAAATTATCTATTTCAACTGCAACTCTCCTAATTTAGTTATGCTAGTATAAACCATAAGGGGTGTAAAAGTATACCTCTCAAAACAACTTCCTAACTCAAGAAGCCAGCTATAATCTACAAAGAAGCTTCCTACAGTACTCATAGTTGTGCAGTCAAACTATGCATACTTAACGGTTTGTCTTTTCATAATTAGCTCAGAATGTTCTGTTCTGCAGCGCCTAGACTCACAAAGTGAATGAACTAGCAAACCTTGAATTTATCATGAACAGCTAACTTCCAAAGCCCTAATTCTTTAATTGCATTCAATAGACATAAATAAAAAGCCACTAGTTATCATGCAAAGTCTTCAAACCTCAAATTCCCTGATAAAAAAGATAGATATATTCAATTATGATACAGAGCACCTCCATATACTTCAAGCCTTTAATTTCCACATATCCTCATTCCAAATAATTATAAGAATCACAGCTGCAGTGAAGTAATGACATTTCCATATTAGGTATAAAATCAGCGACACATTTTTTATCACTGTGCACACCAAACCAACACATACTCTCTCCAAATTATCTAAACTTCCTCTATTAAAACGTTCATAATTTTTTCTTTTCTCTTTCACAGAAATTTGTTGGTAGATATGGTGGCAAGAAGCATGTGATGCTGATGATAGGTAGTGGTGGTGGTTATGGTAACTAATGGTGACTGCAATAACAACAGACTTGGCAGCAGTGGCGCCATTAAGAGATGTTATTAGATTATTGAAACAAAACAAACATCAATTATGAATCAACTAATAGTGAATCTGCTACATTTCCAACATTTGAGATACAAACTTTGAGACTCTCTGTCGTACAAATGTAAGATAAAATCGACTTCTAAAGATATTTCCAAGGTGGAAATTGAATAAATACCTCTACTTTTCATGGGCCTTCACAAATACTCTTATTTTTAAGGGTTAAAAATAAGGGTATTTGTGAAGGCCCATGAAAAGTAGGGGTATTTATTCAATTCCACATTTCTTAGTGAATAAGAAATTATTCACTTCAACTTCAACTCTCCTAGTTTAGTTATGTTAGCATAACCCATAAGGGGTCTAAAACGCATTCTAAATCTGTGTATACCTCTCTAAACTACTTTCTAACTCAATAAGCCAGCCATAATTTACAAAGAAGCTTCCTATAGTAATCACAGTTGTGTGGCCAAACTGCACATACTTAGCCGCTTGGCATTTCATAATTAGCTCAGAATGTTCTGTTCTGCAGCTTGTGCGCCTAGACTCATAAACTGAATGAACTAGCAAACCTTGACAGCTAACTTCCAAAGCCCTAATTCTCTAATTACATTCAGTTGCCACAGATAAAAAGCCATTACTTATCATGCAAGGTCTTCCAACCCTCAAATTCCCTGATCAAAAAGACAGATATATTCAATTATGATACGAAGCACCTCCATATACCTCTAGCCTTTAACTTCCACATATCCTCATTCCAAATAATTCTAAGAACCATACTGCGGCGGTAAAGTAATGACATTTCAAACCAACACATTTACTCTATTACAGCGTTCGTAAAAATTTGTTGGTATGTATGGTGGCGGGAAGCATGCGATACTGATGAACAACGACAGACATGGCATCAGTGATGCCATTAAGAGATGTTATTAGATTATTGAAACAAAGTGAATCAACTACAAGCTAACATTTGAGATGCAGACTTTGAGACTCCGCATCGTACAAATGTAAGACAAAATGGAGGTCGCTGTAGGAGCAATTTTGATCTAGCAACATCACAACCAACCATTGGACGTATGGATGGTTACGATGATGTATGCCCAACGGATGGTTTTGATGCTGCTAGATCAAAAATGCTTGAGCAGCATGCGAGCAAAAATTTCTCCGTCCGGGTGTGTCTTTTGGAGAAACATGCCCATCATTCATTTCTGTGCAGTGTGCATAGTATACACATGTTGCAAATGCACCAGAAGTCAAAATGATTCAGCACTAATCAAGAATTCAACACATACCTCACTTAGCACTAATCAACAATTCAAGACATACCTCAATATGATTCAATCATTTCAACAAGGAATGGAACCGCACTTTACCCTATATTTAGCTTTACTAGCACTAATTCCTTAAAGGGATTAGTCTGAAAGACTGAAACAGATTTCAGAGACTATTAGAAACACTGCCACACTCTTAACAACATCATTAAACTAAACTGAGAAACTCATTTTTTCAATTTTCACTAACTTCTCCAAACAAATTCCCAACTTCAATAGCACTCACAGACTTACGTAACAACCCAAGCAATACAAATCATCAAATCAGGAAAACCCATATCCTCAAAACTACAAACGTAAATTAACAAAAAAAATATACGCACTTAAATTCCTTCTCCGAAATTTGTCCCTTTCGTGTTTCCTAAATTAGCTAAACAATTTTTCAGTTCTCCATCATATGAGCTTAACCTCAAACCAGTCCCATTTGAATCATTTACTTCTTTCATAAATATAAACCTATTTACAATATCAAATTCAATAAACAAGTAAACCCTAGATTCATCCAGCACAAAAATTCCTCCAAATCCCCAATCACAAAAACTAAACAAACAAACCCCAAATTTCATTCAAACAAAACAAACAGAACCCTAGATTCATCTTCCCCTAAAACTCATCCAACCCCCCAAATTCCCAAATCAAACCCTAATTTCAATGGAATAGAATATTCAAAACATAGAAATGAATGGGGTCAAAAGGGGAGATGGATACATACTTTCTGAGAGCAGGAGCCATCTTATTGGTCAAAGTCCCAGCAACAATCATACAATCAGATTGCCTTGGTGAAGGTCTAAAAATAATCCCAAATCTATCAAAATCATAACGAGCAGCACCAGCATGCATCATTTCAACAGCACAACAAGCTAAACCAAAAGTCATTGGCCATATAGATCCACGTCTTGCCCAATTCATCAGATCATCTACTTTGGAAATTACAAACTCTGCTGCTTTTCCACCAGTTCCGATTGCTGGTGCTGTTGGTTTCTGATATGTCGCTGGTGATGTGGATGATGTTGATGCGTAGAGTGATGGTAATGTTGTATGAAAACCAGCTGATCTTTGAGCTAATCGGATTGTTTTTGGAAGAAGCGCCATTGGAGAGATTTAAAGGAAATGGAGAGCGAGAGAGATTTTGGCATATAGGAAGAAGAAGTAATGGGAGATGTTAGTTATGGTCTAATAATAAGAGTCTGGTATAGGAACCACGAATCGTCTACAACCGCCACAAAATGCAAGTTGTTGGGTTTAGGGCTTACTTGTTCTTCTGGGCTTCGTGTTAGTTTGCCCCAACATTATGTGCGCATATGGATATCACAGGCAGAAGTGGTTCCGCTCAGAAGCAGTAGTGAGAAGCAAAACTATTTTGCTTCACGAAAATTTAACTTTAGGGTTTCTAGATTTCGTTTGAAATACTCTACCCAGATTGATTTATTGCTTTTTCGATTTTTAGAAGTCAAAAAATATTTCTGGATGCGCATGTTGGGGTTCAGAGCCATCTACATGCTAATCTTGCGAAAACATATTAGCTAACAAGAAAAACTTAATCTCTCGGATTTCTCCATGAACCTTACTATGATCTAGGATAAGAAGAATAGAAAGAGAACCACATAGATGTAAGCCATAAACAAAGCAACAAGAAGTAAAGTACTCACGGATTTAACATGGTTCAACAATATACACAATGTGTGTAATATTATCTACATCCAACAAACGTCTACGACCTCTTTATTCATTATAGAATCACCACTGAGAATTACACAACTGATTGACTATATCAATCCATCGACTCACCACATCCGTGACCGAACACAAGAACTCTCACAAGCACCCTATTAGATCCCAAGTAGCGTTTTCACCCATACGAGATAACGTTTACCACATTATCTACCACAACGAGACGATCTTCTCTGCACATCCTAATATATATTATCATGGACGCCTTTATCTCAACACCAATAATCTAATCCAGCACCACCAAGATGATCTTCTCCTCAACAAGATGTCTTACCAACATCTCCATACGAATACTCCATAACGACATATCTTCCAACATCAATAAGTATCCGATAAACACCATAATGATGTACTCCTTCCATCATTAGGTCTCTCACATAACCAACTCAATAGGTGGGATGAATCCCTCACATCTCTACGAGATTTACATTGAGGATTGCATGACTAAAACACTTAGCCTAGAGCTCCTTATATAGGAGTCACACACTTGGTTCCCAAGTCTTGGCCTCCTTGGATTAGGAAACCGACTCATACTAGGAAACCATGATCAATTTAGGTATCCCATCTTAATATGGTAATTAACTCAAACTAAGAATTTAACCTAAACTAGGAAACCCACGTTTCCTTGCATTCATGCATGAGACGATCAACTGTTATCCCTCCATCTTCTGAACATCAATTGCACCATCACTGGTTGCCTACATATCCTCAAAAGGAATCAAACCGAAATGTAGTTCACCCAAACTTGTTCCATTGAATCTCCACCGGAAGAGAGAAAACCAAACTTGAACGTCAACAACTCAGACTTAACAATCCAACCAATCTGTGATTGTACGAATCGCCACCTCAGTGAAAAATTCCTGACCGTCTCACCAACCATCATCATATGATCACCCGTTATGCAACATCTTGAGAAAATACACCTTACTCCTTTATGTTCACAACTCCACATTGATTGGCATCATTATAGATGTATTGCATGCCAACTCAATCAGATCATACACGATCGTTGTCCATATGCTACCAATCAAACTTAGTTACAGTCATTGTGCGCTCTTTAGCCTTTGCCACCTTTGGACGTGTTCCATACTACGAACACATCTCCGTCTTGACTGGCATTGCTCCTCCCGAGTTAATGTTCCGTTATTCTGAGCCACTAACTCCAAGTTGCGCACCACATCCGTTAGGGTTAACATCCATAACTACTCTATCACCAAATAAAACTACTATAGTAGCCTCCATGCGTCTGCCTAAGCATTAACTTAACAGAACTATAGTCTCCATCTCCGTCTCTGAACTCCAGCTAATCCAATTGCTTCTTCAAGCAACTGATCACACACTTGGTCCTTTCCACGAGCATGTCCACGAAAGCGTGTTAACGAGATACTTCAGGTTAGTTTATAATAAACTCGCCTCCATGTTAGCTTCCAAGAAACTAACCATCTTGTATGTACCAAAGCATATCGAGCATGACTCTAACTGTGCACCAAATACAACTAATCCACTGATCATTGCCACTGCGTACCAATCTCGAGCTCATCTCTATGAATCTTGCTTTACCGAGCCTATCTCCGACTGGATCATGATTCTACGACCATATATCACCAATTGAGTTTTTACTCCTTCAAAAAACTCATCATATACTGAACAATTGCATACATACAAAACACGTGTCCAGCTTCACAGAGACTTCGAAAGCTGACACACCAATCATCTTCACCACTTCAGCAACCTCAACGGGCTTTGACAACAATGTCCTTTTACATGCATAATTGTCAAGATAGTCTTTTATCAATTTCATAGCAAGCATGTAGCTTTGACTTCATGACAGTCAAACCACAACACAATCGGACTCGGATAGAACTGTGATCATCGTCGAAGAATTCACTGTTACCCTTGTAACAATACATAATGTTATACATTCTCTCTTGTGCATATTCCTTTTCTAATCTTGCTCCAAAGATACACCAACGTTGCGAAATCTGATAATCCGTCCTTCACACAAAGACCCAATTACATCCAGACATAATCTGAAACCTTTGGTAACTTCCTCAAGCTCCAAGCAATTCAATACGCTGTTATCTTTATCTTCTCAAACTATATAGAAAAAATAACTTGACGGAAACTAAATTGTTGTTGAACCAAATTTCTTAATAGAAATTTCTACCTTCATGTCTACAGGATCTGTCACTATTAAAATCAATTTCAATAAGTGTAGCAGACAAGCAAACCCCCAAATATTATCATTGCTAGAATGTAGCTTTCTCCAACAGAAAGTCTCACACTGATCATCAGGAAATCGAATAGCCAATAGATAATAAAAGGTTGTCGAGAAAATACGCCGAAATCGTAGCCCTTCTAAAATTCATGCACCGTGTTTTCTCCTAAGTAGTATGTAGCATCCATAGACACACCACCACACATATTCTGTAGTATTGTATCTTCATTCTTTAATCTCTTGAAGTATCCGAGTGATACATTTTTAATTCCTCACAACAGGTCTTCACCAAAGTAGGAACGTATCCACAAAACAAAAAGACCAATCTGTTTCTCCTTAAGGTCTTGCACTTCAACTAGCTCTGATCGACTTCAAATGGTGTATAACCAAACAACTTCTTCGATTGAACGTCATCAACAAGAATCAAAAGATCACAAACTATCTAGCTTCTCAATCGGAAACAGTACGAAAGAAACTCCAGAAAACATTGTTCTACCGACACAATGGCATACTCAACACAGATAAACAAACCCTACAAACTATGTTGACAAACTGCTTCTTATACAATAATAAGAATCCATAGCTCCACCACGACCAATATCACATCTCATTCAACGATCAATGTCTTGCAACTATTTCTAGCCACGTGCTTCAAATACTAAGACTGAATATCAAACTCTTCACTTCTGGAACATATAAAACCCCTTCTAACGGACAATACTTCCAAAACGAAACCTTCTACGAGATTTCCCAAAATCCTTATTGCAACAATCAACTAAGGCGGAACGAGTATGAATTCATCTTCACATTCTTGAACTTCAGGTTAAAGAAAATCAGAAACATGATCCAACTGATGACGATTGATAATCAAATTATTGTTTCCCTTGGTTTAGAATAATAATGAGACTTTAACATGCTAATATCTTCACTTCCACCAACATACAAACCAATATTTGTATCCCAACTAAAATATTCTTTCCTTCTTGTGTCTTTCCAAGCAAACACTGATTAATTAAAAACCAATATACGTAGGTCTTTCAAACAGTTCACAAGAATATGGTATAGAGTATAGATAATAAATAAACTTACTTGAAGCCATGCATAGGGTTTACGCTCCAATAAGTGTCCATATCAAATCTCCAATGTAGAGCACCACAAATATCAAGACTATACATCTTGACCATATCGAATGCAGATCACCTGATATAATCTCATTCCTTCAGAAGTACACTTTACTTTGCTTTGTTCCCAAAACTGATGAAATCAAATCATACACATACTTGAGAACATCAAACTCTTCATCTTCGGAAGCTGTAACATCAAATCCTCACATACTTGATAAAACCCAAATCCTTCGTCTTCAAAATTTTCTGCCGATCCAGAAAACTCATTACTTCTCTCTTCAAACCTTCATCCAGCCTAAAGCTTTGATACCAATTGTTGGGGTTCAGATCCATCTACATGCTAATCTTGCGAAAACATATTAGCTAACAAGAAACACTTGATCTCTAGGATTGCTCCATGAACCTTACTATGATCTAGGATAAGAAGAATAGAAAGAGAACCACATAGATGCAAGCCATAAACAAAGCAACAAGAAGTAAAGTACTCACGGATTTAACATGATTCAACAATATACACAATGTGTGTAATATTATCTACATCCACCAAACGTCTACGACCTCTTTATTCATTATAGAATCACCACTGAGAATTACACAACTGATTGACTAAATCAATCCATCGACTCACCACATCCGTGACCGAACACAAGAACTCTCACAAGCACCCTATTAGATCCCAAGTAGCGTTTTCACCCATACGAGATAACGTTTACCACATTATCTACCACAACGAGACGATCTTCTCTGCACATCCTGATATATATTATCATGGACGCCTTTATCTCAACACCAATAATATAATCCAGCACCACCAAGATGATCTTCTCCTCAACAAGATGTCTTACCAACATCTCCATACGAATACTCCATAACGACATATCTTCCAACATCAATAAGTATCCGATAAACACCATAATGATGTACTCCTTCCATCATTAGGTCTCTCACATAATCAACTCAATAGGTGGGATGAATCCCTCACATCTCTACGAGATTTACATTGAGGATTGCATGACTAAAACACTTAGCCTAGAGCTCCTTATATAGGAGTCACACACTTGGTTCCCAAGTCTTGGCCTCATTGGATTAGGAAACCGACTCATACTAGGAAACCATGATCAATTTAGGTATCCCATCTTAATATGGTAATTAACTCAAACTAAGAATTTAACCTAAACTAGGAAACCCACGTTTCCTTACAGCGCATCCAAACACGCTAGCACCACATTGCAGATGAACTTTCAGTTTGATTTTTGTGTAATTTTTTCTTTTTACATTTTTTTAGACAAAGGCCTTGAAGAAAGTTAACGGTCTGTCTAAGCATACACGAGATAGATTGGAGGTCTAGACCAAAACATAAATGGAGAGTTAACTTTAGCAAAATGGCCCAAAGTATGATCTACGTCGTTACAATTACGAGGTTGAAATGTAAATTTATAAGCTTTGATGATGGAACTGAAAAAGAATATATGTAAAGTGGGAATTTTGTTCTTTCGGCATCACCAAAGTTTCCAACTGAAAACTTGTCTGTTAGGCCCGGAAGAGGACCTAGAGGAATTTTCCCGAGCTAATGGTAGTGGAACTGAAGAATGGTCGCCTCGCTATATATGTTCATGAAGGAGAAATTAATATCTAAGCTACAAAGATTAACTGAAAATGTATATTTCATGTGACAATTAAGTCGTGTTGCTTACTCGAGAAAGTTTCGTGGTGTGTAAGCATCATTGTTGTTTAGTTGCTAAAACGAGAATGCATCATTTGATGCACTGCGAAGCAAGGTATCTTGCCATACACTAGGCTTTATTTGGCATTTGGAATTTCAAGACGAGTTGGTTTTAGTTTCTAGACCCGTCGCTGATGAACTACAATCTTTGCTTAATACCTTCATGGTACTGGTTGGGGGCATCCGCAATGCACGACATTTGTGGTCCAACGCGTTGTTGTATATATTATTTAATTAGGATATAATTGCTACATATTCGATGAGTCTATGTACCCTTAGCAGGACAAGAGTAATTTGGAATAGTGCATAGCTACGTACGGAGACTACGTTTAAAGCATCAAGCTTGCAAAGCATGTCGAGCATAGGAAAATCAATTTTCCATAAAAATATGATGTGTTTCATCCTATCGAGCATAACACTGGAGGCAATATTTTCCGATCTATCACAGTCATACTCCATATCACCTGGTCTTCCTCTTAAAAGTTATAAGGTGTGCTTAGGATGGCATTGCAAACATCTTGAGGGAATAATTCCTTCATATTTTTAATGTCCCATGTACCATTATTAGTGAATACTAATTGACCAGAGTCAGATCAATTGAGAAGTTAGGAGGTTTGGACAGAGTAATGTTGCAATATTTTATCCATTTTCCCTTCAAAATATTAACCTATTTTCCTTGTTTAATCATGTATCAGTTGTTTCCTGAATATCGGAAATAAACCTAAAACTATTCTCCAGGTCCAAGATTAGTGCATCTAGATTGTGAGCTTATTTATAAGACAACTTTATCCCTAAAGTACTAGGATGTCATTAGGGTATACTATACAGTATCTTTGTCCTAGATTAATCTCAAGACAATATTGACAATTAAAGCATTAATAAATAATACCACGCCAATGAATACCATATATTCCAAACTCTTACGCTTGCAAACAGAAGTCCAAGTCTTGTATAGATACTTTTGGTTAATCATGATATTTTCCTCAGAAGAAGTCCCTTTAAACTTTAATAAGTTCATTTCATGTGTGTTTTGAGAATGAAGTAGTTCATCTGGTAAATATTTTAGGTGGAAGTAACAGTTGTAATCATAGTATCTAGTTTTTCCTGCATGGGATAGAGTATTTCTTTTCCATCCAGCAAGTCTGAAATGGATGTGTCAACATAATGCTTGAAGTTATTAAACAAAGGAATCTAAGATACGTATCTTCAGTATCAATTATTTTCACACCCATAGAAGTTCTTATATCACTAACTACCATTTGATAAGTATTCTTACTGAGAATATTCTAGATTTATTAAAGTTGATTAGTTGACAATAAGGAGCACTAAAGTTTTTAAACTGCTTAACCAAATTGGTGCATTCCTCCATAATAGCTTTATGAAACACCATGTAGTCATTCACAAATAGGAGATGGCTTATATAATGGGTCTTTTTGCACATTGTAATACCATGCAACAATTCCAAAATATTCAGCATTTGAGATACTTCTAGAAAGGGATTGCATACAAAAATGAAAGGTATATGGGATAATAGAATCCATTTGCTTTAACCCTCTTGAAGATATGAAATATTCTCTAGAAACACCACAAAAAAAAAAACATAAAGATTGGTAGTGATTGCATATTGATAGAGAAAGTTGCACCATCTTTCACGGAATTCCATCTTTTGCATCACAACTTGAAAAACTTCCAATCCACTATATGAAAATCTTTTGCCATGTAAAGTTTTCTACTGTCCTCCCCTGGTTTTTATGTTATGGATAACCTCATGAGCAATACCCATATTTTCAGAAATTTTCCTCCTAATTATTGAAACACATTAGAATTGGATATGAGTTTGTAAAGGAAAAACTTTATTCTTTGAGAAAAGAGTTCGGATATTATTTTATAGCTGGTATGACAGAGAGATATAGGTATAGAATGAGCTAGAGTGGTATAAGAGCCTCAATTTTGGGCATGAGAGACAAAAGGTGGATCATCTCTTTTAACGCATCCAAAAGAGAGAATTTTTGAACCATGCCAAATAGGTCATCCCCAACAAAAAATTGATTAGCTAGGAAAAATTTTGGAGGAATTTTTTTATCACCTTTCATGTTGAACAAAATATTCTTGGTTTCCATAGGCTCAATGATAGCAAGAATGAGAATGATGCTATCAGAATATCTTATAGAAGAAAGAATAAAGTTTAAATAATTAGAGAATTCAATCTAGGATTATAAGTTTTTCGAATCACCGAATAAGATGAAATGATTTCAATTGGAAAAAAATAGGGAAGGATTTACAGTTGAAGAAGAAGAAGAGCTGATTTGAATTAGAATTAGGTTTTAATTTTAGTTTTAAGGTTTTTATTTTAGATGGAGGGCAACTTAGAAATTTGTTGTTACATGAAGACACTCCATAACCAACTTTTTAGTCACTAGGAATCCATGTGAAGCCCCTCTATTGGAATGTAAAGCCCCTATATTAGGTTACTTAAAAAAAGTTGTCCTCTTTGTTTTATCAAAATCATTTCATTTCCTTCTTTCTCTTGTTACCATAATGACCACTTATTTTCTCCATCATTTTCAAAAGAAAAGTAGTCGAAAAAACACGTCGATTAATCATCTATAATTTCGTCGACTTGAATTTACATAGGCGATTAATCCTTCCAAACATGAATCGTACAAAAAAAAACTGGTATAAACTAATAGTTGTTACCCTGAAATTGGAAAAAAATTGCAACAATACATATGAGAACAAAAATTAGTTGTTGATGAAGAAATAGTTGGAAGTGAAGAAACCAAAGAAATGGCGAGAATGAGAAAGTAAGTGATGACATAAACTGAAGCTACTAATTTATTTTTTTGTTTCATTAGAAAATTAGATTAGAAAATTTGAAAATATTTTTTTTGTCGTAATAGGGTCGTCGTGGTATATCTTTAACTACCATGACTATTGTTTATGTTTAGTTATGGCCGTCATGTTCGTAGGATGATAACCTACAAATGTCTAATTAGTTAAACTACTGAGTTACCACCATGTTTGTTTGGATCTGAATTGTGATATGAATTTGAATTGGATTTTGACTCGAACATCAGATAGGTTGTCTTTTAATTTTTCAAATGTGTGACTTGAAGTCTGACTCGGTTCATACACCTAACTTGGAGCTATTTGAGTTGGGTATCATTTTGTCCCTGACACGCTGACCACATATCTGAGTGGAATAAAAAAAAAATCTATAACTCTATAATTAGTTTTGAATTAGATGTAGTGAGTAAGATTCAGATGTAATGAATTATATTTAGATGAGTCAGATATCCAGACGAGTCAATTGATTGAGGAAAAAATAACTTAATCAAATACTCGGTGGTCTTACCAGAAATACAAATTCCATTTACATTGGAATTAGCTTCGCTAAATATTAAGAAGTTCATAGGTCCAAAACTGATTTTATAACCAATGCAGTCAAACAGTTCAAATATTATATGGTAGTAAATAAATTAATACATCTCCACTACAACTTAGAAACACTTTGTCATTTTAGTGGATGACCTAAGTGAAAGGATATTATTTTCTATTTACGATGTGCTCGAAATCTTGAACCTAAAACCAATAACTGATGGTCCACAACTATTGGAAACTGTATGACTTAAGCATCTACCATTTTATAAATTAGTCAATACGATATTGCTGGATTAAGTTAAAATTGAGTAGATCGAAAACTAAATCATTAAAACAAAAATAGTGTAACTCAACTTCAGCTAAAGATTTTGCCATAATAAAAACATGTATAATGAAATCCGACGTAAAGATATCCCATCTGAAAGGGTTTAAACCTTTTTGGGAAGGGTGTATATCTATTACAGGTATGGTCATTAGAGTTCCATGATGACGCAACATTGCATAGCCAGGTATACACAGGAAAGCGCAATGATGCTACCATGCATAATTAGTGAAGTACAATAATGGAGCTACATTGCAGTGCCAGTGAAGTGCAATTATGATGATACCCTGCAAAGTGACTGGCAGATGAATGAGACATATTTTCCAAAGCAATGAAGCTTCATTCAGAAAGGCAAGGCAATGCGAAATGAAAATGTGACATGCGATGTTGCATTGATGCATATCTGTGGAATTAAGTTGGCCCAATTCAAGGATGATGCAAGAACATGAAATAGGCTAATATATTTAGCATATGCATTATTACAAGGCTGGCCAAAACTTGGACAGTGCATGCAAGTTAGTGGTGCAAGCATATGCATAAATATTGTATAACTTCCTAAGTAAAGTAAATGACACATATGATACATGTTGGATTATTGGCATCAGTTGGAAGGTATTTTGGCATGAGTTTGGATTAGAGTAGGTTTCCAAAAAAGTTCATCTCAAGATGGCAAAGTGATGCGCAATGATGGCGATACGTGGCTCAATGACATTACAAGTTGGCTTAACAAGCATGTCATTTTGTTGTTTCATTAGAAAATTAGATTAGAAAACTTGAATATATTTTGTTGCAGTCATATGGTCGTCATGGTATATCTTTAACTACCATTACAACTTTTTATGTTTAGTTATGGTCGTCGTGTTCGTAGGATGATAACCTATAAATGTCTAATTAGTTAAACTATTGAGTTACCACCATGTTTGTTTGCATCTGACTTGCGATAAGAATTTGACTTGGAATTTGATTCGAACATCAGATCGTTTGTATGTTTATTTTTCTAATGCATGTGTGACTCGAAGTCTGACTCGGTTCATACACCTAACTCGGAGCTATTTGAGTATGTTATCATTTGTTAACTGACATCATGGTTTTGAAAATTGCACGATTCGAATCGTGCGGTTCGCGTCAAAAAAATTAAAAATCGATTCATATCGTTACTTTGAATCGAATCTCAACAAAATCGTGTTTATTCCTTTTTAATATGCGATTTTGACCTTTTTTTTTCTCCTCATTATATTTCTGTCAGTTGTGTCCCCAACGATCCCCTCATTATACTTTTGTACTTATGGACCCCATAAAATATTAATATATCATGAAAATTCAAAATTTTAAGGTTCCATGCAGGGCTGCACCTTTTATATAGCACAGATTAGTTGAGTAGTGGGGTATTGTATCACAGACTTCTTTTATTTGTTTATAAATATCTATATATTATCCTCATTATTGTTGAAATTAATATTATTTACTAAAATCGAATTATATTATTAATTTTCAATGTATATATAAATGACTACGAATCTACGTTTTACGATTCATTATACGATTTGATTCTTAAAATATGTAAAACGATTTACGTTACGGTTTACGATTTCACAACCTTGCCTGACATGCTGACCACATATCTGAGTGGAATAAAAAAATAATCTAAAACTCTATTATTTGTCTTGAGTTAGATGTAACGAGTACGGTTCGGATATAATGAATTATATTTAGATGAGTCAGATATCCAGACGAGTCATTTGATTCAGGAAAGAAATAACTTGTTTATCAGATACTTGGTGGTTGTACTAGAAATCTAGATTCCATTTACATTGGAATTAGCTTCGCCGAATATGAAAAAGTTCATAGGTCCAAAACTGATTTTTTAACCAATACAGTCAAATCGGTTCAAATATTATATGGAAGTAAATAAATTAATACATCTCCACTACAATTTAGAAACACTTTGTTATTTTAGTGCATGACTTAAGTGAATGGATAGTATTTTCAATTTACGATGCGCTCAAAATATTGAACCTAGAACCAATAACTGATATTCCACAACTATTAGGAATTTTATGACTTAAACATATACAAAGATTAGTCGAGCCGACAATGCTGGATTAAGTGAAAATTGAGTTGCTCGAAAACTGAAGCATTAAAAAAAACATAGTGCAACTCAACTTCAGTTAAATATTTTGCCATATTAAAAACCTTTTGGGGAATCCGACATAAAGGTATCCCATCTGAAAGGGTTTAAACCTTTTGGGGAAGGGTGTATATCTATTACCGATATAGTAAATGGCGTTCCATGATGACGCAACATTGCATAGCCAGGTATAAACAAGATAGCGCAATGACGCTGCATGCATAGTTAGTGAAGTACAATGATGGAGTTACACGGCAGTGCCAGTGAAGCACAATTATGATGCTACACTGCAAAGTTACTAGCAAATGAATAAGGCGTATTTTTTTACGTAATGAATCTTCATTCAGAAAGGCAAGGCAAGGGCAGGCCAAATGACAAATGCGACATGCGATGTTGCATTGATGCATTTCAAGGATGATGCAAGAAAATAAAATAGGTTGAGAGTTGGCCTATGCATTATTACAAGGCTGGCGAAATCTTGGATAGTGCATGCAATTTAGTGGTGCAAGTGTATGCATCAATATTGTATAGAAACTGGCTAAGTAAAGAAAATGACACATATGATTCATGCTGCACTACTGGCATCAGTTGGAAGGTATTTTGGCATAAGTTTGGTTTAGCGTAGGTGTCCAAGAACGTTCATCTCAAGATGACATTGTGATGCGTGATGGTGGTGATACGTGGCTCAATGAAATTACAAGTTGGCTTAAAAAGCATGTCATTTTGTTGTTTCATTAACGAATTTGATTTAAAAAATTAAAAATATTTTTTTGCAGTCTTATGGTCGTCATGGTATATGTTTAACTACCATGACGACTTTTTATCTTTAGTTATGGTCGTCATGTTCGTAGGATGATAACCTACAAATGTCTAATTAGTCAAACTATTGAATTACCACCATGTTTGTTTGAATCTGACTTGCGATATGAATTTGACTTGGCATTTGACTCAAATATCTGATTGGTTGTTTATTTATATTTCTAATGTGTGACTCGAAGTCTGACTCGGTTCATACACCTAACTCGCAACTATTTGAGTCTGGTATCATCTTGTACCTGACACGCTAACCACATATCTGAGTGGAATAGAAAACAAATCTATAACTCTATTATTAGTTTTGAGTTAGATTCAGATATAATGAATTATATTTAGATCAGTTAGATATCCAAACGAGTCAGAAATAAATAACTTGTTTATCAGATACTCGGTGGTCGTAGTAGAAATACAGATTCCATTTACTTTAGAATTAGCTAGCTTCGCTGAATATGAAAATGTTCATAGGTCCAAAACTGATTTTATAACCAATGCAATTAAATCGATTCAAATATCATATGGAAGTAAATAAATTAATACATCTCCACTACAACTTAGAAACACTTTGTCATTTAGTGGATGAACTAAGTGAAAGGATAATATTTTCTATTTGCGATGCGCTCGAAATCTTGAACCTAGAACTAATAACTGATGTTCCACAACTATTGGAAACTGTATGACTTAAGCATCTACAATTTTATAAATTAGCCAAGCCGACTTTGCTGGATTAAGTTAAAATTGAGTAGCTCGAAAACTAAAGCATTAAAACAAACATAGTGTAACTCAACTTCAGTTGAAGATTTTGCCATATTAAAAACATGTATAATGAAATCCGACGACAAGGCATCCCAGCTGAAAGGGTTGAAACCTTTTGGGGAAGGGTGTATATCTATTACCGGTATGGTCAATGGCGTTCCATGATGACGCAACATTGCATAGCCAGGTAACACAGGAGAGCGTAATGACGCTACCATGCATAGTTAGTGAATTACAATGATGGAGCTACACTCCAGTGCCAGTGAAGCCCAATTATGATGCTACACTACAAAATCACTGACAGATGAATGAGGCATATTTTCCGATGCAATGAAGCTTCATTCAGAAAGGCAAGGCAATGTCAAATGACAAATGCGACATGCGATGTTGCATTGATGCATATCTGTGGAATTAAGTTGTCCCAACTCAAGGTATGATGCAAGAACATGAAATAGGTTGAGAGTTGTCCTATGCATTATTCCAAGGCTGGCTAAAACTTGGACAGTGCATGCAAGTTAGTGTTGCAAGCGTATGCATCAATATTGTATAGCAACTGGCTAAGTAAAGAAAATGACACATATAATTCGTGATGCATTACTGGCATCAGTTAGAAGGTATTTTGGGATGAGTTTGGATTAGCGTAGGTTTCCAATAACGTTCATCTCAAGATGACATAATGATGCGTAATGGTGGCGATACGTGACTCAATGATATTACAAGTTGGCTTAATAAGCATGCCTATGATGTAAGACAAGGAAGAACAGTTATAAAAGGATTTTATAGCCTAGTGGGAGTATTCATAACTCTTTACGAACAGGTGTTGAAGGCATGGTTCGAGTTAGAAAAGAAACTGGACAATATGCTCAGTTATTGACGTTTATGAAACTGCCATATTGGACATATGGTTATCTAATGCGTGTGCGTAATTTGTGCATATATTTGGTCATTATAACTACTGTATAAATAATTTAAGGGGATTAGAAACCAGTAGGCTTACACAGGATATTGTGAGATGCATAATTTGTGCATATATATGGTCATTATAACTACTGTATAAATAATTTAAGGGGATTAAAAATCAGTAGGCTTACACAGGATATTGTGAGTATGGGTGAGCATAAAAACCGGAACCGCGGATTTAACCCGTACCAATCCACAAAATTACGGATTTCGTCCAAACCGCAAGACGTATGGGACGGACACGGATGTGATTCTCAAATCCGCACGTTTAAGCGGTTTGGGTGCAGTTGAATATTGAAAACCGTGCATTCACCCGCACTGCATTTGAGTAACATAAGCCCGAGATGATCACTAAACCCAGCTAAGTTATATCTTCATGCTCGGGTATAAAGATCAAGTACAACGAAAAGCCCATGTGTCAGTAAGCTTCATATGGTGAATTTTGAGACGGACTCTTCTCCCTGGTAAGCTTCGTTGACAAATCGGCAGTCGAACCATGCTGTTGGACAAGCTTCATCGACATATTGGCATTGGCAGTTGAAGCATGCTACCTGGACACACCAATGGGCTTTTCTACAAACTGCAATGTAGCGTCGAACACACTACACGACACATTGATCATCCGCTGCAAAGTCCCTAGAATGTGTATTTTGGCCAGCACATTGATCATCCGCTGCACTAACTTAGTTTATAAACTTGGTATTTTTGCTTCTTTTACTTTTTTTTTACTCCTAGTCCGCGGTTAATCCGCAACCGGCCCGTAGAATCCGCTGATCCTCAAAGGTCAAATCCGCGGGTGATTGGGCCGGTCACGGTTCAATTTTCCAAATCCGCAATTTTGACGGTTTGGTTACGGATGACCCCTAATCCGCAACCGTCCGTCGGTTGCACACCCCTAGTTGTGAGACTCAAATTGTGAGAGTTTTGATAAGTTAGTTAGTCATGGACTCATAGGTAATAGGGCCTATAGGCCCATCCAAATTATGAGAACAGTTGGTTAGTATCAGCATCACAACAGTTATAGATCCAGATCCAGCCTGGTGTGAATTTACGGATTTAGTATTTGTCGGACGGAACAATTATTATGACAAAAACAAATGTTGCAAGTCCTGATCACAGGTATCAGCAACTCTTGGATGAGTGAGTTGATATAAAACATTAACCAGCAGTGCTTAATGTGCACAGTTTTCTTTTTACAGTACCACATTGTGCAGAGGAAAATGAACTGGGATCAAAGTGCCAACTTCCATTAAAAACTCAAAGAGCAAGACTGGCGGCTAAAAATATCTGGAACTACTGAAGCTTGCAAAATCTGAAAGAGAATTGAAAAATAATCTTAATTAAAAAAGAATTCAACAAAAGGCCTTAAAATTGTTGGTTCAATAGTACAATTCCCACAACGGAAGTATATGTCGACGAAAATGGTTCAATAGTACTCTTTTCTTTGTTTTCTTAAGATTTGAGAATAAGACCCTATATCTTAGTCAGATGATGGTATATGATTGAGAACAATGTAACTTAAAACACAATATAAGCTGCTTCTACCCGCATTGATCTCAAACCCTACCAGTATGGAACAGTTTTTCTTGTTCCGGTTGTAGGAGGACAACAACTACAATCACACTTTTCTTCGACGATAACAATTTAAGAACAGAAACTACATTTTTTTCCTAGAGAAAAAAAAAATTAAGAACAAAAAAAAATCAGAAATAATCTGCTCGCCTGGGAACAAAAGATAAGTTACTTCCTCGTGGATTTGTTTCGCAACTGCCATCCTTGAATCCCTCGATATGAGAAACGTGCCACGGTTCTGAGGGTCTCGTTGAGCAGAGGATTTTGTTGCAGACTAAGTTCTAACTCTTCCATGCAGAAGGCAAGAGAAAGCCTCAGCAACAAAAAAAATTCTTTCTACGATCGTCACTATCTTTATTATGCATAATACATGTACAGACTATTCGCAGCAGCACAAGCAAGTGAGTTTTCTGTTGGGTGCCAAGCTAGGTGAAGCAATTTTGTTGAGAAATCAAATGAATTTCCATTTGCATCCGAACCTGGACTATCTCCTCCTATTACAGTCACAAGAGGAAAGATGGAGAGGATATGTAAGACACGGAATAAACACTGAAGATGGGTAATCTGTTAAACGAAACGAAAATTACACTAACCTCGTCGAACAACACGGGTAAGACTACCCAGAGATCTTGAAGGTCTTGCAGGAGTTTGGACATGTCTCCTGAACAAAGATTTAATAGCATGACGAGAAATGAGAGTTACTAAAAGTTGATAAGGTCATGAAAACAAAATATCAAAGGACAGATGTCACTCTTGCTGTTGTTAATAGACTGACTCGAGTACACACCTCATGGGGTTCTTGCTGGCTTCAAGGGTTGTTGCCTCACTGCTACCGTTACCACAACCAAATACACGAAACAGATTGCTGGGATTCCAGAGAGTGTGTTAGAATCACGTGTCACAGCTTGTTGGACACATTGCACTCAGTTTCAGAAAATTATAGCAATTAAAAAGATGTATACCTATAGGAACCTGTTGCAACACGCGATCCATCTCCACTCAAACAACATTCGAATTTGTCGAAAATTGAATCATTTTCATATAAATCACAGAGCTGTTAACAACCAGGGCTATTACGTTATAATAATGAAAACAAGTAATAACGAAGTCCAATCATGCCACATACAGATTATGTTCGTATATAACTGGAAAGGTTTTAAATAAAGGACAGTCACCTTGGGCCTTAAATATTCATGAACCTGGAAAGTTGCAACTGGACCAGAATCCATATTTATGTCCCATAGCTGGAAAACATGAAAGTACAATTGAATTAGTAAAAGAAGACAGATTACACAAACCATGTTAATCCACATTATCTAAAATCATGTATAGGGTTTTGCTCAATAGTTGTAAGCACGAGAAAAACCGTTTGATATTTGACGTATTGAGACAAAGATAACGTGCCAAAGGACATAAAGTGGACCAGAAAATGCGTTTCGAAACTGCATCAGGGACATAGAGAAAAGTACCCTCGGACGACATATCCTCAAATAGTCAATATATCCAAATCTATTAAGGCCAAGGGATCATTTCTTCTTCAAGCATAGAGAAACATAAGTAACAACTGCCATAAATTGCCTTCCGCTATATAAATAAAATAAGGATCTCATGAGTAACAACTGCCATAGCCTTCCGAATAAGAAGAATGTACAAATTGAAGAGCCGCAATTCGCAAGTCAGGAAACGCTCTACCTAGTCATTCTTGCCAGACATCCAATACCTTTTAAACTAAAACATATTTGTAAAGGCTATCCCCAGGCAGCTATTTTCTAAAGCAGACTGACAACATCTCTACATCAGAGTAGGCAAGACATTCAGTGATCTAGTCTCACTACCCATCAGCAACCACTTCAAGCCTTATACTCCGTTCCAGTGAATCTATTCCTCAATCTGACTAAATGGACAGAGTCATCATCAATCAATACTATCACCAGAAGGGGAACTTCCCATTTCAAGTAAATATGTTAAAAAGTAAGATGGCCATAAAAAAAAGGTAACAATAGCAATCATGCATTTTTAACATCCATAAAAAAGTAAGATGGCCATATAAAAAAGTAACAATAACAATCATACATTTTTAACAACCAATATGAAACATTCTTGGATAGATCAGGAACCAATCACTTATATAAGCATAAGATGTAAAGATTTGAACCTTAAGAGTCATATAATCACGACTAAGTATATGCCTTCCATCCTTTCCAAACTTGATATCTGAAATTGATGCAATAATCTCGGTGAAAAATGATCTCGAACCAGGTGCCTCCTGTTCCTCAAACCTGTAAGAAAAAAAAAATATTTAAAAATAACAACATGATTTGCAGATTATGTTTGCGTAAATAAACCTCTGCTTTGGATAAGCAAAGAAGCCTGCAGATGTTGCTGAGTAAACTAGACCTTCTATTATACCTTGCAACATAAAGTGTTTCAGAAATTAGGGGGAAATTAAAAGGACCACTCACAATTTGCTATGAGTATCACATAGAGCAGACTGTCGCAGATCAATAAGCCGGATAGAGCCCTTCGAGCTACTATACGCTAACGTATTACAATGAGTAGGGTGGAACTCAGCTGATGTTATAACCTCTGCAAGTACAAAGCTGGTAAAAGTTAAGCAAGCAATAACAAACCAACTGCGGCCTAACATAATAGAAAAATGTCTAAGGATGGGTTATAGATGTACGCAAAAGTACAGGAATAGACTGCACAAGTTAGTCGGCTCATACAGGAGAATGATGCTTATATCCTGATCACAATGATTCTTTAGAAAAGTATACTAAAGCATAGGACTAATATAATGAGTGTCTTCTAGAACACAGCAGCATTTTGAAAAGGATTCACACTAAATCATACTACTCTTCGGCCTTGCCCCGTGTTGAAGGTTCAGCCCAGTAACATTCTCCTATATGAAAGCAAATTTCTCTACGAACTCTTATGTGAACATACTCAGAAAATCCAACGCCTACAATTTTTCATGGAGAAACACAAAACATCTAATGTGATGGGGTGACCAGATAAGTACAAGGATATCTACTTCCAACCTGATGTCCACTTCTACTCGACAACATCCTTCATTCTTCTGACATATTCAAGTAACACAGGCAAGGCTAATAAAAAAATTACAATATACTGCTACAGTGCTACTGTACTCGTAGTTACATTCTCAGAACCTTTATAATACAAGATTATTCACAGATTAAGTTTTAACAATTTTTACCAGTTAGATCCTCCATATTTGCGGGCTTCACATCAACAATGTTGAAACTTTGGTTGCTTATTTCCAGATTCCAAAGATTTATACGCAGATCGTCGGCAGATATAAAAGTCTCGCCATCACTGTGAAAAGAACAGATAGAGGTATACGCATGAAAACACAATCCTTAAGCAGCTAAGTAACCGGCTAAAAGACAAGAAGCCACAGTTACAGATTTTTATAATGTGTGAATACTATGACTTGGAAAGTAAATAATAACAAGTTGCGAAACAGACACTCTCATCTAATAAAGAAAGAACTCTACATGCAAGAATATTAACATGCACACCATATGAAGTTGTTTTCTAGGAGTGCCTGATACAGATATGAGAAATTTAGAATGTAGGGAGCTGCTCAGAAGAAAATACTACGGCCAGTAATGAGTAAAAGAAAAAAGGCATCTGCAGTCAAATCCATAGAAGCTTACATGAAGAAAACAAAACAGTTCTAGTATAAGCCTGGTCTCTAGACTCTACATTCAGTCTGCTGAAGCGAAGTACAGCAGAATGCTGGCTGAAGCTAGCCTCAGCAACTAGTTCGACTAAGCAAGGAATTGGTGCTGTGTTCCTTCTATGTTATGTAGAGCCGTAACTTCCATAAGAGGTATTAAGGTAGTGTTTTCCCAAAAGCGAACATTAATTAGTAACAGACACTAACAAACATATATGAAGTATAGTTATAACAAGGTCACACACTATGCTAACACGTTTGTGGTGAGCCACAGTCTTCATTAGGATTAATTTCCAGGTATGAAAAAAGAAAGTCATAAAGAGAGTCATAAATAAAACAGTAACCAAGAAAGAGGATTCTAGCAACAAACAAGTTGAGATTGAAGAAACGATAAGACAAAAATATATTATATAAATCCAAACTAATAAATCACCATGTGTATAATATAAAACTACTCACCTGTTATTCGAAATCGAGTTAATGTGATAGTCATGCGCATGAGCATATATTCTCCGGCATCTAGCCACAAGACTTGTCTCTTGGCTAGGAACCTACATATTATGGCACGCTACAAATGTCAGTAATGCGAAACAGATAGTTCAAAAGCTATAGACTCTTTAATAACGCTCGATTTGATATGGCATAGACATTTGGATACACAGCACCGATGCGAGTAAAAGTTTGACTATTCGTCAAGTTTATACAATAATGATAATGATGGAGTGCAAATTATTTTTTTCTTTTCACATCAATCTGACAAATTATGACTAATATAAAGTTGCTGCTTAAATCACCAAGCTAGGTTAGGTACAACTACCACGGGCAAACGTAGCGAGGGAATTCCTCCTGGGGGGAAAGCGAGGTCGTTACTCAAATTACTGTATGATGACTTTTCTGGAGATCCTCCATTTGCAAGAAATGGCTTTGGGCTAGTGGGTATACTTGGACCAGCAGTGCTGCCATTTCCCATAGTTTTTGAGGGGTCTATATTCATCTCACTAATTTTTTTAACCTTCTTTTCCTGAACCTGTACAAGAATGAAACAGAGCGGGTCAGCTCTATAAGTTAGAAAATATATATAGTGAAACAAGAACGTTTTAGTAAGCGAGAACCTAACAATGAGTTAACGAAAATAATATATGTAAATTATTTGACCCGTGCTATAGGGTAACAACACACCCACTGATGGATCTATGAGAGGGCTAAACCAGGCTATAACCCAAGTTTTCCCTCTAGCACTAATTAGTTGATAACTTATGGGTGAATTATAGGCTTGATTTAAGATTTTAGCCCAGGCAACAATTTTATTTTAAGGTTCTAGGATCCATTCTGAGCATCCTAAGTAGAGCTAACGCTGCCAAAACAATAACATCTAGGATGGAACTATCAAACACGATATGCAGATAATAAGAAAGTTATGAAGATGCAGCCATATCATTGTTTATCAAGGGATAGAGAAAGCATGGTTAAGTGAACATAGTTGGAAAACAAATGCTTGTTACCTTCCAGTACTTTATTGTTTTGTCATTGGTTGAGAGAAGAAACAATGCACCATTCGCTGTCTGGCACCATTTTATCTTGTTGATTTTCTCCTCAATTTCCAAACTCTTCAGATAGTCAAACTGGATTGCAGAAGAATGCAGTTAGTAGACAGTAGTATGAACCCAGAAAACTCTAGCGAGAGAAACCCGACATTGATTTACCTCAGGCTCGTGACTTTGAAACTCTGTCTTGTAACGAAATTCAGGATGTCTGATTTGGTAATCCATCCTTTCTAAATCTCTTCGATTTCCATTCTACATGTTCAACAAAAGACTGTGTGAGCAGATTCAACGAAACAAATACTACAGAACAGAAGAGCGAAAAAGAACGTGGTAAACAAGACAAAAGTGTTGACAAAAAATTACGTTATCTCTGGAGTCGGTCCTTTCGAATAGGACGACCCTCCCCCCTCTATCACCAGTGGCAAGGTGATCCCCAGTTTTATCAAACTCAATTGCTGAAATAATATCGACTGCAATAGGTAATGTGACAGTCAGCAGAAGAAGTTAATCAAGAGAACACACATCACAGGAAGTTAAGTGTGAACCAACTATCAGTATGAAATGAAAATCTGCACCAGAAGAGACAGCGCAAGGCAACACCACCGCCAACCACCTATACAACAAGCTTAAATAAGATATACGCACATTAATTGCAAACAAATGAGCACACAATTCCCTCTAATCCCATATGTGAACTGGTGGGCCTATCTAGTAATTCACTGAACCACCTCCAAGCACACAATACATACAAACTAAATAAAACTTCCAACATTAGCTTCATATACCCTCCCACTCAAAAATCTCTTTAAACTGCATTGTCTCACACCAAGCCTAAAATCTACCTGGGTGTCAGTTAGCCATGTATGTCGCCTATCCATCAACCTCTATATAATTTTAGAATCACAAAATCAATTGATGCTTCGTTCATCCCAGTGCTTGGATAACTATGTTTGGTTTGTTAGCATCTAATAATTAGATTCCTCCGTATGTTTGCTTCTGGTATCCTATGAATACAGTCATTGATCATGTTTGATTTCCCAACAACAATATCATATTTCTGTGCATCTTCCCATCAAATTTTCCACATTTAAGTACTTCATTTCCCATTAACATGCAAGTTCTCAGTTACTGATAAAACAACACCACAGCGCCACAACAACACAACAAACTCGACCTAATGAGTATAATCAACTTGAGAGCATTTCATACGAACTGCTAAACAT
The DNA here is from genome assembly GCF_003573695.1 of Papaver somniferum. Classification (NCBI taxonomy): domain Eukaryota; kingdom Viridiplantae; phylum Streptophyta; class Magnoliopsida; order Ranunculales; family Papaveraceae; genus Papaver; species Papaver somniferum. The sequence goes on along the minus strand of NC_039364.1, from coordinate 6,727,560 downwards.
AACAAGAGTCAGAGAACTAAGACCTATTTCCCCTTAGCTCACATAGATGTTGATATCGCCATTAACAAAAAACCAATTTCGTTGTTCATCTACTAATAACTAATTCATAACAAACCAAAACTCAGCTGAACTAAACTAAAACCAACCTAATAACTAACTCAAAATGAGATATTGTTAATTGCTTCTGTTACCTAAATTAGTTGCATGTACTTTTTTAAAAAAAAAATGAAAACTAAAACCCCCATTCATTTCTACTATTAATTGAAACAAAATCAGTTCCAAAGTGCCAAATCTATATAAATTACTAATCAAACCATTTAAAAATTCCACATAAAAATCTCATCTTTCATTTTCCCCCAAATAAAACCAGATCCAAAAACCAACACCAAAAAACCTAATTTACAAAATCCAAATCAAACCCAAATTTGTAATCTAATACTGAATTCGAATCCAATAAGCAAAAAACAATTTATTTACCTTCTTGTACTTCTTCACCAGCCGTTCGTTCCCCAAAAACTTGAGAGAATTTCCAGTCAAGTGGTTGTGTTGGACCAACTGGATTTGGCACTTCATCATTTCTATCTCCGTTCATTCTCTGTAGTAAATTTACCCTAACCCTATGATAACTTAACACCAAATCAAATTCCTATTCTTCGATCTATAAATTTAACTTGAGAATTTAGAGAAAATCTAACAATTCATTAATCAAATTTCAACCAAATTAGCCAAATCGATCTTGTGCTTGTGATAATCAGATGAAGAAGATTATAGATTTGAATCCAGCACCGTATATAATAACTCCATGAAAATGCAGGGTTTTTTTTCTTTCGATCTCTTTCATTAATATAAAAAGGGGGAATCAACAATTTCTCTCTCTCTCCCTCGTTTTTTTTTTATTTGTTTTGATATTTTAAGAAGAAAATAATTTGGAGAGGAAAATGAAAATAAAACTCATGCTCATGGAAAGTGGTAAGGAGAGTGTATTTTTTGCAAAATGATAAAAGAGGGATAGATTTTTCAGTGTACACGTGATACTCGAATCTGTGTAATTATTTTGAGATTTTGTAGAGTGATGTATGTTGAGATTATTAGTCCTTCACAATTTGGAAATTTAAGATGTGCTATATGCTTTGGACAATTCTAATCTTGCAAGTCGTTTTTCGAGATTGGTCAGGCCTATATCAAAGTTGATAATTTGTGATGATTTTTTTAATGAATCTCTACTTCGTGTCACCAGGTTTAATGTTCACGCGTTAGACCTAACGAGACTACACGTGAAGGGGCGAGTCACCTGGCTTGATGTTCACGTGTTAGATCCAACGAGGCTATATGTGAGGCGGCGTGTTTAGATTATTAGTCCCACATAATATGGAAGTTATCATGTAGTTTATAAGCCTTTGGAAACCCTAACCTTGTAAGCCGGTTTTCGAGGTTAGTAAGGCCCATGGACTTCAACATCAAACCGGTTTTCGAGGTTAGTTAGGCCCATGGATTTCAACATGGTATCAGCGCATGTTTTATTTGTGACAAATCTAATATGACCGCAATACGGTTTTCGAGATTAACTTGGTATCAGAGCTAGACTCGTGTGCCAACAGCTATCCATACAACTAAGGTCCACGTGTTGGAGGCACCAAGAGAGTGCCCTATAAGTGAGGAAGCGTATGAAGGATAATAGTGCCACATGGCTAACCTTAATGAACACTAAAGATAACATGAGAGGTCCACACCACTCATTGTCATCTGGTTTTGAGTTAATTTCGTACATAGTTAGATGTCAATTGTTATTTAACTATTGTCGCACATATTTTAGCATACAATACACGTAAAGCCTATATGTGAGTTTGGATTCTCCGAATGGTGAATCTTTTAGAGTGAATGACATAAACTATCGTAAGCACGTGATAAAGAGATGATTCCACAGTAAAGTGGGTGTTTGGATATATGTTAAGAAGAAATTTTTAGCCTTCTTGAAGCAAAAAAAAAAAAGTAAAAGGCTAAATGAGGAATAAATTTGAGGATGACTTTTAGAATAAAAAAGTTAACTTTTTGTGATTCCAGGCTGGTTAGACAACTGGAGAAGAAGTCAAACCAAAAAATTAACCTTTTTCTTTCTTTAAGTCATTTTAAAAAATTTCTACCTACCTAACTCTTGACTTTTTTGTTACAACAAATCGAAACCTCTCATCGTGTATCCATACAAGCTTTAATCTGAAGCAGGTTTTGTTTGATTCGGACTTTTGGGATTGAATGTTTCTTCTAGTTTTTCGTACGAATAAAATTTATTTTGATTATGTTTTAAAGCACGTTATTTAGTTGCATGTCACACGCTCTTTGATATGACATCGTTTGCATGTGAAATTTATCTAGAAACCTTATTTATCGAGATGGTGATATATTTATTTTTGGAGTGAATGACATAATCTAATGAGAATCAGTATCTGTGTCATAAGTGAAGTGCATTTTATCGTTTTCATAGTGTTAGTGGAGTAAGGGAATCGTTAGATTATGACAAAGTATGTCTTGTAAATATACTTGAGAATTGCATTGGGTTGGTTATTTGACTTTCACACGAAGTAGTTCCACAACTATTAAATTTTTGTAGTGTTACCCAAAAGTAATATAGTGATCACAAAGTTAATAGTAATATGCTCGTATATTAGTAAAGTTTTAGGCTGATGATACTAATGATATAAGATCCAAACTCATCGATACCAAATATTTTAACCATTAAAAAGAAATATTGATATGAAAAGGAAACCGTTGTTAGCAACCAAAGTGCTAAGTTAGCAAAAACAAAGGTACTTATGTGGTTCAATATTAGAACTTAACCTCCATGAAGGTTGAGAGATGATTTCATTATGGTTGATTAAAGGTTGCAGGAATTAGTCGGCTTTAACTATCAAACAAGATTAGGTGAGAATATGACACAAAAATCTCGATCATATTCTTAAGAATAATTTTTTAACCTTTATTTCGGTAAATAAGTTGTCCATCTACAGCCTAAAATTGTATATAATATTCACATTTGTTTCCATCGAACTCATCGTCATAGTTGATTGATTGTTTATATGACCATCAAGCTTGATGTTCTTCGACAAGAGATTTTTTCGTTTTATGCTCTGTTTCTCTATCACAACATCTTCGGCGAGCATTTAATGGTATGTCCCCTCCTCGAATGCAACTGTCTAAACTATTTCTCTTTTCCACGTGGCATCATCCAGCCGTGGTGAGCAATCATCTTGAACCAGACAAGAATATTAAGGATTCTGGAGGATCCATGGACAAATTATATGGACACTATCTTACAAGATTTGTTCCAATCTTTCTTTAGAGTTCAAACGATAATGAATTTGAAACCAGTACTTTAATGATACTTTCTTCTTGTGAAACTCTCCAATCCTACTAAAATGAGCACAATCCGAGACGTATAACATCATCTTCTACCACTTTAAAATCAACCATTGAAAATTAACAATCAAAATTAAAATCGTTAGGTGGCGACTTGGTATCTCAAATTGTGCTGGTTTTTTGTAGGAATCCAGAGTTTAGTGAGAGGAACATATCAACAAAATATTACCTTCAAATTTTCTGTCGTTTGGACTCTAAAGAAAAATTATTGTGAATCTTGTAAAATAGTATCCAATGGATCCTCCCTCTATTTATTCTTTTTATTAACCCTCCTTCCTTTCCTTGTGATGCCTCCACGTGGAAAATATGCATAGTAAAACATATATATAAGAATATTCTAGGGAGTATAAAAAATATTCCTATATGGAGGTTATTCTTAATTATATGGAGGTCTACCTTCAAAAGATAAAAACAATTACTACCTCCGTACCACTATTAAGTGACCTACCTTATAACTAAATTTAGTTATAAGGTAGGTCACTTAATAGTGGGACGGAGGTAGTATTATACATGTACTTAGAAAAAATACATATATACGCATGTTAAATACCAAAATGCAATACAAATGTTGTTATTTATAAACATGGACATATAAAGTTTGGTATTGAGCACAATCCACACAAAACTCAACCACGACACATAAAATGTGCAAAACAAAGCATCAGATCCACTTAGAAGTAAAAGGATCTTGTAAAATGGTTATAAGAGTCTCGTCATTTTAAAATGTGATGGATAATAAGACCTATATGATTTATATTATAATACCAATTATTCTTATATGGAGGTAAGTTCTTAAGAGGTGACTAGAAAAAAAAATTTACTCCAGTATGGAGTTTATTTTTAAATATAACTGGCCCCAAGCTGAGACCAGAAAGTTTTATTCTCACATGAAGGTTATTCTTATATGGAGTATTCTTATACAGAGGTTATACTGTATTTTACCTTCATAAGCAGCGACAAGAAGGCCCCACTTAATATTGGATTTGAGTAGAAATAGGATTAGGTTACAGATTAATTTTTATCAAAACTCCTCGGCAAACATACCGAAAAAACTCCATATAAACTGAAACTTAAGAACAGGTGGTACCCAACCCCAAATCTGAGCCTTGCTAATCATGGAGAGGAGTGGCAGGTTCCACCCTACTTGTGAGTGCGTTGGTTTATTAGGCCGACTGAGCGAAGCGAGGGAGGACCCTATATATGGTGACTTTATGTCAATGTGAAGCATGACTTTTTTTTGAAAGTGCAATTGGGGGATACTTATATTAATTGGGGGATATAAATTACTATTCCCATCCAATAGTGTCTGTTAAGGGGTGTTTTTTGGATGCGGAAATACTAAAATACCCTTTAGGTTAATACCCTTCCATCTAAATTAAAATATAAAACTAAAACTAAAAATCAAAATCCAACCCTATCAAGTTCTTAAAGATAGGTTAAATTGAATTGTTGTTGAGCAGGAAGAAGAAGAAGAAGAAGAAGAAGAAGAAGAAATGGCTTCATTGAGAAGTTACATGATACCCAATATTATTTAAAGTGTTGTTGTTGTTTTAAATCTTCGTTTGGGTTGAAATCATAAACTAAAACCTTGTGCCTGCATGGTTGTTAGGATGAATACCATGCCGATACTGAGTGCCGACATGGCTGTTAGGATGAATACCATGCCGATACTGAGTGCCAGCATGGATTTTAGGATGAATACTATGCCGATACTGAGTGCCGACATGGATTTTAGGATGAATACCATGCCGATACTGAGTGCCGACATGGTATTTCAAGATGAATACCATGGCGAAACTTGTTATTTCAGACAGATTTTCTGTATGTTTTTATCCTCAAACTGGCACGGTTCACTTAGGAATTGACCATGCCGGCACTACTACCGGCATGCTCGTTAATGAACTTTCTGTGCCGGTAGTGTACTTACAATTTCAAAATTGGGAGATATTGTGTATCGGCATGGTGAAAGTATGAATACCATGCCGATTTGGGCCTTGCCAGCATGGTATTCATACTTTCGCCATACCGGCACTGAGCTTTTTCAGGCGTAACAATGGCGAATTCAATGAAAAAAAATCAAATTTTAATGCATTAATACCTATGTATGTGTATTTAAAACACTTTTATGTTTAACTTGTTTACTTTCCTAGGTTGGTTCTTCACCTAAATTTTCATGATCATAACCATCTTGATTTAATGTTGTTGCATCAACATATTCAATAATAATGATTTATACTAATCATATCAAACTAATCTATTAACTTAACTAATTATAATTAACCACTAAACATGTTTAGTGTGGGGTAGATTAGGAATTATATAAATTACATGGATAGAGGTAATCCTGATTTACCATTTAAATCCCGTTTTTTTCTTTTTTCTCTATCCCCAATTGCACGTTCTTTTTTCAATTTTACACAAAAAGATTTGATTTGTTTGGTGTTGGTGACCAAAGTTTGGGGGTCGTTTTTCACTTCCAAAATACTCTTCAGTGATTTTCTTCTTTAGCATATGCATCTACTATATTTGACACAAAAAGATTAGATTTTGGGTCCAAGATTTTTTTTGGGTTGGGTACCTAAAAAGACCACTATGCCCTTATACTTAAAAACCATTTCCTTTATAGTTCTCATTCCTCACCTCTATTTCTTTTTACCCTGTTGCAGGAAAAGTGATATATTTGTCCGTTTCAGGAAAAATAATATTTTACGCTGTTTCAGGAAAAGTAATATTTTCGTACGTTTTAGAGAAAAATGATACTTTCACAGTGTTGTTTCGGTTTTCTTCGATCGGCCGTCCCACCATGGCGGCGGTCATCTACTAAATAGTGTTTCCGTTTTATGTTTGGGCTTCTTTTTCTGTAAGTAAAGTCAGTTTTCTCGGTGTAGAGCAGAACTGAATTTCGCGTCGCTAACGAGGTACAAAAACAAAAAAAATCAATGTCAAAAGTTTTTGTTTGACCTAAAGACTGAATTGCCATGGCTCCATACTACTCACAAGATATGTTGAAAAGAGAGGTAGAGCTAACAAGATGTCGAGTATTTGTTGATCAGAATGTCGATAAATGTCCCTTAGATGTGTCTCCCCAAAATCGCATTATGCACCGAACATTTTGAATGTATAATGAGTTCTTGAACTGGTCTACTAGATAAGGTTAAGGTGGAGCCTAATTTAGAATAACGGATGAAGTAATAATGTGATAGTGACTAACAAGAATTCTAGTGTAAACATGACAATGTGTCATGGTGCAAGATACAATCTTAAACGCGTGAAGCAAAAGAACCAATGATCATCTTTTCACAATTTAATTAAAAACGACAAATCTGAATCTGAAGCGAGTTTCGTGTACACTTGCCTTAGATGCGCGTCATGGAACTTTGAGTTCATGGAAATGGTGTCAAGTGTTTGGATTAAATACTCGTCGTAATATAAACTTCAAGTTTACATGCATGCCTGTTAAAACTAAGGTTTAAGGTAGGCAAATGCACATTACGTTATTTGCAGCAAAAGTATGTGGCTGATGAAGTTCTGTTGAGATCCTTCTGAAAACTTGAACGCGGTTGGTGCTCGCTCAACTAGGGGTACCCTACCCATATCCGTTATTTCTATCCTACCCACCAATGATTTAATCGTATCCTATCCTACCCGCCATTGAAAGGGTAGGGTGACGGTTAGAGATTTTCTTACCCACTATTAAATGGGTAGGGTGACGGGTGAAACCCGAAATTATCCTACCCTACCCGCCTACCTGCTAATATACTCAAATGACTGAGTAATCCTCGCATTGTTTTCATCTCCTGCCTATTTTTTTTCGTAATTTTGAAACATATCAGGGGTAAAAAGTGAGGTTGGTTTTTTCGCTTCCATATCTCTTTTCTTTTCCAAATCACAAATCGAAGAAAAGTCGAAACCCTTTCTCCCTGTTCTCAAATCAAACTCTGCTCCAAATCTAGCAGGAGAATCACTCAATTGAAATTTTCAACGAAACCCTTTCTTCTATCAATACCATCTTCATCTAAACTCGTCTTAAAACTCAGCTCCATCTCCACCTAACGAGTAAATTGAGGTTTGATTTTGTTGTGAATTTGTGAGAATTTTGATTGATTTATCTACTAATTTCATAATCTGCATGTTTGATTTTCGAAAGGGAAAACGGACTATTCTGAATCATTAACTCATTCTCATGATTTTACTCTTTGTTCATACACCCTCTTTTAAGGTTTGTTTCAATTATCAGCTAGTTCTTTGTTTAGGATTTGAAAGACTAGATTGAATTCTGTTTCGTTTCAGATAAAACTAATTAAGAGTTGGCTTGCAATTTTTAGTGGTTTCTAGAAAGAACTAAGAATTTGTTCATTCAATTGTTGGTTGCAGCAGCAGCAAAAAAAAATTATCTGGAAGAACAAAGTGAAAAGAAGAATGGAATAAAAGTTGGCTGCTGAGGTAAATATCATTTCCATAAGACATAGTAGATGCTAGTTTTAGTGTTGTATTGTAATGCCGACTTAACATTGAAAGAGTATATTCAGTACAGACCATTTAATTTGAAGATCCGTTTCAGCCCATGTGAAACCCAAAGATTTGAATAATGTTTCGAATGAAAGGCACTCTGTTGTCAATCCTCCTAATGCAACACATGATAACTTGTTATAATTCTGCAGGGGATATATAGTCCTGTTGGTACTTGTTATAATTCTGCAGGGGATATATAGTCCTGTTGGTATTTGAACATTTCAGTTGGCTAGTTGTGATATATAGTCACGTTGGTACTTGAAGTTGCATATCGATCTTTGGGGGTTGTATTGTACTTTCTTTTGTAATCTTAGATAATGTTGGCTAGTTTTGATATAGTCCTGTTGGTACTCGAAATTCAGTATCGTGCTATGGGGGGTTTTATTTACTACCTGCTGTTAAACAGAGATGTGGGAATGGTATGTATGATAATAGAACTGTTAAAGAATGAACTCCAGTAATAGGTAATTCCCAAGAAAGCAGAAGTTTTAGTGGCTTAGCGGTGCTTTAAACATCATATGTCTTGACCTCTTGCTAGTGAATTGCGTCTTTCTTCTTGTTTCTTTACGTTGCATATTATCTCGTTTTGCCCATTCTAGATTTGTTATCTCGTGGGGATCATCCCGGTTCTGTAATTCTGCTGCTACGTCATTCTTTTGGTTTTCTTAATAGTGGTTCCTTCTTCTCTTTGCTGTTGTTAATTTACTACCTGCTGTATGTATATATGGACAGGTCCTTCCCAAGTTTATCTAAGCCTGAAATTAGGGTATTCCCACTTTCTGCTCTCATATTTGTGATGAGCTAATGGATTACACATATACTTTGTTTTTCACTTTCCCCTCCATTGTTTGCTTTCAACAACATGCACCAAAAGTGAAATCAACATGTTATGTCCTGTCTTTTGTTGTACTCTGCATTTGGAAACTGCATTGAATATCTTGGGCATTTTTATGTTGAACTCTCCTCTGTTTTTATGTTGATTGGCTTCAACTGTTGTTATGCAGCTTTATTTGGTGATCTTAGTGCGTATTCCATCATCGTAGATGATGATTGAAGAAGGTCATATGAAGAGCTTTTGGTGGTGATACTCTTATTTGAAGAACAAGGATGTCCACCTTTTTAAGGATACTCTTATTTGATTCTCTTTGTTTCTTGAGACTACAAATGGCCTAGCAGGATGCTTTTGTTTGTGTATTTTTCCCTAGTTAGATTGGCACGTATTGTTGTTGCAAGATTTTTTTTCTGTTTTATTGGAAAGCATATTATATTATTATGTATACAGAGTGAATAGTAGTTGTTAACCAGATAGAAAAAAAGAAAAAAAAAAAACGGTTATACCCGCCATCCTATCCTACCCGACCCGCCAAATAATGAGTCGGGTAGGATCTTACCCGTTTAGTGGCGGGTAGGATGGCGGATAAAAAAATTCTTACCCGCCAGTTAGCGGGTAGGATGGAGAAATAGCCCATATCCTACCCACCTTACCCGTTGTGCAGCCCTACGCTCACCTTTACGAAGAAAGAACATGAGGTTCCAATGGTAGCACGCTGCTACATGGCTGCCAATATCAGGGAAAAGAAAGATAATCATTACACGATCGACCAAAAACCACGAGGCTAACAGGCTTAGAGAGAGCACAGAGCACTCACTAGGGCCAGAATCCAGAAGATTCTTTGGATTTCCAAAAGTTGATAGAAATCCAAAAGCTATGGGTCAAAACATAAAGTGCAGCTACAGGTCGTTGCTGAAAATCTCCATCTGATGAAAGATCTATTGTCGGATGGCATTCATGAACGATGAAGTCCTGGGAGATCATTACTTACGGGATCAAAAAGAGTTTTTTGCAATAAAATTTTGATCAATTATGTGCTCCAGACGGCCCAAAACAATGCCAAAAAAAACGTCGCAAATAACGCCAAAAAAAGTCAACTTGGTTGCATGCAGAAGAAAAGAAAAATAAGAATGGAGCTGCGGGGAATCGAACCCCGTGCCTCTCGAATGCGAATCGAGCGCTCTACCATATGAGCTACAACCCCTTGGATGGAAGAATAAGAGTTATAATTTTAATCAAAGACAAATACCAAGATTATATAGTCAATCGCAACGCATGTAAAAGGTACAAACTATGTAGATAAAAGAAAATAAAAACAATTAGTAATCAGCCGGGATGAAACATGAATTTTCTTTCGGAACGTAAACCTAATCGTCACCTATAAAACAGAAATCCATTGATAGCATAAGACTTTTTCGTCCAGCTTAATTAATACCACACTTCAATAAAGTTTATACCGAGGAGAATGTGGGATTTCTCTGGATGGGCGTAAAAATTATTCTGGCCAAAACCCCTGTTACCCTTTTTCTCTTTTTGATATGGTGATCGATCAAGTATAGTGAAGTTCATGCATCTTCTTTATCTATTTCATCTCCTTTTTAACAGTATTCTTGTGTAAAGGCAAGATCTTTGTTTTCATTCGATTTGTTTGTTTTTGGAGGTGTCAAAATGAAGTAAAATTTCTTGTTTCGACATCTTCTTGCTGTTTTTCTTTTTCAAAAGGTGGGGTTGGTATACGCGTAAGAAAAAAAAATACATTTTAAAGATGTGGACATGAAGCATGGTGATTGGTGAGTGAAAACAGAAAGAGTCTTATCCATTTACACACCCAACAACAACAACAGCAACGGATCAGATTACCATAACCAGACGTGATGATAGTGAAATGAATGACCAGTCTAGGTGTGTCGAGTTGGCTTAGTTGGATTCATATATGTCAAACAATGGTGGAGGAATCAACATGAACATCTCCCTATTTCTTCTTCCAATGCGACTGCTTGTGAGAGCTTAAAGCCCAAGAGTAAATGTTGTTCAAGTGAACACTAGAGTACCCTTTGCAATCTGAATTGATTCATGAGATAAAACCAAATTTCATTAGAGTACTTACAGTGCAACATCATATGATGATATAATCTACTGTTTATTCCAAGTTCCAATTTTTCATTGCTTAATTTTTTGCAGTGGGAAAGCCAATATTGGAAGTAAGAGACATACCAAAATTTTGCTGTGTAGAAGCAAACAGTAGACAATGAAGTTGGAATTTACAACGGACACTAGAAGTCGGTTGCCCGTACATGCATGGCTCTGCTCCTGCTCACTCGAACGGCTGTGTGAGCAAGCAATCCAACATTAGCCAATGGCCATAACAAACTAGCATAATATAGTTTTACTTTATTCTGCTTGGGCTCATTGAATGACTGGGTTTGACAATTAATAGTTGGAGTATAAAAATAGCCCATGTTTAGGATTGGGTTGGAACTTGGAAATGGCTCTACATGTTTGGGTTTGATAAAAAAAAGGAAAAAAATGTTTGGGTTTGAAAATAGTTTTCATTCTCTTATCAAATTCCTTGTTCAATTGTTTTGCAACAAGTTGGAGACCATGTATGTTTTCTTAAGACATGCAGGTGCGGAAGTATTCACAGACTTCCCCTGGCTTAAGCCACCCTTAACCAAAAAAAAAAATTCACATATGTAATAAATTATGGTAATTTTTAGTTCAACCTCAGGTAACCAATAGCCAAGCCAGGGTAAGAATCAAGAGCCAAGCCAAGGTAAGAATTAAGAATCTAGTAAAATCCAAATTCGTTGCGTAAAAGAAGAAAGTTTTCTTTATTCTGTTCAATGTGAGAAAGAGGCAAAAAGAAGAAACCCTAGCAACGACGTCAAGCACCAATACAAGCAAACCTCTGTGAGTCTTACGAGGAAGACGAGTAACACCCCATTGAATAACCACACCTTCATAACCCTTACCGTTTGTCATACCAATTATATCAATCATCACGTCCTTCTGAAATATGACATCTACGGGAATCAGTTTCTCAAAAAAGTCATAAGCAAAGTCAACCTTTTGAGCAGTATCTCCACCATTTACTTGGATCTCCATCAGACGGGCTTTCTTTTGCTTCAAATTATCCACAAGTCCCAGGGTGTCGATCGAAGTTTCCAATGAGTTTATGGACAACAGTAGCAGGGGAGTCGTTGTTAAAAACTGTTGTATAAATTTTGATGTAATCGGAATGTTTGTATAGTTGTATTGTTGCAAGCATTTTTTTTTTTTTAATATGAGATTATTTCTGTAACTTGTTCTACAATTGATTTTTTGTTGTCCAGTTGTGGCATTACAATTGAAATGAGGCATATAGAGATGTTGAGGTTGCAATGAAATTGTACAGTAGTCATTGATATGGTCAGTAGCAGTTTACTGATTCAGAGAGTGCAATTTCATTTCGACATTTTCCCCTGGCTTGTTGTGTTTCTACAAGCATAAGGTGTAGAAAAGATCCATGGAAATCTATATTTGAAAAAAGCTTGAGAAAAACTTTTGCCTTGTACATGTTGCCTAATGGCTAATGCTTAAGTTTCTACGGGCATAAGTTTCTATTCAATCCAAGATATAAAAGAGTTACGCGATTTTGTATTTGGCCTTAAGTATGTAACTAATTACAGAATATTGTTGTTGTTATTTGGTATGCTTTTACTATTTAAATGTCACTGTAAGTGGTTACGGCATGCACGTTCATTCTAAACCAAGGCTATTCACTGATTTTTCACCATCTACTGCAACAAATTGGCACTAGCTAGGCACTAATTGTATTTTTATTTGAGACCATTTCGGTTACAACAAGCGTTCTTTGTAAATTTTAACTCGACTCTATTTCCTATTGCATCATTTGTTTGTAACACCTCGTGTTTTTAGCATGACGCATGCTAAAAGATGCGACATGGACCGAGGTGAAGCTTCATCCAAAGCTTCTTTGCATAGTAACATGTGTTTGGCAAGGGCCAATATTTGGTGCCAAGTAAGGCACATCGCGTAGGCATATTGGCAAAAGTCCAATCTTGCATCAACTTGATGCATTAGGCCAGTTGGATAGGTGGCCTTGAGCTTGCAGCGTAATCATTGTGCATTATGAAGGCTATTGGCTTAAAGCCAATACTGCACAATCATTGTACATCAGGCCAGAGAGGGATGTCCCAGAGAGTATTGCACAATCATTACGCAATACACCAGTGAGAATGTCGCGCAGTCATTATGCGATAGCTAGAACCAGTGTTACACAATCATTGTGCAACAGCTAGCGCGAGCAGAGGAACGGGTGCAACGCAATCATTGCGATGAACAGTGAAGCAGGCATGTCATTTTGGTCCCTTTTCCATACTTGTAGAAATTCCATTAGACATATATAGGGAGAGGTACTTGGTTGAAGGTGCATATGCGGACCATGCACCAAGTAAGCTTCATAGCTTAGCCGGAAGAGTATAAATAATGCCTAAGGCTCATTTATAGTTGTGTAGCCTTGTGAGGAGGGCATTTGATGCTCAACCATCACTATGCCGCACCGCGGACCCGATGATGCATAATCATTGTGCATTTTGACGTAATGGTTTATATTGCTGGGCTACAGCCTTGCAAACGTGTTTGGCTTAAGTTGTTGTCCTTTTTGGATGGACTAAGGTCTGTGCTTGATCCCTTTAGAGTAGGGAAGGGTACGTAGGCAGCCGCAATGAGTTGCAACATTGCCGGTCCAGCACGTTGGCCCCTCATATCATCTAAGCTCGGTAGCTCGATGCAAGAGATGATTGTGGCCAAGCTTGATGAGGCTTAGTTGCATGCCAGAAAGTGGATGCTAATACTTCTGATCAAGCTACAAGAGTTGTTAAGCGGAGTAAGGAAATGGAAATAGGATTAGAGCGGTTTATGCCTAAGTCCAAGGCATATGCCCTATATTTCGGGACATGACTCGGGAGTTGACGGACGTTGCTCAGCTAGATAGGAAATTTAGTGATGAATTCCCTACGTAGAGGAAAAGCCAGTGATGCATGCAAGATGCATTGGCTCTGGCCTTATGGCCTTACACCCTTTAGCGGAACAAGGGTAAGTTTGGAATGGTGTGGAAGCTAAGTTTGTTGCATCATGCTCCACGAGCATGCTTGCAAGTCAAATGGACGTGAATCTTCCTAGTCGTAAGGTCCGGATCGTAGCTTCATCATGGCGCATCGGGGGAGTTACGGCCTGCGGGGCAACGCTCCAAAGGCGTAATTTCCCGATCCATCACATCGTTGCACTGAAATGACCAGATTGTTGGATCTCCTAGTGGACGGTGATGCTTAAATTGAAGCTTTTAACCAACTGGACAAGTATGAACATGCATGTATTTGATTTGATGTGCTGTTTCGCAGTGCAGAATTTTGTACATGTATTTGCTTGGTTGTTTTCGTTTGCAGTTTTTGGCAGTTGTCTTGTTGATCTACATTTTATAATCTGAAATAATCAGGGACCTCACCTGCCTACCGACAATGAAGTCACACACTTATTCTCCTACATCTCCCTTGGGAACTAGGAACATGTTTTTTCTATTTTTGCAATTTTTTTCCAAGCCACCCCTAACCTTGAATCCTGGATCCGCCACCGAAGACATGCACCATGTATGTCAGTATATCGCTAAAAAAACATCGTTTAGATGGCTCAACGTTGTTGGGACGACCGAACAAAGCAAGGGAGGACCTTTATATGACCATCTTTTTTGTAAATAGTAAGTGATCAATTGACAGAAAAGGATTGGATTTGGTGTCCATGATTGGTCTTTTTCACTTGACATAATTATCCCTCCCTTTTAGTCCAATTACTATAATCCTTGAGTATCATATTTTTTAGGGGTATAATTGGAAAACAAACTTTAATATAACATATCTAAAAATATGTACCTTGGAGTTTTACAAATTTTATCTCGTTGGAAAGGTTATAAAATAATCTACGCAATGATCACAAACAACAATATCAAATTTAAAGTTTTTATGAAAAATTCGGAGATATTTATCATTTTAGGCACAATTTTAGAAAATTAAATGTATATTCATTATGCAAACCAGCACAAAGAATACATAATACTTTATGTAGCCATTTTTTGGTTTATGCATCAACTAAGTTTTCGTTGCAACTAATAAAACGTTGTACTCCCTAAGTTTCAAGAAAAGTGGTACTTTTACTTTAGGCACAATTCTCGAAAATCGAAAGCATAACCATTATGCAAACCACCATAAAGGATGCATAACACATCATGCAACCAACCATATTTTGGTTTATGGATCAATTAATTTTCCGTTTCAGGAAAAGTGATACTTTCACTCCGTTTCGGGAAAAATGATACTTTCGCTTTATTTCGGGAAAGGTGATACTTTCGCTCTTTTCAAAAAGGAACTGAGCGAAAGTATCATTTTTTCTTAAACGGGTGAAAGTATCACTTTTTTTGAAACGGGGCGAAAGTATCACTTTTCTCGAAACGGAGCGAAAGTATCACTTTTTCGAAAACGAGGTGAAATAACTTTTTCTGAAACGGAACGAAAGTATCACTTTTTCTGAAACGGAGTGAAAGTAATCGCAGAAAAACCCCATCTTCAGATTTTTTTTCGGTCGACTTTCCCACCGTGGCAACGGTTGTACTAGTATAATCGAGTAACCAAAACGTCCGATCAGTATACTAGTGGTGAACCTAGGATTTTGCGGAATTTGTTTTTATGCACACTCCTTTCATAAATCATGGACTTTCAAGCATTCTAAAAATCCCGTCCCTGCTTACATAAATCCCAAGATCAAATCAAAAGATGATATTGAAGTGTCACGTGTACAACTGTTACATAATGCGCAGAAAATATGGCTCAAAAGAAGACATCATTCTTACGAAAAGAATTGAAAAAGCCCATATTGGTTGTATCGGGGGACATCGACGGACCTGTGAGGGGGTTAAACTGGGCTTTAGCCCGCCCCCTCACAGCTGCAAAAAAGAGAAATCCTACTATAGATATTGACTGAAATTATGTTTGTATCCCCATAGTAATTGGTGGTAGCCCACTGACAACTCTTTTTCCGTTTTCCTCCTTCGTATCTGATCGATTTCAGAATGTTTCAAAATTTTGGATTTTTTTTTTTAGTGATTTGTGCATTTCGATTTAGTATCAACAAGCGTAGAACTAGAAAAGGTTTCATTAGATATCTTCCTAATGGAAAAATCATCGAGTGTAAAAGGACTTTGAGTTTCTTTTTTTTTTTCTTTTTCGAAGCATGTATTTTATTAAAAAAAATTATGTTACAATTTGACGTGGGTATGTAGTACCTATGAAGTCATGGGAAATAATTTGACTGAGAAAATCCGGGATTGCTTGGTCCCAAATTTGGTTAACAAATTTCCCATTTGACTTTCATCGGCTGCATGATTGGCTAGGCCATCTGCTGCTTGATTTCCATCTCTGTAATTATGTTGGATAGCAGCCTGCGAGATCTGTTGCATTCTATTTTTTATTTCCTCGATCATCCCTGAGATGTACCAAGATGGGGGAGTAGGGGATGTGATGAAGCGCAAAAGGTTTTCTGAGTCTGTCTCGAATATGACTTTTGGTCATTGCTTTTATGTTGTTGTTCTTGATGCCAAAAGCGTAACCCAAGTTTCTGCAATTAAAGTCGTAATTCCTAGAGGTTGAGCTAGAGCTATAACAATTTGTGAACGAAACCCGGATGACCCATGGCCGCTTCATCTGTGTTATTCTCTTAATCCAGTTCATGTGGGGTTGATCCCATCCTATTACTACTGTTGAAATCCTTTTATTGTTTCTTGAGTTATGTAAAATAAATGAAAATGAGAATGAAGAGATTTGAAGCTGAGACTTCAAACTCCTTGAATCAGGACCTAACCACCGTTCCACTAATTTTTTGTTGTTCACATTGGTATATATTTTATATAAATGGATAATTTCATCTTTAACACTATCAAAACTGATTCGTATGTGTAAAAGTTTGTCTGTTTTACTCATAAATACTAATTATTTATTATAGGTATGTACCCAATTTTAGATGCCGAACTCGCATTTATAAATCGAATTATACACATACGTATATCGTTCTGAATTAATGACGAATCACGAACCGTTGACCGCATCTTTGACCGAATTTGACTCTCACGAAACCGTATAATACTCGTACGTTTGCCGTTCCGTACGTATCTCGTATTCCGAATTGCTAACTAGGGTTAAAACCAATGTGGGGGTATGGTTGGAGTTTGATGTGGTTGAGATTTGTGTGAGTAAGGTGTTCCAAGATGTAGTCGTTATTGGGCAGTGAATTAGAAGGTGAATCGCTGAATCAGGATCAGCGTTGCATATGGGGCAAATGTCGGAGTCGGTCAAATGAATGTGATGTAGGAGAGAGAAGGTTGGTAGACCTTCATTGATTGCTTTCCACAAGAAAAGATGAATTTTTGGTGGACACGGTAAATTCCACGGAAATTTAGGAGGGGAGGGGGGGGGGGGTATGAGTAGGTTGACCATGGGTTAGACATTTGTTTCCTGATGAATTAGTGTATTTTCCTGATTTTGAGTGCGACCAGATTATTTTGTCTTGGGGGTTATCTTGGGGAAAGTGGATGTTTATCATTTTTTGGGTTATATGATTGGGGAGGGTGTTTAATTTTTCCTGGTTCCAATTATTAGAGATTGGATCGATGAGATCAGCTACCTTTCGGATCGGGTAGCATTGTGTTGGGTCCAAATTTTGGGAATGTGAAATCCAGTTGGCTTTTATAGGTGTTGATAGTTCATTTCCAGTACGACGAAATATCAATTGTTGCACAGTAGGGACGATTGATGCCAATTGTCTCCATTGAGCGCTGGAGGAAGAAGGTATATTATCGATGCCTTGTAGCATTAGTTGATGATTTAGATATTTCTCGTTGAAAAGACTTCCACAGATGGAGTTAGGTTGTTCAAGCCTAAAATAACAATTATTTTTCTGTTGTAAACTGACATATAGAAACTAAATATTGCTTCAGTTCTGGCACATGTAGAATGTTTTGTAACATGAAACTAGTAGTAGGAGTATGCAAATTGGAATCCACAGTTAAATAAATAGATAAAGACTTACCATTTCCAATGATAACACTATTTTTTCCTTTGTAAGAAGAAGTATTCTGAACAAACGAGGAATATCCAGTCATGTGAGAAGATCCACCAGAATCAGACATCCACTGTGTTGAAGTTGAAGGATCATCATTGATAGACATAACACTCACATTAAGACCAGTAAAACCTTGAGAAGTATTATTGATTTATTGCTAGTTTGTAGTGAAGATTCTGAAACTCCCACAAAACCAGAAGCTGGTGGTGGATAATACCTGAAGTGACACCTACTAGCATAGGGTCCTTTCTTCCTACAGATTTGATATTCTACTTGAGAAAAATCACATTGACCCTTTCTTGCATCACCATTAGATGAAGACCCACTTTTTGTATCTCATTTGCAACATGTCCATTGCTATTATTATTAAATTGCTGATTATTCTTACTACCAGTATCCTTGTTGTAAGAAAAAGTAGAACCAAGCCCATTTTTTTTACTTGTTCCCATTATTATGATTATAACCTGAACCAGTACCATTTCTTCCATAAAAGGAAGCTGGGTTTTGAGCATCAAAATTAATAGTATTGTCCTTCTCTTGATCACTTAATTAGCCACTGTTCTTGGGTAATGAGTTTTACTTTTAATTCACCAAAATAATAAGGAGTGTCTCTATTCTGAGAAGATATAACAAAATTATCATATTCGCTTCCTAAACCATTTAAAACAAATGCATTAACAAATCATAATCACTCACTTTCTCTCCTGTGGCAGCAAGATAGTCTGCAATTTCTTTTATCTTATGTAGATAAACCAATATAGATAAATTTCCGTTCCTAACCCCAAACAACTGAGCTCTTAGCATATTTTTCCAAGCAAGATACTGAGTCCTGAAGTTTGTTTCAAGATATTGCAAAATTTCCCTTGCAGGAGTTAATCTAAAAACATCGCCAAAAATAGTTGATGTAAGTGTTGCTTTCAAACAACTAACTAAAATCGATCCATTTTCCTCCAGTGAACCCATCTAGGATTTAAACTAAGAACAACATTAACCAATATTCTTTCGTGTGGTTCTTGTATCTCACCATTAACCAATATTCTTTCCTATGGTTCTTGTATCTCACCATTAACATGACCATACAAATCCGTTGAGATTAAAATCGACTTAAATTGATCAAGCCATAAAAAAAATCAAAGCATCTAGTTTTAACGAAACAAAATTTCTCATATTTGTAAAAGGCAATGTGAAATTCAATGAATTACCAGAATCATAGATCTCAGCAGCGGAGGACATTTCTGTCGAGTATTCGTTGTTGTTGTTGTTATTAGGGTTCTTTTTACGCCTGACGTAATATTGCATATCAAAAATTATGAACCAGATCGAAAAGATATCAAGAACATAAATGTTCTCGATTGAAAATTGATATAAAATTTGTTATAAAAAGTTGTTGTAATTGATAGTAGATCAGCCAAAAGATATTGCGAAAAGGTATTAAGCTGGATTTGGAAAAAAAAAATATAAGGTTTAGATCAGAAATTCTCTGATCCCATGTGAAATATTAGAGACTAAACGAAAAAGAAAAAAGGTTTTATTATTTTTGTGTTAAAAAACAATACATATACAAACTTGTTCACAATATTAATATCAAATTATTACAGTCCTTGTCATACGAAGTATGGATACTGAATAGACTGAATATCTTGACTGAGACTCATACTTGACTTTGACTATTATTCTTAATAAAATTACAAAAGAGAAACTCGACCTCGGTGGTCAGGATTGGTAGCTTTTTAGATATAGGTGTTCATAATCATCAACGTTCTCATATTTTTCTCCAGAAACTTTCAAGTAAATTATTTTACTTTTTGTTTAGTTTTTTTTTGTAAACCACATAAAACATGTTGAAAACCATCCATTAGAGGAGAAAGAATATCTTTTTTCTTTTATTGAAGCATGCATTTATTTATAAAGGATTAAATTACAATTTCACGCGGATATGTGGTATCCATATAGTCATGGAAAATAATTTGACTAATAAAAGATGGAATGATCTGATCCCAAATTTTGGTTGATAGATTTTTTTGTTTAACTTTCATCTACGGCATGATTGGCCATGCCATCCGCTGCCTGATTTCCTGTTTGAAAGAATATCTTCTACAAACACGTCCGTTCTCTAGTATCGCCACTGACCTTCAATAATGTTCCTACATTACTACAGTTTCAAAGATGGTTGCCTTGCGCCAATTAATATTCTAAATTGACGCCATCTATTGAGCCCACACTTAAACTAAAATCCATGTAAAATACGACTAATCAACCCCGAATGAGATTGCAACGGTGATTATTCAAGAGAAACAAAATCTAAACTCCATCCAAGTAGCACTGTTGGATTGTATTCCTACAAAGAAAACAAAAACTCCATTATTTCTTCACAACATGACATTGAATACGAAATTCCTCTCCGTGTATGATATCTCAAGACTGGAATAGTTAATGAGCAAACACTCAAGGGGAGCCCAAAAGACGCAACATCAAACTTATTGGACCACAAAAGCATGAATTTGATTTTGACATCTACGTCACTGACATGACATTTCCCACGTAACACCAGTTAATAGTCTCTGACCGACACCTCTTGTGAAAACTAATTTAACTGCTTATACTGACGGTTAAAATTTGATACTAATCATTAGGTAGGCAGTTAATCTGTTGGGTCTAAAATAGAAATAAATTATTAAAGCAAGCATATATATATATATATACACGGTGACTTGGTGAGGGAAACTCTCCATCAGATGTTTATGCTCCTTCCGTTTTTAAAAACAAGATATTATTATTTTTCCAATTTGATCTATTATTAGGTTAAAATGTAAAAGTAATAGTATACTGTTGTTTCCAGAAGCAGAAAGAATGTATCAAGAGAAATTTTGTCTGGCACGAAAAGCAATTACTAATGGGTTATCAACGTAAAGACTCAGATATGGAGTGAGAAGTATCTCCCATAATAGTTGCTGTTATATAATTACCTTGATTTTCACCGCTCATAGTGGTAGATTTTGTTGATAGCTAGGTTTCATTAAACTTGTAGAGTGGACAATCTTTGTTAGATTTTTAACTAGTGATTGAAGTAACGGGTTAAAAAAATAAGTTATTGAGATATTTTAATCGATAAGTTTCAAACCAATCCAAGTAGAGTTGGCATCATACTTTGGTTTTTGACAAAAAGATGTTTTTCTCATCTTTCACACTAAAACACTGAACTCAAGTTCCATACTAAGATACTTACTTCAGTACAAGTGGATAATGCTTTTCCTTTTTTTGTTGTCTGCTATAAAAATTCAATATTCCAAGATTATATTCACATTTTCCAAATGAACGGGGAGATTTTGTTGTGGGGAAAAAGTTATTCAAGGTGAAATAGAGCTCCCATATTAGCATTGAAAACACAGACATCAAGCGGCACAAAATTGGATTCATCAAAATCCATTTAGTTTGGATAGTTCCACAATTTTTCGTTATTTTCTTTGGTTCAAGAAAAATGATATCATCATTTATTTTTCAACGTGGTCTGTTTTTAGGCAAAAATAAAATTATAAAAATATCAGTTTTCTGAATTCTCATATTATTAGCCTGCTGAACTAACATACTATTAGCCTGAGTTTGTGCACACTTTCTAAAAAGTGTTTTTTATCTGACATCTATATCTCGTATTCATTATTTTATAGTTATGAAATAAGAAATGTAATAACACGTAGGCACAAAATTAGACTTGGTTTTCACAATATTGTATAAAACTCAAATTGGACTCTTTGATTTTTCATCATATTGTATAAAACTCAAAATTTCCTCCGAAGGAGTACAATTTTGGTTGGAACATCTCAAGTTTAAACAATGAAATGAGCAAAGCCACAACTGAAATTGTGGCGGGTGATCATTCAAAAAGGCCCATAAATAGACATGAGTCCCTCTGGACCACAAGATCTTGAAATTGACGTCTCAAATGCTGACGGGACGATCTCCACATAAGCAGTCTATAGTATCTTCTTGCCGACACCTCATGTAGATCAAGGTTGCACTTTTTCTACCGACAGTTAAAAGTTGTTAAGTAATCATATGTGACGGTTAAAACACTGTTCTGATTAAAACGGCAGTCAGTAGGTATAATTATCGTTTTGCCCCCCAAATACAAAGAGTCTCTGCACCAATTGCAGAGAAAAATAACTTAAACATAGACTCCCAATTTTTTTTTTCTTTCAGTAATTCAAATTTTATTAATGCAAATCATCATTACATGGATCTTTAAGTACATCAAATTCAAAAAGTAACAAGAAACAATCCGTTTGTAGCGGTACATGATTGAAATTCCGACAAAGAAAAGGAAAGGAATTCCAAATACTGACCTGATACAAGAATGCAAGAACCAACTGAATCGGAGAGAAGATGGTCTTCATAATATTATGGATCATTTGGTGAATCGTCTTCCTGATGAAATAATACTCCAATGGTATATGAGTAATCTGCAAATTCGTTGACCGGAGAATCGACATGAATCCGGCGATGTACTTGAACAAACATAAATCAAGATCAAGTAACCATTAAAATAAAAGAGAATCACCATGAAGGTAAAGACAAGAAACACCATAAAGTTGAAGAAAAAAAGTAGTAGCCGACAAACGAAGCAAAATTAAAACCCTAATGGGAAATGATCCTTTTATTCTAAAACTAAAACACACAAAAACTAAGATCATTGCTCAGATCTAGCCCGAAATGAACTAGTTCTGAGCAAGAAGATGAAGTTGTTTTTTATTTTCTCTGAAGAAGTGGAGAGAGAGGGGAGATTATCATAGACTCCCAACTGTGAAGCTGGGAAGTCCAGATACTCCTTTCGTACCTAAAAAGATGACCTATTCGTTTCTAGAGTTTGTCCCACTATATTACTAAATAAGGGGATATTTCTAAAATTATCATTTTAACTGATTATTGTTAGTATATTTTGATATCCATATTTATATATGTTATGCAGGTGTTTTAAAATGCTTTTTAATAGTAAAAAGTTTACGAATATCCGTGAAATAGTTTGAGAGAGAAATCGTTTCTAAATTTTGCTAGTTATTATCCATAAGGGCATAATTGTAAAAAAAATACTTAAAAATACCCCTTCTCCTCCTTGCCTTAAGAATTGTGTAAAATTGGACTAGATCATCTATTTAGGAATGCATGGAGTATATGTAACCAAGTTACTATTAGTTTTAAAGTTATAACTTCATCAAAAATTCAACTGATTTTTTCCCTCCATAAATTCTAATCCATCAGGATGAAGTCCCAGATCACCTTAACTTGTCAGGTATGGTAAATTCCAAGAGTGAGATAAGTCCTTCATAGAGTTATGAAACATTCATGCCACCCTTCTTCCCGAACAAGCAAATACCATACTGTATGGGCTATATTCCAATGAAAAAAATAAATGGTACAATGTTTCAGATTCTCTTTACCACATGATTAACCATGTAAGAGCAAGGGCTATGGAGTGAGTGCTTTCATTCAATACGAAAGAGTTTCACTAAATTTGCTCAAATTAGATGCTACTATGGAGTGAGAGTAATCACTCATTCATCAATGGTCACTCATACACTCATTGAAACAAAAGAGTGGGCTAAAGGGAAGACTAAGCGGCTGATTTTTAGTCGTTTGGTAAAAACACACATTG
This sequence comes from Papaver somniferum, assembly GCF_003573695.1. NCBI lineage: Eukaryota > Viridiplantae > Streptophyta > Magnoliopsida > Ranunculales > Papaveraceae > Papaver > Papaver somniferum. The sequence goes on along the minus strand of NC_039364.1, from coordinate 6,703,993 downwards.
AGCGGCTGAATTTGTGCCCTTTGGAGAGAATTTTTATTTTTTTATTTTTTAAACTCTTTTATGTAGGTCCCATAGAAGTTTTATATAAAAAAAAAATACATAGGAGGTTGAACTCCTAGTCTATATTTTTGCTCTCCCACGATTACAAACACACTCTTTGAATTAGACTCTCACTGATTTTGATAGTGAATGAGTGTTAAAAACACTCTTTTCATAGCCCTTGCTCTAAGGGAGTTGAGCTTACCTATTATTGGAGGCTCGGAACTAATGAGCATCGATTACTTTGAAATTTGATATGTCTAGTCCTTTTAAAATCAAAGCTCCAGCTGCCATCAGAAGTAATATGTTAAGCCACCTTACTGAGCTTGTCTGATGCCTAGTTGGAGGGAAAGTGACCGATAAGGAATTCACATTGTACTAATTTTCATACCGAAATTGTACACCTGAATATAAAATTAGACAAGAGTTTTCACAGATCTCAATAAATTAATCTCCAACAAGAAATACCATAAGAAGTTTTCTTCTTTTCAGGAACCCATTGAGAGGAACTTGATCCATATTATATATAATGATTCTGCTCCAAAGTTGAGATCTATCAACACCGAATTTCCAACATCTTTTAGCTAACATAACAATACTCATTAGTTTCATATTCATAATCCTAAGACCTCCCCATTATTTCACAAACCATCTTCCATTTTATTAAATATGAACTCTCCGTTCCCGTGTCTTATATATGCTTCCAAAGGAGTTCCTCATTTTATTTACTAATTTCTTGATAATTGAAGCAGGATCCTTGAATAGAGAAAAATATTACAAATACAATGAGAGTAGAATATATTTAATAAGATCTAACTTATTATACCACCGTTAAAAAGAGAAAGTCTAGCGTCAAATCTTTCAATGACAACAATCCACCGTTGAAGGCATTCTTAAGCAGCTGAAAGCCAAGCTTATTTGTGGCATAACTAAAATTAGTTGTGCAACTATTTAAACTTGGAACATCTCCCATGGCTATTAATCCAGTCTTAGATGTATTGATCTTGAAGCCAGCAATGTACTCAAAACAACGAAGAGAGGAGAAAGGATTAACCAATTCCTCTTGTACACAAAGAATGTTGTATCATTATTTTGCATAATGCAAGTGATTAACCTCCATGCTTGAACTTGAAAACCCTTCCATTGCAATATGAAAAAAAAGTTTGTTAGAATTGCGTTTTCAGCCCTCCTAAGTCCGTTTCTGATTGGTTAATTTCACAATTATAGCGTTGCTCTACTGACATATTTGATTTTCGTGTCTCAAAGTTCATTTCACTGGATGATTATGTTCAATTTTACTCCCTCTGTTCATGTTATACGGGCAGAGTTCTAATTTTTAATTGTCCAACTTTATAAGCATGGTTCTAGTTCATAGATTTTACATCCATTACCCTTATTTATGCTAATAGCTAAACTAAAACTAATTTAGTATTTCCGGATTGCATCAAAAAGTAAGGGATAATATAGGAAAAAGATGAACTTTAACAAAGTCCATATTTTCATTTTAGTCTAAGGTATTCGATTTCTCCGACTATGTAACTTGGACGGAAATCGTAATTTTTCGATGTCTCACCTTTGACTTGGACGGAAGGAGTAATTTTTGATGTCTCACCTTTGAATCTGCTTTTTTTGTTTTTTGATCTCATGGAAGGCGACTCTTGTAAATAACTTATTTGTTTTTTGTCTATATGCTGTATAACTCTGATCTCGATAAAAAGAAATAGTTGCTGCTGCTGCACATCAATGATGTCAACATTTTTCATCTCAACCATTTTTCACTGTCATGCTAGAGAGTTATCTGTAAAGCTAGATATTCTCTGGCTATTTTGTTTCACCAAATACATAGGACGCCCATGGAAGTGAAGTGATTGACATTCATTTTCATTCTCTACTGAAATACGTTTCCAAAGAAGCGACATAAGACAAGATATAGATAGATATGTAATTGGATTTTATAATAGGTAGGTGAAATTTCCACTTTGCTTATTTTGGTATTACCTAAAATATTTTCCAATTTATATTTCATTTTTCATTTACGTGGTTGGTTCCAATTTGCACGAGAAACATTTGTTTTATTTAATTTTTGTATTTATTTTACGTGGACGGATCTAATAAGTTTGATACATTCAAAACGTATGTTAACTTAGCTAGAGTGGTCCCTTTGTGATTAAAAATAAAAAGATTAAACTATAAGCAAAACATGATTAGTGACGATAAATACATTGAATTAGCAATAGTTCTTATTTATTTTTTCAATTTTTTTTTGAATTAATAATAGTTCTTACTGATGATTAAGATTTTAATTTTTGTTTCTTTTGGTTAGGTAAATGATTTTAGACAGTAGAGCTTATGAATGATGTGTGGTTTCTTTCTTTCATAGTTTACAGTCAAAAGATATTGATATTTTAACCTAAAATTCATGATTATCATTAGAGTTTAAAATTTTGGAATTTTTTCTTAATAAGATACTAGATTCTTATCAAGTGAACTTCAAGTGAAAACTCAAAGTCATCCTACATTTGGAAAACATTTTCTCATTAATTTATACACATGGTTCGGCTTTCAACCTAAACTGCTTGTGAAATGTCCAAAATACCCTTAATTATGAAAGTACTTAAAATAAAGAATTATTTTGTAAAAGGGTCGCATCTTTACTACCTAAATAGGGTTTGAGTACCAGAAGATGCAGTTGATGCACTAGGATCGTTGACTAACTTTGACCGTCTTATTTGTTTACCGTTATACCCTCATAAAAAAGTAATCGACAACATATCCGAATTCTAGTTAAATACTAAGTTACTAACCAATCTATCCGGAGACTTTTCATCGAACATGTAACTACATTTTTATTGTATAGTGAGTACAACTCATCTCAAATTACTTCAGTTTCTCTAGATGGATTTCTTACCAGAGTACTGATATAGAGGTACGTACAGCTGTAACACAATCTCTACCAAAAGCTGCAATTCAAGATACTTAAGTTTATCGATTACAAAGATGGGATATGGACGTCGTTATGTGAGGTGTTTGACTTACTTGGAAGAGATCAGAGAACGTGTTAAGCTCAATCGTGAGTGCACTATGGTACTGAATTGGAGAAACCAATGTGGTAGATTCCGAGAAACACAATTTTTCAAGGGAGGGTTTCATGGGTTGACTAATCTAGGTGACATACCATTTGAATCAAGAGAAATGGACGACCATTGAAGTTACACGCGAAATGAAAAACAGTGCCAAGCGAGCAAATTACATTGCAATCTATTGTAATGGATGTCTTGGAGTTTTGATAATAAAAAAGACTGGATGGAATTCGAATGTCAGATAGTTACTCTCCACCAAAATGGCCAGTTATCATTCACAGAAATGGAAGAAGATTGAATAGGATCTCAGAGATGAATATTATGACGATATTTAAACCGTCAACCCTAGTCAACTAAGGGTCAGGGGGTTTAGTAACATAAGAAAAATTCAATTAACAGTTGCATAACGGTCTTTAATTGATCTATGATCCTAATCCATCAACCGCATCTTCTAGGACCCAGACTCTAATTAGACAGTAAAATTGCGACCCTTTTACAAAATAATTCTAAAACAAATATTGGAGAGGTCATGGTCCATTGTATATGTATATTTGCCCTGGTGGTCCTAATTAATATATGTGTGGTGTTGAGTGTTTTCTATGGAAGTGCATGAGTTTTCCGTTTGATGAATTGATTAGATTCTTGATATGTCTTACTGTTGTTGCCTGTTATTTTCTTGAAATTGTATATAGCACGTATGGAAATTATGCATGTAGTACGTTCTCGTCGGGTTGGCTTGACTGCTGTTGTATTGTTCTTGTTCTTGGAAGCATACAATACTTGAGGAATAATATTTCGTCCTTTGGGATTTGGCCTGAATTATACTGTATCTTTCTCTGAATGACATTCGTCCTTTTGCGTCCGACTTTTCATGCATGATTACGTAGTTTTCTTCGAAATGTCTTATTCCTTTCCGAGAAACATTTTTCCGTCTTCTTGGCCTTTCGGTGTAAGGGTTAAAGACAATGGTCCAATACGGTCAGGATGAAAAGATGGGTAATTTTGGCAGGAAACGAACATGCCTTCGTTTATATTTCAAGATCTACTTCATTTTTTTCTCTTCCCCTATTTAAAAAATCTAAAGCTTACTGTTTATCTCAAATTTCATAGTACAGTATCAGTCTTAGAACCCCGCTCAATGCAGGAGAACATATTCATAACTAGTCAAGTACATCAAATTTATAACTAGTCAAGAGTCTAGCTAGTTGTTGAAAGTTTAGATTTTTTGTGGATTTTAGATCACTTCAACTGCATACAACTAGTCCAACATCCAATTTATGAGTAGTTCAGTACTACATTGTATCAAACATGAATACATTAATCAACCGAGAGCATCTCCAACATGAATACATTAAATCCATCTCGAACAATAGGTCTTATAAAGTAGGAGGGGTGTCAAAATAAATATGAAGGTCTTAGAAAAAATCTTATTTAGGTCTTGGGAATGACCCCCATGTCATTTTTCATTTGACTATTTTTTTAATTATTATTTTTATATAAATTTTTCTAAACCAATAAGAAAAAATGAATCACTTTTATCTTTATCCAAAAAAAAAAACAAATCATAAAACTAAGACCCCACACTAGTGGAGATGGTTCATGAGAAAAACATTACTCCTTTTGCTACATATATATAACCCCACAAATAAGGACCTAAATAAAAACTCCACATAAGATTTATAGCACCTACTGTTGGAGATGCTCTGAAAATGTTCCCATAAATCCCTCTCAGATGCAAATTTCACCGTTGATTTTAATATGGAGATCTAATGGATGGCGAGGTTACGGTCGAAAGTAACAAGGTGTAATAAAAATAAGTGACACCGTGTGAGAACAAACAATGAATAAATTTCTTAAGAGTCGGCTTATAATTTAGGAAAATTGTCTCTATTTTCCCATACCTAGCTACGTATATATATGGCTCAACAACAACGGTTAACGATTCACATATTAATTCGTCATTGTCTTTCCTGGAAACTGAAGTAGTTTTCGGAACCCAGAAACAATTTTTTTTTTAGAAATTTAGCTTTCAAGTTAATTTTGATTTTTCCACTTAATCAAGTCGAAAAATTGTTTTCTCGAGTAAAATACTAAAACCATTACAGACAATTACCTCAAAACCGTGAGGTCAACACTCTAATAGCCTCTAAAAATTATTTCCAATAATGAAGAACGAATAAAAGCCATCAAAAATAAAAGAGTCAACAAACATCTATACCAAAGATATGGTTGTTGGTCAATGGTATTCTCTCCCGTATAATAGGGGAACAAAAAAAGCCAACCAACAACAAAATCCATCCAAAATACCCTTTTGCGTAATTTCACAAGCCGTTTATAAGAACATAATAAGGACAATATAGTAATCTATGCCAGACTGTCGGTCTTTAACCACGGTTAATCAAACTAACCATATCCTTTGGTTAACGTTTACAGAAGCGTCGGTGGAAAGTTAACCGTGGCTAAAACAACAGGCAGAATTCTAATCAAAGTATTTAAAGCCATTCTAGAGAGAAGCAAAATTTTCTCCAAACCAGAGAAAGAAGAGAAAAGAGAAGAAGGGGATTATTTTTTTGAGAGGATAAAAAAGACGGCTTCAGACACAGAGCCTTGAGGCCATGGCAGATTCAAGTGATTCTTCAGTTTCTGTTGATATCGAGACTATTATATCTCTTGGTGGAAAGGTAATAATCAATAACATTTTGGATATTCTTTTCTTGAAATGAAAGGTTAATTATTATTTGATTTTGTAATATGTGTGGTAGTGGGTTTTTGATGAATGTCAATTTAAGGTTAAGAAATTTTTCAATTTTTTGATTTGCATTTTGTGGTTGTTGATGGGATTTAATGGCATTTTTTGGGGATTTTGAATTATTTGATTGTGAAATTGGATATGGGTTTTGTTTGTTTGGAGCTGAAGTTTTGAATGGGTTTTGGTTTTTGGTGGGAGAAATTTGTGGATACAACCTCAAAATTTGGTTTTGAAGCTGTGAATTGAATGAATTCATTTTATCTTCATGGTTTAAGAATGTGATAATGGGTTCAGTTCTTATTGTACAGAACATCTTATTCAAATTATTTATTGAAGATTTTCTTATAGTATTGGACAAATTTGCATGAAGCTTATATATTTGTTCTAGACTTCTATTTCATATTTGAAGATGGGAGAAATTCATGATACATATGGAGTTAAAAGATTAATTTGGCGCTATTACGAGTTCGTATATGTCAGGTTTCTTAGATTCTTGAAGGTGTTATGAGGTCCTTGTTTGCTGTTCATTTGTTCTATAATTGATGTTATTGTGGTGGTTGTTTGGTGATTCTAGTTTCTGATGTTGACGAATTTTGTGTTTGCTTTTGTTAACAGGAACATATTGTACATACTGGCCATGGTTCTGTGTCTGTTGTCGTATTTGGAGACCCAGACAAACCAGCGCTTATTACTTATCCCGATTTAGCTTTAGATCGTAAGTATGCTCATTCTTGATTGGTAGAATAACAACTAACTTAATGAGAAAGTCCTTTGGTGAGGTCTAATGTTGAAGCCCTTGTAATCTTAACTGATTATGAATCTTTGGTAATGGATACTGAACATAAATTTCATATGAAAAAATCTGATTGAACTTTTATGTCGTCGGTTGGACACTACTATTTCAGAAAATCTTTTTTAACATGATTCACTTTGGACTCGGTGGTTACCGTAGTGAATCCATCTTTTTATTTTACTTTTCCAAAAAAAATCTTTCTATTGCACTTGGTTAAAAAAAATGAAATAACGATTAACTTGGTTTTTTTAAAGATACATAGTTTTCTTCGTTATCATGTTTTCAACTCTCTAATTGCTTACCATCTGGTTGTTTTAACAGATATGTCATGTTTCCAAGGATTATTCTTTTGTCCTGAAGCAGATTCGTTGTTGCTACACAATTTTTGCATCTATCACATCAGTCCTCCTGGGCATGAGGTTGGTGTCTCGGTCTCTTTGTGCAATTTTTTTTTTTTACCTTCTATCTAAGTTAACACTTGAAGTGAGTTTTATGTAGATGGAATTGCCCGTCTTTGTTAAATGAGTTATATATTCCAATCATTTATTTTCTTGTTTTCTCAACCTTTTTCACAGTTAGGAGCTGCTAAGATTTCGCCTGATTCCCCAGTGCCCACTATTGATGATTTGGCGGATCAAGTTGCCGATGTCCTTGATTATTTTGGGTAAAGTTTCAACTGTAAATCACAGTGATTATTTGATAACTTTGGGGTCTGTTCATAAATTATGTGCTATAGTGCTACTTGATAGTGTTTTTCAATTGTTGTGGGAAGTCCTTTGTGCTCAAGTATACTTGTTACTGAGGGGAAACCGTGTCCAACTTATTGTTATTGATGGTTCCACTTTTGGCTTTTCCAGGCTCGGTGCAGTTATGTGTTTGGGGGTTACAGCGGGTGCATACATCCTAACCTTATTTGCAGTATGTTACTTTCCCAGCATACCCTTGGTATTCCTTGACCCCAAAATGATATCTTATCGTTAAATTTGAGTCTTGATTTTGAACTTTTTTCATGTTTACAGATGAAGTATAGAGAGCGTGTTCTTGGGTTGATACTTGTTTCTCCTCTTTGCCAAGGCACCTCTTGGAAAGAGTGGTTGTATAACAAGGTAACTTTTTCATCTACTTCTGTTTCCATGCTCTTTTATAGAGAAACTTCTAGATGTCTTATAATTTATATCCAATTATTGCAGTTTATGTTGAATTTGCTGTACTTCTATGGTATGTGTGGTATTATGAAGGAGTGCTTGCTTCAGAGGTATTTCAGCAAGGTATGCAGTGTTCCCTTCAATATAACACTATATTCTTATTCTTTGGTTTATCTTCTTCATCTAAATTACATATATTCTCTTGGTGGTCTGTCAGGAAGTCCGTGGTGGTCCACAAGTTCCAGAGTCGGATATTGTACAAGCATGCAGAAGTGTTAGTGGTCCAACTCCTGATTTCCTTTTTACTGTTCCGTTTGAGGCTTGTTCCTATACTGCGTATAGGAATTGGGTTTTTAGGACTGGGCAGTTAGTTGATTTTTGATTATGTGTTTGTTTGCAGTTGTTAGATGAGAGAAAGAGTGGCAATGTCTCCAGATTCCTTCAAGCGATTAATGAGTAAGCTTATTCTCGGTTCTTCATATAAATGGGTCAGTGGTCACACAATAGAAATGATCTAAAAGTAGATAATTTTTTTTTGCAGTCGGTATGACCTTACCGGGGGATTGAAGAAATTGCGTTGTCGAACACTCATATTTGTTGGTGATGAATCTCCTTACCACTCTGAGGCTCTCCACATGGCAGTGAATTTAGACAGAAGATACAGTGCGTTAGTCGAGGTACGTCCTGTATATTGCATTATTCATTGTGTACATGCACTCAGGATATAGCCATATCAAGGCCCATACTGGTGGTCTGTTAGTTAAGAGCTCTAATTTAGTAAGAGTGTCAAAGGTCCCTTCTTAGATAACTGCTTGGAAGTTTCCAAACTTACAAAAACATTTTGAGAGCATTTTAGTGCTTGAGATATGCATAATTTGGGACGTGTGCGCTTACTGATACAGGATTGATCTGTGCTGGTGGAACAGGTTCAGGCATGTGGGTCAATGGTGACAGAGGAACAGCCCCATGCAATGCTTATACCATTAGAATATTTCTTCATGGGGTATGGTCTGTACAGACCTGTTCAGTTGAGTGGCAGTCCAAGAAGTCCATTGAGTCCGTCGTGCATCTCTCCAGAGCTTCTATCACCTGAAAGCATGGGCTTAAAGCTAAAACCGATAAAAACTCGGCTTTCTATGAAGGTATGACGAAGGTGTTATTTGTGATCTGGTTTTCAATGTAGGGAATGTAATTCTTGTAAATCTATTGTATCGTTTTTTTGGGGTCTATATAACTTTTGAAGAATGTAAATAGAAATACAGAGGAAATATTTATAGGAGTAAAGAAGGGTGGGAAACGAGTTTTGAATTCATTCGTTTGTAGAGAGTGACTCAATAAGGAGGTGATGATGACGAAATCCAGAGCTGAGAATGTCTGTAAATTATGATGAAATATCAATAATAATAACATGATATTTAAAATTATCTTTTCGTTGGTCTACTTCTACTTCTTGGTTGCTGACATTGGTTTAAAAGAACATTAAAACATTTAAGTAACATTGAAGTCTTATCTTTATCGTTCGTGGGTGTATTCTGTTCATGAATGAAATTCTTTACTCTGCGACAGTCTGGAAATTTAAGGTTGCTTTCTTCAAAAAATAAATAAAAATACAGGTGGTATGCAGATTGATATTTTGCCCATGCTTTTGTTTTCCAGAAGTTAAGGATGAAGGTTATGCCTCCATATCTGTCAGACCTGTTTACATGTGTGTACAGATATGATTCTAGTATTCGTCTTCAGGGTCTCTGTTCTTCATGGGCAAAGTGTAATATGGTAATGCAGAATGAATTCAGGATAAGAAACCAAATACTGAGCTGTTTTTTCACTACCCTCTGCCTTGAACTGGAACTTGAAGAAGAAGACAAATGTACCAAACTTGAGTGATGCATTTTTATGGGTCATCCTGATTTTAGGTTGTGGCTCCACCTAAGAGCAAACACAAACAAATTGCTCATACTATTTGTCAGACAATTGTGATCTTCATTAGGTTTTTGGATCCTGTCAATCATGAAAATTTATGCTTGGAAACTTTTAAGAAATATGCCCGGGGTTGTTGTCGTCTGCAGCTCAATTTGTGTTATACACCCAAGTCGCAACTGTTCATCGTAAACTCTTTGTTTATTGTTCATGTTAATTTGATTGGTTAAGTATCATGGTGCCAACCACAACCATTTACGGATTACCAATCGTTAGCAAGGCATCACTCAAGTTGTTGAATGAGCTGCAGAATGAAGTATGCAAAACATTGGTATACACAGGACAGGGAGCTATTAAATTAAGAAAAGTACATAAGAGAGCGCAAATCTGTTGAAATTGAAGGACTTAAGATGGCTGGCTGCCAAATTCATTTGTTCCATGATTTTTGTGCTCGATCGGAAGATATTTTTTTTCTTTCTGAAAACAAAGAAAGCACCGAGCCATCAGAAACAAACATAGAGAGGTAGACATGCAAATGTATGTATCACCACAAAATGAACAAACACAGAAGAGGAGCCAATCAGCATCACTGTGATTGATTGTCATCCCAACTAGGTTGGCACCACAACCAGTCACCCTATCATTTGCAAGGCATCACTCAAACATGAATATTATTATAAGTTGATCAAGTGAGCATCAACACCAAATAAAAGTTGTTCTCAAACCAACAATATGAAACCAAAATACACTAGGATGCCATAATCCCAAGGTAACGCACGCAATACACTAATCTTTAAAGTTCAACCGTTTGCTCAAGTCCCCATCAAAATATCCCACTACAACGAGCACCTTAATTTCCCGATCATTCATCTCCAAGTACTTCCAACCCCTCCGCATCACGGCCGCTTCAATTCCTCTCTGTATGACACAAATATATGTCAAGTTGTTTTTATCAGACATTCCCTTTTTTGCATAGAGATATAGTAAGAAATTGAATAGAAGTGAGATTTCGTTCGATGATGAATGCCGGGTAGGATGATATGCCAATATCACTGTTGGTATCCCATCTGTTATTGCACCCAAAACAATTGCCTCCAGATTTTTTATATTACGGATTTCGAGATCAATTAACTTTGGGAACGACAATGTATTGCATCCATTACAGTGAAATTCACGACTGATACTAGTCAACTTATCCGCACACTCTATCTTAAGCTTTTTAAGAGATGGAAGCTTATTCAGAGCTGGCAATGCAATTAAATTTGGACAGTTGTGGATCTCAATGCTTGTAACACGAGGCATCATCGAACCCACCTGTGTCTCTCCACTAGCAAATTCCCAAACTTCCCAGCCTTGTGCTGCTCTAATTGTCAAATATATCAACTTTGGGAACGCTACCTCCGTTACACACTGACCACCAACTCCAATACGCTTTAGATTGCGTAGACCCGTTATTGAGAGTGATTCAAGAGATGGAAGGAGTCCCAAAGCTGGCAACAGTCAGATAATTTTAGGAAGCGTAGATTTGTTAACGCTCTTGCATCCCCCATCCAACTCGGAAACTTGAAACCTGAGTACTCGCTTATGGTGAACTCCTTCAAGTTCGAATGGGTTTGTAAAACCCCTAGCTAACACGCTCTCCGTTAATCTCATTTCCTCTGATGCCTCTGGCGTGGAAGCCAGTACTATTTCTTCACCAAAGTAAAAATCTAATTCAAGCTCGGTGAGTTGACTCTTCGCTTGAAGTCTGGCTTCAGCCGCTTGCTCTACAGATTTTAGGTCCCCTACCCCTTCTATTTTTAAACGCTTTAATTCTTCAATTTTACACCCTTCCGTTGCAGAACTGACAATAAGAGTGCTTAAGGTTTGGAGAGACTTCCAGTTTCTAACTCCTTCCGGTAAATATTCCAAATGACCTTCTCAAATATCAAGATTTCTCAAGTTGATCATTCTTTCCATCTCTTTAGGAAGTCCTTTAAGGCTCTGACACCATTTCAGTTTCGAAGTTTGTAAGTTAATTAGGCCACAAATTGAATCAGGCAATTCTTCTATGTTCTCGTTAAAAGACAAATCGAGATATCTTAAATGTATGAGTTTATCGATTTCATTAGGGACATGTGTTATGTCCATGTCTTTCAATTTCAGTACCCGGAGATATCTTAGGTGATGAACTAAATCAGAAGAGAGAATACCAACACTGAATGAGTAATCCTCGTCCGGAGCCCTATACCTCCTCCTTTCTTATTGAATCATGAAAGGAATTAGGGTCCGTACGACGATCATCATATATTAAACTCAAATGAATGGGATTCCTATTTTGGTTCAAACAGAACGTGTCTTCATTGTTAATTGACTCATAACAATGATCCTTTGTGAGAAATTGAGCAAAATCATGAACAAGATCATGCATCTTACAGTAAACTTCGCCACGAACCCTATCCTTGGAGAAATCTTGGAAAAATGAACGATCTGCTAATTCATCAAAGTACTCCTCGCCAATTAACTCAGGATCTTTTTCTGCGTTACCAGAATTAGGAAAACCTTGAGCCATCCAGAGCCTAACTAATCTACTCTTTCGTATATAACAAGCTTTTGGAAACATTGCACAATATAGAAAACAGTTTTTCAGTTGTGACTCTAGACCATTGTAATTTATAAGAAAATTGGATATAGAAGTTTCTTTTGATGATCAAATCCTTCTAGTTCCCAAATCTTGCTTTCTAGTACATGTCTCCAATGCTTTTTATTAAGGAAACTCGAGTACCGTGATTATCAAGCATCTACTAAATTTAGAGATAGTTCACAAAAGGAAAGTTGTAGCCTTGTTTGTCAATCAAAGAGAGTTCTAGTAGTTTCCTATGTCTTCCTTTGTTTTAGTATAAATACAACACCATCACCACGACCTGTGTGTGGGATTCTCATATGTTTTATTAATTGATATTGATACTTCTACATGGTATCATCGGGTCGATCCTACAATGGCGCCTGAAGTTACTTCTTCTTCTTCTTCTTCTTCTTCTTCTTCTTCTTCTTCTTCTTCTTCTTCTTCTTCTTCTTCTTCTTCTTCTTCTTCTTCTTCTTCTTCTTCTTCTTCTTCTTCTTCTAACTTTTGGCTATTTGATTTCCAGGAAATCAATCGTCATATGGACAGCCTCGTGGAGATTAGACTGGTCCGCGAGAAAGCCAAGAAGGATGAATCTCAAATAAAAACTTTGGAAAAGGATCTCAAAAAAGAGAAGGAGCACTCCAACAGGCAAAGTCAGAAGATAGAGAAGCTTCTAAGTAAGTTCTCTCCCCTCGCAGATTCGTTTTTTTTTGCTTTGTCTTTACTTCTGTTATTTTCTTATTTCGTATTTCGTTAAGCTCGGTGCATGCAACGCCAAACGAGTGCCTCCGAAGTATCCGCCTCATTAGAAGATCTTCGTGCCTAGAACATGAACCTCGTGACCCAAAATGACTGTTATGTGTCCGAGAACACAATTTTAAATGAGAAGGTCGAAACTCTTTTTTCGAAAGTAAATCGTCTGTCCATTGACTGTTCTCGTAATGAGAAGCTGAATCACCATCTTCATGATGACCATGAGCGCCTCAAGATGGAACTTCAACGAGTCAACAATTCCCTCCTTACGTCGCGGAATCTTCATTCCTCGTCATTAACTGCCTACAAGAAATTGGAAGAAGATAACGAGTGCGTGATTACTAACAAAAATAAGGTTGTGGTTGATCTTCACAAGTCTTGTAATAAGGTAGCTGGTCTAAACTAAGAGATTGACTGTCTGAAAAGAAAGTGGAACTCCTTCATTCTCAGCTAGATAACTCCTCTCGCCCAAAGTCCATCAAATCTTCCTCTCAAGCCAAGTCCATCGAACCTCGCAAAAATAAGGATGCTCTTATCATTCAATCCGACAAAGATACCTCGAAGTATGTTCATGGTAAAGGCTGGGACAATGCATATCACGAGTTATGCGTCCGGCTTCAAGAATCGGATCTAGCGATCTCCAAGATGGATCACTTGTATACGGATATTCAAGAAACCTTGAATACTACTATCTTGCAGATGGAAGGTAGCTTTAGGTGCAATGCAAAATATCATTGATTACATCAAACTTCTAGTTTCTGATAAAGTTCTGTTTGGTTTTGCAGAGTCCTAAGAGCGTCATAAGATCCAAGTCCTTCACCTTTCTCATGAAAGGGATGAGTCTCGCACAAAGATTCTTCGCCTTCAAAATGAGGTCAATGGTTTGAACGAGGATATGGACGAAATGCTTGAGTTTTCTCCGAAGGTGGCGAAATTATCTCACAAGAACACTCAGAGCTATCTGGTCTCTGTTTTTGGAAACTTCTGTGATGAGCAACCAAAGGATGATAATGTCATCTCTGGTAACGAAGATAGGCTCACTGAAGATGGCGAGGAACAGAAGGTGGATGACACGAAGGTCGTGGAGGAAGAGTCTAAGGGCGCCTCTGTTAGTACCGGTGTTGGTCTTAGTGGAGCACGTGATGAAATTCCCGAGAAAACCATTACTGATGACGCCCTCCCTCAGCAGTAACTTTAGTTTTCTTCAATCATTTTTTGGTTTTATGTCTGACTTCTTTAGAAACAATTTTTCTTTCTGGGCGCTCCCAAGCTTGGGGGAAGACATTTTAACTTCTTTGGGTAGTACTTTGATTGAATTTTATGTTATCACCATGATTTTCTATTTTTCCAAGTATATACTTACCGAAGGAATACTCAAAAGAACAATGAAATTTAAAGTATATACTTGCCTCTTATTCTTTTGTGTGTTTCCGAGGTAGGGTGCATAGTTAATCAATACCTCCCCAGCAGTGCATAGTTAATCGATACCTCGGCTTTCTTATGTTATTTGCTCTTGCCTTTGCCTCTTGCCTTTATCGTCGAGGAGAAACGCTAACTCTCGTGTGGATAATGTTAAAGAAGAACATAAAATGTAAAAAATATTATTTTCCTTTCAGCCTTACCTTTGCTACCTTTTTGCCTTTACCTTCAAAGAATTATCTCGCCGCCTTTAGTTCTTATTCATTTTCTGCTTGTTATATGTTAATTTATACAAGGTCTTAGCGCGCCTCCTAATTAAGGTCTTATTTTGCCTCATCCTTTTTGAAGGATTTTAATTCGACGAAGTATCAGGCGCTTATTACCCTTGCGAATAATAATCCATCTACCTCGTGTTAACTTTTATTTTATTTTTCTCTGCGACAATGCGACAGGCCTAGCTGTTCCCATGAACATTAGCCCCATGACATTGCCGTCTTTTTTGGTCACTCAGCTCCTTAATCTGGAGGGTGCCATCCCTTTATATTCCCCCTGATTGACACTTCAAGTAGGTTAACCCTAACATGCATGTTGGTCTCCTCCCATCCAGTTATTACGACATTCAGTTGTTTTCATGGATTCTTATCACCTTTGCCGATATGGATTGGGGTTACGAAGCCACACCCTAAGTGAGGTTTCTTTGGGATAGAGTGCATCGTAGCCAAGAATTGCCATACGGGCATGGACGGTAACGCTCCAGACGTCCCAGGCACCCGCAGCTCAACCGAATACGTCGGCGCCTTGGTCATATTTCTGCACCCCTTACTGAAGGCCATCATAAAAAGGGACCCTCAGCGGATAGGTCTTATCATTGCCCCTAGATTATATCTCTGAGAGTTGTTCACAACATGTGTTAGGTCTTGATTCTTTCACTTTCGTGCGAACTAGGATGCATGTCGTGGATTCTCATCCTTCCTAGGCGAAGGTTTTAAGTTTCCCTAGAAACTGCTTATTTCATGAATCTTACTTGCCTCCTAATGTGAAGTCTTACCTTGCTCTTGTGAAATTCATATTTGTGATACGATTTATCAAAATTTATAAAAATTTCATTGCTATCATTTTGAAATTTGATACATTATCAATTGATAGATTGAATTAAGTACATTCATCTGATTTCTTTCACTCTTCCCCGATTATCAGTGTTCTTCTTCCATGCGAATGTGCTCAGACTGATATCTTTTCAATTCCTTCATCTTTACTTCGTTTCTGATCTTAAATAATGTCATGAATAATGGATGCCTAGTTGACAGCACAAAGATGAATGAGCGCACTAAATCGTCCTCTGAAATCCTTCCTTTTAGTTCTCTTCAGATTGCGTCCCATCTCGCCACTAGACTTCACAGATTTTCATTTTCTCTTTGCCTTAACGAAAACAGTGTTGCTATTTCTGGTTTGCATGGTTCGCTTCTTGCGCATTTGTTCATTAGTTTGGGTTGCATCCCGATTGCCTTTTCTATTATTTAAGCATTGTTTCCTGTCCTGCCGGCTACCATCGGTTGCTGCATTAGATACTCCTTTTCTCTAAATTCCCTCCTTCTATTCTCTATGGATCTCTTTAAGTCTTCTCGTTCGTTTTTTCCCGTCCCCCCTTGTTATCTCGCCGATAGTCGCGACATCCTTCAGCTATTCTTTTCGGATCATATTCTTCTCTTTGCGCACTACTCCCCTATTGCTTTATTTTTAAATGGTTGCGCTTAATTATAAGCTTCTCATTTTGCCTTTCGAACCTTATGCGTTCCCTCACTAAGTCTTCTCTCTTTCATCTTTCTTGATAGAGTTATTCCTTCAATCGCTGCATTTCTTCTTCCTCGTAAGAATTTTTCTCTTTACCTAGTGGATCATGCAATTCAGCGCTTTCATCAGCCTCTTGTTTCAACACCCTTTTATGCTTAGAAGTGTTTATCTTTGCTCCTCCTCGCGGGTCTCGTTTTTCTTTAACGATAGGGGTTTCTTTCTCACTTCTCGATGCCTCGCTTCCTTCAGCCGTTTTTCCTTTCTTTGATTTTCCACTTTGCTTTTCCTTAACTTGACCTCCCTTTTCTGGAGTCATCTCGCATTCCTTCTCACCATCACTTGTCATCTTTTCCTTCTCGTCTAAGTCCCTTTGTGTTGCGTCCAACTCTTCAATGTCCCGATTGCTAATACCATCAGTTGCTATGCTCTTATTTCTTCGCACGCCTTCTTCCTTTGCTCGATTTTCTTTCTTTGTTTCTCTTCATAATTATGGACATCCTACTTAATGCAATCTTGCACGTCCAGGAGATCTCCTCTTATCTCGCCAATCGCACTTGGCATGGGAAATCATATTGCCTGATGATATGTGGATGCAATCCCTTTTATCCCGTGTATCCATGGTCTACCTATGAGAACATTGTAAGGTGAGTCTATGTCCATCACGTAGATTGTGACTTTCGTTTCCAGCTCGCCAGCAAATTTTTTTACAACTGGTTCTCCTTTCGGCTTAGATGCAACTCCATTAAACCCATATATGTTGTACGTTGATGGCACGAGATCCGAGTCCTTTTACCCCATGGTTCTAAAGGTATGGTAAAAGAGTATATCGACCGAGCTCCCCGTATCTACCAAGATCCTGTCAATCGCCCAGATTTTCTTCTTTTCGGCTTGATCTTCTTCCCACTTTGAGTACTTCCCAAAATTCAGGGTTACAACCAAGGGGTTTGTGTGAGAATTTCCTCCTTTGCTGAGAATGTTATTTCTCTTTTTTGCCATTCCTATAATGGTTCTCTTGCTGTAACGCTGAATATTTTGTTTCCTGCAAAGTCCCTCTTATGTACCCTTTTAAGTATGTTGTCATGGAAATTATGGATGCTCTTCGATGCATGTATTATCGTATTACAGTTTGTCTTTTGTGCTTCCCGGTCTATTTTAATTCGGTATATCTGCTGATTATCACGAAGTGGTGGTGGAGGTGTCACATAGCCTTCCAGAAAATGTGCGAGTTTTCCCTGCTCTATATGACAAAGTATAATTCGTCGAATGTTTCGACATTCCTTTGTGTGGTGCCCATGAAAACGATGATATTTGCAGAACTCGTGAATCCTGGTCCCTGGGTGGATCTCTTCCCAAATTGGGTGGTAGTGGGATTTCCTCTGTGAACATTATTTCCTCCAATACCTTTTCCACAGTCGTGTTAAGATTAGGGAGCTTCAAATCCTCGAAATCTGGTGCATTAGGTCTTTGCTCTCCAAATTTAGGCCCTTGATTATTCCTTAGTTGATACCATGTATTGTAACTTCGTGGCTCGTAGTTCCTTCGTCTTGACTCCTTATACCTTTGTTGATCGATCGATTCTTGTTCTCCACTTGATACAGCTACAAGCTTCGCTGGGACTGGAGTTGAAGGCTCTCCCTTCTCATGTTTCAAATAATTCTACACAACATGCACTGTCCTTGGTAATAGCCTTGAGTTTCCTTATTTCGCTGGAATCGGTGCCTCTGCTTTTCTTCCAAGGCTATGTACTCCTCTTGGTACTCTCTCAATTCATTTATCTTCAAAGAGTTTCGAATAATGAATATTTGAGTGTACAGCAGGTCAGTTGGGATTAAGGCGTTCACGAAAGCTAAGATGAAATTTTTCTCGTCAACTCACCCTGCAAGCTCGCTGCATACCGTTCTCCACCTCATCACCAATCCTCGCAGGCTTTCTGTGGGTCTCCTTCTCAAATTGAATAGAGTTTCGATTCCTGGCCTTAACATGTTGTTACTTGTATAAGTGGTCAGGAATATCCTATGTAAGTCTTTGAACGACGAAACCGATCTTTCCGGTAGCCCATCAAACCATGCCAACGCTTCCCCGGCCAAGCTCGCGGGGAAGTATCGACAAAGTATTGCATCATTTCGTCCCCATTGCATCAACGAAAGGGTGTATTGTTTCAAGTGCTGCACAACACTCTCAGATCCGCTGAATATACTTGGTAGCATTGGTAGCATGCATTTCTATGGGATGTCCGCGTACGTTATCTCATAGGTAAATGGAGATTTATCGGCCTCTTCTATTGCCTCCGCCAGCTGCACTCTGTTGCCTCTTCGCAAATTGTTTATCAGTGTTCTCATATCTCGCAGCTCATCCAAGACTTATTGGTTCAGATTCCCTCTGTTTCTCTCCCGACGGTCTCCTCTCATCACACTGAGCCTTCCTTCACCACGTCTCCTTTCTTCCTCATCCTTTTGGTTGAATTCGAGATGTATTTCATCTTCTCTTATCCTCTCATTTTCCTCATGCTTTTGCTCTTCTTTATATCTTCGCCTTTGATCTTCCCAGCTTGATATTTCCAATGCTCTTCTTAGTCTTCTCTCTTCACTGTTTTCTCTTCGTCGCTTCCTTCTTCGCTCTCCTCCGTCGTCCTCGCGGGTGTATCTCCTTCATTGTAACTCTTCTTCTCCTAATGATATCACGTTCACCTCCGAATCCTTGTCGTCAGCTGCCGCTTCTCCACCTCGTCACCAATCCTCGCAGGCTTTCCGTGGGTCTCCTTCTCAAATTGAATAGAGTTTCGATTCCTGGCCTCAACATGTTGTTACTTGTATAAGTGGTCAGGAATATCCTATGTAAGTCTTTGAACGATGAAACCGATCTTTCCGGTAGCCCATCAAACCATGCCAACGCTTCCCCGGCCAAGCTCGCGGGGAAGTATCGACAAAGTATTGCATCATTTCGTCCCCATTGCATCAACGAAAGGGTGTATTGTTTCAAGTGCTGCACAACACTCTCAGATCCGCTGAATATACTTGGTAGCATTGGTAGCATGCATTTCTATGGGATGTCCGCGTACGTTATCTCATAGGTAAATGGAGATTTATCGGCCTCTTCTATTGCCTCCGCCAGCTGCACTCTGTTGCCTCTTCGCAAATTGTTTATCAGTGTTCTCATATCTCGCAGCTCATCCAAGACTTATTGGTTCAGATTCCCTCTGTTTCTCTCCCGACGGTCTCCTCTCATCACACTGAGCCTTCCTTCACCACGTCTCCTTTCTTCCTCATCCTTTTGGTTGAATTCGAGATGTATTTCATCTTCTCTTATCCTCTCATTTTCCTCATGCTTTTGCTCTTCTTTATATCTTCTCCTTTGATCTTCCCAGCTTGATATTTCCAATGCTCTTCTTAGTCTTCTCTCTTCACTGTTTTCTCTTCGTCGCTTCCTTCTTCTCTCTCCTCCGTCGTCCTCGCGGGTGTATCTCCTTTGTCGTAACTCTTCTTCTCCTGATGATATCGCGTTTACCTCCGAATCCGTGTCGTCAGCTGCCGCTTCTTCATTCAGTTGACCATTCTGCAACATTAACCTGACATTTTGCCTTGTCAATCGGGCGTGTTGCTCCGCTAGATCCCTATCTCGTTCCCTTTCAAGAAGGAACGTTTACCTCAGCTGACCCAACGTCATGTCTTCTTCACCGATATTCTCCCCCAATTCCTCACGAGTCGTTTCTTCTTCTACGATGGTGTCCATGTCAGAGTGTGTACAGAACCCTCTCGAAAATGATCTTCGTTGGCCTCCTCAGCCTCCCGCCGGTTCACGTGTTGTCTTTCGCCTGCAGCTGATGTTCCTCCTCTTTCCATTCTTCCTCCTCTTTTGGACTCCAATCGTTTGCTTCTCCTGGTCGCTATCATGTGTGCTTTTCGATCTGGTGTTCTAGTCATCAACTTATCCTAGTTTCAATATCGGTTATCCTTTAAACCCTAGTCTTAAAAGGAACGTCTCACTAAGATCTCTCTCCTACAACCTCAGCTTCTCTGCACTCCTTAGATGAGGATGAATCCCCAATCTAAGTTCCCTATTTATGGACGCCAAAATGTAACTACTGGGAACCCAGTAGTATACCCAAATGATAGTAACCAAGATCTAAGTCATACTAAGTAATATAAGCACAAAAATCTTTATTGATGAATCATTCAAAGTGATAAAATATATAAGTTCTTGAGTACAAGGAAACCCTAATCTCACTCTAGGCTTAGCTCTCCCACTCTCCCAAAAATCTGATCCCCCATACATTGCCCAAGGACCTCTATTTATAGGCCATCTAACCCTAATGGAAGACAACTCATTTTATCTCGTCACGTTCTCTCAGTAGTGCTTTACACTTCGCCAAGACCATTTTCCATAAAGTTTTCCCTCTTCTTTCGCTAACTTCACATGGGCTTGTCGGGACACATGTCTCTTTCTTGCTCCATAATTTATCTATCTCGTGGCTTGTCTTTTCATCCAAGTAATCTTACTTCGTCCCTTACGACTTCATCCTTGATATCTTTTCGGATATTTCAACTTAGTGCGAGTCTCCTCGCTTCCGCACGCACTCCTTTTGTACCTCGCAAGGGCGATCGACGACGAGATAATTCTGACATTTGAATTGACAAGTTTCTGATTGGGATCTTTTAGTGAGATTTTCTATCCCTATTTCTTCCCTTTATGTCTGACACGTGGCGAACCTATTTCGTGTACCTACAACACGAGCCAATGCAGACAAGTAAAGGGTGTTGATCATTGGAGATCGACAAACAACAAAGATTGCTACCCATACTAATACTATCTTGAACCAGAAGCTCACAAACAAACAGGGAGTGACTCTATACCGTGTGTACGTTTCCAATAGTAAAAAGCGTTCGACTTCGGCGGAATTAGTACATTCTTACAAAAGCTTAGTGTCATGCAATACTCTATTCTTGTGGCATGCACCGCATATGATCCTTCTCCCATCCAATCTTGGGCACCATCAGGATGCTCCATGCCATAGCACTTCAGTGACAATGGGATGCATTGCATGAACATCTGTGGAAATTTGAAACTGGAATAATTGGCACAATACCGTGAGGTGGCTGCTTTTGCTCAATTTGGGTCAGATCATCTTGATCCTGTAACTCAAACAGACACAATATGCTCCAATACCAATTGAAAAGCAGATCCTGAACATTTATGCAGCTGTCAAAGGTTTCTGTGATAAAATGCCACTGGACAAGATTTCTGACAAGTGTTAAGCCTGATTTACTATAGTCTCCAAATACAGTGCTCACCAAAGAATAAAAATATGAACTGGAATCATTCTTAAAGGAAATTGCATCGTAGTAGGCATAATGGCGAAAAAAGATCTTCCAACTTCGGATCAATGCAAAACTTGAGAAGTCATCGTACCCAGATGTAATGCATGATTTTGTTATAACTTATTGATCCCGGTTTTTGCATCTGAGTATTGCTGTTCTGTACAGACTGTCGCTGAACTCTTCATTTGTCAGTCTTGGGAACACATCTGGTGTAAGTGGCAAGTAACACAAATTTGAGAAAGTTTAACTCAGGGTTGTTATTGGAAGGCTTAATCTTCTGAAATAATTCATATAATTATCCTTTGTGCTCTAGTAAGAAACTGCACCAGCAATTGGCGGTGATGCTGTCGATTGGAAGCGTAATTAATCAGGGTTGTTGCTGGCATATTGGGTATGGGAAGAAAGTGGGTATTTGGCAGGATCCTTAGGTGCCTACTCTACCAGGTTTTAAGCTAATCTCCAAAGACAACGGTAGTCAAATTCCACCATGATTACTGAATACAGTCTTGAAGATGCAATAAGGCGGAACACATCAAAATTAGCTGATGCTCTCTCCCAGTTTGAAGTGTCGAAAGGTGTATAGCACCAGTGAAGCTGAAGAGCACAAGTTATAGTGGGTTCCCAAGCACAAAAAGGTGATTATACTACAAAATCCTTCCATCAACTAATATCTTAAACATTAAATCATTGCCGAAGTGCAGAATTTTACAAAGAGGATCATTTGTACTATATGAAAGTTGTTTTGTATTGGATATCAGAAATGTGTTTAAAGGGACGAGAGAAAGAGTGGAACGCATCCAGATTTCGCATTGATGGGACAGAATTTGAGGTCCATGACACAATTGAAATGATCTAAAAATTGATAAATTCTTGCAGTCGATATGACCTTACTGGAATTGAAGTGATTGCTCTGTTCAACACTCTATTTGTCGGTGATGAATCTGCTTACCACTCTGAGGCTCTTTACATGGCAGTGAATTTCAATAGAAGATACAGTGCGTTGGTCGAGGTATGTCCTGGACATAGGCAATAATTAATGTTCTTTGCCAAAAATAGGATATTGATGATGACTAACTGCTTGGAAGATTCCAAACCTGCAAAAGCATTTTGAGACCATCATCAAGTGCTTGAAATATGCATGTTTTTTTTTATCACTGATATAATAAGATATGGTCTGTGCTGGTGGACAGGTTCAGGCATGTGGGTCAATGGTGATAGAGGAGCAGCAGCCCCATGCAATGCTCATACCGTTATAATATTTCTTCATGGAGTGTGGCATACTGTGCAGATCTTTCATAGAAAGGTTTGACGGTAAGTTAGCTTCATGGAAAAAATCCAGCGCTCTAAAGGTGGTAAAATCACACTGATCAAAAGTGTACTGTCAAGTCTTCCTCTTTACTATTTCGGCACTTTTAAAGCTCCAGTCTCAGTTACTAATAAGTTGGAGAAGCAAATTAGAGATTCCCCTTGGGATAACGGTGAATATTCCAAGAAGAAACACTTGGTGTGTGTACATATTTCATCATCAAACACGTGTATACAGGAAGACACGTGGAGAGCATGCGGACAAAGTCATCAAAACATGATGACACACGCCCACAGCCAAGAAGCCCATCCCGTCGACGTCGGATCTTTGCCCGAACAAATCTAAGGGCAGAAGTTAAAAGATGTATCGAAAACACGATGTACCGCGGAGCACCAAATAACTCCTGAAGAGTTACTTTATCTCATCCCCAAAAGAAGCTAAGATCAATGGTGAAGAGAAGGTTAACTGACATGGATGTGACAGGGGCAGAAGACACTTGTCTGACACGAGCATGCGTCTCAACTACCCGCATTAAACACTCTGAGCAGTATACGTGTCGATCAACCCGTGGAACGAACGAGGATGACTCTGCGTGATCAAGTAATGAGCGAAGATCTCCGCGTGATGGACACAAAACACAAGAAGATAAGGTTCCAACGGCCCTCAGAAATGGGTCCCACACTCTAACCCTATAAATACCCCCTCTCCACCAAGAGTGAGGGGATCGGAAAAACCAGGGAGAGAAGGAGAGAGAGAAGGATTGTGAGTGTAAGTTTGTCCTTTACAATACACAGACCTATGTAAACTCCAAAGTCACTCGACTATCTCTGTAATCATCAAGTACATAGTGAAACAACAACCCCGTGGATGTAGGCCTTAGTGCTGAACCACGTAAATCCCAGTCTTATTTACATTTCAGCACTTTATATTCGTCTAACGCTCCATGAGTTTTACTTTTATACTCCGTTTTCTTTATCTTCCCCTGCGTAAACACCTCTCGCGATATTATTAGACGAGGCTATGATAAACCCGAAGGTTTTGATCCAAGGAATCAATGCAATTGTATCATCAGTGCGAATATGTACCTAGAGTGCGAACATTTTTTGTGAACATATAGATGCCTTCGTGATTTACGTGTTCACAATTTGGCGCTAGAAACAGGGACTGCGTCCCGGTAAAAGATTTATCTTATCCTGTGATTTCATCTTAAATTAGCATATGATTGCTCTGCTTCATTAGCTCTAGCAGTATTTACCTCTTGTTAACTTTACCATATTCAAAAACGCACCCGTTATCTTCGATAGCCCTGGCAGTATCTGTCGAAGCAATTTAAACTGGTTAAAAGATTTATCGCTTAGGTCCATGGATTTGTATTTTTTTTAGATCTCGTACGGACCTTTCTTTCCGGTGGGTTTTCGAAAATTTTCAAAAGATCCACGTGCATTTTCAAAGGGATCTTTTCTCGTTTCCACGTACTTTCACTGGACCCGCACTTTTAATAAGACTTTAACCCATGTATTTTCACTCATACGTTTTAATCGAATGAGTTTTTCCCTTCCTTGGAGTAAGGTATTTCGCAAAACTGACCCGATCCGCACGGACATTTCTGTTTCTCGCTGTTTGAAATTCTCTTGTGCAGAAAGAAAACGACAAAAGGACCCACGATGGAAAAGATGCAAGAAGCAGTAAAATCCAAAGCCTCGTCGAAGGAAGCACCAAGGACAACCCCGGTCGTCACCCGAAGCAAGCAGAAAGGAGACAAAGCCAAAATGACTAGTCAGAGGCAGGATACTGCGGAAATCACTTCGCCTATGAACGCTAACTCTGTTGCAGCCGCGGCTCTCAGAGCAGCGGCGACAAAGTACAGTACGGCAGCGGCATCCCCAAAGGCTGCGGAAGCCAGTAAAACTCTTGCTACGAATCGATTTCACCAGCCAAAAGAAAGGGTGGATGAATCCAGAACACATCAACCCGCGCACCCGCAAACCTTCGGAATGCCATCAACAAACGATCAGGATCAAACTGTGCCGGCGGCTCTAACACCGCAGATGGGCACTCCGCCCGATTTGGAAATGCCAACAATCGAAGCTGAACCTCCACCAACTTTAGTGCAAACCATAGAAGAAGGCGGCACCATGTCCGTAGTAGCACGAGCTGGGACTCCCAATCAGGGGTCAAACCAATCACATCGATTGATGGCTGAGCTTGAAGAATTAAAGAAGAGCCAGCATGTTTACGCAGATGCTGTAGCTCTGCTGTCCAGAGAAAACCAAGATTTAAAAGACCGGATTGCCCTAAGCACGAAGACCAGCCAGCAACTTGATGAAGAAAATTCAAAGGCACCAGAACCAAATCGAGACCGAAGAGTCATCGTAGCAGCTAATAGAGACGCGACTAGGGGAAGTAGCGCATCCGACCCGGATTATAATGACGGAGAGTCAGACTATCACGAGCAGAAGAGCGTAGGGCACCACCGCGCGATGGAAGAGATGCGTGACGAAATGATGGCCGAGATCAGGCAGTTAAAGAGTAGACAAGGCGTGGGAAGATTAGAAGAGGTCATGAGAGAGGCTAATTCCACGCACCTAACTCATCGCCTGGCCAACACCCCTATTCCGCTGAAGTGCCCTGTCCCGACCTTCGAATGCTATGACGGATCCAGTGATCCCGCTGCACATATTCGGTGTTATAACCGTGTTTTATCCAGATGGAGTCAGATCGACGCCGTACTCTGTAGATACTTCCCATCAAGCCTGAAGGGATCAGCATTGTCTTGGTTTGATAATTTGCCGCCGGACTTCATCCACTCCTACGACCAACTCGAAGAAAAGTTCTTAAGAACTTACATGTACAACAAATCCGTTAACACCGGAATGGATAAGCACTTTTCGCTAGCAATTGGCTACAAGGAAACCACGAGGGAATACACTAACAGATGGCACAAGATCTTCCAAGCCATAGGAAGTGTGGACCCAGTGGTAAGTATCAACTGCTACAAGTGGGTATTAGACCGAATGAGTCCACTATTTGTTGAGATTCATGGAAGCGTACCTAAGACAGAGGGAGATCTTCGAATAATTATTGACAAGCACGCTCGTCTTGAAGAAATCCAACGTGAAAACCCGAGGGCGTATCCGCAGAGGACTCACCGTACCAATTCAGCAGAACAAACCAATAGGGCCAAAAGGAATAGCTCAGTGGAACGGCGTCACGAAGATAGGAAGGAACGAAGGGGTGAATGACGAAAAGACGATCGAAAATTCGAAGATCAAGTTTACACGAAACTCAATGCTAGCTATGCTCGGATCCTGCGAGAGATCAAAGGAAGGGAAAATTTGGAGTGGCCATGGTCTAAGGGAAAACAACCCCCAAGAATCGAGAATTCTAAAGATTACTGTGAATATCACTGCTTCAACGGACACCAGACCGAGAAATGTAAAAACCTCAAAATAATGATCCAAAAACTGATTGATGCTGGCGAACTCAACCATTACATACGAAAGGATGTCTCGGAAGATAGATCCAACCGGAACAAGCCAGTCCAACTTTCATAGGGGAACCGCACAATCAACACCATCTCGTGTTCTGAAGCCGCAGGGCCCTCACTTACAGCGCAGATAGGAAAGAGGCTACGGAAGCAGTTCGAGGACCGCTGCGAATTGTATAAGATTGATGGTGTAGAGGTGGATGAGCACGAAGAATGGATGGACTCGCCTATTATCTTCGATGCTGAAGATATGGAAGAAGATATGGAATACCATAACGACCCCCTGGTCCTAACACTACCAGTGGCTGGATGTAACCTCAAAAAGATCCTCATAGATGGGGGAAGCTCGGTAAACGTTCTATTCTACGACGCATTCAAACGAATGAAGCTCCATGAAGAACAGCTAATGACCTCTTATTACACCATCTACGTATTCAATGGAACACCCACGAAGCCATTGGGAGACATCGCGTTACAGGTTAACGCCGGACCCATGAAATTAGAAACACGATTCAGCGTGGTTGACGCCCCATCCCCCTACAACGCCATTATTGGACGAAAGTGGTTACATAAACTCAAAGGAGTGGCAGCAACTTACTACCAATATCTCAGATTCCCTACACCTGAGGGAGTGATGGAAATCAAGGGAGACCGAGTCTCTGCAAGAGAGTGCCAAGCCACTCAGGATCGTATCAACAACGAACAAGAAGAGCAGCGAAAAACCCGAAGATGTAAAAATAAAGAAGCTGCGAAAGAAAAGGCCATAGACCTGTTCCTCAAGGAAACTACAGGAAGGGGATTGACAAATGGTGATAAAGTCCTAAAGACGAAAACAGGTACTTCAGCAGCCAACGAAGGACAGAACCATACCAAATAGCAATCAAAGAACGTCCCAGTCCTCGGGGATCTGAAGCCGGTGTTCACACCAGTGAAAGAAATCAACATAGGAACGGAAGAAAACCCGAAGATGATCAAAGTAGGGACCGTAATGGACGAAAAAAGAGAGGATTCCTTAACCAAATTACTTAAAAAAATACGCGGATGTATTCGCCTGGAAGCTAGGAGATATGCCGGGGATTGACCCGAAAATAATCCAACACGAGCTGCGCATCAAACCAGGCACGTCACCTTTCAGACAGAAAATAAGAAAAGTTGCACCGGAATACCACAAGGCAGTGGAACAAGAACTTCGGAAACTACTAGAAGCGGGGTTTATCAAAGAAGTCAAGTACCCTACATGGATCTCCAACATGGTCGTCGTTCCTAAGAAAAATGGAGGGGTCAGGATATGCATCGATTTTACTAACCTCAACAAGGCATGTCCAAAGGACATCTATCCCCTACCAAGCATAGATCAGCTGGTTGAAGCGGTAGAAGGATACGAAGAGCTGTCTTTCATGGATGGATATTCTGGTTACAACCAAGTAGCCCTGGCAGAAGAAGATCAACTACACACAACATTCTACACCCCACATGGCCTTTATTACTACACCAGAATGCCCTTTGGACTTCGAAACGTATGGACAACATACCAAAGAATGGTCGATGCTATTTTCAGGCCATTGATCGGTAGTACCTTAGAAGTCTACGTTGATGACATGCTCGTCAAAAGTAAGCTGCACAAAGATCACCATCAGGATCTGAGAGATATATTCGAAGCAATGAGGAAGCATCACATGAAAGTAAACCCAGAGAAATGCACCTTCGGTGTCACTTCAGGTAAATTCCTCGGATATCTGGTAACAAAAAGGGGCATTGAGGTAGACCCAGCGAAGATCCAAGCCATAGTAGAAATTCCATCTCCGAAGAATTTAAAAGAGGTGCAGAAGCTCAACGGGTCCATAGCAGCCTTGGGAAGATTTATTGCCCGATCCTCGGACAAATGCAAACATTTTTTCAATACTCTCAAAAAAGGGAGTAAGTTTGAATGGACCGCAGAATGCGAAGAAGCCTTCCAGAAAATCAAAGAACACCTGTCTTCAATTCCAATCCTGCAGAAGCCTGATCCTGCTGAGGTTTTGGCATTATGTATAGCAGCGACGGAAGACGCAGTTAGCGCAGTGTTGGTCAAAACCAATACGAAGGTAGAACAACCTATTTATTATGTCAGTAAGTGCTTCTGAGAACTGATCTGATGGCTGAGAACGGAGGCGTTTTTGTGTGTAGAAAATGAGGTTGTGCGCACCATTCTTCGCGGCTTCCTTGCGTGATTTCTCCCGGCTTTTCACTACTTTTCTGCTCTTTTCGCTCCGCGACTCATCCGAACTTTATTTATTACCTAAAAATGCAAAATTAATTAATAAAAATATTTATTCTTGAAAACAATGAAAATACAGAATATGGGATAAAATGTAGACTTAATGCATAAAAGATGAGTTAAATGCCAAGAAAAATATATAGAAATATGCACTTTTTAGGACTCATCAGTAAGATCCTAAATTCTGCGGAAAGGAACTACACGAAGATCGAACAACTTATCCTAGCATTGGTATGGGCTACTCAAAAGCTGAGAACCTACTTCCTAACTCACGTCATCCGGGTCCCATGCAAAGCACCACTGGAAGCAGTCCTTAAAAGCGCAGGAAAAGTGGGCAGAATAGCCAAGTAGAACGCCCACCTGGACCAATTCAACATCATTAATGAAATTCAACATTCCCGAAAATCCCAAGTTTTGGAGGATTTCTTAGCAGACCTCCCCCTGGACAACGACGAAGAGATTATGGGAATGCCAGAAGCCGAGGAAGAAAGTAAGGATCCAATGGATATCCTCGAACCCGCTAGTCAAAGACAATGGGAAGTCTTCGTCGATGGTTCCAAAAATAAGGAAGGAGCAGGAATAGGCATCTTCATCACCACCCCAACCGTAGAAAGGATCGTACATGCACTCAGGTTAGAATTCAAAGAGCATACTAACAACATCGTCGAATACGAGGCAGTCGTACATGCCCTCCGTTTAATAATAGAGATGGGGGTAACCGATGTAAGACTGACAAGTGATTCGCAGCTTGTCATACGGAAAATAGGGCTCGAGTACAATGTGTACGACGACACACTCTCAGCTTACATGGCCTTGGTCCAAACATTGGCATCACAAATTCCGAACATCAAGTTCCGGCACTTATGCAGAAGGGATCTTAGGCACGCGGACGCCCTATCATATATATCCTCCATGCTGAAGGACAAAAGCGTCGAAGCTATTAAAATAACAAGGGTATAGGAGCCTTCGATTGCATCACAATTCTCCTTCGCTACCAATCAAGATACAGTGAAAGAAAATATCGAAGACCAGGTAGGAGAAGACATCCATAACGATTTTTACGAAGAAGATATCCTGTCGAGAGCAAATCAAGACGAAGATTTCAGCAACGAAGATGATTGGAGAATGGTGATCCATGCGTTTCTTAAATAAGGAACCTTACCCGCGGACCATAAACAGGCCAAGAAAATACTCTCCAAAGTAGGAAGATATGACCTTCGAGATGGAATCCTGTACAAGAAATCCTTCCTCGGACCGTTTCTACGCTGCTTGTCCAGAAAAGAGGGGCATCGAATTCTAAACGACATCCATTATGGTGACGCAGGGTATCATAGCGGCATGAGATCACTAGCCGACAAAGCAAAAATACAAGGATATTACTGGCCCACAATGATGCAGGATGAAGCAAGAATGTCCCGACGATGTGAAGAATGTCAGCGTTTCGCCAAAAAGATACACGCGCCAGCAACAATGTTAAATTCAATAGATAGCCCGTGGCCATTTGCAAAATGGGGCATAGATATCGTCGGGCCCTTCATCGAAGGATCATGGAAAAGACGATTTTTGATAGTGGCCACGGACTACTTCAGTAAATCGGTGGAAGCTAAAGCCTTAGACAGGATCAGAGACGTGGATGTGTTTACCTTCATATTCCAAAACATCATTTGCAGATTTGGCATACCAGCAGAAATCGTGTCCGATAATGGTAAGCAGTTACAGGGGAAAAATATAGACATGCTCTTTGATACTTTCAAAATAAGGAAGAACAAATCCACCCCCATATACCCTCAAAGCAACGGACAAGCGGAAGCCACTAACAAGACCCTCGCCCTTATCCTCAAAAAGCAATTAGACGAACATAAGGGGCGATGGTGTGAACAGTTGCACAATGTGTTATGGGCATACAGGACAACACGAAGATCTGCCACTGGGGAATCCCCGTTTCTCCTCACTTATGGAGCGAAGCAGTCATCCCAACAGAGATCCTCATGCCAACCACAAAGACCGAAGCATGGGAGAAAAATCTCACAACAGACATGATGTTAGAGAGATTGGACGACCTGGAAGGAAGAAGGGAAGCAGCATTGCAGAAGATGGAAAATTATCAACGAAGACTAGCAAGGGAGTACAACAAAAAGGTAAAACTTCGAAATTTTGTAGAGGGGCAGTATGTGCTAAGAACAATCCCACAGTATCAACGAGAAAGAAATGGGGAAAGCTAGCACCTACGGGAGGACCTTTTATAATACACGACATTGCGGGAAACGGTTCCTACTATCTTCGCAATCTGAAAGGCGAGGTTCTCCGGCATCCTTGGAATGCTAAGTGGCTCAAACCGTACTACCCATAGGAGCAACGCAGCTTTGCATCTGCGTGAAGATACCAGAAGAAGAAGGCAGCGTAACCGCTCTACATGTTTCTATCTCTGGACGAGGAGTAGCAGGCCTCAACCTATCAATCAAACAAGCTTTCTGAAATTCAAGTAAACAAACTATCAACAATATTGGGGAAAGTAGTTAATCTACAATCTCTCAGGGCTCCCCCATCAGTGTCCATAAGTGTAAGACCGGGGGAAGGCACCCAGCAGAAAGAGATACCCAACCAATCTTAAGGCAACGGGTCGACGGAATGGGTGTATGTAAATATTTTAACCCCATATCCTAGAACGTTGCCTCGGCCCCCACCGTCTGGGAATCCTCTGGCCAAGGGTTCGCCAGCGGGGTGACAGGTCTCAAGACGATCACGAAGGTACCTCCCTTCGGTATCGCACCCAAACACTTAAAACACTCTTCTTTTGTTTTTAGTGTCCTTCCTCACAATGCTTAAAATAAACAACAAACTGATATTGCAGGTATATCAAAAGAATGATCCATTTCATAAAGGTTGGTTACAAAAAGCGGCAAGGCCAATTCAAGGAAAACACATCAAAAATATTCTTTTTACAAAATACTAGCAAAATCTAACGGAAGGCTGACGCGGTCTCTACTTAGATGATGCCGCCCCATCAGCAGGGTTGTTCCGAAGAGTTGAAGGGACGCTCCCACCAGATGAGGGTCCCGAGGAGCCAGGCAAGGAGGCAGGTACGGACGACGCGGATAGCTCTTGACGAGGCCATGCTCGGTCTTAAGGCCAAGCTCAATCTTCTCCAGCATCTTGTTTGTCTCCTCAGCCAATTGACACCGAGCCTTATGCATAATAACTGTCGTCCGCTGGTGGGCTTGAGATAACAACGACGATAGACGATTCACTTCTTTAGAAGCAGCACCAACGGCCTCCTCGCGGGATGCCGCCAAACTCTTAAAATGATTAGTCTGTTCTTCCTGCTGCGCTAAGGAAGATTGAGCCTTTTCAAATTTTTCATTTGCAGCGCGGAGTTGTCCCTCGAGCTCTGAAAAAGACAACACAAGGGAGTTAGCACAGAAAAGACACAATCACACTCGACGAAATAGGTTATACCTTCGACACAAGCCGAAGCCTCTTCATACTCATTAACAACCGCATCTCGCGCTTCATCAAGATAGTCATATTCCTCGGATAATTTCTTATAATCTAGTTGAAGGTTGGTGAGAGTAAATTGACTGGCATCTAATTCTACCTGCTTCATCGAATCCATGTGACGAAGGTGGTTGACTTCGTTGTTTATCTCTGTTACCCCTTTGCTAAGTCTGTACATACATACTTCGAGATTCCTCTCAGACTCAGCCTGGCGGGCTATTTCAGCGCGAGACGCAGCAAGGGCTTTGCTGAGAGCCCCAACTTCGGCTCTGGCATCGTCCCTTTCTCTGGTAAGACACAACATACTCTCCTTAATTCCCGGAAAAGGAAGGGAGCGAGCCTTTGTAATTCCTCTTCCAGAAGATGTATTCTAGACTCCAACAACGAAGTACGCTCACGGGATTCCCGCAGATTCTCACGTGTCCACACAGCGTACCATTGAACAAAGTACGGTCATGATTATACAGATTCTGCATATCAACCATCTGAACATGCCTTGCGCGCCATCCCTCAGCTCGAGCGTCCCACTTTTTGGCTTCGCTCTTAATTTTCTCGACCACTCTTTGATACGAGATTTTTGCCGTGCCCTTTCGTTTCGAAGCCATATCAGCTCGGGGACGCCACCCACTGAGATAGGGTGGGGAGACTCAGACAGAACAACTAAGTAGTATAGAGAATTACAGGAATTACGAGGGGTAAAAGATGAAAAGAACCAAACCTGTGAAAGCTGAAACTTGGCCGCGAGTTTGCTCTAACTCAGCGCGAACGGCGGCAAGCTCTGAACGAAGACCAGCCTCCGCTTCACCCAGCCTTTCTTTCTCTTTAAGGCTTTTCTTCAGTTCTTCTATTTCCACCTCAGCCGCAGATAATGCCTTTTCTCTGTGACGAAGCTTAGCCTCCAGCTTCAAAGATTTCGCTTTAAAGAATTGATACAACACATGGTTACAATGCTCACTCCTCATCATCTACACATCAAACGGCAAACATTATTAACCGAAGGATTCAATTGTCACGAAGAGATATGTACGAAGACTTACCTCCAAGACACGCTGCTGGGGAAAACCATATTGGTACCCATCGGCTATGGCCATCATGTCAGCAACAGAAGTGGGAGGCTCCGATACGAGGGTAGCTTCGGGAACACTCAAGCTTTCCCCCCACATCTCAGCAACACGCGCCTCGAAAGATAGTTCCATCATCCGACGGGTATAAGCATCAGAATCTTTCTCACCAGCAACCACCGGGGCAGGATGGGGGACAAACAACAGACTCTTTTTCTTGAGCCAATCCATTATGGCATCCTCACCCTCAAACGTCAGCGAATGAGGGAAATCCTCGGAAGGCGAGTCAACCACAGACTTCCTCTTAGCTGATATTGCCCCATCGGCACAAGTTTCGGCATCAACATGCGCATTGTGATCATCCGCGCCCTCATTCTGAACAGCAGCGTCTTCCTTACCAGAACCCCCGAGCACATCCCAATCATCATTGGGGGAAAGCAAAGAAAAGTATTCGGGGAAATCGAGGGCATCGTTAAAGAGTTCCCCTGCGGAATAAATCCTGTCAAAGGAGAACTCTTGAGAAATGGTGGGGAGAGTTTCCGCAGCCTCACCAGCAGGAGCGGACATGTCCGCGATAACACTGCCGTCAGCCACCACGGTATTATTTATCCCTTCAACACCATCACAACCCGCACCAATCTCTTCCTCGACATTAGGAGGGGAAGTATCAAGGCGTTCTTCCCCATCAGACATTTCCTTATCCACGGCAAACTCTTCGTTCACCGGACTGGTAACTTCTTCATGAACCTCAGCCTCACCCGTCACAATGGTAGAAGACTGCTTCGGCCCAATCTTTTTCTTCTTCGACACCTGCAAACCAACACACGTTCCACAAAAGAGTTATTTCTTCATACAAAGTTTGATTTTCAAAAAAGGAGGGGCGCGTCCAGAATCTACAATAACCATACCTTGGCAGTAGTGGCACTCTTCGATGGAAGTATAGCACCAGAACCTTCCTCCTCGTCTCCTTCAACGACGTCGATAGCATAAGGAAAGTTCATGCCTTCGAAATATAAACGCCAAGGACAAAAATCTCCATAACGAGCAGGAGGAGATTCACGAGGCCTGCTGCTCTCAGAAGGACGCCAACCGCGCAGACCGGGAATCCAACCATACGCCCAAGGACCAACAATTTCAATAACAGTAACGTGCCACTCATAATCATGGCCACGCTTGATCCTTTCGCGCGCGGGAAAAGTTTCCGCTGCCTCGACCCCTCGATGCCTGGAACATATTTCAGTTTGGCATCGGTCACCTCGCTTAACAGACGAATTTCGCCCCGAGTTGCAGCGAGGTTCCGAAGGATAAAACTCCACGGTTTACGGTTCCTACTATTGACATAATCCCCAAAGGAGGTGTTGAAGTTTTTAGGAGTATACCATTCCCTCTCAGCGGGATTTGGAACGTAACATGTCATCGTCGTCTCCCCCTTACTCCGCAGATAACATTCCCTCAGTGCACGGAGATAATTCCCCGATAATTGCGACACGGAACGACTGTGAGTATTGGTGGAAGATCCTTCACGACCAGCCAGCACATCGTAATAAAAGGAATCACCAGACTTGTACAACGGCAGCATAAGACCCGCCTCGAAGGCTCCAACCGTAGTCAACAGGTGAAACTCATCAAATTGATACTTCGAGATGAACTCGTAAGTAATATCATCCTCAGGGGCATAGAAACGAACCTCGAAGGCTTGAAGCTCATGCTTTTCCTTGAAAACTTCAAGGTCAATGTGCTTGAACGTGACTTTCTTCTTGCTGACCGAAACGCTGCGTATCACCGTGGCAGCATCATCCTCTTCCGCGGGATCGGAAGAACTAACAAAAGCTTCGGAAGCTCTTCTTTTTCAAAGGAGGATTCTTAGACGATTCAGTTCTCGGCACACCACCTTTGGAGTTCTTCCCTTTGAAAGAAAGTACTGGAGGCGGCAGCAGAGGGTGCTGCACGGGCGCTACAGAACGAAGAGGAGGAATATCGAAGGCGCCACCACGAGGAGGTGTCTGCGTACACCTAGAGTCATCACGAGGACGAGAAGCAACACGACCGGCAGCATATCGATACCCGGAAGGACTCTTCGATGGATCCCCTTTCTTAGGAGGAGAGGCCTTCGTCCCAGAAGAAGACGAAACTTTACTACCACGGGGATCCATTTGAGATAATCTAGAGAGATCTCCCTCAGGTGAATATGTATCAGACTCTCTACGAGGAGGGGATCTCGGTAGACTGGATGCCGGAGTTGAATAAGGAAGCCGCGGACGGTCAGACATGGCTGCGAAGACGTACACATAAACAAGTTAGAACCAAACACGAGGACATCACCAAAGATCAAAAAACCACAAAATTAGCAGTTCATCTCAATATAGCACAGAAACCCTAAAACTAGCATACATGCTTGAATTCCCTAAAACCCTAAACTTAAAAATCCAATCAAAACAAAACAATGCCCTCCTCGACTTGAGAACAAGAACAGGGGCAAACTAGCATACATGTATCAAAAGATGTTCTTCATCACAAACAAGGGACGATAACAGCAGAAAATTTACAATCAACACAAAACTTAAAACAACAGAAACGAAGAAAAGAAACCTTACCACCACAAACAAAATCCCGAAAGAAGACAACAAACCAGAAACAAAGAAGAAACGAGCGTGATTAATGCTAGGGCAGAAAGAATTTAATGGTTGAAGAACAAAGAATGAAGACTGACATGGAGAATAAAATTAATTTTGTGGAACGTTGAATGAAATTAATTTTTTTCCTCTCCTTAATATACTCGAAAGAAAGAGAAGGAAGTTAAAGGAGGAATGAGAAACGTGCCCATTAAATGAGCAGTTAATGCACAAGTAAGAAACATGCCCAAGTATCTAGGAGAAGTTATTAGGAGAGAGGAAGAATATGTAACGTCTGTTTTCTTCAATGCTCCCACTAAACACTCAAGCCCGAAGATAAGGGGCAAATTGTGTGTACATATTTCATCATCAAACACGTGTATACAGGAAGACACGTGGAGAGCATGCGGACAAAGTCATCAAAACATGATGACACACGCCCACAGCCAAGAAGCCCATCCCGTCGACGTCGAATCTTTGCCCGAACAAATCTAAGGGCAGAAGTTAAAAGATGTATCGAAAACACGATGTACCGCGGAGCACCAAATAACTTCTGAAGAGTTACTTTATCTCATCCCCAAAAGAAGCTAAGATCAACGGTGAAGAGAAGGTTAACTGACATGGATGTGACAGGGGCAGAAGACACTTGTCTGACACGAGCATGCGTCTCAACTACCCGCATTAAACACTCTGAGCAGTATACGTGTCGATCAACCCGTGGAACGAACGAGGATGACTCTGCGTGATCAAGTAATGAGCGAAGATCTCCGCGTGATGGACACAAAACACAAGAAGATAAGGTTCCAACGGCCCTCAGAAATGGGTCCCACACTCTAACCCTATAAATACCCCCTCTCCACCAAGAGTGAGGGGATCGGAAAAACCAGGGAGAGAAGGAGAGAGAGAAGGATTGTGAGTGTAAGTTTGTCCTTTACAATACACAGACCTATGTAAACTCCAAAGTCACTCGACTATCTCTGTAATCATCAAGTACATAGTGAAACAACAACCCCGTGGATGTAGGCCTTAGTGCTGAACCACATCAATCCCAGTCTTATTTACATTTCAGCACTTTATATTCGTCTAACGCTCCATGAGTTTTACTTTTATACTCCGTTTTCTTTATCTTCCCCTGCGTAAACGCCTCTCGCGATATTATTAGATGAGGCTATGATAAACCCGAAGGTTTTGAGCCAAGGAATCAATGCAATTGTATCATCAGTGTGAATATGTACCTAGAATGCGAACATTGTTTGTGAACATATAGATGTCTTCGTGATTTACGTGTTCACATTTGGAAAATTAGTCTTCGATATGTAGTTGAGTTCACAAGGGTGATCTTGGAATCAAAAATTCACAACAATTTTTTTTTGAGGAGAAAGGTTAATTGTATTAGGAAAAAAAAAGAAAAAAAGAAGAAGAACAGAAAAAAGGCACAATATAGTGCACCAAAGAAAACAAAGCTCTAAAAGCCATAAACAAGGTCAGTTGCGGATCAAAAAAACAGCCAACCAAGCTGACCATCACCCACTGGCTAGCAAGCATCTAATCATTTCTTCTTTGCTGATTTTCTTTGACCGCTACCTAACTTGTCAATGTTTGGTTCGTCCTTCCAACCCAACTTTCCAAGCTCCCTATCCTTCCACGATTTCTGATACTTATCATTTAACCCACAAAAGATACTTGTCTCTTTTCCGCTAGTATCTCCTAACAATCCAGAAATTTTATCAATAACTGTAAGAGGTTTCACGGGAACATCGTTCTCATGCTCCTTACTCTTTACCATCACAGAGTCTTCATCACATAAGATTGCAAAAGGAAGTTCAGAGTTAAGAATACTATAAGGATTCAAAATATCTCTAGCCTCCACTATCTTATCTCCTTTTTTCCCCGTCTTCTTTTTCTTTGGATTTTGCCAATTTTCGTCAGTTGGATTAGATAAGCAACTCTCCATCTCCACTGTTTGCACTCTTTCACCAGAAACCTCCTCAGATTGAGTAGATATCAACACATCTGTTAGCTTTCTTCCATTAGTGGCCTCCTGTGTAACCTGAGTTTCACCCACCGTAGGGATTTGCTCAGCTCTATCACTTGTGTTAACAATGAATTCAGCATTGTTTTGATCGCCTACAACATTAGTATTAACCAAAGTTGGATTTACCCGCACGGAGAGGAATTAAGCATCATTTGGCATCAGAATGCCCAAAAGTCTTGCAATGAGAACAAGCATCAGGTTTCCATGGGTACTCTGCGTTCACTACCAGTTTTACATCATCCACTAGAATAGGTAACTCTTCCGGGAACTCACAATCAGCTGCAACTTCAACCAAAACTCTGGCGTATGACATCCTTGTCTTCAACGATGTTGGAGTGCCAACAATGCTTGCAATCCTAGATAACCCCAGTTCATTCCAAAGATAAAGAGGAACCTGTCTAAGATTCATCCGTACTGGAACTGAAATAATAGCATCAATATTTTGCTCATGGACGAATCAGAAAGAGTTTTTGAGCTATGAATACGGAACCCAATTCTAACACTTTAATCCTATCTCCTTCTTGAGAAAATTTGAACAAAAAAGCATGTTTACCATGAATAGTCATGGAGAAATCTCCTTTCAATTTCCACGGAGCAATTAAATTTTCTTTCACAAAAGGAAATTGAAGTTTCTTCCCAACAAAATACCCTACTACATAAGCTTCACAATTAGAAAGGTGGGTTTTGAGTTCACCTGAGTCGAAAACTGCTGTGATTACTCCATTGATGTCCTTGGCTTCAGCAAAAGAAGGCTTGGTTGAAAGGGTTTCTTTGTTGTTGCCTAAACATCCAGCATATGATAATCTTTGTTGAGATTGATTTGATTTTGGATCTGAGATTGGGTTAGGGTTTGAAACTCCATTAACCCCCAAAGATGGAAGAGGTGGAAAATCCAATGTTACCAATGGAAACTACATCAGGAATTGAAGCATCTGCACTAGAATTCACAACAAGTTAAAATGGCATTACTTGCTAAATGGAAAATACGTCCCTTCAGATTGTCTTTCTGGCCGGGTATCCGATCTGCATGCATATATATGAAACCTCATGATGGAATTAATTCCATCTCAAATCCTCGGTTCTCCTCATTGATTGTGCTAAACGGTGTTTCTCTATCTTTCTTTTTAGGTAAATGTTTGGGTTGAAAACATGCTAGTATCAAAGTAAATTTTTAACATGCTAGATTTTTATTTTTACATTCTTTTCAAGTAAACTCTTCTTAATCAGAAAAACAAAATAGAATTATCGAAAGAACAATTATGATAAAAATAAAAAGAGATACTTTCTTACAATTATAGTAAAACTAAGATCAAAATAAAAACTAAAACCATGATCTATATAAACCTCTATGGCAAGTAGGTTTTCATGACAGCGCAACAAGAACGACGGCGAAAGTCAGATTGTCGAATGTTGATTCGATCAATTTAGTAACCCTTATCCATCCGAGCTTCTATCTCTTTTTCAATTTTGATCCAATAATTTCAGCTCCCTCTTTGATCCCAGATCCCGTTTCCCTCTCCATCCGTGTTCGTCTATCTTTAATCTCAGATCCCATACTCTCTGCTGCGTGCTCAATTTTTTCCATCGGTGCACGGAACAGAGAGTATGGGATCTTCTCAAACATTGAATCACAACACATATTCCACATCCATGTTTGGAACCCAATTTTTTTGTCCTCCGAATTGATTTCTCCGGCCATTAAAATTGATATCAAAGCGATCGGAATTAAAAGTTTAAAGTAAAAGTTTAAAATTGATACCAAATTGAAGGAGTGAAAGATTATCGAGTTTCGATCCCATACCCTAATTTGATGAAATGGATTTACAGGAGAAAAGTGAGTAGAAATGAAGGAGAAAATTGTTCCTATAATGAAATTGGAATCCATAGCAAGGGAGAAATTACACTTGTAAGGGTTGGTATGAGTTTTGGTTGAAGTCGAGTGAAAATTGGCTTCCGATGCGAGCTTATTGGCTTCAGAAGTGGATAAAATGGTTAGACATGGCAGAGAAGGAGTTGAAACAGATCTTGCTCCTTAAGGATTCTACTCCATCTCTTCCATCTCCTTGCAGAGTGAAGTTTCTACAGAAGATGATGTTTCCCACGAATTGGAGTTAATTCCTCATTTTTTTGAAGATAATTCTCTCAATTTCGAATTGCTCATTCCTTCGTTTTTCTTCGCGGAAGAGGAAGATTTGTCTGGCAGGGTGAATTTTCAATCTAAAGAAGTTATCAGTTCCGAGGTTATTTGTGTGAAACTCAAATGCTTGAAGGAACTGGTCATTAGTTACAACAAATTGATGGGTATGGATTTTTTACCTCTTTTCTTTGATTATAGTCGAACATTATTTGATCGTGGAAAGAAACTTGAATTCATGAATGATTTTTCTGATTTTGTTGGTGAATTTTGTTTTTATTAGGATTACACAACGGATAAGGTGGGTAGGATATGCCCCATTTCGCCACCCTACCCGCTGACTGGCGCGTAAGAAATTTTTTACCCGCCATTAAACGGGTAAGATCCTACCCGACCCATTAATTGGCGGTCGGATATGATAAGGTGGCGGGTATAACCGTGTCTTTTTCCCTGTGTTCTAGATTTTCATGTTGTGCATGGATTTACAAGATTCTAAACTACGAAGATTCGAAGGAAGTTGTTGTGGATGAGTATACATTTTTTTGCATAATCATCGAATTTGAAGA
Source organism: Papaver somniferum (assembly GCF_003573695.1). Classification (NCBI taxonomy): domain Eukaryota; kingdom Viridiplantae; phylum Streptophyta; class Magnoliopsida; order Ranunculales; family Papaveraceae; genus Papaver; species Papaver somniferum. Next base: position 6,663,434 of record NC_039364.1, on the reverse strand, counting down.
ACAAGAAGAAGAATTCACGAATTTTCTCTCTTTTTTTCATTCCAAAAGCTGGGAGACCAAATTTTGTAAATAAACAACAAACTGATGGGTATAGATTTTTTACCTCTTTTCTTTGATTATAGTCGAACATTATTTGATCGTGGAAAGAAACTTGAATTCATGAATGATTTTTCTGATTTTGTTGGTGAATTTTGTTTTGATTAGGGTTACACAACGGATAGGGTGGGTAGGATATGCCCCATTTCGCCACCCTACCCGCTGACTGGCGGGTAAGAAATTTTTTACCCGCCATTAAACGGGTAAGATCCTACCCGACCCATTAATTGGCGGTCGAATATGATAGGGTGGCGGGTATAACCGTGTCTTTTTCCCTGTGTTCTAGATTTTCATGTTGTGCATGGATTTACAAGATTCTAAACTACGAAGATTCGAAGAAAGTTGTTGTGGATGAGTATACATTTTTTGCATAATCATCGAATTTGAAGAACTAGAAGAAGAATCACGAATTTTCTCTCTTTCTTTCATTCCAAAAGCTGGGAGACCAAATTTTGTAAATAAACAACAAACTGATGGGTATAGATTTTTTACCTCTTTTCTTTGATTATAGTCGAACATTATTTGATCGTGGAAAGAAACTTGAATTCATGAATGATTTTTCTGATTTTGTTGGTGAATTTTGTTTTGATTAGGGTTACACAACGGATAGGGTGGGTAGGATATGCCCCATTTCGCCACCCTACCCGCTGACTGGCGGGTAAGAAATTTTTTACCCTCCATTAAACAGGTAAGATCCTACCCGACCCATTAATTGGCGGTCGGATATGATAGGGTGGCGGGTATAACCGTGTCTTTTTCTCTGTGTTCTAGATTTTCATGTTGTGCATGGATTTACAAGATTCTAAACTACGAAGATTCGAAGGAAGTTGTTGTGGATGAGTATACATTTTTTGCATAATCATCGAATTTGAAGAACAAGAAGAAGAATTCACGAATTTTCTCTCTCTCTTTCATTCCAAAAGCTGGGAGACCAAATTTTGTAAATAAACAACAGCTAATGAACGTGCTCGGTGTCTGATTATTCACTACTCGTAATCTCTCTAAGCATCTCTTGAAGTTGAGTAGCAGCAGTTAAAAGCCTCATACTCTGAACAATCTTCCTTAGCGCACAGTCGTCATCTTAATGAAATCATCACTTTCATCAAAAGCTCTGCATATGACCTTCTTCTTCAATCATCATCTACAATGATGGAATATGTACTAAAATCACCAAATAAAGCTGCATAACAACAAATAAAGCCAATCAACATCAAAATCTCTTTATACGCTACATATCAAAGCTGATTAACATAGGAATGGGCAAATAATGAGAAGGTTATGATAATACCTGCACAAAGCAGTTATCTCCAGGTTTACTTCACTCCGGCAATGCCAGTCTGTCTAAGCTAGAAAACATTAAAGTATCACGTTCGAGTCGATATACTTTAAATGTTAGAAAACCAAAGATCTTACCTAAGAGGTTCAAGAGTGCTTTCTCCCACATATGCGGCAGCCGCGAAATGCATCACAACATCGAATGCATTCTCCCGAAAGATTTTATTTACCTGAACCAATTATTAAGGAATATAATTCAACATTCACATTCACTTTTTAAGCATACATATTGGCCAAAAAACTCTCTAAGACTGAAAGATTAAGGATACAGCTTTTGGATCACCCAAATCAGCGTATATGAATTGCAGTCTTCCAGGTTCGAGGAATTGCTCCTGAAGAACCTTAACAGCACCAAAGTTTCCCCAAGAGAGATTATCCTGTAAAATGGAGATAAAATACAAGTGAATTCGAAGCCATTATTAAAACCATCAACATACCTGACACATAGTAGACGCCCATAAATTTTGTGACATACCACTATTGTTACACGGTACGCGTCCTTTAGAAGTCAGAGAGCAGCATGCGAACCAATAAAGCCAGCTCCTCCTGTTACCAGAACATGAGTTACCCCCAATTCATGGCGAGAGAACTGGAGAAGCCGTAGGGAGAAGAAGTGTAAGCAAGGACAGAACATATCTAATAACAAAACAAGGAACAAACAAAATAGAAATGTAGACAAGTCCCATCACAACAGGGCATGAAATACAATAAGAGTTCATTTATTCTTCAGAAACTTACCGGGGTTGGGGTGGTAAAACCAGATCAGTTATTCAGAACATATATGCACAGAACAGTTAACATGGCAGCCAACAAAATCTTGCCAGCAAAGTTTCTCTTCTTTTTCGTTTCTGGGTAATCCATGCCTACAAAACCAGTCAAGAATATTTAATAATGCTCCACAGAAGTCCTTACTTACGAAAGAACAAGGAATATATTCCTGGTAACTGCTTCTTCTTCAAGCAGCTAAACTTTGCCATTCCTACAAGTCCTGGTAAGCAGACACTCCAAGCAATTTAAAAGAGAATCATGACAAGGTTATAGAAAATACTTCATTTTCCTGCCAGGAATAAGCAAGTATTTGAGGTGGATACTACTCATGTGTATCTTGTAATAATTTTATGACAAGATAATTAGACGAAACTATAACCAACAAGCAATCATTAAAGAAGTCCAAACTCAATAACTGGTTTGCACTAGCACTTAAACAACACTGGAATGTACATGAGGAAGCCACTTCGCCCTACAAATGTGTATGTTTAGGATCTTACCAGAGAAGGCAATACAAGTGAAAAAGCTTTCGCCCCTGTAACTTACATTTAATAGATACAGATAATTTCCTGGCATGAAAAAGAAGAGCACAATCAAGGACTAATCAGATTGCATTATTTTCACTACAATCACAGAAATTATTAAATATGGACTTTTGACTAACTGGGCAGTTAAAGTGGAATAATTACATAAGATTTGCAAACATTGCATCATTTGTTCAGGCAGTTCACTACGAGCTCGGAGAATCAATTCACAAGAAATGTTACATCAAGAAAAACCATCTGTCTTACTCTTAGCCAAAAATCAGGTCCTCTTCCGCTTAAGGGTCTTCATCTGTTTCAGTAGATGAGAAACTACTTCCTTGAACGACGCCTTTCTCCCCTCCCTGAAGTTCCAAAGTTCTGAAACAACAAACCTCCTGCTTGCATTGTACTCATTCATCTCCATGATGGTGGTTGTGACAGCCCTGTATACTTCCTCACCAAACTCGTTTCTAAGGCCTCTCAGCTTCTCATCGTCTTCATTTATTGTCTCCTGCAAATCAACGACCATATGCAGGCATAAAATATACTAGTATATATTTTTTTGTCACGAAAACAAACAGAGTTAAGCCACTGATTATCTAAAATATGGAAATCAAAACTGATTTTCCAAGGTTCGACAACATTTGGACTAATTTTTTACATTGGTATTTGAAATGCAGATGAAGTTGTATTAATCAGTCCACACTCTCTTTGGGTTCCCTGAAGTTTGCAGTTGTCTTAACAGCTAAATTCAAAGATCTTTCGTTCTTTAATGTTTTAGTGAGACAAGGATAATGGCATAATACATGCAACTACATTTATTAGTTAAGTACACACAGCCAAACCATCTGTCTTACTCTTAGCCACAAAATCTAGGATTGTATCCCCACTAAAACACATAGTTTACTGGATAGTGGTGGTATGGAATTATGCATCCTCCATGGTATGGATCACATTTAGTTAATGAGAACTACAAAAGTACAAATTCACTCACTTATGGAAAACTAAGCATCCAAATTCAAATCAGAATAAAGCTTCTGAGCTATCAACCTCAACTCAAGTGAATCACTCAATCACAAAATAAACAAGAAATTAGAGAAATCCCAATCCCCAAGTCCTATTTCAGTAGTATAGGGTTTTTCATAAAAATTTCAAAATAGTTACTAATAAAAGGGAAATCAAGACTCTAACCTTAATTTCGTCCTCCATGTGGAACAAACTAAACTCTTATGAGAAATTTCATCGATCAGTTAACATGCATGTTAATTTCTCATAGTGACAATTATATTACTCAACTAATTTCAAATAATTTCTTCAAATACAAACGAAACCACCAAGCAATACAACATACTTCAGATATAAAAAGAAAAACCCATTCAAATGATCAACTAAAAAAATGATAATTATGTGATTATTATGGACTTACCTAAGATTGGACGTCAATTCATAAATTTTCCATCAGAATTGCCGGAATCATATTATTAGGGTGTAAGCAAACCAACTGAGTAAAGGGTTTTAACCGAGACCTTGAAAGATGAACATGAATTCGAGAAGAGTAAGGTCTAGGGTTAGCACTAGGAAAGAATTGGGTTTATGTGACTCTGTGTTCGATTTGAGGATGAATAAGAAAGACGAAAAGGCCAGTTTCCATTATATACCTAATATGTTTTAAAATAACAAAAAAAAGGCAGAAGGAAAAAACAATACAAGGGTTATTTTGTCTTTTCATTATTAGACGGGTAGGCGGGTAGGGTAGGATAATTTCTATCATTACCCGTCACCCTACCCATTTAACGGCGGGTAAGAAATATCTAACCGTCACCCTACCCGCCAAATAGTGGGTAGAGTAGGATACGGTTAAAACACTCGCAGGCAGGGTAGGATTGGCGGGTATGTGTACGGTATGTGCACCCCTGGTTTTGATGCTTCTTATGAGATTGTTCTTCATGGGTTGATATTACTCGACAAATTCGATAGGAATTTGGTCTGTGAGCTAATTACAAGGCTTTGTTATCAAGCTGGTTTTGAATTTTTGGATTCACTTGTTCTTATGTTTTGTAAATGAGGCTGAAATTAGTGATGATAGGAAGTTGTTTGTTAAAATGGCTGAGAGTGTAGCTTGTAATTTCAGAGGTGGGAGAGAGGATTTTCTCGTGCAACCTTAAAAAGTGTAAGATAAGTAACAAGTTACTAATACATGAATGTCTCTTCATGGTCATGAATTCTTCTCGTTGGATATATGATCCTGGCAAAGTGTTCGTATTCAGTGTTCTTAAAGGGTGTATTTCTTTTGCTGCCACTTCTAAATTTGGTGTTGATACAATTACATCCTGTGAGCTGGTTTTTGTTGGGTCATTTATAATAGATAATTTCAACTAGGAACTTGTGTATGAACTGGTTTTACGACATGGGTAACAATTAATATTGTCGTTTAAGAATTTGTTTGTTCTTGTATTGGTCAACAAGAGTCTGAATGGTGATGCTTGGAATCAGTTCAATAAAATGCTCTAGAGGAATAACTGGAGTACTATGCTACTTGTGTGGAAGGTATTACTCTGCACCTTGTTTCTATTCGATTTAAGGAATACAGCGATTGTTTGTATGTATGTATGGATTTTCGTTACAATTATCAGATTACCTAGCTGTAGAACTCATGGTACTAATGGGGATGAAAATCAATTGTTGTTGCAACTTAGGAGTGGATTTTATGTGAAGAGAGACAGAAAGAGAGAAGCATATTTGTGTTATTACTGCTCTGAAGTTTTCAATCTGTGGTTTAAATGTGTACAACATACATTTGATACTTAATATATCCTATATCACGGGGTCTGTCGAGTGCACCTTAGTACTTCTGTTTATCACCTGTTGTTCCCATGGGCTACGGATGATGATGGTTTTATGAGGTTTAAGTCAGTAAGAGGTTCTACCAAGTTGGATTTCCTTGCACAGATAAGTGGAACTCATGACTTGCTTGTGGTATTTCAGATTCTTAAAATGCTGTTGTGGGTAGGATACTTGCGGTGGAAGTTCAGATGGGTTCCACCTGGTTTGTGTAGTGTGCGAAATGTTTGATGGGTTGATAACAATTACATCTCAGTGTTGTGTTCAGGGATTAAATGGGATAGTGTATCCTGTGATTCAGTTGTCACTCAGTTCCTAAAGGAGTATGAGGTGGAGATGGCCAAGGAAGGGTTTGATATAATGCATAATACTAATGTGTGGAGTTTTTATATAGAAGCATATTTCTTACTTTTGCAGCTCACCGATGGGTTACCTATGGAAGTAAAATGTGTTCATATTCTATCAACAAGGATTCGTCCTAACGCAAAAGAGGAAATTTTTCTTTTCCAGCTGAAGCATGTGTTGCCTGAGGCGCTTTTGGTTTGTCAGTTTGAGTCTTGGAGTGTTGATTTTATCTGATTTCTTCAAGAAGTTTTTAAGCCAGCAACTGAATGGTTTAGCCAAGTGATTAAAGTATTCAATTCATATGTTATTTTGGTTAGACTCCATGACTACTCTATAGGGATTATTCTCGCAGTTGGAAGCTGTTTTCGATTTCAAAGGATGGGCTTCTTGTTATCAAGTTCATGGGTTACATCTGCGGCTATTAACGAAGAAGAAATGAAGAAATATCTTCATTCTTCCACAGCTGATCTCCGTTCCTTGTATTTTGTTCAACACAAACCTTCTCGCTGTCAGAATAGGCTGTGTGTGGGGTATCGAACGATAATACAACTTGTACTCACGGATGATCCAACTGTGTCAAAATTAGTGGACTTCTTAAGATGGAAGTACAAATTGTATTTTATGTGTCTGGAGGGTTCGTCAAATGTGAGTTGGACCATTTTAGTTCTCCTTTGGATGATAACAACTCAGCTCATACTCAGGGTAATTCAATTCTTACAGGTGTGGCTGGTGGTGGGATACCTGAGGTGGAAATGTAGGTTGATTTTAACTGGTTTATGGAGTTTGATTGGTGACGTGGAAATCGGTGAAAGAGGAATAGAGTGTTGCAGTGGTAGCCGGGCTCTTACTAGAATGTTATTTGATCGGGAAGATTGTTAGGAATTGATTATCGGTTGGTCCGTATTATTGCAGGTAGTAATGCAGTAGATGCAACTACAGTTTTTGTGAAGATTCCTCAAAACTGTCATGAATATTCTAAGCCATTTATTGCTGAGATAGCAAGGTTGATGGTTATTTTGCAGTTACTGGTTGTACTTTTTCGGAGTTACATAATAACAAGCCTTCCGGGTGACAATCTAGCAGACCATCAGGATCTTAGTAAGACTGTGTCCACAAGTGATCTCATACAACATCAGAGATATCTCCTGTCAGAAGAATCAACAACAGATGCCAAAGGTGCTGACAGTGCTTATAAAGAGAAGTCAGAAGAAGATATATATTGGGGATTTTAATAAAGTGTCACACTTCCAATTTGCAGTTTAAGAAAATGCCACCGTTTTTTTCGGAGTTTATTTAATGCCACACGTTTGACCTTTTCCATCCAAAAAAACTGTTGCCATCAGTTAGTGCATAGGTGGCATTTATCCAGCTTAGTAAAAGACATATACACCCTCAAATCTGTCACCAACTCGCCATGTCCAGTTCAACAGCATCATACCCATCCGTAATCCATCACCGATTCCTCCTTGTTCTTGGGTTCACTGCACCTGCAACATCCACCAGTAAAACTCTCCAGCATCAACACTGTCATGTCACCTGTCCTAGCATTCATCTAAGTCACCAAATACCCATGGAACTCTGTAGCAACACTTCAGTTCCATGGCAATTCATCACCAACCATCGCAGTTATTTTCTCTTGCTTCATCTCAAGAGCCTGCAGCAACTCGCTGCAGCTCCTGTGACATTAACCAAGCACAAACCACCTTGTATACAGGCTCAGCTGGTAGAAACTGAGCTTGAAGAGGTGAAGAAAAAACCATTTAGGACTTTTATCGAACACCTAATGTGCCATTCTCGTCTTGGTGTAACATTGAAATTTCTAGCGCTTCTAAACTCACCGAAACACCTGCAAATTCAATTCACAACAAACCCATTGAATCTAATCCCATGACAGTTCTACCATTTTACAGCCATATATCCCCTGGAAAACCATCTTCAGTTTCATTCAACACCTATCAGAAAAAATGTCACCAAACCCATGGAACCAACATCATACATCTCCATTACCACCAACGAGTTCAGTTTCTGCAACTCCTTCTTCAACCTGCCATCACCTGCAACCATGGCCCAAGCCATGACATCACCACCAGTATCAGCCACCAATACTGCTTCATCACTGTTCTTGCTTCATCACAAAATTCTAACCAATTCTCGATTTGATTCAAACCCACAATCATCACAGCATCCATCAGATCAATATCTTGATCTCTGTCGGCAAATCAAACCCAATGTTCAATTTATTCTCAATTATCCACGACTGTAGCTCAGTTCAATTTCATCATTGTACCCTATCAATTCTTCTTCATCTTCCATTTCTAGAGATCGACAACAACATCAACTCCAAATGTTCATCTGAATCACCAAGAACACCTCCAATTTTAAAACAAATCCTCAATTTGAACCTTCACAATCTCAACAGATCTAATTCTCATACCCATCTTCATTTTCTACTCGATTTCATCTCTCAATTTCTCTGTTTTTTTCTCGACCTAGTTCTCGGCAATAATAGCAGCAGCTGCTGCTTTTCTCCTCTCTCAGATTCTTTGTTCTGCTTTCTCCTAATTAGCGATTCACAAGTCTTTAAGGATTGTGAAGGGTAAATAGGGAATGATAACATATTTTCTTTACTTGTTCAATGCATATAGACCGGTTTGGTAGGCCCTGACGGAATATTTAACGGTTGTGGCATTTAATTAACTCTGAAAAAAACGGTGGCATTTTCTTGAATCGGGATTTGCAAGTGTGGCAGTTTGTTAAAAATCCCATATATATTCACCACACGATATTTATGCTTTCTATTATCAAGGAGAGGACATGGATTCATGTCGCACATACCAAGACTATCATTGTTGGGCCTCGATTGCTGGGCCTGAAAATGCGGTGCTTAGGGCCTCATATCGCTACTTACTAGTTGTTTCAGTTTCTGCTCTTCTCATGCATCTCTCCAGCACTCAAGCTAACAGGGGTGTATTGGAATATGATTTAGATAGATATCTGACAATCCTAAAAACTCTTAGGTATTCAATTAGGATATGTCAGGATTCATTAAATATTCGAGGTATTCAATTAGGATATGTCAGGAATCATTAAATATCCTAGGTATTCAATTTGTTTAATACTTTTTAGGATAATTGAGGAGAAGGATATATAAGGATTGTTATGGATATTTGTCGACAAAATATGCATATGATTATCTCATTATAATCTCAACCCAAACTACAAGAGTTACATGGATTGTTGTGGACAATTTTTTTTTCTTTGTTTTTATCACATCATTATATGTTTTTACCCCACCACCATACACCACCAACCAACACCAGCACCACCATCGCCACCAACCACCAACAACCACCCACCACCACCACTACTACTAACCACCACCATGACACACCACCAACAACAACCACCACTGTCGACCATCGTCACCGACCACCACCACCAACAACTACCACCGCCACCAACACATATATCACACACCACCACCCATCACCTCAATTTTATTGATGGGTTTTTATTCAAAAGGGAACACACGATCTTCAGTTTTTATAAATTTAATCCATTATAATCCAAAATTATATATCTATAAGAATATATAAGATTCTTTTAAGAAACCTTATAAATCCACTTGATTCAGTTAAACTAGTATCTGTTTTTATCCATATAAATCCTGATCAAATATATCCCTGTAACTCTTTAACTCATATCCTTGAGGACAAGGATAATTTAAAGGGGTGGGTGTTCGTCATGTCCCATTCTTATAAGGCACCCATGTATAAAGGCAGCCAGGGTGTAGTTAGTAAGTTTAGCATATGCGTATGGCACATGTGCCATTATTCTACCCTAATAAGTATTGAGTCTGTAATTCCTTGGGAAGCTATCGAATGAATATTGTCCTGTGAGTTTATCTCTTCCGCCTCTTTGAGGTTTTATCCCAATCTCTACAGTGTAGATTCCCTGGGATTGAACCCTGATCATCCTATTGTCATGTAGATCACTACAGTTTTGTTAAATTTACAAAGGCAAAAAACAATCAGCAAACAAACCTTAACTCTGCTATTCTTCTCTGCCGATCAATCCTCAAACAAGGCCAAGAGGTGAGAATTCAAATCATGATGAAATTTGGTGGAAAGTGGATCAAATAAGGTGACTGTTGAAATACTTTTGTAACACGAAAATCATTAGTTTTTGGAGATTAATTTCATCTCCATAAATTTGGGTTAAAATTCATATGGCCACAATTAACCAGCACCAGATTTGGGTTAAAATTCATCAATGACGGCTATAATTTCTTCCATCAAGAACACTCATTACCTTAATTCAAAGGCAAATGCAGTTGATGTCGCTAGTTCTAGAAGAGAGGCGTGAATTCAAACAACTAAGAGATAAGAAGAAGTTTTATAATAGGTGCTTCTGTTAACCACTTCCATTAGCATCAAACATGGAATCTCAGATTGATAAGCAGTTTCTTAAAGACATTTGAAACGATGCCCAGATCCCCTTTTTCTGATGAAACACCACCAGTCTGCTTAAGATATGTATTTGACTAAAGGTATAACAGAACATTGGATTATATGTTATCGATATCGGAATTTATCGTAACGGAAACTGGCTCAGGCGGTTCCATTACAATAACCCTAAAAGTTCCGTTAATTTTTCCATTTCCGACATCTGATAGCCGTTACAACGGAAAATATCCTATAGGATTTCATATTCTTGGAAATGGCTATCGGATATCGACTATCCGTTGACAACCCTAGGAGAAAAATTCTTGTAAAATCCCACTTAATAATTTAATATATCTATAGTCATTTCCTAGTAAAAAAAGTATCTTTCACCTGAACCAGAACTCGGAGATGAAAGAAAACATATCCATGAATCTGCCAAACGTTCAAAAGTACATGGGGTCAGAAATATAAAATTAAATTATTTTCACAGATGGTTGATATTGTTAAGTACACGATCTTTCCATAGGCTCTTCTGCTTGAAGAATTTTCGGCATCGACAACTGAGTAAATCTGCAGGGTTTCTACGTTAAGCGTCAGTAATTAAATTTTTATTATTGCTTAGTGTAGTTTTATAGTTTTTGGTTTAATTCTCTTGTTCCTTTTTTTTTTCTTGTGCATCTCGCCTTGGGTAGCACTTCCTTTATACTCATTTATATATATGTAAGTATTCTTTTTCTTAGCAGTGAGAAATAATTGACAGACTCGAACAAAGTTCCTTCCCAATTGGTTATAATGCATTCTCACTTGATATATGGGTCAATTTTGCCTGGTCACTCACCTAATCTATGGCCTTCCATCGGGTTCCGGTTCATTATTCCATTACCTAAACCTTGATGGTTATTTCATCCCTAAAGGATTAGGTTTCCGTCGACATTCCAATAAATATAGCCGGCTACTCAATTATCAACTCAGAGCAAGTTCAGTGGGGTAGGAAAATTTGGAAATAGGAAATTTTTCTATTTCCACCAACAGTGGCAAGCTCAAAGCAAAAATAGGGTTGGAAAAAGCTTAAATTTCCGCATTTGCGCATCCCATCTAAAGTGAATCCAATCGGCTCAACTTTGTACGATCAAATTAGTCCTAGTTGCTCGATCTATCCTTGGACTAGCGATCAAGACCTCATTATTCTATTCACGACCTATATGTAATCAAGGATGAGATATAATATCTAGGAATCCTTCTTTAATACTAAACATTCATCAAGGTAATACATTCATTTAACCATTATAAGTCACAGACTATCACCAACCATAGAGTGACAGGTACACTTAGCTACCCCCAAGATTTCTAATATCGCCGAATAACAGGTACGCTTTGTTATCAGATTCTACCCTCCTGAACCACCTTGAGGTTCGCTTACAAGATTTAATTCAGTTGAATGCCTTAGAGTTTATGAATATCGGTTTGATCCTAGTAGTTAAACTCAGTACGGTCGGTTCATTTTCCAGTATTGTTTATGAATCTAGTATTGCTCCACAGAATCCCTCTACAAGGTCTCACATTTTTTACTTTTGTAAGGGTTATTCAACAATCACGGACATCCTAACCTGTTACTCGGAATAATTCAATCAATAAATCAGTTTAATAGGCCTGCAAAAATAATCAGTCAATCAGACATAAACATTCATCATACAAGAAAAAAAAAACGATAATCATAACAAGAAATCAAAAGAGATTCATATAATCGTTGTAGTTGGACTTTAGTTGACTTTGAAAACAACACTTTGATATTGTGGTTGAATAAAGTCAAACCCTCGTTGTGTAAAGACTTCCGTTGACTTAGACAACAACAATACTTATAACATTGTTTCCGTGGTAGATTTTTCTTGGCTTTTTGTGGGATTGAGAAATCTCATTGATCTTAGGGCTCCCATTCCCCTCTTCTCTCACCTAGAAAGTCTTATCTATTTCTGCCTCTTGTTACTCTTCTCTCCAAACTCTTCACATCGGAAATTTCACTCCAAGGAAAAAACCATTTTCTTTATTCATCTCTCCAATCTATCTGCTATATCACGAACAGATTTTTATCAATCAAAATCATTTCATTCTTCATCTCTCAAATCCATCTGCAATCTCACATAAACAACAGATCTTCATGAACAAAAAAAAATAACAGATCTCTAATCCGTCTACTTCATGTATTGGATAAAACTTGTTCTTCTTTAGTACTAGATGACTGCTACAGCAGTGCAGGGACGACCAAAGTCAGGGAGCCTGTTTTTGTGACGCAATTTGTTACAGATTTTGCAACAAAATTTGTAACAATGATTTTATAACATTTATAAGTGTTATATTTGTCTAACACTTATATTGTAACAATTTTGTAAAATATTTTGTAACATTTCAGTAACAGTTTTAAATCTGATGGCTGAATTTTGTTGGCAACCAACGATCAAGATTAAAATTAAAAGTTTAGGAGACGGTTTTTTGACCATTTTCATGCCTAATTATCCGTCAATCGGGTCGACTTCCAACCGTTTTCATTGCTCCTAACCATAGTCGGGGACGATACTCTCCGATTGTTGATTCAATTTCGAGAAAAAACGACCAATATACATTCAATTGGATCGATTAAAAATGAAAAGAAAGCATTGCAAGCGATGCATTTTTAGCTCCATATTGACAGTATAGAAGGGACTCCCTTCGGTCGTCCCGATTATCTAGATCCGTAAATTTAGAGAGAAAAAGGTATAATCACTTTCTCTCTTTGATATATATTGCTTAATGAGATTTAGGATTTTATTGTGTTTTTTTTTCTTTTTTTTGAGAAAGTTTTATTAAATAGTCTATACTTTGATTAATTTTTGGGGTTCTGGGTTTTGTTTACAGATTTGTGCTGATAATAGAAGGTGCTTCTTACGCAGGTAAAAGCTAATTTTGCTAGGCTTTTATGATTTGTAATATGGGTTTTATTTAGTAGTGAATTCTAATGAGTTTTTGTTTTCCCATCAACGATAGGGTTTCGTTTTTTTTTTTTCTGTTCATTGTCATAGACGGACAACCAAAGCTGATGGGGTTAAATGAATTTCTTCAGGTACCATTGCTGTTGTTACCTTCCGTTTTTGTGTTATTGTTGTCGTTTATATTTTGAATATTCGAGTGCCTAAGTTAAACTAAACTAACAAAAATATCTGTTAAGTTTGGTCCTTAAGAAAGTTGCTAAGTCAAGAGAATAACCAACTTATTTGCAGCTTTATATATGTTTCTATTACCTACATTTCATTGTCCTACACTTTTAAGGCTCACAGCTTAGTATATACATGGTTTCATATTTCAAGATATTGCCTTGTTTCAATATTTCTAAAGTAATGACTGTAATAAATTCTTATCGGTTACGGCTGTGCTTGAAGTTTGTAATAAAATCCTAATCAATCAGACCCTCTGACTTCCTTTAGTATCAAGTAGTTCTAGATAACTACCACGACACACATTCTTCAGGTACACGAAAGATGAAAATAGTTTCATTTCCAAAACAACAAAAAAAAGATAAACAAGCAATACAACTAAAGCTTTAAAGAGATGCAACTACTAAACAAAAACGGAGGAAGGACAACATACAGGTAACGCGTATTCAACTCTTCAAACCCTTCATTTCAGAAGTAGCTCAGAGTTATTTAACTGATCTTTTCAATTTAGGAGCTTCTTGCTCTTATGGTTTCACAAGCCTCCCCAAAAAGGACTTATTTTAAAGATTACCACCACCTGGTTCTAAGAACCTTTACTTCGGCTCATTCCATTTTGCTTCAGTAAGCTATAGTACTTCATTGGCTCCTGCTATACTTATTTTTTTTCGTCCTTAGGAATTAAAGGCTTAGTACACATTATCTGTTGATAGCAAATAGCCTAATATATTGACTTGAGTCACTATATACCGTTGGGTCTTTTTAGTTAGATATGTGTAAGTATGAGGACACATCCCAACATGTGGAAATATAAGATAGACTCCACCTTCTATCTGTGATCTCAGTTCCCTGTGTCCTTGTTGTTGTGGTGAATCTTCAGAACGGCTTAACTAAAGTCACAAACATTTTTGCAGGTTTTTGAGTACTAAATGAACCAAATGATTAATTTTAACAGCAGAGTGTAACCCACCAGCTCATTAAGTCCTTCAGTTATTTCCTTGATTTCCATCCAGCACAAGATTCTCTCCATAGAGCACATGGCACGAGTGACTACTAATGGTCATTCAAAGAATCATGGCTGCAGTGATGTACTTTGTGTGTCACTCTAAACTCTAATGTGTTCCCTCACTATGCATACCCACCGTAAATAACATGTGTTCACATGTCTTATATATAGCATCTACATGGCCCCACTTGTTACATTGTGTTTTCCTGTTTCATGAAAATTAAGGTTGTTTCTTGCTTTCTCCCTAGAGGTCAGGTTACTCAGGTTCTTGCCCCCCTCTAATTCCTGTTTCTTTTGACCTTTCCTTCAATAATAAAATCTCCATGGAGTTGGCTTATAGTAAGATAAAAATGATCATTAATGATGCATGTATCCCATATCAGGGGTGTGTGTTTCCATCACATTGCCATTTATGCCTCTCTTTTTTAATTTTCATTTTAACTCCTTAAATTTATGTTTATGTTTGTTGTAAATATGTTAGTGAAAAGGTTGAGCGCGCTGTTGCAAAAGATGGTCCTGCCAGCTTGGTCCTAAGGTTAGCAATCCATGACCGACTTTTTTAGCCAGTCATTGTGTTTAAGCTCAAAACTGTACTCCTTTAGCATATTCTTCCTTAAACTTGTTTTTACACATCTAATCTATAGGCTGAGAGCATTGTTCTAGACAATCGTGTAGAAATCCCAGGGTTTTTGTTAATGGGAAGTTTTTTTTTTTGATCGTGAAAGAGAGGTTTATTAAAGAAATAAGAATTGTTACAACCAGACTCCAAATAGAAAATTATAAGGGATACACCTTTCAATTGAAAGAGCAAAGAGATGAATCAGATGACCTAAGGAGATCGAAATAGTCCCTTACAAGCTGTAAGAAAACGAGGCCCAAGAGATAACCTCATTAAAGACCAAGGCCAATTATAATACTAGGATACCCGGATATGAACCCGTGTAAAGTAAAAAGCCCGACAAACATGAAACCCTAAGCAAAACAGTATCATTACCAAAACTTGCCGCCGCTGCCGCCATTTGCACCTCCACTGCATCACCAACCAAGATCTACCGTGATATGAATATCAACAGAACCAACACCCGATTAAGAACTGATGATGGAAGCCCTTTGCTACCAACACCATTGTTGGTTAAGAATTGAAAGGAAGAAAAATCCTGAATATCAATAGAATACCAGCACCATTACTGCCGATTAAGAACTGTGATGGAGCCTTTTCATCTTCAGAAACCAACACCATTGTTGGTTTAGAATTGAAAGTGAGAAATTACCCTTAATATCAGCAGAACCAGCACCATTAATGCCGATTAAAAACTGTGATGGAAACCTTTTCATCTTCAGAAACCAGTACACCATTGTTGGTTTAGAACTGAAAATGATAAATGGGTGTAGGGGATGTGTAAAAAATGTAGGGGATGGGTGCAGGAGATCTATGAGATGGGTAATAGCAATTGTTTGATGGAGATTATATTAATTAAGTTGAAATCTAGCAATTGGTTGCACATGGTTTTGATTGATGAAAATGATATAGAATTTCTATGATTATATGGATGATGAGGTAAAGAAATTGGTAGATTCACCATCAGTACCTCAAAGCTTCAAACTAAGATGAGATTGAGGTGAGATTGACAGAGGAAAAACAAAAGGAGATGTGGTAGGAGATCCATGGCTACCAACATAACCCTTTTCAACTGCCAAGAGAGACCCAATGACAAAAGTCACAAAACTACTAAAATTATAATTAAAGGAGACCCTTGCTCGGATCTAGGCTAATTAGATCCGAGCAGGCAAGGGGCGCCGGTGTTTTTCTCTCCGGTAGTTTGAGTGTTTTTAGAGAGGAGAGAGGGTAAGTTTTTCTCAGGGTTAATGGGAAGTCAAGAGTCTCAAAACTCATACTCAAAGGAAGCGAAAATGCAAAATCAGATAGGATCAAATCATTCCATACTGATATTATATCACTTCAGGTAACACAAGGTTTCTACATGTCTTAAATCACATCTGTTACTAGTTATAAGCTCAATTCTGAAGTAGTCCTGCAAACCATATTTCTCAAGTATTGTAATAGCTGAAGTCAGGCCAAATGCATGTATCTATGCTCCGACGGTTTCGAGGCCTTGGAAATCGTTTGGTAGATGTTGATCTTATAATTTTTCTTTTAGCAACTCATTTGTTCACAAATGGTTAAGAATATCAACTTGTCTGTTGCCATGACAGTTTTAAGTGCAAATAAAATATTAGTTCTAATAATGATGTTCATTTTATTCTCGTCTATATTTTTGAAAGTAACATGCGGTTCACAAGGACCAATATTTGACTGGTTGGTTCCTCCTGTTTTGTTAACTGTCTAGAATGGTGTTGTAGATTCGAATGATCAATGATGTATAGTTATTGTTTTATCTGTACATGGTCCACTAATCAATGATTATGCCGTGCAAAAGGTTAGTCTTTTTCCAACTCTTAAGTGTTTATTGACTATCTTTTCGTAAGACACATGTTGAATGGTGTTGCAACTTTTGTTAATACAGTTGAGAGATGCTCTACGTCTGGTAATTTTATCTTGTTATATATCATTCTCATATAGGAGCAGATGTATAATCATGTTTGTCATTCACAGTCTCTCTATTCTAAAGAAAGCTAACGAGTGTTGTCAACTGGTTGGATTGTTGTATTGTTAAAGATATCTCTGTATTTCTATACTAGACTAGTATATTTGCTGATCTTTAATGTCTTATATCCATTATATATTGAACTTTCCTTATGTTTGCTTGCTTGCAGAAGGAAATCCTTATGTAGCATACCTATGAATATTGGAACTGTACAGGCACGAAGGCAAATCTACATCTTACAATTCACGGCATAGAAGGAGAAGTTCTTGGTAAAATGTTACTGAAATTGTTGTTGAAAGTTTTAGGACTTGTATCACTTCTCTTTAAGAAACCTTAAGGGGATTTTAATAAAGTGCCACACTTTAAATTTGATGTTTAAGAAAGTGCCACCGTTTTTTTAAGAATTTATTTAATGCCACACATTTGATCTTTTCCATCCCGTTTTTTTGAGAAAACGGTTAACTGTCGTTAGTACCTACGTGGCAGTAAATCAGCCCTAGTAAAAGACATTTAACCCCCCAAACCATCTAACTGGGACTGATTCAAATCGACCTAATAGTGTGACTCATTGTCTGAGTTTGGACCAACACGGATTCAAGCTTAGACCAACACCGATTCAAGCCTCCATTGCAGCATCAAATTCATTCCTGCAATTTAACATCCACGCAAGCCTTGACCACCGCGGATTCAAGTCTAGACCAACAAGGATTCAAGCCTCCATTGCACCATCAAATTCATTTTGTATCTTCATAACCAACAACACCACTCCCTTAAAAACAGCAGCGACAAGTTCTCATTTAGAATTATTTTCACGACTTGAAATCTCTGTCCAAAACTCTACTGAATTCCAAAACCCTTGTAGTCTACTTCATCCACTCCAGAAATACATCCAGCCATGGCAGTCAACAGGCAGCCGCAACGAGAACTCGATTGTTGATTTTCGAGTGAAGAAGGTGGTTCAAGCAATTCAGCAAACACCTACATGCGTTCTGCTGGTGGCATATCAAATTCACATAAAACCGATTTATTCACTCTATCATGTCTTCAATCTAACACGGCTCCAAAGATGGGATCATTTCTATTCAATTAATCATACACTTAGATTTTAGCAAACTGCAAGGCATCAGTAGGATAGACGAATGCTGGTGGTTGAGCAAACATACATCCGTTTCGTTTTTAGAACCCACTTTGTTTGAACTTGAATCAACATCAGCAGCATATCTACTAGATCTACTTGATTCCATTACTACCGACATTTTGATTTGTTTGTTCAACTAAATTTTACTTAGAGAAGTTCTTATGCTAGTTTGTCTCGAACAACAATTCCCGTAATTATTCTTTCAACAACAAACTTATTGTCAAATCACTGACCCATAGAAAAAAAAACCATCTCGTCACTGTTCTTGCTTCATCACCAGACCCTAACCAACTCTCAATTTGGTTCAAAACCACAATCATCACAGCATCCATCGTATTAATATCTTGATCTCTGTAGGAAAATCAAACCCAATGTTCAATTCATTCTCGATCATCCACGGCTGTAAGTCAGTTCAATCTCATCACCATACCCCATCAATTCTTCTTCATCTTCCATTTTTATAGATCGACAACAACATCAACTCCATATCTTCATCTGAATCACCAAGAACACCTCCAATTTCATAAGAAATCCCTAACAAATTTGATTCTCACACATCTTCAATTTTTGCTCGATTTCCATCTCTTAATTTATCTGTCTTTTTCTCGATATAGTTTCTCGGCAATAACAGCAGCAGCTGCTTTTCTCCTCTCTTTCGACTTGTTTGGTTCACCGTTAAAACCTAAGTGAATAGCGGTATGGACATGAATGGATCGGATTTCATTTTTATGTTTTTTTTCTAGGGTTGAAACTCTTTCAAGGATCGTAAAGGGTAAACAGGTAATGATGCACTAATTCTCTTGACTGGTTCTACGATTGTAGACCAGTTTGGTGGACCTAACGGAATATATAACTGTTGTGGCACTTTATTAATTTTCAGAAAAACGGTGGCAGTTTATTAAACCTGAAATTTGAAGTGTGGTATTTTATTAAAATTCCCATACCTTAATAATTGCGAGTTGAATCCGTTTTTCTTTAATGATTTTGGAGTAAATTTATGAGTACAGTTCAATGTAATGCAGCTGTCATTTGATACGAAATTTGAATTTTAGTATTTTAATATTAATTTTCATTTTCATTTGAATTTGAGAATTTTAGTTATTCACCTTAGCGTAGTTTGATTGTTTTTGGTTTGCTTCTCCTGTTCTTTTTTTTTTCCTTGCGCATCCCACCTTGTATAGAACTTTTTTTTCATAGGGCTTTTTACTCCTTTTTATATGAATGTATTCTTATTTGATATGTGGATTCATTTTGCTTGTTCACTCACCTAATCTATGGCATTCTTTCAGATTCAGGTTCATTATTTCCGCTTACCTAGACCTTGAGGGTTATTTCATCCCTAAAGGATAAGGTTTCCGTCGGCATTCCAACAAATATAACACGCTACTCAACTATCAACTCCTAAGAGCAAGTTTTGTGGGGTGGGAAAATTTGCAAATAGGAAATTTTCCTATTTCCACCCAATAATGGGAAGCTCTAATACAAAAAAAAAAAAACAGGGTTGGAAAAAGCTTAAATTTTGCCATTTGCGCATCCTATGACAATTGAAGCCAATCGACTCAACTTGGGACGATCAAATTAATTCTAGATTCTCGGCCAAGCCTTGGACGAGTGACCAATACCTAATTATTCTATTCACTACCTATATTTTATCAAGGCTGAGATATATGATCGAGAAATCCTTCTTTAATACTAAACATTCATCAAAGTAATATATTCATTTAGAACCATAGAGTGACAGATACACTTAGCTACCCCCAAGATTCCTAAATGTTACCGGATGACATGTACGTTTAGTTATTCGATTCTACCCGTCTGAACCACCTTGAGGTTCGCTTACAAGATGTAATTCAGTCGAATGCCTTAGAATTTATGAATCTAGGTTTGATCTTAGTAGTTAAACTCAGTACAGTCGGTTCATTTTCTAGTATTGTTTGTGAATCTAGTATTTCTCCACAGAATCCCTCTACAAGGTCTCATATTTTCTACTTGTGTAAGGGTTATTCAACAATCACGGATATCCTAACCTGTTACTCGCAATATATCAACCAATAAATCAGTTTGTAGGCCTGTAAAAATAATCAATCAATCAAACCTAAACATTCATCATACTAGAGACAAACGATAATCATATGAAGAAATCAAAATAGATTCATATATTATAACAAATCATGTTTAGAACTTATCATTCATCCTTAATCAAATAGGAGTTTAGCTACTCATGAATTTAGTAAAATCGATGATATACATATGAGATACTCGAAGATAAATATATACGATGACGGAAGAAATCCAAAACCCTAGCGTCCTTTCCTTGTCTTCTAGTCTCCACTTCGGATCTTCATAAAACGTGTGTATGGATCTCCTTGAAAAGCCTTTGGAAATCTCCTTAAGTATCCCTAAAAATCTTAGGGTTTGTGAATACTTCAGAACTAGGTTTCTTTAATTTGGAAAGTTTTCACAACCGTTTGGAGTGGGGGATCGGTCCTGCAATAGATCCCCATAAGGGATCAGTTTTGCTAGAGATCCTAATAAATCCCCAAACTGTTTTGCTCATAAAACCCTCATACGAACTCGGGACGACCTCATTATTTTTACGTTCTCTTTGTATCTTCATTCTATATGACAAAGACTTGAATGGTAACTACTGAATTTAGTTGAGTTATTCATGTACTTTTGTCCATACTCGCGTTTATGTCCGGTTCAGCATTTTATTCGCTTCCTTTGAATGATTTTACTTTAGTAAGACAAACAAACTAAAATAAAAGTAAAAAATACAAACATGGAATTGATGAACAAAAGCATAGTATATTTTGCAATTACCAATAGGTAAGAGCATTTTCATCCAATCCGGTTGTAGCATTATTCAGACAATTAAAAAATTGCCAGTTGGTGCCTATGAACTGGTGTACACCTTATAGCCACAAATATTTTATCGACGTCTTCCTTCCACTTGTCAACTACCGGTGGACTAGTGGATGTGGATCGATTGAACCTTCAAATTGAGGTGGTTTCAGCATCACAAACTTCTCTTATAAGTTCAACCATATTTCTTGGTCTCTAACACCTTGTTGACCAATGATAAAGAAATTAGGTGACCCGAGTTGGAAACTTCCCATTGCCAAATTCTTATCGATCAAAATGGTAATAATTAGAGCAGTCTAAGGGTACATTAATTATATGCCCCTAGTTTTGATATCCAACAAATATATTCTTATACAACAATAAATATACCTCTATCATTTAAACCGTATCCATTTAAAAATAGATTACCTTAATACGCTCACTCATATAATATATTTTTTTATTTCAAAATACAACAATTTTTTTATACCACTTCATCGTCGCCGCCACCATTTTACCACCACCAGCACCACCAACTATCCACCACCACCACCAACATTCAAATATCATTCCACAATCACCGCTCATTCCACCACCACCTACCAACCGCCACCACCACTAATGTTCCACCACCACGCCGCCACCACCACTACGCCGCCACCACCACCAATCCACCACCGCCCGCCACCGCCATCAGTCCACCACCGCCACCAGTCCACCACCGTCGCCGGTGGCGTCAACAACTGAAGTTGATCCCCAAAGCAAAAATCAGAAAATAAGAAAGAAAAAAATAATATGGCTTCAACAACCGAAGTTGATTCCAAAATATGGTGTCAACAGCCGAAGTTGATTCCCAACACAAAAATCAAAAACAACGTAGGTGATCCCAAAACAAAAATCAGAAAATTAGACAAAAAAAATCAAAAAATTAGAAAAAAAAAATATGGCGTCAAACAATCGAAATTGATCCCAAAATCAAGAGTTTGGACCAAAGTATGAAAACCCCCATAAATGGAGATGAGTTTTAAAACGAAGGTCTTATTTGGGCCAAAGTATGAAAACCCTCCATAAATGGAGGTCGAACAATGACCTCCACGTAGAACTTTTTTAACTTATTATCGGAGATGCTTTTAGTCTCCAACACCTTGTGGACCAATGGTAAAGTAATTAGGTGATATCAGTGACCGGAGTTCGAAACTTGCCATCGATAAATTCTTTACCGATCAAAATGGTAATAACTAGAACAGTCTAATACACTAGTCATTAGTGGTTTAGCTAGGACTAAGCGGCTAACCCTTAACCTCTCATCGACCATATGCCACCGAGCTAAAGTTAAACTCAGCGGCCAATGCTCAGCCGCTTGGTTTTATCTTGGCCGTGATTTTCTAACTCTCATTCCCAGATTACCTATTTGTGATTCTTCCTATTTTAGCCCCAAAATTCTTTACCTCCAAGAAAATACAAATATGGAATATAGTGCTCATTTTTCCGGTAATAATATGAGTATCAACAATCAAGGGCTTTATGTGTATCTTTTTCATCTCGTCATCTTATGATCATCTTTACCAGAAGAGTAATCTCCAGAATTTCCCTATCAACAAACCGTCCATTTCATGTACCTTCAATCGTAATCAAAACTCTCAGAACTCATTTTTCTGGTAATGACAAAACTTTTCTTGAATTAAAAGTATGTAATCGCTGCAAGTCTGGTAATATCAACAAACTTGATGATGCATTACTTTATTTTGATAGAATGTTTACATTGAAAACCATTCCTTCAATTGATACATTTAATCATCTATTATCTTCAATAAGTAAAATAAGATGTCATTCTTCTGTGTTTCAGTTGTATCAGAGGATGAAACTGATTGGAATCCAACCTTGTGTTATCACATTGAACATCTTAATCAATTCTTGTTGTCATCTAGGTCGAATTGATTATGGGTTTTGTTTGTTTGGAGAGATTTTGAAGAGAGGGTTTCATCCTGATATTATTAGTTTTACTTCTCTGATCAAAGGTCTCTGTTTAGAAGGGAAGGTTCAGGGTGCGTTTCAACTGTTTGATAAAATGACCGAATGTGGTATTCAACCTGATGGGGTTATATGTGGGACTGTAATTACTGGGCTTTGTAGGATTGGTGAAGTTGGTCCTGCTCTTGAATTGCATGGAAACATGGACAAGTTGAATATAAAACGTAATGGTGTTTCTTATGGTGTTATTATAGATACTCTATGCAAAAGAGGGTCAGTGGATCAGGCTTTGAATGTTTTTTCAGAAATGACGAATGATCCGAAAATTGTCCCGAATGTGACTGCTTATAATTCTTTGATTAATGGACTTTGCAAAACAGGTCGATTACGCGAGGCTATAGGAATCTTTGATTACATGTCTGGTCGAGGAATTTCTGTGGATGCCTACACTTATAGTTCTCTGATTCATGGTTTTTGCCAATGTGGGCAGTGGAAAGAAGCAAAAAGATATTTTGATGATATGGTGGAAAGAGGGATCTCTCCTACAGTAGTTACATATAGTATCCTAATAAACTATCTGTCAAAAGTAGGGAAGATGGGAGAAGCTGGGGAGTTATTCGAGGAGATGATTAAGCTAGGCAAGGAACCTAATGTAATTACTTATAACTCGATGATAGATGGTCTGTGTTTGACAGGTAGGTTAGATGAGGCGCAAAGGTTGTTTGATCCAATGGTGGATAAGGGCCTTAAACATAATGAACACATTTTTTGTGTGTTGATTAAAGGGTATTGCAAGAACTTTAGGTTGGATGATGCTCTTGACCTCTTTAAGAAAATGAAGCAAGAAGGATTAAAACAAACACAAGTTACTTACACTACACTTGTGGATGGACTATGTCGGGGTGGGAGAGTTAAAGCTGCACGGAGCCTATTGATCGAGATGCTATCAATTGGTGTTTATGCAGACATAGTTACATATGGTGCCATGTTGGATGGTCTTTTCAAGAATGGACATACTGATGAGGCGATAGAATTGTTTCAGTCTATAGAAGGTAAGGGGTTTAAATTTAATATTCAGATTTATAATATAGTCATTGATGGGTTGTGCAAGGCTGCAAAATTTGAAAGTGCAAGGGAACTATTTTTCAAAATCTCAAACAAAGGATTAGCTCCTGACGTTGTAACATATAACATAATGATCAATGGAATGTGCAAAGAAGGTTTGTTATTTGAGGCCGAAAATTTGCTGTTTGAAATGGAAAAGAATGGTTGCAGACCAGATGCTATTACGTTTAGTACTATTGTTACGGGTTATCTTGAAGGAGGAAATGTTGAGAAAGCTACTGAGTTTCTTCAAATAATGCGGGAACGGAACTTTCACCACCCTGTTGACTAATTCTCTAACACGAATTCACTGTAAAACCTTCTTGTTTGTATGAACGCTCTATCATATTGTGATCCAAATTATACTGTCTGGGAGTTGCTGTTCTCGTAGAATTGGTGCATAGAATTCTTGTCGAGCTCTGCACCTGTCAGTTTCAGAGAACTGGTGAGTAATACAATATGTGATGTATATAGTGTTCATCTGTGCATTGTTCCACACCTTCATCAATTATTGAACTCTAACTTTGATGTTTTTAACTATAATCATGTGTCTGCACCTTTGCAGTAATGAGATGCCATTTGAGATTCGTCCATCTGCCGTATTCCTTTTGTTGGAAAATTAACACTAAACAGGGTGAAGAAAGGAATGTTGTATTAGGGTTTAAGGCTCTAATAATAATAATAAATACTTTTCGACAATTATTCGACCCTTCCCAATAAGATTGGCGAGTACAAATAGGTCAATGAATATTGTCGTCAGGATACTTGAAGCCCCACAACAATGTTGGATTCAAAGCTTGTATAACCTTGACCCAACCAAGAACATACTAGTTTTGTTTCTGATGATGCTTGTAAGAGAGAAAACAAAGAGAGTTGAGATGTTATTCTTATTTGAATGGAAAAAGTCATCACTACTTATAGGGGACTCATGCCTATTGGAGATGTCTCTTCATTTCCAAAAGACACATAAGGTGTCTAATGGGAATGGTTGCGTCTTTTGTGAACCATCACACCCATTAGAGGTGACTCTTGATCTCCAACTAACATCCATTGTGTCTATTCAACACAGACTCCCCAGTCGTAGCGGAAAACTAAAAAACATAAATCATTTTATTTTCTAAGATATTGAAAATATCCAACACCTTTCCCCGGAAAATATGGTTAAATAATTGTAAACCTTTAGATGACAACTTGTATCTATAATGTATCTATAACAACTGAGAAAATGCAACAGTAACAAGTTTTTTGTTCTTATCGGTCTCCAGAGTAGGTTATAGCTTTTCGAAGGTACAGAATCATGAAATCAGGTGTGGAATCTGATATGTATTCATGAATTTTAATCCTGCATGCATGTATGCATTATATTGATATTTCTATCATAAAGTTGGGGTATCTAAAGTGGATAACTAGATGATGTGGTGCAATTTGCTTCAGTTTTAAGATCTTAAGTAGTATGTTTGTTCTTTTTTCCTTCCATGCTTCTACTCTAGTGTGTTCTGTTTTTAGATGACCATGGCATTTTTGTTTGCTAGGTGTCGATGTGAAGGAGAACCGACTGTCTTTCTATCTTCTGACAAAGGTGTGGGAGGTGGAGCCAGTTCCACGCACATCAAGATGAGCAAGAATGTGGGTAGTTTTCTTCTTTGCATGTTGTCAACTCTCTAAATTATTCACCTTCTGGAATTTTCACCGTATATGTCATGTTTCCAAGGACTTCTTTTTTGTCCTGAAGCAGTTCTGTTGTTGCTCACAATTTTTGCATCACATCAGTCCTCTCCTGGGCATGAGGTTGGTAGCTCTCCCAGTTGCCCTCCTAAAGCATTTTTCTCATCTTCTTTCTAAGTCAATACTTAGATTTGAGTTTTGGTTACTTGGACCTACACATCCTTATGCTATAAGTGATGCATCTTGAGTATTTATCTCCTTGTGGTTCTCTCGACCTGCTAAGACTACACCGGATTCCCTGAGTGCTCTATCGATTACTTGGTGGGTGTCCTTGACTACTCCGGGTAATGTTTCAATTAAAGATTACAGTGATTTTCGATAACCTGGTGGCTGTTTTATTAATCATTGTGGGAAGTCCTTTATGCTCAGGTATTACTTGTCAGTGTAGGAACACCATCTCTAACTTATTGCTATTTATGCTTCCAGTTATGCTGTTTCCAGGCTTCGTACAGTTATTTGGCAAGTGCTTATTTTTCCTTACGTAATGGATCACACAGTTGAAATGATTTTGAAGTTATTCAATGCTGGAAGTAGAGTACTTGACATTACTGGGAGGGATTGATAAGGTTACATTGTCGGACACTCATATTTGTTGGTGATTACCAATCCAAGGCTCTCCACAAGGAGGTGAACTTGAACAGAAGGTATGGTGCCTTGGTTGAGGTATGTCTTGTATTTTACACCATTCATTGCATACATGCACTCAGGATATAAGCATATAGTTCTGATACTGCTCTGTCAGTTTAGAGCTATCTTAGAATCTTCTTTTGTAACCAAAAATGTGCACTTCCCAACAATAATTGCTAATTTCTAATGTCGAAAAGAAATACTGTTTTTTTATTGCAGCCTGGTGGGCATTAGTTGTGTTGTTAACTAAAATAGGAGATCAATGAGGAATAACTGCTTTAAGGAATCCATAACCTACATGATATTCAAGTCTTTGACCAATAGGCAATATAACTTCGTCTTTAAAATTGAAAGACGAAATGCATTAAGTGCTTGAAACAATAAAATAGGCATGTGGTTCAATGTGTGAGCTTCCTTAAACATATTTTTGTTGTGGAACAGGTTCAGGCATGTGAGTCAATGACAGTGGAGCAGTTCCATTCAATGCTCATAACCTTGGAATATTTCTTAACGAAGTGCAGTTTACAGACTTTGTCAGTTGAGCGGAAGCCCAAGAAGTCCATGGAGTCCATCATCTATCTCTCAAAATCCTATCTCCTGAAGGCATGGGTTTAAAGCTGAAACTGGTTCAAACTCAGGTTTCACTGAGGGAGTGGAGGTAATGACATCTATGCTGTTCGTGTTGGTGTTATGTAGAGAACTTTGTAAATTTGTGTACGGTAAAACAAGGATTCATAGTAAAACTAGAGCTGAACATGTTGGTGAATTGTGTTCAGCTAACAGTAACAATGTTAAGAGTTTGAATATTAGCTCCGTGTTTCTCAGTCTTGTCCCTTGGAAGCTGAAAATGGATATGTTCCATGCATGTGTCATTGACGTATACAAGTCTGTAGTTTAGGTAGTCTGAAAATTTAGGTTGTTCATAGAACAATATGTATATAAGAGCCCATGATCTTTTAAGTGGATTAGGAATTTGTTTGTTGCCTCTCTGGGTTATTATGTCTGTATCACTACATAAAATTCTAAGGTCTCTGTTCTACATGGGCTAAGATAATGCAAAAATTAACTTCAGGGTAAGATATGAAAAGCATTGCTCATTATCCTTTCCACAAGATGTAACCTCAAGACAGGTACAAATCTACCAAATTCTACAGATAAATTTTTGGCTCATCCTGATTTTGGTTGAATGTCTGGATGATCCATATATCATGATTGCAAACTTTCTCAAAAATGCCGGGGTTTTTTGTCGGCAACTCAATAAGTGCAGTTGGATACGTCTGGGTTTTATGCAAGTGTTGTTTATAGAGAGGCTGTTGTTTCTGGTGATGATGACTCCCAATGAAGCCAAAAGGAAGCAGTTTACGTGTGTTTAAATGTAAAAACATGACCAACCAACTAACAAATATCTGTAACAAAAGCAAAACTGAAAGTTATCTTTTTCCAATTGTTTGGTTTATTGGTACGATGATGATGTAAAGGTTCACAGAGAACACACCATTTAAGTAAGTCACTGAAGAGGAATGAAGATCCTCGTGAAGGTTTTGTTGAGAGTTTTTCCTTAACCAAAATTGAAACCATTGCTACTTTTCGTTAACTTCTAGCTAGTGCACTTCAACAAGATAAATGGAGTGAAAGCCAGCTGATATCTGCCAATGGCACAAAGTGGTTCTAACGATGTCGGTGTCGGTAACGGATATTTGGGAATGTGACTAGATTTTTTTTTTTTTTTTTACCCAAATAAGTTTTTTTTGGATGAACAGGTAACTAATAAGCCTTCCTGGCTGGTTTAACCAATTGATCTTTACTTAAATGTCTTGAATTTCATGGATCCAACAATCCTAAAAGGGCCAAAACACTAATTTTTATAATTGCAATCATTTGCATAATTCAAGTGGCAATCTATTCTTCCTGCTTGTAACATAGTGACTGAAATTAATGTTTTCTTCAGTATTTTGTTACGTAATGAGTTTTTGTCCACCACTCAATTGAGTTTGCCACTTTGCCTCTTCCACCTGCAACTTCTTAGATACCTTTGTATTTATCATTTTCTACACCAATAATTCGATTTCAAAATCCGAAATTAAATAATACAGATGAAATTTGGGAATTTTAACAAAATGCCACATTTTGGTTTTCCGGTTTAATAAAGTGCCGCCATTTTTTTTCAGAATTTATAAAATGCCATAAACGTTAAGTTTTCTGTTAAGGCCCACTTGATTAGTCAACTGTCGTTGAAAAGTCTAAAACATGTGGCATTATTACCAAACTAGCCTTCTCAATTTCCTAACAACTAGGGCTGCACAAGACTAACCGACCGACTGAGTCGACCCGAAAAACCGGTATATTATTAACCATTGATCTGATAAAAAAATTAATCCCACTCTATTATAACCTAACCCTAAACTAAGAGACACTCGCTTCTCTTTCCCTTTTCTTCTTCTTCTCTGCTTCACTCTCTCGCCTCTCTTTCCTTTTTTTCTTCTTTTTCTTACGGTCACGACCACCAGCAGAATCACCATAAATCATGATTACTTCAATTTCTTTGGAAAGTGGTAAAGTTGTTCCTAATCAGATTGTTTTGGGAATAAATGGGGAAGATGTTGTTAGGGTTTATTACATAAGGGGTTTAATCGGAAGGTTGTAAAATCAGAAAGAGGGGTTTCATGATTTCGTGTAATGGCTAAATTATAATCAATTGTGATTTCTATTTTTTTATAAGAAAATCTATAATTGAAATACATTTGTTTGTTTGTTTGAGCTGTGTGAATTGTGAAGTTTCAGATCGAGAATTGTGAAGGATTGAGTTTATGTAGATTGAATTGCCATGGGGGGTTTTAGAATTGGAAGAAGAGAGAAGAATTGGTTGGATTTGTTTGAGCAGGAGATGAAGAATTGATGTGAGTCTATAATGAAATTTCTGTTGCTCATAGAAGAACATGGGTTTGATACATGATTTTGAATCTAAGATGAACACAGGAGAAATTTATGGTTTGAATTGATTTGTCTGTGGCAGTCGAAGGAGATGGGTACTTGAGCTGAAATTGAGAAGATGGTGGTGCTAGGCTTGTGAGTTTGTTTGGCTTGATGGGTGTTGCAGCTGCAGTATGTGTCGAGGAGTTGGTATTTGCATTAGTGGTTTGATTTGAGAACAAGCTGGAGATGTAAAATGGACTAGGGTCTACAGTACGGTGAAATAGCTGTAGTTGAGAGACATGTTGAGCTGCAGCAAACAATGAAGAGGAGGTCGGATAGATGAATGGCTAGGTTTTAGGTACAAATTGCAGATTTTGTTGTTGCAGTGATGGAGAGAAGTTGGAGATGAAATGTTTCAGTTACTGCTGTAGAAATGATGTGTTGATGCTCATATTGCGGAGTTGATGCTCATTGTGTTGAAGTGATGGAGACATGTGTTGTAGCTTATGTATGACAGAGAAGTGTAGATTTTCTATTGAGATGACAAGGAAGTGAAGTTGGTGGAAGAACAGAATTTGCAGGGTTGTAACTGATGATGTTGGTAGTGACAGTGAGCTGAGAATGGTGGCTTTACAGAGAAATAGTTTGTTGCAGGTGGTGATGCAAGGAATAGGCTGTAATGCTGAGAGGTAGCAGTTGCAGAAGCTACATGCAGAGTTGAAAAGGAGTTGAGCAGCAAAAATACATATGTTGGTGAATGCAGGTGCTACAAAGGCTTGATGAAGCACCATTATGGTGCACATCAAATTAGGCCGTGCAATGGAACCAACTTAGACCGGTCAGTTGGCTGACTCCGATACTCATTTCTTATCAATGTTGACTGTGGGATTTCATAGCAATGATTACAGATTGTATTGATTTAACTCAGTTGGTTTAGGGAGATGATTTGAGGGTGTACATGTCTTTTATTAAGATAGATAACTGCCACCTATGCACTAACTGATGTCAACAGTTTTTTTGGATGGAAAAGGTCAAATGTGTGGCATTAAATAAATTTTGAAAAATACGATGGCAATTTCTTAACCATGAAATTGAAAGTGTGGCACTTTATTAAAATCCCCATGAAATTTTAATGTATAACACTATTACACTAGGATAAATGCATGAGATTTATGGTAATATACTGTGTGGTTCTTATATGGCTGGCATCACAGAGCTTGCACTATTCTGAGTACTAAAAAAAAAAATCATCCGGTGGAAGGCTCTGGTAACCAAGAGAAATTTAATCATCCAGTGGTAGGCTGGTAGCCATGCATATTTTGATTTCAAAAAGGATAGCAAACATATCATGGACTTGAAATAAAATTAAATAAAAATTAGTGAGTATGACATATGGCTAGAAGCCTACAAAAGATACGTGCGATTTGAGGTTCCTAAATGCTGGCAGCCACACAGAAGTTGCACTTTATCGGATAATTGATGTGGATGGTGATCGAGTTATCGGCACCATCATCCAGATTTAATATACCTTTTAATTATTCGCATCAGACACGATATGTCGTCTAGTCCAGTGTAGTCAATATCGACCGATATGGCCGATATATCGCCGATATTTCGGATATCGGTCTAGCACGATACGATATGAAGAATATCGGGATACGAAATTTACCCGATAAAATCGGCCGATACGGACGAAACGAGATTTTCCAAAATTAGCCGGTACCGGTCATTTTGTGTAAAGTGTAAGGGTAATCTTGGTTTTTCAGTTCCGGTATACGTTAAATCCCTAAAATTTCATTCGATTGTTTTCAGTCGAACTGTGGAAGAGAAAAGAAGAGGAGATGAAGTGAAAAACAGATCGTGTTCTTCAAATACCTGATTCAGCAAGTCGTGTTCTTCAAATATCATCATTGAGAATCCAATCTAAGGAAGGAACTTTTGATTAGCTGATGTTCTTCATCTAAAAATCTCAGAGACTATTGATTAATTGAAGGTTAGGGTTTTGAACCTTTTGATAATTAGTCTTTTTTTTTTGCTTTGATTAATTAAATTCGTCAACATCTTCAAAACCCACTTATTTTTGAGGGTTCATTCTTATTAATAACTTGTACCCACAAATTTCATCTTCAAAACCTATATCAGAAAGAAAAAAAACCCAGTTTTTTCTTCATCAATTAAAGAATTTGAGGTAATAGACCTTCCTAATAGACAATGGAAATTGACAGTTAATGGTCAAATATGGTAATAGACCTTCTTTATTATTGGTTTTTTTTTTATTTTGGTTGATTTATTAGCTATTTATGTTTTAGGTTATGGCTATGAATTCTTCTAGTGCATCCAATGCAAACACCACAAACAATATATGTGGTTCATTGCCTTCTTCTACGCAAGCTAGGGATCCGACATGGGAATGGGGTGAACGCAAAGACCCAGAAAATCCAAATATTATTACCTGTTTGTTATGTAACAAATTAATCCGTGGTGGTGGAATCACAAGGCTTAAGGAGCATCTCGTAGGAAAGTTAGGGAATACTTCACCATGTCCGAATACAACCACTTCTGTTATCAACAAATTAAATTAGTTGTTTGCTGTAAAGAAGACCAAAAATGCTCATAGGGCTAACATTGATTTAGCGTACCAGCGTACATTTAACTCTGATGAAGGCTCTGATGTTGACACATATGTTGGGGAACAAGAAGTTGAAATTGATGGCAATGTTGGCAGTGGTAGTGGTGTTGATTTACATGTTCAAAATCAGACGAAGAGAAAGCGAATAACCCAAAGTAATACAAGAGGTCCTATTGATTTATATATGAGGACAAATAACAAGAAAACTCAAAAGGTCAACGCTGAAAGGAACTGTGCAGTGAAAGAGCAGTTATTAAAGACTGTATGGAAATACATATCATCTTGGATGACTGAGAATTCAGTGGCATTTAATACCGTTCGTTGCCCAAGTTTCAAAGAAATGATCTTTGCAATTGGTGATTACGGGAAAGGTATTTTTTCCAAACCTTGTTTTCCTTGATGAACTAGTTCCTTGCTTGTTCCTTGATTGATGCTTGCTTATTCAGAACTAGTTGCTTGTTAAATGTGTGAATGATATAACATGCTTCTTATAAATCTCATAACATCTGTGTTGTCTGGAATTGCATAATGTGTTGACTATTGCATAATATGCCGACTATTGCAGCGTCGTTATAAAGAAATTGCAGAATATAATGATGATGGGAAAGCTCGTGACCCTATTTTTCTTGATGAGCATGATGAAAATGATGAATGGTTGGATCCACAGAACTTACATGACTTGGCTGTAGAAGGTGATAATGTAACTTTGGATGATTTGCAAGATATTCTTGGCGAAGAAAGTCGTCCAGTTGATAGTAGAGGTGCATGTAGCTCTCGAAGCAAGTCTACTTACCCAACCGATTCTGAATATGATGGCTATGATACTGATCAATTGATGTTAGACACTGATAATGGACTACTTGATGGAGCTAATGGAGCTACTGAAGATGATGATATCTATTATTTAGAATAAAATTGTATTATCTCTGTTTAGTTACCATTTTAGTTTGTAAACTTTAAAGTTGGTGAAGTTACTCTCTTGTTTCCGGTTTGAACTTTAAACTTGTTTAATTATCCTTTTAAGTATTGAACTTTAAAGTTATTGAAGTTACTCTTTTGTTTTTTTTTGATAAAATTGATGGTATCTATTATATTTTATCCGTAAATGTGTGGAGAAAATGTTTAATATAAAAGTATAGTCTCTAAATTTAGAACCGATATTTCAACGATAATATCCCCGATATAAAACCGTACCAGTGTATCGGTCGCGGACGAGATGAACCGATATCCGATATTAACTACATTGGTCTAGTCTAATGTTTAGACAGCAACAGGAACAGAACCTTGATTTAGTATCAAAATATGATTCTCCGTACTACGGTTAAAAAATGAAAACAAAAATTCTTAACAGACAAAAATTCTTAACAGGAATAGAACCTTTTAATTATTTTCTCTCACCTCTATTTTTCCAGATCTACTTTTTTATCTTCTTCTTTTTTCTTTCTGCTGCTACTGTTGAAGATTAAAGATGAAGATTTACTTTTAAAGATTGATTTGATTTGATTATAGAGACCGAATTGGTTTTTGATTACAAAGATTTTGATTTTTGAGTACGAGAATCTTGATTTGATTATAAAAATCGAAGATGAACTCATGTTGAAGATGATGAAGACGATGATGATGAAGATGATGACGAAGAAGATGAAGATTTGTGTGTTTTTTCGTCGTTTTTGTTGCTGCTGTTGTTGAAGATGAATGACGACGATGATTTTGATGAAGTTCATTGTTGTTGCTGTTGTTGAAGATGACGAAGAATTTATTTCTGCTATTGTTGAAGACGACGAAGACTATGAAGAAGATGATGCTGCAGTTCATTCCAGAAATGAACTCTATTTTTTTAGGTTTTTATATGGAGTTCATTTCTGGAATGAACTCTGTTTTTTTAAGTTTTATTTGGAGTTCATTTCTGGAATGAACTCTGTTTTTTTTAGGTTTTTATATGGAGTTCATTTCTTGAATGAACTCTGTTTTTTTAGGTTTTTATATGAAGTTCATTTCTGGAATGAACTCTGGGTTTTTTTTCGGTTTTTATATGGAGTTCATTTCTGGAATGAACTCTGTTTTTTTAGGTTTTTACATGGAGTTCATTTCTGGAATGATCTCTGGTTTTTTTATAGGTTTTTATAAGGATTTCATTTATGGAATGAACTCTGGTTTATATGTTTTCTGAAAAAATAAGTAGAAATTAACAGGAGTTCATTTTAACGAATGAACTGTTACAAAAAAATAAGTAAAAGTTAACACGGAAAGGTAATTTTGTCTGTTTTATATTTTTAAATTATTATGGACCAAACAGTAAAGACGTTTTTCCAAAGGACTAAACAGACATGAGCCCCGATAAAGTTAGAGGCAATTTTACATATTAAAGATTTTTTATAGCATTAAACAAGGTTTATGGATCGAGCGTCAGCCATCGGAAGCAGTACTGATGTCAAAGTGTTTCATGCACAGCTAATGTTGCTCCGTACATGACATCACAGTATCAAAACCCAAGTGGCGCACCTGCATTTCAATCTAAGCTTAGGCGAAACAATTTTGGAATTTCTAACTCAGCTCATTATTATCATCACCAAGATACTGTATCACTCTACCACAGTGACATCGACAATGCACCTTGAAACATGAATATCCAACGATTCTCCCTGCTTGTCACATACTAGCCACTTTACCCGTCTCCTTCGTACGATATCTTCAGTATAGCCCTCTACGACACTCGGAGATAATAGTTTTTGTAGTTTTGTTGTCCACCACCATCTAGAGTATGCCTCCCCCAGCTCAACTTTCTTACTTTCCATCATAGACATACACGCACTAGTGTGTGTGATGTGTGGGGCAGTGAGACGAGCTAATGGGAGATTGAGTAGGAGTCCTTGGACCTTGTAAGAGACGTAAACAGCATAATAATCAATATCCTTTTTTTTATCGATCGATAAAAATTTAAATAAATTCATTCTGGTGGTCAGGATTGAATAGATAACATCATTTGGTGGTCACGGCTCCTAATGGCCGCACAAAGAAGACCCATATAATAGTATATCATTTTCTAAATTACAAAAAAGATTCACCAAATGATGCATGACATGAGGTAGAGTAGCTACGTGTGAATTGTGATCAAGTAATGAGTGGTGGCTCCTATATGGCAAACACAGAACATAATATATTTCTGGATGGTGATTGAATAATCATTCCATTACTGGCGTTTCACCTAGATTTTATTATACTTTTATTATATTCGCATCGTACCCGCATTTTTATGTAATGCTTAGATGACGAGAACCGAATCTTACTGTACCAACCAAATTTGATGCTCTCCGAAGAACTTCACTAGTGTGCATTATCGCGTAGAACTGCCTTTGGAAGCTGATTCGTAGCGCATGCATGCCATTCCCATTCTTGGGTGATTGTAAAAAAAATAATCGGCAACATGCTGGCCGTTGGTCGCGGCTCTCACTTGGTCGGTACGTGATGTTTGTTTTATTTGTTGTGGTCTTCCTGCACTAGTGTGCATTAATGCACAAATGCATTAAGTGATTGGAACGATGAAATTGGGATGTGGTTCAATCTGTGAGCTTCCTTAAATATATTTATGTCATAGAACAGGTTCAGGCATGTGAGTTAATGATAACAGAGGAGTACCCCCATGCAATGCTCATACCCATAGAATATTTTCTGACAGGGTGTTGTCTGTAGAGATTTTGTCAGTTGAGCATCTATGAAGTCCATGGAGTCCTTCGACTATCTCTCAGAAGCTCCTATCATCCTAAAGCATGGGTTTAAAGCTAAAACTGTTTAGAACTCAGGTTTCACTGAAGGTATGACGCCTGTGTTGTTTGTTATCATGGTACAATATAATGTAAAGAATTTCATCTAATTATACGTGTGAACTCTGTGTAAGGTAAAGCAAATACTTATAGAGAAACCTGAGCCGACCGTGTTTATAAATTGTGCGTAGCAAACAATAATAATGTTGAGAGTTTGACTATTATCTCCGTGTTTCTCAGTTTGGCCTTTGGGTGCTGATAATGGTACATTTCCCGTATGCGCGAAATTACTTGAACTAGTCCATAGTTTTTTTGGGGTTAAAGGGTCTCGTTTCTTACCTGTCTGAGCTGTTTAGATGTGTGTACATATATGATTCTAAATTCGATGTTCTACGTGGGCAACGTGTAACAAGATAGTGCAAAAATGAACTTCAGGATAAGATATGAAAAGCATTGTTCATTACCCTTTCCACAATGAAACCTCAGGACAGGTACAAATCTACCAAACTTCTGTTGCGCCAAAGCCTGCGGAAGCGTTTAGGTTTGCACTACTACGAGGTAGCTCAATATCGCCAAGAACACAATCACACACACAAGAAGAACAAGTATTTAACGACGTTGAATCCTCGGGAAGGAATACCAATTTTATATATCACCGTATAGGTTGGAATATACAAAGCTCAGGCAGAGAAGAAGAGAACTCTTTCTAGTTCTGGTGTGTTTTCTCTAGTTCTCTCTATGGCTATTTATACAACATCAATAGGAGTGGACACATTCCTTAACAAGGATTACTTTCCAACAAGTATATGGTTTCCTAACTTAGCTCTAAGAAACAAACTTCTTAAGCTTCTATACTTAGGACACAAGTACTTGGTTTCCTGAACTAGATTTCCTAATCTAGTCCTTGACCGACCTACCAACAATTCTCCACCTCGGATCATGCATTCATGCATGAGACGGTCAATAGATAAATCACTGGCTACCTACGTATCCTCAATAGGAATCAAACCCGACCGTAATTCTCTCAAATGGCCTTGCTAGAAGACCTCCACCAGGTTCCTAAGAACCTCTATCCAAAAAGGGCCTTTCACCAAACCGGAAGGATGTGGATCAATTTCGAACAATGTCGAAATTTGATCCCAGATACTACTTTAGTCAACATATCAGCTGGATTGCCTTTGGTATTGATCTTCACAAGAGCAATGTCTTCTTCTTCAAGAATTTTTCTCACAAAGTGAAACCGTACGTCTATATGTTTGGTTTTAGCATGATGCACTTGATTCTTAGCCAAATAAATTGCACTTAGACTATCACAACGCACAACCAGTTGGTCTTGTACAACTCCTAAGTCATCTAGTAAACCTTGTAACCATATAGCCTCCTTAAATGCCTCAGTCACTGCCATATACTCCTCCTCCGTAGTTGAAAGCGCCACAATAAACTGCAAGATTGATCTCCAACTTACTGGTGCCCCTGCTACAGTAAATACATACCCTGTAGTTGAACGTCTCTTGTCCAAATCACCAGCATAGTCAGAATCCACATACCCAACACACAACTGATTGTTACTTCTATCCTTCACAAACTCCAAGCCAACATTAAATGTACCATAAAGATACCTCAAAATCCATTTCACAGCATGCCAATGTCCCTTACCAGGACAATGCATATAATGGCTGACCATACTAACTGCATGTGAAATGTCCGTCCTTGTACATACCATCGTATACATCAAGCTACCAACATCCTTAGCATATGGGACTTGGGCCATATACTTTCGCTCTTCTTCAATAGTGGGAGACATACGAGCATTCAACTTAAAATGAGCAGCAAGGGGAGTACTTACAGATTTAGTTCCTTCGTAGACACCAA
Source organism: Papaver somniferum (assembly GCF_003573695.1). Taxonomy (NCBI): domain Eukaryota; kingdom Viridiplantae; phylum Streptophyta; class Magnoliopsida; order Ranunculales; family Papaveraceae; genus Papaver; species Papaver somniferum. Next base: position 6,625,702 of record NC_039364.1, on the reverse strand, counting down.
ACTTCTGTAAAACTTTCTTCAAATATGCCTTCTGAGACAAACAAACCTTACCCTTCTCTTTGTCACGTTGAATCTCCATACCAAGAATCTTCTTAGCCTCTTCCAGATCTTTTATCTCAAACTCAGATGACAACTTGCACTTCAAATTATCGAGCTCTTTCTTGTTATTCTATGCAATCATCATATCATCGACATACAAGAGAAAATATATGAAAGATCCATCACGTAGCTTCTTGAAGTATACACAATGGTCATAGTGACTTCTTGTGTATGTCTGGCCAATCATAAACTGATCAAATCGCTTGTACCACTGTCTTGGAGACTGCTTCAGCCCATACAACGATTTTTTCAGCTTGCATACACAATCTTCTTTTCCAGAAACCTTGAAACCACTCGGCTTAGTCATATAGATCTCCTCTTCTAGATCAGCATGTAAGAATTTCGTCTTAACATCTAGCTGAACTAGATCTAAATCATATTGTGCTACCAAGGCCAACAAAATACGGATTGATGAGTGTTTTACCACCGGAGAGAACACCTAATTGTAGTCAATACCTTCTCTTTGGGCATAACCTTTTGCAACTAACCTTGCCTTTTAGTGTACTTGATTCATCGAAGATCCTTCTTTCTTAGCATATAACCACTTGCACCCTATGGCCTTCTTACCATTCAGAAGCTTCATAAGAATCCATGTGCCATTCTTGTAAAGAGACTCCATCTCGTCCTGCATTGCACCTTCCTATTCTTTACACTCTACACTGCGTACAACTTATAAATAAGAAGTAGGAGTACCATCTTCAACAACTGGTAATGCATAAGCAATGTAATTATTCATCTAACTAGGCTTCCTAGTTGATCTTCTCGATTTGATGGTTGCTATGATCTCCGTGACCGTAGCTTCTGTATCTTCTACTGACTCTTGTTCCTCTTCCTCAAAAGTGTCACTATTATTTGGAACTTCAGTACTTACCTCTCTTGCAGATCCAATGTCTTCAGAAGTATTCTGAACAGATACAGACTTAACTGGAATTGGTGGATTTGCATCAATCTCCACTTGCTGTAAAGGATCACTAGTACTGGTGCTTCTGTCCTCCACCTGCCGAGAACCCCAAGACTTTACCATAGACATCTCATCAAATGTGACATCTCTACTCATGACTATCTTCTTCTCAACTGGATTCCAAATCTTGAACCCTTTTACTCCACTCTTCACACCCACAAAGATTCCTTTTACAACACGGCTATCAAGCTTGTTTTCACTAACATGATACCCCGCAGGACAACCAAAAATATGAATTGAGTCATACTCATAAGCTGGTTTACCAAACCACTTATCCATAGGATTTTTACCTTCTAATGGTGCTGATGGCAACCTATTAATGAGGAAGCACGCATACGTAACTGCCTCTGCCCAAAACGCCTTACCTAATCCAGAATTAGATAACATACATCATACCTTCTCCATCAAAGTACGATTCATGCGTTCAGCTACCCCATTCTGTTGCGGTGTCTTTTTAACTGTGAAGTGCCTCTTTATCCCCTCATCCTGACATACTTGCAAGAACGGATAACTCTTGTACTCTCCACTATTTTCCGAACGTAGTACTTTGATCTTTCTGCCAGTTTGAGTCTTAGTTGCCTTTTTCCACCTCACAAAGAATTTTAGGACTTCATCCTTATGCCTCATGGTGTACACCCATACACGCCTAGAATAATCATCAATGAACGACACAAACTAATGTTTCCCTCCCAATGATGCATTCTTGGAAGGACCCCAAATATCTGAGTGAACATAGTCAAGAACTCCACTAGTATTGTGGATAGCTTTGCCAAAGCTTGTTCTTGTTTTCTTGCCCTTAACACAATTTTCACAAAATGCTAACTTCCAGGCGATAGCACCTTTCAACAAGTCTTGTTGAATCAACCTATGCAACGACTTATCATCTGGATGTGCAAGTCTCATGTGCCATAGCTTCGTCTTCTCGTTAGATGCTCTCTCAATGTGTTCAGAAATAGACACATCCCCTGTTGTTGTACTCCCAATCAAGTAATACAAGTTATGATGACGTGTTCCCTTCATGATTACCATGAATCCAGATATTACCTTTAGAACATCATTTTCAGCGACTATCTTATAGCCCTTAGCTTCTAAAGTTCAGAGTGAAATCAGATTCTTCTTTATGGCAGGTGCAAATCATACCTCCTTCAGCTCTCTAACCATACCATCATGCATCTTGATACGAATACTACCAATCCCAATCACCCTGCAGGTATGATTTTTTCCTATACGTACTTCTCCATCAAGCTCTTCAAAACTTGAGAACCAGTCCCGATATGGACATATATGATATGTTTCTACAGTATCTAATACCCATGTACCATCTGTAATAGCACAAGCTGATGGTGTCACAGTTAGCGAGAAATCAGAAGCATCATCTGATTCTTCATTACCTTTAGCAATGTTCACCTCGGTATTACCGTTATCTTCTTCTCTCGCCTTACGCTTGGTACAATCCTTAGCCAATGACCAAAGTCATGGCATCAAGCACACTCATCTTTACGCAGTCGCGTTCTACTCTTAGAACGTCCTCTACCTTTACCATAACCACCAGTCTTCCTTCTCCTGTCTGTTGGTCGACCTCTTGCAAGAAGCACATCATTATTAGCTTCACTTGCAAGGTATTCACGGTCCATCTTCATGAACTAATCACTATGAAACGCTGTAGTGACCTCAGCATATGTTATCTTATCCTTGTCGTGCATTAATGCTTTAATCACGGGTTCATACTTTTCAGGAAGAGAGTTTATCAGACACAAAGCTTGTTCCTCGTCGTCGATTATCTCATCGTAGTTAACCAACTCAGCAAGAAGTTTATTATATGAATCTAGGTGCTCGGTTAGGGTTGCACCTCTCTTCATGTTATAACATACAAATTCCTTTTAAGATGTATCCTATTGGCCACGTTCTTCACAAGGTATTCCTTCTCTAGATTTTCCCCGAGATCCTTAGCTGAAGTCTCGTGCTGATAATTAACTCTTACTGTAGTTTCTAAACACCCTCGTATCGAAGCAAGACACAATTTATTCATCTTGTTCCACTGCTGTTCAGACATCTCCACTGGCTGACCTTCTAGAGCTTCTTCTATGTCAAGATGAACAAGAGCATCCATTACGTCCGTTCTCCATAAACCAAAGTTATTTGTTCATGTAAACTTTTCTACCTTGAGTTGTGATCTATGTGAATGAAGTATTTATTCTTTTGTTTCTTTATCTTTATTTGTGGACTATGAATGTTCTCCTAAAGGATTTTTCGGATCTTCGTCCCCGTCAACCATTGTTCACAAACAACCAAATATAGATAAAAAAAAGAACCTTTGGGATTTGTATTACCTCAAGAAATCTTCGGGAAAAAAAATACCTTCACTTCTACTGCAATTCGAGTACCCGTATCCAAGAGCGTCTGCTTGCTCTGATACCAATTGTTGCGCCAAAGCCTGCGGAAGCGTTTAGGTTTGCACTACTACGAGGTAGCTCAATATCGCCAAGAACACAATCACACACACAAGAAGAACAAGTATTTAACGAGGTTGAATCCTCGGGAAGGAATAGCAATTTTATATATCATCGTATAGGTTGGAATATACAAAGCTCAGGCAGAGAAGAAGAGAACTCTTTCTAGTTCTGGTGTGTTTTCTATAGTTCTCTCTATGACTATTTATACACATCAATAGGAGTGAACACATTCTTTAACAAGGATTACTTTCCTACAAGTATATGGTTTCCTAACTTAGCTCTAAGAGACAAATCTCTTAAGCTTTTATACTTAGGACACAAGTAATTGGTTTCTTTAACCAACTAGATTTCCTAATCTAATCCTTGACCGACCTACCAACAATTTCTACCGATAAATTTATGGCTCATCCTGATTTTGGCTGATGGCTTACCAAAAGGCAGAAACGAACAAAAAATTTCATACCAATTGACAGACAATAATCATCTTCATTAGGTCTCGGCCCTTTTTTAGTCATTGTTCCGTGGATCATATTTTCTCAAAAATGCCGGGGTTTATTGTTGGTAACTCAATAAGTGCAGTTCGGATACGTCTGGGTTTTATGCAAGTATTGCTTATAGGGGGCTGATGATTCTGATGATGATGACTCCCAGTGAAAAAAAAGAAATCAAAAAAAAAAGCAGTTCACTTGTGTTTATATGTAAAACCATGACCAGCCAAACTATGTGTGATCATCATGGAAAAAGCAAAACTGAAAGTTTCTCTTTTCCAAATTTTTGGTGTACGACAGCAAACACCATTCAAGCAAGTCACTGAAGAATGAAGATCCTCGTGAATGTTTTAATTGAATTTAAACGAAACCACTTACTCTCAAAAATCTGAACTAATTTAACCAAATATTCATGTCTCTATTGCTACCTTTCATTAACTTTTAGTGCACTTTAATAGGCCGTAACAAGGTATATGGAGTGAAAGCCAGATATCTGCCAATGTGGTTCTATTCTGGTGTCTGTATGGGTATCTGGAAATGTGATTATGTTCCGTACCTTTTTTATGGATATAAAACTTAATGCCGACGAATTTCAAACTCAAGTGTCATTTATAGGTTTTATTTTGGTGTTGTTAATATGGATCCATAAAAGTGACCGGTAACACCATGAGGTCCTTAAAATGACCAGCTTTATATTTGGGTCTCGGTAAAATGGTTGACCTATAAAGATTTGGGGAAATCGAAAAACCAAAAAGTTTAAAGATATCAAGATTTTCAAATAATTGGGATACAGTGAGGTCATTAAGCATGAAAACATGATTCATGGATCCAGCAATCCAACACACTGAATTAAAGTTCGCAATAATTTAACTGACTTTAGCTTAATGTAAGAGGCAATCTATTTTTCTCCCTGCTTGTAACATAGTAACTGAAATGTATTTGTAACTACTGGAAATCTAGTAGCATACCCAAATAAGAAGAGAAACAGATCTAAGACATGATAAAGGTTTTGGATACGAAATTCTTTATTGATTAACCATTCCAAGTAGTGAAAAATACAAGTTCTCGAGTATAAGGAAATCCTAATCTCACACTCTAAGTAAAGTTCTCTCCTCCAGCAATCCGATCCTTTTTTACATTTCCCAAGGACCCTTATTTATAGACCAATCGATCCTAATAGCGTACAGCTCATTCTACTTCGTATGGATCTCGTGGAGATGCTTTATACTTCGCCTAGATCATTTTCCATAAAAATTTTCCCTTTCTTTCGCTGACAACTTTGGATGTTTGTCGGGACAACTGTGTCTTTTTTTGCTCCATAATTTACTGACTTCGCCAATTATCTTTTCAGCCAAGTAACCTTATTTCGCCAACCTTTACTTCGTGACTGGTATCTTGCTGGGTACTCCAATTTGATTCGTTTGTGTTTTAGATTCCTTATGTGAGATACTTCGTTTTAGGATGTTTCCTCTTCGTGTTTCGTGTTATTAGTTGGTGGCGAGGTAATTCTGATATTTGATTTGACAAGTTACTGATCGGGATTTTTGAGTGAGATTCTTCAGTCCTATTTCGTGCCTTCCTATGCAGCCACGTGGCGAACCTATTTTGTGTACCTACCGTATCCGTCCGTATTTTCATTGTTATGTCTGTTGCTGTACTTTTATTGTCCACCACCAGGCTATCGAGTTTGCCGCTTTGCCTCTTCCACCTGCAACTTCTTAAATACCTTTGCACACGCCTATTATCATTTTCTATGCAAATAATTCGACTTAAAAAATGATATTAAATACTAGCACAGATGAGATTTTAATGTATGACATCACAATAGCCAAATCTAAGTGGTACGCATGCATTTCAACCTAAGTCATCAACTCGCTTCTTGTCACTACATTGACTACTTAAGCTGTCGTCTTCGTATGATTTCTTCAACTTCTTCATACGATTTCTTCAACAACCCAGAGGCGGGGACAAGATTATAGTTCAGAGGAACAAAAGAAACAAATGATCGACAAAACGATTAGTTTATAGATTTTTTTCTTGTAAAAATAACTAATATTTAGAGCTTGGAAGCCAATTCACGAGTAAGAGTAATTGATCCGTTTTCCTCCGTCCGGCTCCGTCCCTATTCCTAGTCCTAGAGACATTCATTTTCTTTTTCTATTTCTTCTTCCCTCAGACGATAAACAATCTTGGTTACGTTTTATACGTATTTTAGTTGTCCACCACTCTCTTGAGTTTGCCTCTTCCAGCTGCAACTTCTTACCAGGATTTGTGGTACTCATTCAAGATAGAAAAACAAATATATTCTAATATGCGCGATATGGTCATAAAATTATGATAAAATAAATTAGTGTGTATGACTGTGACATATTGCTAGAATAGATACGTCTGGTTGAGTTAACCTGTGGTGGCTGGCAATTAAACAAAGAACTTGGCACTTTATCGGATAATTGATGTGGATGGTTATTGAGTCATCCCCATTACTTCTAGCACCATCATCTAGATTTAATATACTTTTTATTATTCGCATCATACACCTATGTCGTCTAATGCAATTTGATAGCGAGAATAGAATCTTAAACTAGTATCAAAATTTGATGCTCGCCAATGAAGAAGAATCACACATCAAAACGTTCTTACTCTTCAGTATATCGCGTGAGATTGCATTTAGAAGCAGATTCCTTCTCAGTGCCACTCCCATACCTGAGGGTGGGTTTCAAGCATACCCCAGCTGCATCTTATTCCCACTTCTCCTAATCGTTGTGTCCTATAACTCTTATCAAATAAATTATGAAACCAAACGACATAAATTCAAATTAGGTTGGCTATGCGACGAAGGAGTCCCAGGTAATACGCCACCAGATCAGACATCAAATTTGTAGTTACCCTGTTGCCTTTAACAAACAAAAAACAAAACAAAAAAGAAAGATCACCAGAAGAAAAAAAAAGAAGCAAACTTTACTTACGTAGGTTCAAATAATACTACACAAGTGGCAAGTGCTAATGGTTAGTACATTAGACGACCATCATCATTGATCAATCGTAAAGTCCCCATGTGTTTTGGACACAGATCGGTGACATGTAGCATTATGCCAAAATTTATAACACTCTCCTTTTGGGGGTGGAGCTTGTTATTCCTCTCTTTTTGGGATGTTTTCCTTGTTTGTTCCCGCTTACTCTTGGTAAGCCTTTCGATATATTTCTTTTGCCGGGTAAAAAAATAAATAAATTATAACACTGTATGCAGAAGGGAGCTACTAGTCCCCTAAAAAATAGTAGGGTGTTTATAGCAACCAAAAGTTGTTTATTTCTCTGCTTTTCACAGAAGTAGAAGTACTTCTTAGAAGCAATAAGCAAAACTAATTTGTTTCTCTAATTCAAGTCACAGCTTGCTTTTAGAAGTTGTTTTAATTTTCTTACTTATTTGCTTTTGGTAGTTGAATGTCAAATTCTTAAATAGTCGTCAGTGGCAGAGCTGGTAAATAAAGGTGGGGTGGCTTGAAAACTAGTTAGATTAGTGGGGTGGCTAGCCTAAGATTTAGGCTCTATTATTTTTTGCCAACTCAAAATCACGGTGAAAATTTAAAATTTTGTGGACTTTGGGCTTGCTTAAGCCAACCCGAGTCTATGAGTAGTTCCGCCTCTGATAGTCGTCAAACACCGTGTAACGAAAAATGAACCAAGTTTTGAGGGACAATGATCTGCCCATCATATTGAGCATCCTACCATTTTTAGCAAATTCATCAATGTTCCCTGGAGTTGCATTGAACAGCGATAGAGGCATAGACCCATAAAATCTTTAGAAATGCGTCTCTTTCGGGCTGATCTATAAACGACGTCACGAGCAGAAACCGTACGGATTAGGGTCACAACTCATATGTAATTGAGCTCTTCCGGTGAAGGCAAACAAGGTGGCCCACTTGTGTACCCAGATTAATTAAGTATATTTTTTTTGAAAATAAGATTTATATTACTTGGTCATCATTAATCAACTAATTCAGGCTCTTCAGAAACCAACTCTTGATGAGTTGCTCGTCCAATGACTGAATTTGTTGGATTAATCATGGCAGAACAAAATACATAGGTATTGTCATTAGAGTTATATAATTCATATGCTTTGACAGTGTCAAAAGCAATTGCAGGAAATAAAAAGCTAGGAGCTTGATCATTCCAAGAAGTTGTGTTACTTGATCTTCGCCCTTCTTTTTCCAACAAGTCTACCACCTTGTTTGCGCGTCTATGTACATACTGAAAACCTTTAAAAGAAACTAATTTATCTGCTACTTGTTTAACTTCTTCCAAGATTGCTATGCATTGCCAGTTCACATCCTTTGTCTTTCCTTGTAAATACTTTATGGTTGTCTGGTTATCCCCTTCTATTGCCAAATTTTGAACATTGTGTCTGATGGCTCATTGTACTGCCCTTTACAGAGCTACAACTTCTGTTTCTTGAGTTGAGAAGGTCCTGCACCATCCACATTCTGCTGCTCGAAAAGTACTTGTTGAGTTTCAAAGGACAAATTCAAAACCAGCATTAGTATGCTCTGAAAACCAAGAAGCGTCGCAATTTATCTTTACAGTATTCATACTTGGGAAATGCCAGTAATGTAATGTTTTGATGTGGATGATATTTTGTTGAGTTGTGGTATGCAAGTGTGTTGGATGCCAATAGTCATAATGTCTTATTATGTCTAGGGCAAGCTGTGTAGGGGTTCTATATTTATCCTCAAATATTCTAAGGCATCGCTCTTTCCAAATAAACCAACATTTTGTTGCAGCAAGAGCCATAAAAATTGAGTTTGTATCCCTTGCTAACCATTCATTATATTTATGCAAGAAAGTATTATGCAAATTATGAGAATTTTGAGATTGAGATACTCCCTGTAAGGCCATTGGTTGAAGATTCCAAACCTCCTTTGCATAATCACATTTGAAGAAGAGATGGTAAGTAGTTTAAACAACACTGTTACAAAAAACACACTTATTATCTATGGCTCTGATCTTTTGTCTAGTTGGTAATGCATCTTGTATGCATTTCCATATAAACAATTTGATCCTCTGTGAAGTATCCATAGTCCAAAAACCTTTCCAAAACATTTTATTTTTTGAAGGAGTTGAACAAGAAGGATTAGAGAGTTTAGCATAAAGAGATTTAACAGAGAACTCACCATTCTTTGTTAATGTCCATCTAAGTTTATCCCTTTTCAGGTAACCTTCAGTTGTAGTGTATAATCTAATGTTTGTAATTTCTTGTACAATGGAGTTATCAAATAATGAATGTAACAGATCAGTATTCCACTTATTTGTGTTTGAGTCTATGAGGTCAGACACAAGTGTTATAATTGTGTTTCTAGATGGAAAAGACTCTGCCAAGGTATCTCTTCTAGCTGGAAGCCAAAAATCATCCAAAATGTTTATCAGCAAACCATTACCTACTTCCCAAATGCTATACTTTTTAATGTGGGCTATTCCTTGTAAAATACACTTCCAAATCCAAGAAGCTTGCGATTTATTTTTGGAATGTAAAGCTCCTGATTTCTTGAAGTATTTACCTTTAAGAATTTTATGTTGGAAAAAATTGGGTTTCACAAAGGATGAATGAATCAGAGAAGAAAGTGTTGCACTCCAAAACTTTCAAGGCTTGTATAAATTTCTTTTAGACAAATATTTCTACCCTCCCAATAACAATTGGCGATTACAACAGGTATGCGAAATATTGCCTTCAGGATACAATGAAAGCCCTGCAACGAAAACTGAATTCAAGGTTTGTACCCCTTGATTCAATCAAGAACACACAAAGAGATTTCTGATTTCTGATGATGCTTTTTGAAACAGAGAAAACAGATTGATTTTTCTTATATCTTAAACGAAACTGGGAGAAGCTATTTATAAAGGGTTTTGCACCTGTTGGGAATAGGTTTTTATTCGCCAACAGGTTTCTATTCACGAAACGTCAGGTTCCTTCATCAACAGACATCAATGGTGTCTTTTGGATTCGAAATTTTCGACCACAGCCTGGGGGGCGATGCCCCCCAGGACCCCCCTTTGGTTAGCGGCGTTGAAAATATTCCAACATTTTAGCCCAGAGATCATCAGGGTTACTAACTAGTCTCCAAGCTATTCTACTGATCATATCTTGGTTGACCTTATTTGCTTCCTTAAACCCTAAACCCCTTGGTCTATTGGATTGCATAAGAAATCTAAAGATTTAATGTATATACCCTTAGAATTAGTATTTGTTCCCCACCAATAGTCCCTTTGAATGTCCTTTATTCTTTTTGTTATGTTTTTAGGAAGAACAAAACATCCCATACTAAAAATAGGCATGCTAGAAAGAACAGATTTGTTTAAGACAATTTTACTTGGCTGTGACAAAATCTTGCCAAGCCAGTTTTTTATTTTTTGTTCCATTTTTTCAATGATCTTGTCAAAAGTTTTCAGTTTTGATCTATCTATGAACATAGGTACACCTAAATGTGTATCCTTAATGTTGATTTTCTTTATCTTCATCAATCTACAAATGATGCCTATGTATTTCTTGTGCACTTTTTTGCTAAAGAAGAGACCTGACTTTTCAAAATTTATTACTTGTCCTAATACTGCACTAAAGATATGTATGGCTTCTAATAAGTTTTTGCAACTACCTAGATCAGCCTTAGTGAAAAAGAGCAGATCATCTGCGAAAAAAAGATGAGAGATTGAGGTGGATTTATGAGTAAGTTTTATCCCCTGAACTTTTTTTGTGTTTTGAAGATGATTTAACAAACGCGAAAAAACTTCCATGCAGAGAATGAATAGGTAGGGAGATAAAGGATTTCCCTGCCTAATGCCCCTGGAAGGATTGAATTCTCTACAAGGTTTTCAATTGAGAAGAACAACAATGGAAGACGTAGAGAGACATTGTTGTATAAGCTGACACCAGTGTTCAGAGAAGCCAAAAGAAGTTAGAGTTTTTATTAAGAAATTTCAATTGACTCTGTCGAAAGCTTTCGACATGTCAATTTTGAGTCCTATATTGCATGTTTTCTTTTTAATTTTTTTCGTTGAGTGAACTACCTCATGAGCTACTATTATGTTATCGAAAATTTTCCTAGAAGAAAGAAAAGCTGACTGTAAGGGGGAAATAATTTTTTCTAGAGTTTTCTTGAATATATTGGCCAAAATCTTTGCTATTACTCTATAAGGGGTGTTGCTCAAGACAATTAGTCTAAAATCAGCAGGAGATTTAAGGTGTTTTTTCTTTGGGATTAAGAACAAGAAGGTTTTATTTAGCTCTGGATGCAGATGTCTTGGATGATTGAGACTAACTGAGGGCCAACTATCCCCCAGTTATGTTTAAAGAAGCTCACCGGGAATTCATCTGGACCCGGTGCTTTGTTTGGTTTCAGTTTTTTGAATACTTCCCATATTTCCTCAGCTGTTGGTGTAATTGTTAGTTCTAGATTTTCCCCTGTAGAAATACAAGGATTAGTGTGTGAGAAGATCAGTTCATCTGAAGCAGAAGGACTTTCAGTGAATAGATCAGAGAAGTAAGAGGTTAAAACTTCTTTAATATCTGGTCTTGCTGAGACAACATTATTATCCTTGTCTTGAATGCACTATATATGATTTCTTTTCCTTCTCTTCAGAGTGGTTACATGAAATAAAGTAGTATTTCTTTCGCCTAAAGCTATTGTGTTATTTCTAGACTGTTGCCTATCTATTTCTTCTTGAGTATCATACAGAGCCCTCCAGTTCTAGTAATTTTTTGTTAGTCAGAGAAGATACTGCAGCAGAAGCAGGTTGAGCATTCAAATTGTCAATTACTTGTAGAAGTAATTTGATTTTTTTTGTTAGGTTTCCTAAAAATGACTTTTTGAAGTGCTAAGATTTTGAGTTAGGGTTGAAATATTTGTTATTAAATCTGGTGTTGAATTTCCTGAGTTTAGAGTCCAAGAGTTCTTGATAACCTCTAAACAGTATGGTTCTTTTAACCATGTATCATAAAATTTAAAGGAAGGAGCAGAGAAAGAAGAAGAAGAAGTTTTTAGAGAAAGGCATATTGGTCCATGGTCAGAACCAACAACCACTAAGTTCTCTAGAGAAGCTTCTTTGAATTCTAAATTCCAGTGAGCATTTTCCATGGCCCTGTCAAGCCTTTGCTTGATGTTTGACATGCCTTCTCTTTTGTTACTACAAGTAAAAATGTTACCTTTGAAGCCCAGGTCCTCTAAACCTGTTCTTTGAAGTAAGTTTAAAATTGGTTCTGTTAAAGGGAAGACGTCCTTCATTTTCCTCACTATTAAAGATTATATTAAGATCGCCTATAACTAACCAAGGCATTCAATTGAGATTGATTCTTCGTGCAATGTTTTCTAGGTTTCCCATGACCTCCAGTTTCCTTTCATGATTTCGAGAACCATAGAAACAGGTGAGCAACCATTCATTTGAATGGAAATTATTTTTTACTATAACATTAATCATATTGAGGTTCCATTGAAGAATTTCGAAGTGGAATCCATCTACCCAAGCAAGGGCTAAGCCTCCAGTTGTACCTTCCGGGTCAACAGTATGAAAGTTAGGAAAGAAGTTTAATGTTTTTCTTACTAAACTCCTTTGAGATTTAGTCTCAGATAAGAATAAAATATCAGGTTTTTCAGTATCTAAGAGAGATTTTAAGTGTTGTTGAGTTTTTTTATGTCCACATCCTTGTGTGTTCCATGCTAAGATTTATATGGTCAGAATAGAAGGACAATATTCCTGGTAATGCCTAAGATTAACAAAGATTATGACTGTGTCACTATAAATCAAGGGAAGCAACGATGCAAATACAAAGTTAATCTATAAGAATTTTAAGTCAGGGTGTATCAGAAAGTTTGATTTCTGTTCCAACTTCTAGTTCAAAGTAAAACAATGTTGGTGTACTTTTATCTGTTATCCTAGCCAGTCTTGACAAAGATTGAGTCTTTACTCAATGAAACGACTCCAACAGATCAGTTCAGGATTGGGCAAAAATAAACAAGCAATATGACAGTAAATAGTTGTTATTGCAGTACCCTATTGTTAGTGTTCTTAAGGTTGCTGAACTAGGTTTAGAAGTCTAGATACAATCTCAGTCCACAGAAATATGCAGGATATATAAAGTGCATAAGAGTGTAATATAAAGTAGGGAGAAGTAAACTGTAGATGCTAAGGGTTTATAATGAGTAAAGCCGAGAAAATAGCAAGTATAATTCTAGAGTTGTTAACTTAATTGTAGATATTATGAAAAACAGAATTAGGTTGATGTATACTACTTGATTAAAGGTTTAGAAGTCAAAAGCTTGAGTGGGATACAACCCTCAAGCTTTTGTTACCTGTATTCCTGCTGTAAAGTATTGTTTGTTGAGACCGTAGAAATCACTTTCAGATTGAAACGTCAGAAACATACACAGAAAATCTTAAATAGAAGAAATTACGACGAAAGAAAATAAAGAGTAAGATGTGAGATAATTGCAGGAAGAAATCAAAAGAAGAAGTCAACTTATCTTTGGGTTTTGTCGGGTCAGAGGACAGAGGTTTAGATTTGATATATATGACTGGATGTGTGATGACTTTATTTTAATTAGTTGTAAATACTTAACATTGAATAGTGGGAAGAAACTAATCACTATTATCTCCTAACGTAAAATCAATCAACCAAAAGAGGAAACATGTAGTTGATAACTATGCAGAAAATAATAAAGGTTCCGCTAAAATGCTGAAAAATAAGAGAGTCAGGGTGCCTTTCTATTAGACCCTTAAAAAAGATGGGCAGACGCATGAAAAAAATAATTTAGCCCGAAGGCGAGAAGGAATTTGCAAATCAATAACACACAAAGTAAGTTGACAAAAGTACTTACGAAGATATGACAATTATGAATCTCCATAAGATTAACTCCTAATATGGTCTCCTAAAGAATTTTAGACAAACATAGACGCTAAAAGGAACAAAACATATCCTTTAACTTCATAAAATACAACTCTAGATGGAGGTAATCACACACTATTTCTTACCAGACCAAAGCAATTGAAATGACTAGAGAACCCATAATAACACCAATTTTCACACCATAAAATTCTTTAAAATAACTTTGCAACCTTCCCAGCTGAAGACCTATTTATTTTCTGAACAATAATACACCAATTAAGAGATCTTTTTTCTTCTTTTTATAAAAATTTAAAAAATTTCTCCTTATTTCCTTCAGAACAGAGTGCACATACACTTGTTTCATAAAGCAACACAAATGGAGAAAGAATTGATACTAAATCATATTTTTCTTAAATATAACTAACAGGCGCACATACACTTGAACAACGATCAACATCGCTGAAATATTTAAGATTACGAACCATTCCTAGATCCCAATTAAGGCTTTTAAAAGAGAAACAAGCGTTCAATAATACTAACAGAAGATCCAAATAAAAAGATAGATTGTTTTTTTTTTTTTTAAAACAACTGATTAATTTTCAAAAATGTTTTTAGAAAGAAAGTGATATGCAAAATATAATCAACAACGAGATTAATAAGGGAAAGACAAAAGAAAATGAATGAAAACCCAATCAAACATTGGATATAGGATTAAAACAAACAACCACGTTTAGGACTTTTATCAAACAGATGAAAGGCAACATACCCAAAGGCTAAACTAAACCCAATAATCGCTGGGATTTAAACGATTACCAAATTTAACTCCACATACCCAATCTTCATTAGGGTTTAACAAACCAAAAATAAGGATGGATCAAGCACCACACAATTAGAGCGAAAGAAACAGATTAAGGTAAATAGGAAAAAGCAGTTTCAAGCTTCAAAACTCCTGTTGTTCTTGTATTAATTACAACAATACCAACAACAACCTATAAAGGAGAGGAGAAGCTTAAAACCAAAGACAGGAAAAAGAATCCCCAATCCTCTGTTGCTTTTGTATTTAATACTACAATACGCACATCAACCTAGATAAGGGGAAAGGATATTAATTCAAAAACATAAACGAGAGCAACAATCCCAGAAACCCGAAATTTTAGAATAAAAATTAGGAAATTAAGCATGATTCCTTTAAAAACAAAGTGCACATACACTTGTTTACCTAACGGAGAAGACTTGAACAGATGCACCTACACCTTAATAAGAGTAAAAAGCCATAAGTTACTTACTTTAAGATACTAACCACTCTTGTAGAAAATTAGCAGAATCAACAGGAGAGACTCAGATGTTCAAACAACACAAAAAATGATGCAAGAGAACCCAATTACTCACAGGCGACAGTTCGGTACTATTATCAAACAACATAACCGCAACGAGTAATAAACAGGACCCAGTCACCATTGGGATTTTAGGCAAAGAAATATGGATTGCAAAACACAAATCCACATACACAGCTGAGGCATAAACAACTAATTAATCAATCACAATCCAGATACACTTATATAAGAAATTATAATCAGAAAGCATAAGGAAATCATACTAAAGGTAGATACAAAATTCGAGACCCATGTTGTTTGGTATCAAAAATCACCGTACCGACGACAACCTAAAAGAGGAGAAGAATCAAGGGGGATTGATGATTCAAAGCAGACCTATATCTAATTAAGAACAATAAAGAGATTTGAAATAAAATCTCAGGTCCCCTGTTGTTGTTGTACCTAATACAACAATACACACAGCAACCTAGAAAGGTGAAAAGAGATTCACTAGGAAACAAAAGAAATGGAAGAAATCCGAGAAAATACCTGTGTCAAAAGGAATCACATCTTGCATTCATACCCGAAAAGAAAAAGGATCAAAATTTAAGTAATAAAATGAAGAACAAATAAAAAAACTAAAATTTCATCACCACTATACCAATCAAAACCAGCAGATCCGCTCCTCATAGCTCATAACCCTGTAATCACCCGAAGGTAGCCAAGAAATTACTCCTCCATGACGAAGAGCTTGAAAAAATTATTTTTATTTTTTCACTGTTTCAGAGAGGAGAGAGAGGATAGGTATACTAAATGAGATAAAATAAAGACATTTTAAACTAAAATATAAAACCCATTAGCGATATATTTTCAAGAATGGCTGATCTATCCTTGCTTAATTAACACTAATAAATGTGATAAAGTTAATTAATTTAGTTAGATAATTAAGTGATTGAAATTTTGAAATTAGGTTTTATTTAGATTGAATTCATGGATTATGTGGGTAGATTTTTGAGATTTTTTTTTTAATTTTTTTTTAATTTGTAACGGAAATGATTCTGTATTCCAAAACATTTATAAATATAGGATTGTAGAAGTGCTAGGTGATTTCATACTCGAAATTACAGAAGGAATCAATACTTTCAGTTCTGAAAGTATGAAAAATCGGCAAGGTCGACAAATTTGGAAGATACCGACCACAGATAGCTGACATGCTAGTAAAATATCATCATGTCGACTATATGTTTTTTAACCTGGCTAAATTGGGGCCTACTGTGATTAATTTTTCCCTACCAGTAGAAGACAAAAAAGAGTAATTTAAAGTAAAACGGATAACCCCTTATCCAATTGTTTTACTAAATGGAAAAACTATCCCTGATTGATTAGTGCTAATTTGGGTTATTAAATGATGTTTAATCAAGTTAACCCTGAAATCAACTACCATTAATTCATCATCAAAAACTTGAATTTTTTTTTATTTTTTTTCAAAACTCGATCCAGATGTGGTTGATGTTACTGCATTTGTAAACCGATTCTGGGTTGAGTTTTTTCAAAGGATGAAGTAAACCCAGAATCGGGTTTTTTCATTACCAAAATAAACCGATTGTCGGAATCCGTGTTTATATATTCCCGCGTAATCCGATTATGCCTTATTTTCAGAAACAAAATATTCATTACATAGTTTAGGAAATTAGCGCATTACATATATAGGATAGGATTCAGTATGGGTATTCTAGAATTTGACACATCAAATGTTTGTCAATGAACCTCCGAGCACGTCGGTACAACGTCGTATATTCTCTATGGTGAATGAACTTAGTTTCCCCATTAAGAATTTTCCATATCCCATGGAAACGTTCCAGCTAAAATTCAGTGAATTCTTAAATGTTAGTATGCGAACTTTTAACGATGACATAAGTATAAATATTATCGGATTGCTCACTTTTTATCTAAGAGGATCTTGTGCATGATGTTGGTACACCATATTTGTAACTTTGACATACTCTCGCATTGAACTTTTTATGTAGTTGAATCGGAATGCCAAGTCTCTCCATTTGCGATTATTGGTATTCCCGATACGCCCGTAAAAGAACTATTTAACTCTCTTCCAAAACATTGAATATATTTCATTCAGACGTTTATGGAACGTATTAGCAGACGATTTAACGAGACACAAATCTTCATGTGGTTTCCACTCCATTTTCTAGGCTAAGTGTGTGATGTGGAAGTGGCTCAAAGAGGTTGTCTTTATATAGATAACGACTCAACGACTATTTTTTTCAAATTCAATTCGAACAATCAGAGTTTAAGTATTTCCACGTAGTCCGATTGTGTCCTCCCAAAATCATAAAAATTGTGCCTCTCAATAATCGGATTTTAATATTGCACATGTAATACGATTCTTGGCGAAAAAAATTACAGAAGAATTGTCGCTTTTCCTTACAAGAATCGGATTACAAGTGATTCCAACATATACCGATTATTAAAGTTTTCAAAATCTGCCTCTCAATAATCGGGTTTTAATGTCTCACTTGTAATCCGATTCTTGGCAAAAAAATATACAAAAACATTGTCACTTTTCATCACAAAAATCGATGCCCACATAAACAGATTGTGAAACTCTGGATTTTTTTTGGTTTGTCAGAATCAGACTTTATAATTACCCTTATAAACCGATTATGTAAATTTAAAAACTAGTTGAACAAAATGTTCATAATCGGTCTATGTGCTGCAACTTCAAAACCCGATTTTGAAATTCTCCCCCTGGAGAATTGTTAGAATCGGATTTTATATAGGTACATGTAAACCGATTTTGGGCAGAAAAAACTTACAAAATCATGCATTTTTTGCACATAAACATTGTAGTTGGTTCTTTTGTCGCGTCTTGGACAAACACAAACAATTTTAAAAATAAACCAGATTCTGTCATTCATAAACTAGGAATATAACCAAACATAATTCGACAATAAGTTTAAGACATAAGTTTTGACACCATAATTATCCATAGTTAAAGACGTAAGTTTGAAACCATTCATTCATCAACATCCCCACCAAGACCACCTCGTCCTCGTTTAGAAGTTGTGGCGCTGATCGATGCACCTTCAAAATACTTTTTTTTTGGAGGGGGGAGGGGAGTTCTCTTCCTCTTTTTTATTTGGCTCCTCCTCCTCTTCCCAAAATTTTGTACCCGCTTCCATATCTTCGAAACTGTTCAATTCATCAATCGTATTTTCATTGGCCTTAACATTTTTCCCTTGCCTGATTTCTAGTTGTGCTTGGGATATCAAGTGCCCGATTCGTCTAATTTGTTTCCATTTTAAACAACAAACATTAAACAAAACCGTAATTGAGAAATAATACGCACCAGGAATTCGATAGATGTATCTTTGTCCTCTATCTGGTGCCTCTCATCTACTCGTATCACTCGAATATGCGAAATATTGAGGTACCACGGCAAGTAACCCAGAATTGCCTCATTATTTGTTTTCAATCGACCATCCATAGCATATCCGTTGTACTCTCTCTTATCCCAATATTTACATGATGGTAAAGGGTCGTGAACAAGATCAATATCATTATCATATGACTTTATTTTCTTCACATCGATTTTAAAATCCTTGTGCTCCTTTGGGATCTTTTTTATGTATCCGCATTGTCTTGCAACTCTCGTCGGGTTATACATTACATATCCTCTTGGGTGAAACAACGGCCCAAAATAATCAGTTTTCTCTTTTCACCCAACCATCTGTCCTTTTCCTTTGGCCAAACCCCCATTGTAAGGGTCAAAAACAACATCTTTCGTCGTCAAGTTGTCCAACTGGCGTCGCAACTTCAAATAAACCTCATCTTGGTCCTTTGCCTTACTATTGTAGATGTACATGTATCCATAACACATAACGTCCCATTCCTTGTTCTCAAAAGCCCTTGCAGCAAATATCGGGAAGTGAAAATATATCCACGCTTGCAGAAAAAACATGTTCCCTTCTGTCAGCTCTGGAAGCCTTTCTCAACTCGTTCAACGAGTGTGCAAGTATGGCAGTGCCCCAAGAGTACTTGTGGATCTTCTCAAATGGTTGCAACAACTGAATAAAGTTGGCTTTCACACGGGCACCGGAAACGTCGGGAAAGATAACAGATCCTAGGACGTAGAGGACATATGAATTGGTCGTGGCGAAGATACGTTCTCTTTTCCCTCAGCACGAAGTTTCTTTGTTTCACTGAAGAGTTCCCTCAACTTCGAGACATGGAATATACTCTGCTTTGCTTTGCCTACTAGTATTTTTGACTTGGTCATCTCCTCATCCCATTGGAACACTTCCTTGGTGAACACGTAAATCTTGTCCCAATCAAGATCTTGCACGTAATATTTGTGTTTCACGGCTTTAACATCTATTCTTAGCCCGGTAATGAACTTCGCATCATTTGGAGTCATCGTCATTTCGCCAAACGAAAGATGAAAAGTATATGTTTCCCCGTAATATCTCTCGACAAAGGCGGAACAAAGAGGTTTGTCATAACCAAGATCCAAATTCTCGACCACAGGCAACATCCCCATAGATTGGATTAGATCGATTACTTCCTCAACTTCTCCGATGGTTGATTTTATTGCTTGCAGTGGCCATATCTTCATCATAATCCCTGACGTTCCTGACTTCATACGATGAATTACATCCATGTAGTCCTATAAAACAAAACAAAACCGATGGACAATAATCAAAACACTAAACGGATATATTACAGAGCATAAGGTTTAGGTACTTACTATGGTATGGCAGACGAACCCGGCCTAACTCTCTTTGTACCCCCATAACACCCGTCCTCCATCACCGGGTAACCCTTTCACAGGATCATTAGGGCCTTGAGGAAAAATCTTCTCCGGGTCGGTCATGTGGTCCACTTTATCTTTCTTCTTACCATCTCTCTTATCATCTTTCTTACCATCTTGAGTGTCGCCTCCTTGGACTTGTTCTTGAACTTCTCCTATCCCACCTTCATCCCCACTTTCTTATCCATCACCTTCATCATCACTTTCTTATCCATCATCCTCATCCCCACTTTCTTCTCCATCATCATCCTTACCCCAGTTTCTTCTCCATCACCATCCTTACCACCAGTGTCTTCTCCATCACCTTCCTTGCCACTAGTTTCTTCTTCATTAACTTCCTCCTCACCAATTTCTTCTTCAGCAACTTCTTTATCACCGCCTCCTTCTTTAGTAGGTGTATCAGAATCAGATTCTTCTTGTGCCGGTTGCTCCGCTTGAGGTGGTGGGTCATTGATGTGGATCTCTTTGGCTTTACTCCCCGATCCCCTTAGGTGGGAAGCATTTAAATTTTGACCACCCTCTCGACGAGGTCTAAAACTCTGAGGAGTATCAAAGTCATTTTTCTTCTTATATTTCTTTTCGGCTTGACGTTGTTGCTAGCCCTTGTTTGGCCTATAAAATACGGAGATAAGCGACAAAGAGTAATGGTATTCAATGCATATTTTTGAATTCAAGGTATACAATCGGTTTACTCGATATACACATAAAGACCGATTCCTAACATAACACATCTACATTCAGTTTATATAAGTGTTATTGTAATCCGACGCTAACAAGAAAAAGTTACAGAAACATTGGGCATTATTTCTTACAACAATCGGTTTATTCGATACTGTTATAAAACCCGATTGTAACATTACAGTCAACAATCGTATTTTACATATACAAATGAAATCCGATTATGGATAAGCAATGTCTAAACAATCGGGCTATGTGAACACATATATAATCCGACTCTAACGAAAAAAGTTACAAAAAACGGTTATCCTTACGGTTACATAATCGGGCTATCTTGGTATTAACATTGACCGATTCTAGTTCAATTTTTCGAAACAGAAAATACATGCAGTACAATCAGGGTATGGGCATGAACAACAAACGATTCTTAACATAATCGATTCACAAATACATGAACATAGTCCGATTCTGGTAAACCCAGAAAAATTTGATTTCAAAATTTCTAATTTTTGAGCGATTGCATGTTACTAAAACCTAGTTTAAAGGATTGGGTTGATATAAAAGTACCTGATTCGACCCATTTCCTCCTCTTGTGCGATAAAAGATCCTTTGGATTCCTCAACCATTTTTTTCGTTTTATTTCGAATTGCTTCAACAATTCCGGGATTATCCACACTAGGAAATTTCCTGTTAGTAGGATGCTTCACTCTTGCTTGTTTCGACGACATTTTATAGAAGAAGAAAACGATTAATCGTATTTGGATCGTCTATAATCGACGATGTTTTGGTTTCAAAAAAATGAAAAAAGAGGGAGAAGAAGAGAAGAAGAATTGGTTTATAGAGATGAAATTGAAACTGATTTTTAGTTTTAAGTTTATTATTAAAACTTAATGGGGGTAAATTTATAATATTGATATTTTTTTAGAGGGTAAATTGATAGTTTCAGCAAATTTAGACACTCCATATCCTTCTACATTGGGTGGATTTGGAAATCTATAGGCCCAAATTAATCACAGTAGGCCCCAATTTAGCCAGGTTTTTTTAACCTACAGGAATGGTGTTACAAATGCATGATTAGTCGGCAAGGTATTAATTTCATAACCTTCCGACTAAACTATAGTCATCAAGGTCGAGAATTCCAAACACCAACGACTAAAAATCTTACAAACGAGGTCGTTATGGTTACAAATAAAACAACCATGACGACTAATAACAATAATGTACACAGGGAAATCGTTTTATGACAGTTCTTGGTCAGCAAGGTTCAAGTTTTCAAAACATGATGACCTTAATTACTGCAACACTAGTCGGTAAGATATAAGGATGAATATCGTGACGATCCTGTAAATATTACTTTCATAAACAAAACTCTTTGAAAAGTCCACACGATATTCATCCTATAACCTTGACGACTAAAAATAAATATGAAAAGTCGTCATGCTCGACCAAAAAAAATACCATGACGACTGTATAACTGCAATTCAACAATTTCAAAATTTCTGATCTAATTTGTCATTCAAATAACAAAACAAAGTACTATAAAGAGTTTGAAATGATTAATCGAAAATAAAAAAAGTATAATCGACGAAATTTTTTCATTTGAAAACGATGAAATATAGAAAAAGAGAAAGGAATTGATCATTAGATTGATGACGAAGGAGAAGGAAAAAATAAGGTTTTGATCTGAAACCATAAAAATGGTTTTAGTTATTATTAGGGGAAGGGTAATTGAGTAAATTTACACATATTAGACACCCCTTAGCCCACTATCTTAGTTGGGAACAAAATAAGTATACCACCAATTAATCTGGATATACCCAATTTGACCAGGTATTTTTACATAAACCATCTGAACTATGCCAGTTATTTCTTACATGATTTTATCCTTGTACTACAATACCACCGAAATTTTTGGATTATTTTTGTTCTTTCAGTCATATAAGGCAACCTCATGTGAGTGTCATTAGAAGGCTGTACAACCATGTGGAATGTCTATATAACACCATTAACACGTGATAACGTGACCATTTCTCTTACTCTGACCCACAATAGTACCCTCTAGCTGCCTAGGTCTAGCACACCAACGGCTCATACCAAAAGCAAAAAATTAAAAAATGTTCTCAGAACCCAAAATTAGGGAAGAGTGGAGTTTCTTGGAAGGTAAAAAAGAATGATTTTTTTAGGGACATAGTTTTTTTGTGGGACCATGGTCTTATTAGGCCAATCTCCCTATATTTATAAGGGGTTTCCTAAAGTTAGGTAAATACACATTTACCTTTTATTTTAATTTAAATTAAAAGTAGACTAATAACTATATAAACCTAATCATATACATCTAATCTAAATGAATCTATTATCAAAATCAAAATCAAAAACAAAAATAGGAGGGGAATCGAAATCTTTTAGTTTTGAAAAAAAAATTATTCTGTTTTTCTTCTCTCTTTCCTTGACATTCCTCGTTCGATTGAAAATTATTCTTTTCTCATGTTCTTCTCTTCTTCCCCATTACTTTTAATTGAATAGATATCATCAAAATATGGTTCATATGGAAGTTACAGTGCTTTGTTCGGCTAGGACGCGTTTCACAAAAATCCTAGTTTCTTAACCGAACTTCCTGAAAGGAAGAACATGAAGAACAGTACGGTTCAATAGGATTTAAAATTAGGTTACTGAACTGCGAGTTCGGTTGGTTCGCAAAAATTTCTAAAACTATCTAGTAACCGAACTCTACCCATATTACAAAAATAAAAAAAAATCCAGTGTAACCGAACTGTGCTATTTTTGTTCTTATTTTTCCCATTATGTTGAGTTCTCATTCAACCGAACTTTTCCCACTCTGTTCGGTTGGTTCGCAAAAAATTCTAAAACTAGTTAGTTACCGAACTCTATCCATAATACAAAAAAAAAAAAAAAAAAAAACAATGTAACCGAACTGTGTTATTTTTCCCACTATGTTGAGTTATGATTTAACCGAACTTGTCCCACTATGTTCGGTTTGTTCGCAAATTTTTTTGACAAACCGAACTCTTAACTAATTGCATACATGTGGAGTTCGGTTAGATATGTTGTTAAGTTTGCGAACCAACCCAACATGACTCTGTAAATCCTATAAACAAAGTTCGGTAACATGTCTGTTAACCGAACGACTAAAAATCTCCATTAAAGAGCGAGTTCGGTAACCTGCGTGTTTGGAAAAAGTAACCGAACTACACTTTCAGATGAGTTTGGTAACCTGTTCTTCACATAAGGTAACCGAATAAGCCCAAATCTACTCTAAAGATTTACATTTTTTTGAAAATTTGGAGCAATTCAGCCAACATTATCTAAGTTTGAAGCATACCTGGATACCCAAATACTCTTCCTCCGATTGGGTTGGTAAAATCCATCGTTTTTCATGTTTTCCTTTTTCATCTTCTTTAACTTTACTCTCTCAATAATTCTACTTCTTTTAAAAAAAAACATCTGATTTTTTAAAGTCACTAAATATCTTTAACTTAATCATTACATTAACTATTATTAACACTAACTAATCATTATTCAAAATTAATTAGGAGGGTAATTTAGGTATTAATATAAATATCTAGATAAGGGATGACCTAGATTTACTTCTAATGTCTTACCCAAAATAAAACAATGGTTCCCAGAAAAAACATCCCTAGAAAATCGTTCCTAAAAAATCCTTAGAATAACAAGAATAGAAAAGAATACACAGCACAAAAAATTGGAATATTCCAATTTCATCGAGCAAGTGAAAAGCAAAAAATTCTCTCCGAATATTCAAATATGCCACCCAATCACCTTATCTCGCACCGATTCCATACGCAACTCGCCACTATCATACACACCAAACGTTGATATCAACGAGCACAATCAAAATTCCCTCCAATCCAACGGTTATAAGCATTGCGTCAACATATTAAAATGCTAATGGTTGTATAAAATAATGAAATCTTAGGCAGAGGCGTCTAATGGTGGCACCTTCCTCAAAGGAGAAACACTTATGGACCTGTCAAATTTTGATGGCTCTTTTCAGAATTCGGTGAAGTAATATTCCATTAGCAACTTAATCCGTTCTTATTATTCTTTTCTTCTTCATTCGCTCACAACGAGATCCCCATTATAAATAGACCATTCGTCTTCATAGTTTCTACACAAAAACAAATCTGCTTCTTCTTTCTTTTACAGAAAACACAAAAACACACCTCAAATTTCATATCCTCGACGTATAAAATGGCAGGAATTGTGATTTTATTCGACTTCGACAAGACGATTATCGATCACGATAGTGATAATTATGTCATTGATGAATTGGGTTTCACTCAATTGTTTGATGAACTCTTGCCTACCATGCCCTGGAATACTCTCATGGTATGTTTCCTCTGTTTTCGCATTTTTGACTGAAATATGTTTTCGGAGATCATTTTGATGCCCCATTGTTGATTTATGAATCAAAAAAATGTTAGATTTCAGAATCTGGAGTTTTAATTTCATTTGTGATTTATTTATGTTTCAGGATAAGATGATGTTAGAGCTTCACTCTAATGGGAAGACAATTGAAGACATTGCCAATGTTTTGAGACGCGCTCCATTGGATGCTAATATCATTTCAGCCATTAAATCAGCTCATGCTCTTGGGTAATTTCTTGATTTCCAATAAAATTTTCCAAGTATTTTACATGTAATTATCAAACGGGTCTCATTTTGTTTTTTGTTTTTTATTCCAGGTGTGAATTTAAAATTTTGAGTGACGCAAATCTGTTCTTCATTGAAACAATACTAGAACATCATGGGTTGTCAGGTTACTTCTCAGAAATCAACACGAACCCGGGTTTCGTCGATGACCAAGGAAGATTAAGAATCTTCCCATACCATGATTTCACCACTGCTCCTCATGGTTGCACTACTGCTTGTCATGGTTGTCCCATCTGCCCTCCCAACATGTGCAAGGTAAATTAATCTCATAATTCAGCTTTTTTTTAATCCTTAAACACGTCGAAGCCGTGTTTTTGAATCATCAAGATGACTCAATTAGTTGAACTTGATCCTTACATTGAGGAACATGCAATGGACAAGAAATCTAGTCACATGCTTCTCAGCTAATACTTTATTAGAAGAAGATTAGTTGGCTAATTGAGTAATGTTTATGTTAATACAGGGTATAATATTTGACCGGATCAAAGCAGAAGCTTACGCAGATGGCAAGAAGAGAATTATCTATCTTGGAGATGAAAGGGTGATTACTGCCCAAGTTTGAAGCTCGAGCCATCCGACCGTCTTATGCCAAGAAAAGACTACCCACTCTGGGAACTAATTTCCAGTGACCCATCACTAATCAAGGCAGAAATTCACGAATGGACCGATGGTAAAGAACAAGAACAAATTTTACTTCAACTCATTAACACAATAAACTTTGAAGATACTAACATTAACGCAGCCGGGGTAACACTGTTGGCGGGCGATTGCAAGTTTCAGACGATTCCGGTTTCAAATCACGAGTCGTTTCCCAAAGTTCTTGCAGTGCCCATTAAAAGTTAGTTCTTAGCTAGTGATATCGATATTGTAGGCTAAAAGCCAACGTGTTTGTTGTTTACATCCACCATCATTGTTGATTTACTACTGTGACACTGTCACAGTAAGTTCACTAAATCCATGTGTATGTTAGTTGCAAATCAAATTTCCATGTTTTGGTTTCCGGATCGTTATATTTTCTTGGATGAGTAGTACGTACCCACGAGAAGATTTATTTTTTTTTTGGCTCAGGAAACTAATTTAAACTAAGTTTTCTATATTAGAATGAAAAGATAGAAAGAGAATTACAGGACTGGACACATTTTAGAGCAAAGAAGGAAATGACCTACTTATACGTATACAATCTGTGTAGGATAAAGCAAATACTTAGAGATAAACCAGAGCTGAACGTGTTTTGTAATTGTTTGCAGCTATTAATTACAATGTTGATAGTTTGAGTGTTAGCCCCGTAGTTCTCTGGGCGCTGAAAATGGTATGTTTCGTGTGTGTATATATTTAGCTCATGATTATTTAGGTGGATTAGGGTCTTGTTTGCTACCTGTCTGAGCTATTTAGATATGTGTTCTACATGGCCCAAGATAATGCGAAATTTAACTTCAGGATAAGATATGAAAAGCATTGCTAATTAGTCATTACCCTTTCCTCAAGATGTAACCTCAGGAGAGAAACAAATCTACCAAATTCTACGGATAAATTTATGGCTCCTCCTGATTTTGGTTGAATGGCTCCACCAAAAAGCGAAAACAAACAAAAAATTTCATACCAATTGAAGGAGTAATTATCTTCACTAGGTCTCTGCCTTTTTTTGGTCATTGAATGTCTGGCTGATCCATATATCATGATTGCAAACTTTCTCAAAAATGCCGGGTTTTTTTGTCGGTAACTCAATAAGTGCAGGTGGATACGTCTGGGTGTTATGCAAGTGTTGTTTATAGAGTATTCAAGCCAAAAGGAAGCAGTTTACGTGTGTTCAAATGTAAAAACATGACCAACCAACTAACAAATATCTGTGATCATCGTGGAAAAAAGCGAAACTGAAAGTTATTTTTTCCAATTTTTTGGTTTATTGGTATGATGACGATGTAAAAGTTTACACAGGAAACACACCATTTAAGTTAGCCAAAAATGAAGATCCTCGTGAAGGTTTTGTTGAGAGTTTTAAATGAAACCACTTGCTTAACCAAAATTCGAAACCTCTGTTGCTACTTTTCAAGCACTTTAACGAGATAAATGGATTGAAATCCAGATATCTGCCAATGGCACAATGTGGTATTCTAATCCAGTGTCGGTACCGGATATCTGGTTCAATGTTATTTTATGTCTTTTTATTTGCTCGACTTTGACAATATGTTGACTACATTTAGGCTAGGGTATGTCGAGAGGCCTTTGATGCTTTTTGATTATCCCTGGAACCTCTTGGCTTAGTTTTTTCTTTGTGCTTTCGCTTTGGTTAGGGTTGCTTGACCCTCTTTGGGTTGTATTCGTTCGCCCACGACTTGTGTGCTTCTTAATATAATTCCATTTGATCGATAAAAAGAAAAAAAAACATTTAGGCTAGTTTTTTTCCCTCCTCAAATCCATTCTTTCCCCTACTAATAATATGGCTCAATTCTTTTGTCTTACAAAATCTAGAATAACTCTGACTCAATTCTTTTGTCTTCCAAAATCTAGAATAACTCGTAACTTTTTTTTCCCGTTTATTTACTCAATTTACTTACTTGGCCAATATATTTTTGGATGGACATGTAATAAGCCGTCCTGGCTAGTTTAACCAGTTTAACCAATTTAACCAATTGATCTTTACTTAAATCTCTTGAATTTCTTGGAATGAATCAAAGAAACTTAAAGATATCTAATTTTTTACCTTCAAAATACCATGAGTCATTAAACATGAAAACAGAATTAATGGATCCACCAATCCCAAAAAGACCAAAACACTAATTTTTAAGTTGCGATAATCTGCTTAATTCAAGTGGCAATCAATTCCTCATGCTTGTAACGTAGTGACTGAAATATATTCTTTAACGTAGTGGCTTATTGCTCATATAAGGCTGCCTACAACATATTTTCTTTTGAGAAGAATAATTGAAGTTCCAGATAATTGTTTATTTTGCAGTGAGCCAGAATCTTCTTCTCACCTTCTTCTCCATTGCAGATTTGCTAGAAAAGTTTGAGAAGTCTTTTATGGATAAATTGCATTGTTTCTTCTCTATGCCTTTGGATGCTCCTGCAGTCCTACATGCTTGGTCTCTTATTCAACATTCTAAAGCTAGCTCTGCAGTTTGAGATTTGATACATGCAGCCATTTTTTCGAGTTTATGGAAGGAGAGAAATGACAGGGTTTCTCAAATGTCAGTACGAATGAGATGGTTGTGGTGAACAAAGCAATCTACTACATTTTCTCTTGGGCTCTTGCAATCAGTGACTTAACACATTTCACTAGTTCTTTTCTTTTCTTTTCTCCTCCCCTAACTTTGTTTAGGGTGGTATAATTCTTTTACACCCTTTTTTTTATGATCAATCAATCTTTTTTTATCGATCAAAAAAATAAATATATTCTTCGGCATTTTGTTATGTTTGTTTTGCACTCTTAGTGTCCACCGCTCTATTGAATTTGCCACTTTGCCTCTTCCACCTGCAACTTCTTAAATACCTTAGTACAAACATATTATAATTTTCTGCACAAATAATTCGATTTAAAGGACGAAATTAAACAATGGGGACCAAATAGTATTTCTTTTTCTGACTTTTTCTATACACACTAAGTTGTGGGGCAGTGAGACGAGTTAGTATTGAGTTAGAGTGCTTGGACCTTGTAGGAGACGTATACAACATAGTGGATCAAGATATAAATAAATTAATTCTGGTGGCTAGAACATCATTTGGTGGTTACGG
The DNA here is from genome assembly GCF_003573695.1 of Papaver somniferum. Taxonomy (NCBI): domain Eukaryota; kingdom Viridiplantae; phylum Streptophyta; class Magnoliopsida; order Ranunculales; family Papaveraceae; genus Papaver; species Papaver somniferum. The sequence continues at coordinate 6,596,593 of NC_039364.1, read as the reverse complement.
CTCCAAATGGCCGCATAAAGAAGACACACATACCATGTTATCATTTTCTTCATGTATATTTTCGGATATTAAAACCTACAAGATAGGAAAAAGATAAAGCAAATGATGCATGGCATGAGGTAGAGTAGATACGTGTGAATTGTGATTGAGTAATGAGTGGTGGCTCATATATGCTGGAAAACACAGAACAATAGGAACTTTATCGGATAATATATTTCTGGATGGTGATTGAATAATCATTCCGTTACTGGCTAGCTAGTTGCATCATCTAGATTTTATTATATTCGCATCGTACATGCACTTCATGTAGTGCTTAAATGACGAGAATCGAATCTTCCTGTAGTATCAAAACTTGATGCTCACGAAATATATAGATTAAGTTGTTCTCATTCTTCTATATCGGGTAGGTTTGCATACTTGCATTTGGAAGCAGATTTCTAGTGCCCTTTCCATATTCGGGGGATGGGTTTCATCTAAAACAAAAATTCCCCAAAATGGTGGGACTTGTCACGGATTTTTCTTCCCCAGACGTGGTGCTTATTGTTTGGTAGTGACTAAGTTGGTTTTGAGGTAGAAGGCCAGAAATGTAATATGAATGATTAGTTAAAAGGTTTGTTTATATACAATCCATGTGTTAGAGGTTTTGAAAGAGCATTACACGTGAAGGGGAGTGATGAGACTAATAATCTAATATTGACTAAAAATTCTAGCCTTCATGCACAATAGAACACAAGGACTCACTCTACCACCAGTTGCTAATTGATTTTTAAGTTGGAAACCCTGACACCTATAATATATATATTCATTTTCCAAAACCCTAATTATGCTGGTGAAATAAGATAGCTCCAAAATTCCATTTATGTGTATTTTCATGAAAAAAACCTTGAAGGGTTTTCTTTTCTATATACTGTTTGCTCTTACAGATCAGATTTATTTTCCCCTTCATACCTTTAATCCTAATTGTTCTGTCATTGCAATTATATACATTTACACTCTAGCTAGCCATCGACACCATGGAGCCTGGTAACAATAAGTTCACGCTAATGGAGGAAAAAGGAGGGAGATACGTTTAACTTTCTACCAACAATGATAAATTAAGTGAACAAAATGAGTTTATAGAACATTAATTAGGGAACTTAATATAGAAATGAAAGGATAGATAGATTGATTGATTCATTATAGGCTCCCACTTCTCCTAATCGTTGTGTCCTAACTCTCTTTAAATAAATTACGAAAACCAAACGACATAAATTCAAATTAGGTTGGCAATAAAACGAAAGAGTCCCAGGTATTACGCCACCAGACAAATTTGTAGTACCCTGCTGCCTTTAACAAAAACAAACAAAACCAAAAAGAAAACCACCACAAGAAAAAAGCTAACTTTACCTACGTGCCTTCAACTAATAATACTACACAAGTGGCAAGTGCAAATTCTAATGGCTAGCTAGTACAATAGACGAGCAATTATCAACGTTCCAGAGAGTTTTGAGCACAGATCGGTGAGATTATCTTTCATCGGAAGGTAGTTGATAGTCCCCTGAAGAAATACGGATAGTATCTAACAACCGGAAGTTGTTTATCTTCTGCTTCTTGCCCAGAAGTAGAAGTAATAAGCAAAACAAATTTTCTTCTGTTAGGAGATTCCATATGCTCTCAATTGGAAGCATGGAAGTTTAGAAACAGAGGAAGAAGAATTTGGCCATTGCAATCTGTTGGGCAATATGGTCAGAAAGAAACAGTAGAGTCATGACTAGCAATAGACATTAGGATGTCTCAGAGCGTCCACAGTGGTACGATCAAAACCAAAGATCAAAGACAAAAACAAACGATCAAATTTAAGTTTAGTCTGTAGTGTCACGTTAAGGCAGTGGAGTATATTTAGTCGGGCGGATGTATAATCCACGCTTGCATGTGGAGCGTTGGTATAATCTTCGTTTGGGCCGGGCAGAGATATAATTAACGCTGCTTGTGGGGCGTTGATAAAGAATACGCTTGTTGTGGGGCGTACATATATTTCACGCTCGGAGAAGGGGGGTTAGTATAATCTACGCCTGGTGTGGCGAACGTATAATCAACGCCTGAATGAAGCGTTTGTATAATCAACTCCTGACGTGGGGCGGACGTATAATCAACGCCTGTATCAGGCGTACGTATAATCAACGCCTGACGTGGGGCGGACGTATAATCAACGCCTGTATCAGGCGTACGTATAATCAACGCCTGACGTGGGGCGGACGTATAATCAACGCCTGTATCAGGCGAACATATAATCAACGCCTGTTTTGAGGCGTAAGTATAATCAACGCCTGTTTGAGGCGAACGTATAATCAACGCCTGACGTGGGGCGTACGTATATTCAACGCCTCCTCTTCCCTCAGGCGTACGTTTAATCAACGCTTGGTTTGCAGGCGTACGTATAGTGTTGTACTTCCATTAACACACGTATCTAGCACGTGTGGCATTAAAGCCCGGCCAATCTCTAACCACCACGTATAGCCCACGTGTTCACTTTCCCTTTACCCTAATCTTCTCCGTCTTCTTCTTTTCTTTTCTACCTCCTCTTTGTTTCTTTGTTTCTACCGCCCACAAACACAACACAGCTTCTTAACAAAAACATCACAGTGAAGAGCAGTAAAAGAAAAGAAAAAACCAAGATACTTGATGAACCCGGGTTACAAAAGAGGTATGTTTTTTTTCTTAATCTCTTTTGTTTTATCCATATTGTTTGTATAATTTATTTAGGGTTTTATTTGTTAAAATTATTTTATCTAAAATTTTGTTTTAACGAACAAAAGATTGAAATTGGTTTTTAATTGGGTATGTGTGTTTTGTTTTATAGAGATACTATGTATGTGAAAAAAACCATAGTTTGATGATTTGTAAATTTGGTTGATTTTTTTTTCCCCTCGTTAAGCTTCCCATTTGAGATTATATTTGTGGGTATGTGTGTTTTCTGTTTTTACTCGAGATTAATATGTATGTGAAAAAATTGGGTATGTGTGTTTTATGTTTTTATAGAGATTAATATTTATTAGAGCTTCCACAGTGGTTGTAAAAATTTATTTGTGGGTATTGTAAAAATTTGATTTGTGGGTATTGTAAATTTTTATTTGATTTATAATCTATTCACTAAAATTTATTAGAGCTTCCACAGTGGTATTGTAAAAATTTGATTTATTATTTTTGGGTATTGTAAAAATCCGTGGTTATGTAGATTATGTGGGAAATAGTTCTCACCCTTCAACTGTTTCAATCAACCTATTTCAATTGAGAGCTTCCTTTTATTGTTTTTCTTCATGTTGTCTGTTGGTAATTAATTTTAGTGAATATGGTTATCAATAATTGTAGTTATGTAAATTATTGGATTAATTTTAAATTATTGTAAATTATTGTAGTTATGTAAATTATTGGATTAATTATTGGTTTTCTGCATGTTGTATGTGAATATGGTTACCAATAATTGAATTTGTATTGTTTTTTTTGAATTTTGAGGTGATTAATTTTAGTTATGTAAATTGTAGTTATGTAAATTTTGGGAGTTACATATGTAGAAGAGCTAATTGCGTGAGTATGGAATTGATTTTTTAGTGATTTTTATGGAATCTTGAAGTGATTAAATTGGGTTGTGGAATCTTGTAATGATTTTGGAAATGCATCGGTGACGATTTAATTTGTGTTTCTGGAATTATAGAATTTGGAATTGATATGGTTTGTGTTAAGGATTTATAGTATTTGGAATATAAATGGTGATGGACTAATAAAAATATTCGTTAATGAGGGTTGGTCTTTTAATAATGTAACTGCATCTATATTGTGTGTGCACAGATGTTGAACAAATTCACAGCGCGTTTCAATGGTCGCGTGAAGACGAACAAGAAACAAAAATCTGTAGCCGAAGAGGATTATAACTTAATCGCTACTGGTACAATTAAGGAGGTTGATATTCCCCGGTTAGGGAGGTTTCCTATACTGCAAGATGATAAACCGCACGCTACTACGGACATCACATTTACAGGGGAGCACAAATTGAAGTATCAACATCGTGGATCTTTGGCATCGGTAATTCATCACTATCAAACTATTTCACAACACTGTCCTAGAGCTAAATATATTATTGAAAAAGCGGGATGGCAAAATTTACTGGACATACAATGTAGCGAAACCAACCATTCAATGGTTGATTATATTGCTGAGCGGTTTTGGGATACAACAAACACTTTTCACTTCCCATTTGGTGAGATGGGATTCACCCCCCTAGATTGGCTCATGTTGACTGGACTGAGTATCGGTGATGGGCCTGATGTTCCTTATGATTCGGGGAAGTACCAATTTGAACATGTTCGTGAGCATATCTTTCCGGATATCCAAGATGTCACGCTCTGTCCAAAAGCACCGTCGTGGGTTTCAAATTCAATTACAATTAAATATTTAAGGTCATATTTCATCGAAGACAAGTTGGTTGCGGCTGAAAATGATAGCACCCTGGCTCATAGAGTAGCAATTGCCTTTTTCATGTATGTTTTGGGACATTTTTTCTTTTCTAATGCAAAGACTTATATTGATGCTGGATGGTTAGCTGCTTTTGAAAATCTTGATGTAGTATCCACGTATGACTGGGGTGGTGCTGCGTTTTCGAAATTGTATGCGGCACTCCGTTTATCTGGGAGGAGACAGAAGGCACTATGTGGTCCATTCCAAGTATTAGAGGTATTCTTTCAATCTAGTTATTTTTCCTCTCATTGTTTATTTTTTTGCTAAGTTATTAAATTGGCTAATTATTTTGATGGAGTAGTTTTGGGGGTATGAATACCTGGGCATATGTCGACCAGAAATCCCAGAGGCGAGTACAGAACAAAAATGGCCCGTATCTTCTAAATGGAATGTACCGAAGAATACAAATGATATTTTCCGTTGTAGGGATTTACTAAGTAAGCTTACTGCTGAACAAGTGACATGGCGCCCATGGGAATCATACAGAGAAGTTCTTGCATCTGATATGGGATGCACGGCTACGCGGCTATCAGACTCGAGATATATATTTTCTTACATGGGCATTGTGAGTTAATTTGTAAATTTTATTATATAACATACTTTTTTCCTATATAACATACTTACTAAATTCTTATTCCCTTTCTAACTGTACAGCACAACATGTATCTTGGTGAAAGGTGTTGGCGGCAAAACCATTGTACTTTCGCTGTTCCTATAAGACTACACACAGTTATAGGGGATATTGGCAATATTCAAGCCGAACGCCTAAAAAAAGAAGGTTTGGTCGATGCAACAGAGATAGTGCAAGTTGTTAAAGATTATGATATATATTTACAATACTGGACAATGGTAACCAACTCCAAAGATTACGTGACTCATCCTATTTGGGAAGCCCAAACATATGGGTATGTCGGTGACTTGTATACGGTCCCAATTGAACAACCTGTTGAACATGTACATATCCCTCCTCCACATCTATTATCCCACGTAAGTGTACTTTCGACTTTTTATTGTACGTTCGATTTTTGTTGGTATATTTGTACTTATATATTTTATTTTTTCTTCACAGCATGAAGCTTACACATTATTTCAAGAAAATGCTGATTTTAATCAACAATTTCGCGAATTTACATTAAAACAAACGAAGGAGAGGATGGACGTTATCATGTCGAAAGAAGCAGAAATACAAAGGCTAAATAATGCGAACGTTGATTTGCAGCAACAACTATCTCTTTTCCGTATGCCGCACACTGTCCAACCTCAGCTTGGATACGGTTCCTTTTCCCAAACCCTGCCATCACAAGTTTGGAGTGGTATGAATCAGGGATCAGCTTCAACAATGTCCTCAGTCAATACCAATCCGAGAACGCACATGCCTTTTGTGGCACCAAGATCGTCCACTTCGGATAATGATAATATGAAGGGTTAATTTGTTATGACTATTTAGATGAACTGTCTTTGGAGTTATCTTTTCTTATCTTATTAGTATAGTCATATCATATAGTATAGTCTAATCATATAGTATTGTCATATCAGGTCACTGACAAAACTTTATCTTTTTTGGAAAACACATTTGCGTGAACCCAAAAAAATATCTATTTTTTTGGTTTTTTTTGCTTGAAAATGGGTTATAAATTAAAGACTGGTTTCACTCAATATGAATAACAATACATCTCTTCTGCTTCATATAGCAATGGAACAATATGAGAAAACCGCTCATTATTGCTCTTCTGTTTCTTCTTCATCTTCTTCTTCTAATAGTAGTTTTTATTCCTCGGATGATGATGCAATAGCAATTATGCAAAATAACATGGCCGTTAGTTTGGGAGTCCTTGTTACAAATTCAAAATGGCCTCAAACTCGTATCAGAATACCAAGAGATCGTGAGTCAGGGGCTGAACTTCTATGGAACGACTATTTCTCTCCGTACCCAAACCAACCACCCAATGTTTTTCGCAGAAGATTTAGAATGCGTCGACAATTGTTTAACCGGATAGTGGAAGGTGTTACCAATGCAAACAGATATTTTGTTCAAAAGCCCGATGCTTGTGGAGTTTTAGGATTAAACCCTCATCAAAAAGTAACAGCAGCAGTACGAATGTTAGCTTACGGATGTGCGGCAGATGCAATAGACGAGTACTTACGCATAGGAGAAACAACTGTGTTGGAAGCTACTCGTAGGTTCTGTAAGACGATTGTGAATTTGTATGGGAAAGAATATTTGCGTGAACCAACGGCTGGTGATATTGAACTGTTGCTCAAGCAAAACAAAGACCGGGGATTTCCTGGGATGCTGGGTAGTCTAGATTGCATGCATTGGAAATGGGATAAATGTCCGTCGGCAGAATCTGGGGCTTACACCGCGTATAAAGGGAGCGAAAGTATCGTGTTGGAGGCAGTGGTGTCGTATGACCTATGGTTTTGGCATGCTTTTTTTGGTATGCCCGGTTCTAACAACGATATTAATGTTATGAACCGTTCATATGTTTTTCGAAGTCTTGTAACAGGAAAAGCACCGCCGGTGAGCTATGAGGTGAACGGACATTCATATGATATGCCGTATTATCTAGGTGATGGAATATACCCAGAGATTCCTACTATTATTACGGCCATTAAACATCCGGTGGGTAGGAAAAAGGAAATATTTTCATCGATGCAAGAGGGTGCAAGAAAAGATGTTGAACGGGGATTTGGTGTACTTCAACAACAATTTGGAATCATCAAACAACCTGCAAGAATGTGGAATCCAGATGTGCTTGCCTATATCATGAAAACTTGTATTATCTTACATAATATGATAGTCGAGGATGAGCGTCTACCCGGTGACTGGCCACATGTTTATGAACAACGTAGCAACGCAGCACCGGTTAATATATTAAGAGGCAATAGTGACGAGTTTTCCCAAATTAGAGCTCAGCAACGCCGATGTGCAATGCGTAACAAAGATGCACATATTCGCTTGCGTGATGACTTGATCGAATATATATGGGCAGAATATGGGAATTAAAAATTGTCGTTTGTCATTTCCTTTCTATTATCTCTTTGTATGTAAACATCCTCAAGTTTTAATTAAGGTCGTATGTTTCAAAAAAGTAGAAATTTAATTCAAATCAACGGAAGTAAATTTAAAATCCAAAAATTACATAATAATAATGCTAATTGTTCAGATACTAAGAAATTTAAAACATAATAATACTACTAATCACTAAATAGGAGAAATAATTAAGGTTTGAACTATTCCTCCTTTGTGTTAAGATTGGTTTCTTTTATTCCGAACTATGTCCGCCCTGCGAAGTCGGAAGTACTCTTGTTGTACAGGTTCCATTTTTTCAAGATCCATCATAATGATGCGAAATTCTTCGTCTTCAGCTTGCTTGGCTATTTTTGCAGCATGTTCAGCTTGTTTTGCTGCAAACTCTGTTGCTCTTTGTTCCATCTTGAATCTTGATTGTGCTTGGTAATGAGTATTGAAATTTTGTTGTTCTTTAATAATTATCCCCATAAATTCCTCTTGGTGACTGGATTTCTCTCTCCCTGTTTTCTTCAATCTTTTTGCTGCTTTTTCCCCATCTTACGAAGATATGTGTTCTCTATGTCTCCCCCATCTGTGTCGTTACCGGTCTCTCCTTGAGTTGTTGTTTGCGGTCCTTCATCATCTTCCTCGTTATTCTCATAAGTGTCCAAATCATGCGTCGTATCGAATACAAAAGTCGATCGTCGATTATATTTTATATTTTCTAACACAACTTGGTAGCACTCTTCGTGCTTAAATTTTTTCCCATCGTTGCATTCCTTGAACCTCTTGTTAACTTCTTCAAGCTGTTAATGTTTTTAAAAACACTTAAGTACATGGGCGCTTATTAAATATTAGAAAACAATGGTTGGAAAAATCAAGAATGCTTACCTTCTTTTCAGGACCCCATCCAGTATGATATTCACCTTCAACTTCTGCCTCTTTTGCCGAAAATAACGCCACATCTTTACTTATTCCCTGATATCGTTTTTTCCAAGAACTCCAAGACCGCTCTGGATTATTAGGTAAATGAAGTTCAATATAATCCTTGATACGAGTCCACAACGTCGCCTCTGATTGATCAGCTCCAACACTAGAATCTTGAGATATAGATAAATGAATTTTACACATTGTTACATCTTCGATTGTCGTAAAATTTGGACCTCGTGCTACTCTTGGTGCCATTGTAAGCGAATCCGTGAAAATTTTCCAACTGATTTGAAAGCAGAAACAATATTTCTTCTTATTGGTGTGGATAGTTTGAAGTATTGGTCGTGGGAAAATGTCACAGGATCTCATGTGTATATATAGGTGTTTCTTCCGAAAAAACCGAAATGTCTTCCAAACTTTCCAACGTTCCATTTTCTTCAACGTTCCATTTTCTTCAACGGTCGAATTACCAACGGTATAAAAAAATTTCAAAATCAATTTTGTCTAAGTATTTTTTTTTTTTTAAACTCAAGCTTGGGGCGTTAACTATATCAACGCCGGGATGGGGCGTTAATCATATCACCGCGTGGCATGGGGCGTTAATTATATCACCGCCTGTCTGGGGCGTTAACTATATAAACGCCTGGCGTGAGGCGTTAACTATATCAACGCCTGAATGGGGCGTACACTTTATCAACGCCTGGCGTGGGGCGTACACTTTATCAACGTCTGGCGTAGGGTGTTAAGAATATCAACGCCGGGCTGGGGCGTTTGTATAATCTTCGTCTGAATGGGGGCGTTCATTTTATTAACACCTGACGTGGGGCGTAAACTTTATCAACGTCCCAACGGGCGAACATTTTATCAACGCCTGAACCGGGCGTAACTTATATACACGCCTCTTTGTGGGGCGGAGACTTTACTTACGTTTCACAACAGGCGTAGATTATATATACGCCCGATGCCAAACGGTGATTATACCTCCGCTCCACTATATATAGTTTTGGTCTTGGTCCCAGACCAAATATGGTCTGGAATTTGGTTTTGGTCCAGATTTTAGTCTTTACTCCATCCCGTTGCGTCTCGTCCCTGGATCATAATTATAGGTTTACTCGTCCATTGCAGTTGCTCTCAGAGATCATCAATGAAGTCAAGTTACTGATTTTTATCTGGGGTGGGAAACAAAAAAGGTTTAAATTGTATACTTTTAGAGACCTGATGACACATTGGAAAGTAGTGATTGATAGAATGTAAAATGTCAAATTGACATCAAAATGGGGGCATTTTGCCTTTTTACATTTTCTTTTTAATACATCTTAACCTTTCTCCTCGAAAAAGAAAAAATTATACTTAGGGACTTATAAATCTTGGTTTCCGCCACAATTGACAACTATACGACTGTACAACCATGTGGCTGGCTAATAAAATGTCTGTTTTTTATACTATATAACACCATTAACACGTGATAACGTGACCATATATCTTAATCCGACCAACAATGATACCCTAGCAGCCTAGCCTAGCACACCAACGGCCCATACCAAAAGTTAAAAATTGTTCTTAGAACCCAAAATTAGGCAAAAATGGAGTTTCCTGGAAAAGAGGTTAAAAAAATTAAAAAAACCATTGAAGAATAAGAAGAATGCGCATGGCACCGAAGATTGGAATATTCCAATTTCAGCCAGTAAGTAAAAAGCAAATTCTCACCCGAATATTCAAATATGCCATCCAATCACCTTATCTCGTACCGATTCTATACGCAACTCACAACTATCATACAACTAACCATTAAAATCAACGAGCACAATCAAAATACCCTTAAATCAAACGGCTGAGAAGAATTGTGGCGGTATATTAAAATTCTACTGGTTGTACAAGATAGTGAAATCTTAGGTAGAAGCCTTTAATGGTGGCACCTTCCTCACAGGAGAAATATTTATGGTGTCAAATTTTGATGGCTCTTTTCAGAATGCGGTGAAGTAATATTCCATTGGCATCTTAATCCGGTTTTTTATTCTTTTCTTCTTCTTACGCTCACAATATTAGAACGAGATCCCCATTATAAATAGATCATTCAGCTTCATCAAGTTTTCTACACAAAAACAAATCTGCTTCTTCTTTTATTTTACAGAAAACACAAAAACACACCTCAAATTTCATATTCTCGACGTATAAAATGGCAGGAATTGTGATTTTATTCGACTTCGACAAGACGATTATCGATCACGATAGTGATAATTATGTCATTGATGAATTGGGTTTCACTCAATTGTTTGATGAACTCTTGCCTACCATGCCCTGGAATACTCTCATGGTATGTTTCCTCTGTTTTCGCATTTTTGACTGAAATATGTTTTCGGAGATCATTTTGATGCCCCATTGTTGATTTATGAATCAAAAAAATGTTAGATTTCAGAATCTGGAGTTTTAATTTCATTTGTGATTTATGTTTCAGGATAAGATGATGTTAGAGCTTCACTCTAATGGGAAGACAATTGAAGACATTGCCAATGTTTTGAGACGCGCTCCATTGGATGCTAATATCATTTCAGCCATTAAATCAGCTCATGCTCTTGGGTAATTTCTTGATTTCCAATAAAATTTTCCAAGTATTTTACATGTAATTATCAAACGGGTCTCATTTTGTTTTTGTTTTTTATTCCAGGTGTGAATTGAAAATTTTGAGTGACGCAAATCTGTTCTTCATTGAAACAATACTAGAACATCATGGGTTGTCAGGTTACTTCTCAGAAATCAACACGAACCCGGGTTTCGTCGATGACCAAGGAAGATTAAGAATCTTCCATACCATGATTTCACCACTGCTCCTCATGGTTGCACTACTGCTTGTCATGGTTGTCCCATCTGCCCTCCCAACATGTGCAAGGTAAATTAATCTCATAATTCAGCTTTTTTTAATCCTTAAACACGTCGAAGCCGTGTTTTTGAATCATCAAGATGACTCAATTAGTTGAACTTGATCCTTACATTGAGGAACATGCAATGGACAAGAAATCTAGTCACATGCTTCTCAGCTAATACTTTATTAGAAGAATATTAGTTGGCTAATTGAAATGTTTATGTTAATACAGGGTATAATATTTGACCGGATCAAAGCAGAAGCTTACGCAGATGGCAAGAAGAGAATTATCTATCTTGGAGATGGAAAGGGTGATTACTGCCCAAGTTTGAAGCTCGAGCCATCCGACCGTCTTATGCCAAGAAAAGACTACCCACTCTGGGAACTAATTTCCAGTGACCCTCACTAATCAAGGCAGAAATTCACGAATGGACCGATGGTAAAGAACAAGAACAAATTTTACTTCAACTCATTAACACAATAAACTTTGAAGATACTAACATTAACGCAGCCGGGGTAACACTGTTGGCGGGCGATTGCAAGTTTCAGACGATTCCGGTTTCAAATCACGAGTCGTTTCCCAAAGTTCTTGCAGTGCCCATTAAAAGTTAGTTCTTAGCTAGTGATATCGATATTGTAGGCTAAAAGCCAACGTGTTTGTTTGTTTACATCCACCGTCATTGTTGATTTACTACTGTGACACTGTCACAGTAAGTTCACTAAATCCATGTGTATGTTAGTTGCAAATCAAATTTCCATGTTTTGGTTTCCGGATCGTTATATTTTCTTGGATGAGTAGTACGTACCCACGAGAAGATTTATTTTTTTTTTTGGCTCAGGAAACTAATTTAAACTAAGTTTTCTATATTAGAATGAAAGATAGAAAGAGAATTACAGGACTGGACACATTTTAGAGCAAAGAAGGAAATGACCTACTTATACGTATACAATCTGTGTAGGATAAAGCAAATACTTAGAGATAAACCAGAGATGAATGTGTTTTGTAATTGTTTGCAGCTATTAATAAAATGTTGATAGTTTGAGTGTTAGCCCCGTAGTTCTCTGGGCGCTGAAAATGGTATGTTTCGTGTGTGTATATATTTAGCTCATGATTATTTAGGTGGATTAGGGTCTTGTTTGCTACCTGTCTGAGCTATTTAGATATGTGTTCTACATGGCCCAAGATAATGCGAAATTTAACTTCAGAATAAGATATGAAAAGCATTGCTAATTAGTCATTACCCTTTCCTCAAGATGTAACCTCAGGAGAGAAACAAATCTACCAAATTCTACGGATAAATTTATGGCTCCTCCTGATTTTGGTTGAATGGCTCCACCAAAAAGCGAAAACAAACAAAAAATTTCATACCAATTGAAGGAGTGATTATCTTCATTAGGTCTCTGCCTTTTTTGGTCATTGATATCATGACTTTCTCAAAAATGCCGGGGTTTTTTGTCGGTAACTCAATAAGTGCAGGTGGATACGTCTGGGTTTTATGCAAGTGTTGTTTATAGAGTATTCAAGCCAAAAGGAAGCAGTTTACGTGTGTTCAAATGTAAAAACATGACCAACCAACTAACAAATATCTGTGATCATCATGGAAAAAAGCGAAACTGAAAGTTATTTTTTCCAATTTTTTGGTTTATTGGTATGATGACGATGTAAAAGTTTACACAGGAAACACACCATTTAAGTTAGCGAAAAATGAAGATCCTCGTGAAGGTTTTGTTGAGAGTTTTAAATGAAACCACTTGCTTAACCAAAATTCGAAACCTCTGTTGCTACTTTTCAAGCACTTTAACGAGATAAATGGATTGAAATCCAGATATCCGCCAATGGCACAATGTGGTATTCTAATCCAGTGTCGGTACCGGATATCTGGTTCAATGTATTTATGTCTTTTTATTTGCTCGACTTTGACAAATGTTGACTACATTTAGGCTAGGGGTATGTCAAAGGCCTTTTGAGCTTTTTGATTATCCCTGGAACCTTTTGGCTTAGATTTTCTTTGTGCTTTCGCTTTGGTTAGGGTTGCTTGACTCTCTTTGGGTTGTATTCGTTCGCGCACGACTTGTGTGCTTTTTAATATTGCCTTTTGATCGATAAAAAGAAAAAAATACATTTAGGCTAGTTTTTTTCCCTCCTCAAATCCATTTTCCCCTACTAATAATATGGCTCAATTCTTTGTCTTACAAAAATCTAGAATACTGATCAATTCTTTTGTCTTCCAAAATCTAGAATAACTCGTAACTTTTTTTTCCCGTTTATTTACTCAATTTACTTACTTGGCCAATATATTTTTGGATGGACATGTAATAAGCCGTCCTGGCTAGTTTAACCAGTTTAACCAATTTAACCAATTGATCTTTACTTAAATCTCTTGAATTTCTTGGAATGAATCAAAGAAACTTAAAAGATATCTAATTTTCTACCTTCAAAATACCATGAGTCATTAAACATGAAAACAGAATTAATGGATCCACCAATCCCAAAAAGGCCAAAACACTAATTTTTAAGTTGCGATAATCTGCTTAATTCAAGTGGCAATCAATTCCTCATGCTTGTAACGTAGTGACTGAAATATATTCTTTAACGTAGTGGCTTATTGCTCATATAAGGCTGCCTACAACATATTTTCTTTTGAGAAGAAGAATTGAAGTTCCAGATAATTGTTTATTTTGCAGTGAGCCAGAATTCTTCTCACCTTCTTCTCCATTGCAGATTTGCTAGAAAAGTTTGAGAAGTCTTTTATGGATAAATTGCATTGTTTCTTCTCTATTCCTTTGGATGCTCCTGCAGTCCTACATGCTTGGTCTCTTATTCAACATTCTAAAGCTAGCTCTGCAGTCTGAGATTTGATACATGTAGCCATTTTTTCGAGTTTATGGAAGGAGAGAAATGACAGGGTTTCTCAAATGTCAGTACGAATGAGATGGTTGTGGTGAACAAAGCAATCTACTACATTTTCTCTTGGGCTCTTGCAATCAGTGACTTAACACATTTCACTAGTTCTTTCTTTTCTTTTCTCCTCCCCTAACTTTGTTTAGGGTGGTATAATTCTTTTACACCCTTTTTTTATGATCAATCAATCCTTTTTTATCGATCAAAAAAATAAATATATTCTTCGGCATTTTGTTATGTTTGTTTTGCACTCTTAGTGTCCACCGCTCTATTGAATTTGCCACTTTGCCTCTTCCACCTGCAACTTCTTAAATACCTTAGTACAAACATATTATAATTTTCTGCACAAATACTTCGATTTAAAGGAAGAAATTAAACAATGGGGACCAAATAGTATTTCTTTTTTAACTTTACAAAAATAAAATAAAAATAAAGATAATTGAAAAAAGATACTACTAGACTTCAGTAGCCTATACTAAGTGGATTTAATTGATTCGCTTTTTCATATATGGCTCCGTCACAAACCAGCAGTCTTTGTTGTGGGATTTGGCCGGTGGTTAAGAGTTGGAGTTTTGGTTAAACTCTATCTTGAGAAAACTTATTCCTAAAGTTTAGGAGCTTAAGAATTAAGTTAGGAAACCTTGTTCCTAAAGTTAAGGTTTCTTAAGGGTTAAGTTTGTGTTCTCTATATAAAGGATTATAAATAGAGGTGTAGAGATAATCCAACCTAGAAGAGTGGTAAAATCTTGTGTTTAGGTTTTTGGTCTCTTTGTTGGGAGGATCTTGTGCTACCATGAAGGTAAATATCGGTGTGAGAGAAAAACTTGTAGAGAGAGGATTTTGGTGTTCTAGTGTTTAGTGTTTGGGGCTTTTCCCTAAACCAAGTTTCTAGTATTTCCATGTTTCTCCATTGTTACTAGCAACTGTGAAGACGGTGTAGAAGAGAAGACATGAGGCTGGTTTGAAGAATGGTTAGGGAATTGGTTTCTATGGTTTCTTCGATGGCGTTCTCGGGTATGTCTTGTTAATTCTTTGGTCTTGTTTTGGGTTGCGTAAGAGCATGTAATGGTCTTTGATTTAATGGAAGTTTTTCTGGTGTTGTCCGTGGATGTAGCCTATAAAGGTGAACCACGTATATGATGTGTTGTGGTTGTGTGCTTTATCTTCTGTCTCTTTCTTATTATTTCTCGCACGTTTCGTTCAAATCACCAATTGCGCTTTCTGATCCTGATTTCCGCTGCGCTCGGGGTGCCAATTTTCCCAACAATTTGGTATCAGAGCCCAAGGGAGGCATGTGTGATTGAACCTTAAATTGAACGATGGTTTATTGTTCGGGTGGAGAAATATTTTTTTGAAGATTTTGGTTTCAACCGGTGTTTACACAAATATGGGTTTGTGATGTGATTTACAAATTGGAGGTTCAACTTGGTAGAAGTTTATGTTCTTTATTTGGTTTTATGATGTAGTATGGGATGCAGAATAAGACTGAATGAGGTGGACTACATATTTACTTCTTGAAGAGTGTTAGTAATCATACACTATAAACAATGGGTTACAAAGTTTGAAGAAAGGATGGGGTTGTGAGGTCTCATGTAGAAGCAAGTCCAGCAACGCTTCGAAGTTATTCCCGAGATGTTATAGATTTATGTTCTTAAGTCTATGTTAAAGTATTCTTGATGGCTTGCACGTGATTTTCAAGAATGTGCCCTATCTCGGAAGCATGAACCACGTTAATATGGGAATTCACACAATATATATTCAGAGCGAGTATGCTGGGTGTGATGGTGGTAAAAGTATGTCAGATTGGTGATGGCTTTGGGAATCACTTAAAGGATTAAGCTTGTTAATCACAGTGGAAATTTCTGATGGTTTATTTCAGATACACGGTAATCATGACATGTGCTGGAGTATGATATTGGAGTTAATCTTCCTTTCTGGATTAGAGTTCAATATATTATTAGCTTACTGGTTAGGTGGAGCTAATGGTGATTCTTCTGGATGGTTCTCTTGGTGATCATTGGTGGAGTCTGTGTAAGGATTCGCTGATAGTAATTTCATGGTGTTTGTGAGACGTGGCTAGTTTCATAAGTGTTCTTCGTGAAAAAGATGGTTTGAAGACCTTTATCATTATCATCGGTGTTTTGGTCGAAGAGATGGTTCTATGAAGATGAAAATTCAGGTATGAGCTTCAGATTAATTCTTTTTCTATATAGAGATGGTGTGACCAGATGGAGGATATTCTTTGTTTGATCGTCTCATGCTTGAAAGCATGACCCGAGGTGGAGAATTGTGGGATTTGGCCGGTTGTTAAGAGTTGGAGTTTGGTTAAACTCTATCTTGAGAAAACTTATTCCTAAGATTTAGGAGCTTAAGAACTAAGTTAGGAAACCTTGTTCCTAAATTTAAGGTTTCTTAAGGGCAAAGTTTGTATTCTCTATATAAAGGATTAGAAATAGAGGTGTAGAGATAATCCAACCTAGAAGAGTGGTAAAACCTTGTGCTTAGGTTTTTGGTCTCTTTGTTGGGAGGATCGTGTGCTACCGTGAAGGTCAATATCGGTGTGAGAGAAAAACTTGTAGAGAGATGTTCTAATGTTTAGGGTTTGGGGCTTTTCCCTAAACCAAGTTTCTAGTGTTTCCATGTTTCTCCTCTGTTACTAGCAGATGTGAAGACGGTGTAGAAGAGAAGACTTGAGGCTGGTTTGAAGAATGGTTAGAGAATTGATTTCTATGGTTTCTTCGATGGCGTTCTCGGGTATGTCTTGTTAACTCTTTGGTCTTGTCTTGGGTTCGGTAAGAACATGCAATGGTCTTTGATTTAATGGAGGTTTTTTGCGGTGTTGACCGTGGATGTAGCCTGTAAAGGTGAACCACGTATATGTTGTGTTGTGGTTGTGTGCTTCTTTATCTTCTGTCTCTTTCTTATTATTTCTCGCACGTTTGGTTCAAATCACCAATTGCCCTTTCTGATCCTGATCTCCGCTGCGCTGGGGGTGTCAATTTTCCCAACATTTGTTACTAGTATTTCTTACTTTGGTTTGTAACCCTTGTATTTTTGTTGTCCGTGGCTCTCTCGAGGTTGCCTTATTCAGGTTTCATCTGCAACTTCATACGTATTTCAAAGCCCCGAGAAAACCAGTTTCATGGAGATTACCATGCAAACTCTATGTTGTTGAAGAGTATTTTTGCTCTATACTGGTAACTCAGAGAATCTTAGTCATCCCTGTGGTAGGCTGGTATCCATGCATATAATAAATAAAAATTAGTGTGCATGACATGAGGCTAGAAGCCTACAAAAGATATACGTGTGATTGAGTAATGTGTGGTTCCAAAATGCTGGCAGCCACACAGAATTTTGCACTTTAGCGGATAATTGATGTGGATGGTGATCGAGTCATCCCATTATCCGCACCATCATCTAGATTTAATTTACTTTTTATGATTCGCATCATACACGTATGTCGTCTAATCCAATGTAAGACAACAACAAGAATACAGTCTTGATTTAGTATCGAAAATTTTATGCTCACCGATGAAGAACCACACGTTAAAATGTTCTCATCTTCAATTTGCGTAAAATATATTGCATTTGGAAACATATTCCCGGTGATTCCCGTACTTGAGGATGGTTTCATTACATCATGTATCCTACGGAAATACTTTTGGCAGTCCAAATCTGTAGTTCAGATCGATAAATGGCATTTAGCCGTCCGTCAGGTGTGCATCACTTTCGTATGGTCGACTTTTTCTGACATTCCGTACTACGGTAAAAAAGTGAAAAACAGTAAATTTTGTACCATTGCATATCAACTTTTTTCTTTTTAGTAAAACAAAGTTAGAGACATCTGAATATTAATTGTTTGGTTTGTTGTTTTGTTGTCCACCACTATCTTGAGTATATACCTTTTCCCAGCTGCTACTTTCTTACCTTCCGTTGTACAGATCGAGTTAGTATTGAGTTAGTATTGAGTTAGAGTGCTTGGACCTTGTAGGAGACGTATACAACATAGTGGATCAAAATATAAATAAATTAATTCTGGTGGCCAGAACATCATTTGGTGGTTACGGCTCCAAATGGCCGCATAAAGAAGACACACATACCATGTTATCATTTTCTTCATGTATATTTTCGGATATTAAAACCTACAAGATAGGAAAAAGATAAAGCAAATGATGCATGGCGGATGAGTAGAGTAGATACGTGTGAATTGTGATTGAGTAATGAGTGGTGGCTCATATATGCTGGAAAACACAGAACAATAGGAACTTTATCGGATAATATATTTCTGGATGGTGATTGAATAATCATTCCGTTACTGGCTAGCTAGTTGCATCATCTAGATTTTATTATATTCGCATCGTACATGCACTTCATGTAGTGCTTAAATGACGAGAATCGAATCTTCCTGTAGTATCAAAACTTGATGCTCACGAAATATATAGATTAAGTTGTTCTCATTCTTCTATATCGGGTAGGTTTGCATACTTGCATTTGGAAGCAGATTTCTAGTGCCCTTTCCATATTCGGGGGATGGGTTTCATCTAAAACAAAAATTCCCCAAAATGGTGGGACTTGTCACGGATTTTTCTTCCCCAGACGTGGTGCTTATTGTTTGGTAGTGACTAAGTTGGTTTTGAGGTAGAAGGCCAGAAATGTAATATGAATGATTAGTTAAAAGGTTTGTTTATATACAATCCATGTGTTAGAGGTTTTGAAAGAGCATTACACGTGAAGGGGAGTGATGAGACTAATAATCTAATATTGACTAAAAATTCTAGCCTTCATGCACAATAGAACACAAGGACTCACTCTACCACCAGTTGCTAATTGATTTTTAAGTTGGAAACCCTGACACCTATAATATATATATTCATTTTCCAAAACCCTAATTATGCTGGTGAAATAAGATAGCTCCAAAATTCCATTTATGTGTATTTTCATGAAAAAAACCTTTAAGGGTTTTCTTTTCTATATACTGTTTGCTCTTACAGATCAGATTTATTTTCCCCTTCATACCTTTAATCCTAATTGTTCTGCCATTGCAATTATATACATTTACACTCTAGCTAGCCATCGACACCATGGAGCCTGGTAACAATAAGTTCACGCTAATGGAGGAAAAAGGAGGGAAATACGTTTAACTTTCTACCAACAATGATAAATTAAGTGAACAAAATGAGTTTATAGAACATTAGGGAACTTAATATAGAAATGAAAGGATAGATAGATTGATTGATTCATTATAGGCTCCCACTTCTCCTAATCGTTGTGTCCTAACTCTCTTTAAATAAATTATGAAAACCAAACGACATAAATTCAAATTAGGTTGGCAATAAAACGAAAGAGTCCCAGGTATTACGCCACCAGACAAATTTGTAGTACCCTGCTGCCTTTAACAAAAACAAACAAAACCAAAAAGAAAACCACCACAAGAAAAAAGCTAACTTTACCTACGTGCCTTCAACTAATAATACTACACAAGTGGCAAGTGCAAATTCTAATGGCTAGCTAGTACAATAAACGAGCAATTATCACGTTCCAGAGAGTTTTGAGCACAGATCGGTGAGATGTATCTTTCATCGGAAGGTAGTTGATAGTCCCCTGAAGAAATACGGATAGTATCTAACAACCGGAAGTTGTTTATCTTCTGCTTCTTGCCCAGGAGTAGAAGTAATAAGCAAAACAAATTTTCTTCTGTTAGGAGATTCCATATGCTCTCAATTGGAAGCATGGAAGTTTAGAAACAGAGGAAGAAGAATTTGGCCATTGCAATCTGTTGGGCAATATGGTCAGAAAGAAACAGTAGAGTCATGACTAGCAATAGACATTAGAGATCATCAATGAAGTCAAGTTACTGATTTTTATCTGGGGTGGGAAACAAAAAAGGTTTAAATTGTATACTTTTAGAGACCTGATGACACATTGGAAAGTAGTGATTGATAGAATGTAAAATGTCAAATTGACATCAAAATGGGGGCATTTTGCCTCGAAAAAGAAAAAATTATACTTACGGACTTATAAATCCTGGTTTCCGCCACAATTGACAACTATACGACCGTACAACCATGTGGCTGGCTAATAAAATGTCTGTTTTTTATACTATATAACACCATTAACACGTGATAACGTGACCATATATCTTAATCCGACCAACAATGATACCCTAGCAGCCTAGCCTAGCACACCAACGGCCCATACCAAAAGTTAAAAATTGTTCTTAGAACCCAAAATTAGGCAAAAATGGAGTTTCCTGGAAAAGAGGTTAAAAAAATTAAAAAAACCATTGAAGAATAAGAAGAATGCGCATGGCACCGAAGATTGGAATATTCCAATTTCAGCCAGTAAGTAAAAAGCAAATTCTCACCCGAATATTCACATATGCCATCCAATCACCTTATCTCGTACCGATTCTATACGCAACTTACAACTATCATACAACTAACCATTAAAATCAACGAGCACAATCAAAATACCCTTAAATCAAACGGCTGAGAAGAATTGTGGCGGTATATTAAAATTCTACTGGTTGTACAAGATAGTGAAATCTTAGGTAGAAGCCTTTAATGGTGGCACCTTCCTCACAGGAGAAATATTTATGGTGTCAAATTTTGATGGCTCTTTTCAGAATGCGGTGAAGTAATATTCCATTGGCATCTTAATCCGGTTTTTTATTCTTTTCTTCTTCTTACGCTCACAATATTAGAACGAGATCCCCATTATAAATAGATCATTCAGCTTCATCAAGTTTTCTACACAAAAACAAATCTGCTTCTTCTTTTATTTTACAGAAAACACAAAAACACACCTCAAATTTCATATTCTCGACGTATAAAATGGCAGGAATTGTGATTTTATTCGACTTCGACAAGACGATTATCGATCACGATAGTGATAATTATGTCATTGATGAATTGGGTTTCACTCAATTGTTTGATGAACTCTTGCCTACCATGCCCTGGAATACTCTCATGGTATGTTTCCTCTGTTTTCGCATTTTTGACTGAAATATATTTTCGGAGATCATTTTGATGCCCCATTGTTGATTTATAATCAAAAAAAAGTTAGATTTCATAATCTGGAGTTTTAATTTCATTTGTGATTTATTTATTTTCAGGATAAGATGATGTTAGAGCTTCACTCTAATGGGAAGACAATTGAAGACATTGCCAATGTTTTGAGACGCGCTCCATTGGATGCTAATATCATTTCAGCCATTAAATCAGCTCATGCTCTTGGGTAATTTCTTGATTTCCAATAAAATTTTCCAAGTATTTTACATGTAATTATCAAACGGGTCTCATTTTGTTTTTTGTTTTTTATTCCAGGTGTGAATTGAAAATTTTGAGTGACGCAAATCTGTTCTTCATTGAAACAATACTAGAACATCATGGGTTGTCAGGTTACTTCTCAGAAATCAACACGAACCCGGGTTTCGTCGATGACCAAGGAAGATTAAGAATCTTCCCATACCATGATTTCACCACTGCTCCTCATGGTTGCACTACTGCTTGTCATGGTTGTCCCATCTGCCCTCCCAACATGTGCAAGGTAAATTAATCTCATAATTCAGCTTTTTTTTAATCCTTAAACACGTCGAAGCCGTGTTTTTGAATCATCAAGATGACTCAATTAGTTGAACTTGATCCTTACATTGAGGAACATGCAATGGACAAGAAATCTAGTCACATGCTTCTCAGCTAATACTTTATTAGAAGAATATTAGTTGGCTAATTGAAATGTTTATGTTAATACAGGGTATAATATTTGACCGGATCAAAGCAGAAGCTTACGCAGATGGCAAGAAGAGAATTATCTATCTTGGAGATGGAAAGGGTGATTACTGCCCAAGTTTGAAGCTCGAGCCATCCGACCGTCTTATGCCAAGAAAAGACTACCCACTCTGGGAACTAATTTCCAGTGACCCATCACTAATCAAGGCAGAAATTCACGAATGGACCGATGGTAAAGAACAAGAACAAATTTTACTTCAACTCATTAACACAATAAACTTTGAAGATACTAACATTAACGCAGCCGGGGTAACACTGTTGGCGGGCGATTGCAAGTTTCAGACGATTCCGGTTTCAAATCACGAGTCGTTTCCCAAAGTTCTTGCAGTGCCCATTAAAAGTTAGTTCTTAGCTAGTGATATCGATATTGTAGGCTAAAAGCCAACGTGTTTGTTGTTTACATCCACCGTCATTGTTGATTTACTACTGTGACACTGTCACAGTAAGTTCACTAAATCCATGTGTATGTTAGTTGCAAATCAAATTTCCATGTTTTGGTTTCCGGATCGTTATATTTTCTTGGATGAGTAGTACGTACCCACGAGAAGATTTATTTTTTTTTTTGGCTCAGGAAACTAATTTAAACTAAGTTTTCTATATTAGAATGAAAAGATAGAA
Organism: Papaver somniferum; assembly: GCF_003573695.1. Taxonomy (NCBI): domain Eukaryota; kingdom Viridiplantae; phylum Streptophyta; class Magnoliopsida; order Ranunculales; family Papaveraceae; genus Papaver; species Papaver somniferum. The sequence continues at coordinate 6,573,989 of NC_039364.1, read as the reverse complement.
AGAGAATTACAGGACTGGACACATTTTAGAGCAAAGAAGGAAATGACCTACTTATACGTATACAATCTGTGTAGGATAAAGCAAATACTTAGAGATAAACCAGAGATGAATGTGTTTTGTAATTGTTTGCAGCTATTAATAACAATGTTGATAGTTTGAGTGTTAGCCCCGTAGTTCTCTGGGCGCTGAAAATGGTATGTTTCGTGTGTGTATATATTTAGCTCATGATTATTTAGGTGGATTAGGGTCTTGTTTGCTACCTGTCTGAGCTATTTAGATATGTGTTCTACATGGCCCAAGATAATGCGAAATTTAACTTCAGAATAAGATATGAAAAGCATTGCTAATTAGTCATTACCCTTTCCTCAAGATGTAACCTCAGGAGAGAAACAAATCTACCAAATTCTACGGATAAATTTATGGCTCCTCCTGATTTTGGTTGAATGGCTCCACCAAAAAGCGAAAACAAACAAAAAATTTCATACCAATTGAAGGAGTGATTATCTTCATTAGGTCTCTGCCTTTTTTTGGTCATTGATATCATGACTTTCTCAAAAATGCCGGGGTTTTTTGTCGGTAACTCAATAAGTGCAGGTGGATACGTCTGGGTTTTATGCAAGTGTTGTTTATAGAGTATTCAAGCCAAAAGGAAGCAGTTTACGTGTGTTCAAATGTAAAAACATGACCAACCAACTAACAAATATCTGTGATCATCATGGAAAAAAGCGAAACTGAAAGTTATTTTTTCCAATTTTTTGGTTTATTGGTATGATGACGATGTAAAAGTTTACACAGGAAACACACCATTTAAGTTAGCGAAAAATGAAGATCCTCGTGAAGGTTTTGTTGAGAGTTTTAAATGAAACCACTTGCTTAACCAAAATTCGAAACCTCTGTTGCTACTTTTCAAGCACTTTAACGAGATAAATGGATTGAAATCCAGATATCCGCCAATGGCACAATGTGGTATTCTAATCCAGTGTCGGTACCGGATATCTGGTTCAATGTTATTTTATGTCTTTTTATTTGCTCGACTTTGACAATATGTTGACTACATTTAGGCTAGGGTATGTCAAGAGGCCTTTGATGCTTTTTGATTATCCCTGGAACCTTTTGGCTTAGATTTTTCTTTGTGCTTTCGCTTTGGTTAGGGTTGCTTGACTCTCTTTGGGTTGTATTCGTTCGCGCACGACTTGTGTGCTTTTTAATATAATTCCTTTTGATCGATAAAAAGAAAAAAATACATTTAGGCTAGTTTTTTTCCCTCCTCAAATCCATTCTTTCCCCTACTAATAATATGGCTCAATTCTTTTGTCTTACAAAATCTAGAATAACTCTGACTCAATTCTTTTGTCTTCCAAAATCTAGAATAACTCGTAACTTTTTTTTCCCGTTTATTTACTCAATTTACTTACTTGGCCAATATATTTTTGGATGGACATGTAATAAGCCGTCCTGGCTAGTTTAACCAGTTTAACCAATTTAACCAATTGATCTTTACTTAAATCTCTTGAATTTCTTGGAATGAATCAAAGAAACTTAAAAGATATCTAATTTTCTACCTTCAAAATACCATGAGTCATTAAACATGAAAACAGAATTAATGGATCCACCAATCCCAAAAAGGCCAAAACACTAATTTTTAAGTTGCGATAATCTGCTTAATTCAAGTGGCAATCAATTCCTCATGCTTGTAACGTAGTGACTGAAATATATTCTTTAACGTAGTGGCTTATTGCTCATATAAGGCTGCCTACAACATATTTTCTTTTGAGAAGAAGAATTGAAGTTCCAGATAATTGTTTATTTTGCAGTGAGCCAGAATCTTCTTCTCACCTTCTTCTCCATTGCAGATTTGCTAGAAAAGTTTGAGAAGTCTTTTATGGATAAATTGCATTGTTTCTTCTCTATTCCTTTGGATGCTCCTGCAGTCCTACATGCTTGGTCTCTTATTCAACATTCTAAAGCTAGCTCTGCAGTCTGAGATTTGATACATGTAGCCATTTTTTCGAGTTTATGGAAGGAGAGAAATGACAGGGTTTCTCAAATGTCAGTACGAATGAGATGGTTGTGGTGAACAAAGCAATCTACTACATTTTCTCTTGGGCTCTTGCAATCAGTGACTTAACACATTTCACTAGTTCTTTTCTTTTCTTTTCTCCTCCCCTAACTTTGTTTAGGGTGGTATAATTCTTTTACACCCTTTTTTTATGATCAATCAATCCTTTTTTATCGATCAAAAAAATAAATATATTCTTCGGCATTTTGTTATGTTTGTTTTGCACTCTTAGTGTCCACCGCTCTATTGAATTTGCCACTTTGCCTCTTCCACCTGCAACTTCTTAAATACCTTAGTACAAACATATTATAATTTTCTGCACAAATACTTCGATTTAAAGGAAGAAATTAAACAATGGGGACCAAATAGTATTTCTTTTTTAACTTTACAAAAATAAAATAAAAATAAAGATAATTGAAAAAAGATACTACTAGACTTCAGTAGCCTATACTAAGTGGATTTAATTGATTCGCTTTTTCATATATGGCTCCGTCACAAACCAGCAGTCTTTGTTGTGGGATTTGGCCGGTGGTTAAGAGTTGGAGTTTTGGTTAAACTCTATCTTGAGAAAACTTATTCCTAAAGTTTAGGAGCTTAAGAATTAAGTTAGGAAACCTTGTTCCTAAAGTTAAGGTTTCTTAAGGGTTAAGTTTGTGTTCTCTATATAAAGGATTATAAATAGAGGTGTAGAGATAATCCAACCTAGAAGAGTGGTAAAATCTTGTGTTTAGGTTTTTGGTCTCTTTGTTGGGAGGATCTTGTGCTACCATGAAGGTAAATATCGGTGTGAGAGAAAAACTTGTAGAGAGAGGATTTTGGTGTTCTAGTGTTTAGTGTTTGGGGCTTTTCCCTAAACCAAGTTTCTAGTATTTCCATGTTTCTCCATTGTTACTAGCAACTGTGAAGACGGTGTAGAAGAGAAGACATGAGGCTGGTTTGAAGAATGGTTAGGGAATTGGTTTCTATGGTTTCTTCGATGGCGTTCTCGGGTATGTCTTGTTAATTCTTTGGTCTTGTTTTGGGTTGCGTAAGAGCATGTAATGGTCTTTGATTTAATGGAAGTTTTTCTGGTGTTGTCCGTGGATGTAGCCTATAAAGGTGAACCACGTATATGATGTGTTGTGGTTGTGTGCTTCTTTATCTTCTGTCTCTTTCTTATTATTTCTCGCACGTTTCGTTCAAATCACCAATTGCGCTTTCTGATCCTGATTTCCGCTGCGCTCGGGGTGCCAATTTTCCCAACAATTTGGTATCAGAGCCCAAGGGAGGCATGTGTGATTGAACCTTAAATTGAACGATGGTTTATTGTTCGGGTGGAGAAATATTTTTTTGAAGATTTTGGTTTCAACCGGTGTTTACACAAATATGGGTTTGTGATGTGATTTACAAATTGGAGGTTCAACTTGGTAGAAGTTTATGTTCTTTATTTGGTTTTATGATGTAGTATGGGATGCAGAATAAGACTGAATGAGGTGGACTACATATTTACTTCTTGAAGAGTGTTAGTAATCATACACTATAAACAATGGGTTACAAAGTTTGAAGAAAGGATGGGGTTGTGAGGTCTCATGTAGAAGCAAGTCCAGCAACGCTTCGAAGTTATTCCCGAGATGTTATAGATTTATGTTCTTAAGTCTATGTTAAAGTATTCTTGATGGCTTGCACGTGATTTTCAAGAATGTGCCCTATCTCGGAAGCATGAACCACGTTAATATGGGAATTCACACAATATATTCAGAGCGAGTATGCTGGGGGTGTGATGGTGGTAAAAGTATGTCAGATTGGTGATGGCTTTGGGAATCACTTAAAGGATTAAGCTTGTTAATCACAGTGGAAATTTCTGATGGTTTATTTCAGATACACGGTAATCATGACATGTGCTGGAGTATGATATTGGAGTTAATCTTCCTTTCTGGATTAGAGTTCAATATATTATTAGCTTACTGGTTAGGTGGAGCTAATGGTGATTCTTCTGGATGGTTCTCTTGGTGATCATTGGTGGAGTCTGTGTAAGGATTCGCTGATAGTAATTTCATGGTGTTTGTGAGACGTGGCTAGTTTCATAAGTGTTCTTCGTGAAAAAGATGGTTTGAAGACCTTTATCATTATCATCGGTGTTTTGGTCGAAGAGATGGTTCTATGAAGATGAAAATTCAGGTATGAGCTTCAGATTAATTCTTTTTCTATATAGAGATGGTGTGACCAGATGGAGGATATTCTTTGTTTGATCGTCTCATGCTTGAAAGCATGACCCGAGGTGGAGAATTGTGGGATTTGGCCGGTTGTTAAGAGTTGGAGTTTGGTTAAACTCTATCTTGAGAAAACTTATTCCTAAGATTTAGGAGCTTAAGAACTAAGTTAGGAAACCTTGTTCCTAAATTTAAGGTTTCTTAAGGGCAAAGTTTGTATTCTCTATAAAGGATTAGAAATAGAGGTGTAGAGATAATCCAACCTAGAAGAGTGGTAAAACCTTGTGCTTAGGTTTTTGGTCTCTTTGTTGGGAGGATCGTGTGCTACCGTGAAGGTCAATATCGGTGTGAGAGAAAAACTTGTAGAGAGATGTTCTAATGTTTAGGGTTTGGGGCTTTTCCCTAAACCAAGTTCTAGTGTTTCCATGTTTCTCCTCTGTTACTAGCAGATGTGAAGACGGTGTAGAAGAGAAGACTTGAGGCTGGTTTGAAGAATGGTTAGAGAATTGATTTCTATGGTTTCTTCGATGGCGTTCTCGGGTATGTCTTGTTAACTCTTTGGTCTTGTCTTGGGTTCGGTAAGAACATGCAATGGTCTTTGATTTAATGGAGGTTTTTTGCGGTGTTGACCGTGGATGTAGCCTGTAAAGGTGAACCACGTATATGTTGTGTTGTGGTTGTGTGCTTCTTTATCTTCTGTCTCTTTCTTATTATTTCTCGCACGTTTGGTTCAAATCACCAATTGCCCTTTCTGATCCTGATCTCCGCTGCGCTGGGGGTGTCAATTTTCCCAACATTTGTTACTAGTATTTCTTACTTTGGTTTGTAACCCTTGTATTTTTGTTGTCCGTGGCTCTCTCGAGGTTGCCTTATTCAGGTTTCATCTGCAACTTCATACGTATTTCAAAGCCCCGAGAAAACCAGTTTCATGGAGATTACCATGCAAACTCTATGTTGTTGAAGAGTATTTTTGCTCTATACTGGTAACTCAGAGAATCTTAGTCATCCCTGTGGTAGGCTGGTATCCATGCATATAATAAATAAAAATTAGTGTGCATGACATGAGGCTAGAAGCCTACAAAAGATATACGTGTGATTGAGTAATGTGTGGTTCCAAAATGCTGGCAGCCACACAGAATTTTGCACTTTAGCGGATAATTGATGTGGATGGTGATCGAGTCATCCCATTATCCGCACCATCATCTAGATTTAATTTACTTTTTATGATTCGCATCATACACGTATGTCGTCTAATCCAATGTAAGACAACAACAAGAATACAGTCTTGATTTAGTATCGAAAATTTTATGCTCACCGATGAAGAACCACACGTTAAATGTTCTCATCTTCAATTTGCGTAAAATATATTGCATTTGGAAACATATTCCCGGTGATTCCCGTACTTGAGGATGGTTTCATTACATCATGTATCCTACGGAAATACTTTTGGCAGTCCAAATCTGTAGTTCAGATCGATAAATGGCATTTAGCCGTCCGTCAGGTGTGCATCACTTTCGTATGGTCGACTTTTTCTGACATTCCGTACTACGGTAAAAAAGTGAAAAACAGTAAATTTTGTACCATTGCATATCAACTTTTTCTTTTTAGTAAAACAAAGTTAGAGACATCTGAATATTAATTGTTTGGTTTGTTGTTTTGTTGTCCACCACTATCTTGAGTATATACCTTTTCCCAGCTGCTACTTTCTTACCTTCCGTTGTACAGATCGAGTTAGTATTGAGTTAGTATTGAGTTAGAGTGCTTGGACCTTGTAGGAGACGTATACAACATAGTGGATCAAAATATAAATAAATTAATTCTGGTGGCCAGAACATCATTTGGTGGTTACGGCTCCAAATGGCCGCATAAAGAAGACACACATACCATGTTATCATTTTCTTCATGTTATTTTCGGATATTAAAACCTACAAGATAGGAAAAAGATAAAGCAAATGATGCATGGCATGAGGTAGAGTAGATACGTGTGAATTGTGATTGAGTAATGAGTGGTGGCTCATATATGCTGGAAAACACAGAACAATAGGAACTTTATCGGATAATATATTTCTGGATGGTGATTGAATAATCATTCCGTTACTGGCTAGCTAGTTGCATCATCTAGATTTTATTATATTCGCATCGTACATGCACTTCATGTAGTGCTTAAATGACGAGAATCGAATCTTCCTGTAGTATCAAAACTTGATGCTCACGAAATATATAGATTAAGTTGTTCTCATTCTTCTATATCGGGTAGGTTTGCATACTTGCATTTGGAAGCAGATTTCTAGTGCCCTTTCCATATTCGGGGGATGGGTTTCATCTAAAACAAAAATTCCCCAAAATGGTGGGACTTGTCACGGATTTTTCTTCCCCAGACGTGGTGCTTATTGTTTGGTAGTGACTAAGTTGGTTTTGAGGTAGAAGGCCAGAAATGTAATATGAATGATTAGTTAAAAGGTTTGTTTATATACAATCCATGTGTTAGAGGTTTTGAAAGAGCATTACACGTGAAGGGGAGTGATGAGACTAATAATCTAATATTGACTAAAAATTCTAGCCTTCATGCACAATAGAACACAAGGACTCACTCTACCACCAGTTGCTAATTGATTTTTAAGTTGGAAACCCTGACACCTATAATAATATATTCATTTTCCAAAACCCTAATTATGCTGGTGAAATAAGATAGCTCCAAAATTCCATTTATGTGTATTTTCATGAAAAAAACCTTTAAGGGTTTTCTTTTCTATATACTGTTTGCTCTTACAGATCAGATTTATTTTCCCCTTCATACCTTTAATCCTAATTGTTCTGCCATTGCAATTATATACATTTACACTCTAGCTAGCCATCGACACCATGGAGCCTGGTAACAATAAGTTCACGCTAATGGAGGAAAAAGGAGGGAAATACGTTTAACTTTCTACCAACAATGATAAATTAAGTGAACAAAATGAGTTTATAGAACATTAGGGAACTTAATATAGAAATGAAAGGATAGATAGATTGATTGATTCATTATAGGCTCCCACTTCTCCTAATCGTTGTGTCCTAACTCTCTTTAAATAAATTATGAAAACCAAACGACATAAATTCAATTAGGTTGGCAATAAAACGAAAGAGTCCCAGGTATTACGCCACCAGACAAATTTGTAGTACCCTGCTGCCTTTAACAACAAAAACAAAACCAAAAAGAAAACCACCACAAGAAAAAAGCTAACTTTACCTACGTGCCTTCAACTAATAATACTACACAAGTGGCAAGTGCAAATTCTAATGGCTAGCTAGTACAATAAACGAGCAATTATCAACGTTCCAGAGAGTTTTGAGCACAGATCGGTGAGATGTATCTTTCATCGGAAGGTAGTTGATAGTCCCCTGAAGAAATACGGATAGTATCTAACAACCGGAAGTTGTTTATCTTCTGCTTCTTGCCCAGGAGTAGAAGTAATAAGCAAAACAAATTTTCTTCTGTTAGGAGATTCCATATGCTCTCAATTGGAAGCATGGAAGTTTAGAAACAGAGGAAGAAGAATTTGGCCATTGCAATCTGTTGGGCAATATGGTCAGAAAGAAACAGTAGAGTCATGACTAGCAATAGACATTAGAGATCATCAATGAAGTCAAGTTACTGATTTTTATCTGGGGTGGGAAACAAAAAGGTTTAAATTGTATACTTTTAGAGACCTGATGACACATTGGAAAGTAGTGATTGATAGAATGTAAAATGTCAAATTGACATCAAAATGGGGGCATTTTGCCTCGAAAAAGAAAAAAATTATACTTACGGACTTATAAATCCTGGTTTCCGCCACAATTGAAACTATACGACCGTACAACCATGTGGCTGGCTAATAAAATGTCTGTTTTTATACTATATAACACCATTAACACGTGATAACGTGACCATATATCTTAATCCGACCAACAATGATACCCTAGCAGCCTAGCCTAGCACACCAACGGCCCATACCAAAAGTTAAAAATTGTTCTTAGAACCCAAAATTAGGCAAAAATGGAGTTTCCTGGAAAAGAGGTTAAAAAAATTAAAAAAACCATTGAAGAATAAGAAGAATGCGCATGGCACCGAAGATTGGAAATATTCCAATTTAGCCAGTAAGAAAAAGCAAATTCTCACCCGAATATTCAAATATGCCATCCAATCACCTTATCTCGTACCGATTCATAACGCAACTTACAACTAGCATACAACTAACCATTAAAATCAACGAGCACAATCAAAATACCCTTAAATCAAACGGCTGAGAAGAATTGTGGCGGTATATTAAAATTCTACTGGTTGTACAAGATAGTGAAATCTTAGGTAGAAGCCTTTAATGGTGGCACCTTCCTCACAGGAGAAATATTTATGGTGTCAAATTTTGATGGCTCTTTTCAGAATGCGGTGAAGTAATATTCCATTGGCATCTTAATCCGGTTTTTTATTCTTTTCTTCTTCTTACGCTCACAATATTAGAACGAGATCCCCATTATAAATAGATCATTCAGCTTCATCAAGTTTTCTACACAAAAACAAATCTGCTTCTTCTTTTATTTTACAGAAAACACAAAAACACACCTCAAATTTCATATTCTCGACGTATAAAATGGCAGGAATTGTGATTTTATTCGACTTCGACAAGACGATTATCGATCACGATAGTGATAATTATGTCATTGATGAATTGGGTTTCACTCAATTGTTTGATGAACTCTTGCCTACCATGCCCTGGAATACTCTCATGGTATGTTTCCTCTGTTTTCGCATTTTTGACTGAAATATGTTTTCGGAGATCATTTTGATGCCCCATTGTTGATTTATGAATCAAAAAAATGTTAGATTTCAGAATCTGGAGTTTTAATTTCATTTGTGATTTATTTATGTTTCAGGATAAGATGATGTTAGAGCTTCACTCTAATGGGAAGACAATTGAAGACATTGCCAATGTTTTGAGACGCGCTCCATTGGATGCTAATATCATTTCAGCCATTAAATCAGCTCATGCTCTTGGGTAATTTCTTGATTTCCAATAAAATTTTCCAAGTATTTTACATGTAATTATCAAACGGGTCTCATTTTGTTTTTTGTTTTTTATTCCAGGTGTGAATTGAAAATTTTGAGTGACGCAAATCTGTTCTTCATTGAAACAATACTAGAACATCATGGGTTGTCAGGTTACTTCTCAGAAATCAACACGAACCCGGGTTTCGTCGATGACCAAGGAAGATTAAGAATCTTCCCATACCATGATTTCACCACTGCTCCTCATGGTTGCACTACTGCTTGTCATGGTTGTCCCATCTGCCCTCCCAACATGTGCAAGGTAAATTAATCTCATAATTCAGCTTTTTTTTAATCCTTAAACACGTCGAAGCCGTGTTTTTGAATCATCAAGATGACTCAATTAGTTGAACTTGATCCTTACATTGAGGAACATGCAATGGACAAGAAATCTAGTCACATGCTTCTCAGCTAATACTTTATTAGAAGAATATTAGTTGGCTAATTGAAATGTTTATGTTAATACAGGGTATAATATTTGACCGGATCAAAGCAGAAGCTTACGCAGATGGCAAGAAGAGAATTATCTATCTTGGAGATGGAAAGGGTGATTACTGCCCAAGTTTGAAGCTCGAGCCATCCGACCGTCTTATGCCAAGAAAAGACTACCCACTCTGGGAACTAATTTCCAGTGACCCATCACTAATCAAGGCAGAAATTCACGAATGGACCGATGGTAAAGAACAAGAACAAATTTTACTTCAACTCATTAACACAATAAACTTTGAAGATACTAACATTAACGCAGCCGGGGTAACACTGTTGGCGGGCGATTGCAAGTTTCAGACGATTCCGGTTTCAAATCACGAGTCGTTTCCCAAAGTTCTTGCAGTGCCCATTAAAAGTTAGTTCTTAGCTAGTGATATCGATATTGTAGGCTAAAAGCCAACGTGTTTGTTGTTTACATCCACCGTCATTGTTGATTTACTACTGTGACACTGTCACAGTAAGTTCACTAAATCCATGTGTATGTTAGTTGCAAATCAAATTTCCATGTTTTGGTTTCCGGATCGTTATATTTTCTTGGATGAGTAGTACGTACCCACGAGAAGATTTATTTTTTTTTTGGCTCAGGAAACTAATTTAAACTAAGTTTTCTATATTAGAATGAAAAGATAGAAAGAGAATTACAGGACTGGACACATTTTAGAGCAAAGAAGGAAATGACCTACTTATACGTATACAATCTGTGTAGGATAAAGCAAATACTTAGAGATAAACCAGAGATGAATGTTTTGTAATTGTTTGCAGCTATTAATAACAATGTTGATAGTTTGAGTGTTAGCCCCGTAGTTCTCTGGGCGCTGAAAATGGTATGTTTCGTGTGTGTATATATTTAGCTCATGATTATTTAGGTGGATTAGGGTCTTGTTTGCTACCTGTCTGAGCTATTTAGATATGTGTTCTACATGGCCCAAGATAATGCGAAATTTAACTTCAGAAAATATGAAAAGCATTGCTAATTAGTCATTACCCTTTCCTCAAGATGTAACCTCAGGAGAGAAACAAATCTACCAAATTCTACGGATAAATTTATGGCTCCTCCTGATTTTGGTTGAATGGCTCCACCAAAAAGCGAAAACAAACAAAAAATTTCATACCAATTGAAGGAGTGATTATCTTCATTAGGTCTCTGCCTTTTTTTGGTCATTGATATCATGACTTTCTCAAAAATGCCGGGGTTTTTTGTCGGTAACTCAATAAGTGCAGGTGGATACGTCTGGGTTTTATGCAAGTGTTGTTTATAGAGTATTCAAGCCAAAAGGAAGCAGTTTACGTGTGTTCAAATGTAAAAACATGACCAACCAACTAACAAATATCTGTGATCATCATGGAAAAAAGCGAAACTGAAAGTTATTTTTTCCAATTTTTTGGTTTATTGGTATGATGACGATGTAAAAGTTTACACAGGAAACACACCATTTAAGTTAGCGAAAAATGAAGATCCTCGTGAAGGTTTTGTTGAGAGTTTTAAATGAAACCACTTGCTTAACCAAAATTCGAAACCTCTGTTGCTACTTTTCAAGCACTTTAACGAGATAAATGGATTGAAATCCAGATATCCGCCAATGGCACAATGTGGTATTCTAATCCAGTGTCGGTACCGGATATCTGGTTCAATGTTATTTTATGTCTTTTTATTTGCTCGACTTTGACAATATGTTGACTACATTTAGGCTAGGGTATGTCAAGGCCTTTGATGCTTTTTGATTATCCCTGGAACCTTTGGCTTAGATTTTTCTTTGTGCTTTCGCTTTGGTTAGGGTTGCTTGACTCTCTTTGGGTTGTATTCGTTCGCGCACGACTTGTGTGCTTTTTAATATAATTCCTTTTGATCGATAAAAAGAAAAAAATACATTTAGGCTAGTTTTTTTCCCTCCTCAAATCCATTCTTTCCCCTACTAATAATATGGCTCAATTCTTTTGTCTTACAAAATCTAGAATAACTCTGACTCAATTCTTTTGTCTTCCAAAATCTAGAATAACTCGTAACTTTTTTTTCCCGTTTATTTACTCAATTTACTTACTTGGCCAATATATTTTTGGATGGACATGTAATAAGCCGTCCTGGCTAGTTTAACCAGTTTAACCAATTTAACCAATTGATCTTTACTTAAATCTCTTGAATTTCTTGGAATGAATCAAAGAAACTTAAAAGATATCTAATTTTCTACCTTCAAAATACCATGAGTCATTAAACATGAAAACAGAATTAATGGATCCACCAATCCCAAAAAGGCCAAAACACTAATTTTTAAGTTGCGATAATCTGCTTAATTCAAGTGGCAATCAATTCCTCATGCTTGTAACGTAGTGACTGAAATATATTCTTTAACGTAGTGGCTTATTGCTCATATAAGGCTGCCTACAACATATTTTCTTTTGAGAAGAAGAATTGAAGTTCCAGATAATTGTTTATTTTGCAGTGAGCCAGAATCTTCTTCTCACCTTCTTCTCCATTGCAGATTTGCTAGAAAAGTTTGAGAAGTCTTTTATGGATAAATTGCATTGTTTCTTCTCTATTCCTTTGGATGCTCCTGCAGTCCTACATGCTTGGTCTCTTATTCAACATTCTAAAGCTAGCTCTGCAGTCTGAGATTTGATACATGTAGCCATTTTTTCGAGTTTATGGAAGGAGAGAAATGACAGGGTTTCTCAAATGTCAGTACGAATGAGATGGTTGTGGTGAACAAAGCAATCTACTACATTTTCTCTTGGGCTCTTGCAATCAGTGACTTAACACATTTCACTAGTTCTTTTCTTTTCTTTTCTCCTCCCCTAACTTTGTTTAGGGTGGTATAATTCTTTTACACCCTTTTTTTATGATCAATCAATCCTTTTTTATCGATCAAAAAAATAAATATATTCTTCGGCATTTTGTTATGTTTGTTTTGCACTCTTAGTGTCCACCGCTCTATTGAATTTGCCACTTTGCCTCTTCCACCTGCAACTTCTTAAATACCTTAGTACAAACATATTATAATTTTCTGCACAAATACTTCGATTTAAAGGAAGAAATTAAACAATGGGGACCAAATAGTATTTCTTTTTTAACTTTACAAAAATAAAATAAAAATAAAGATAATTGAAAAAAGATACTACTAGACTTCAGTAGCCTATACTAAGTGGATTTAATTGATTCGCTTTTTCATATATGGCTCCGTCACAAACCAGCAGTCTTTGTTGTGGGATTTGGCCGGTGGTTAAGAGTTGGAGTTTTGGTTAAACTCTATCTTGAGAAAACTTATTCCTAAAGTTTAGGAGCTTAAGAATTAAGTTAGGAAACCTTGTTCCTAAAGTTAAGGTTTCTTAAGGGTTAAGTTTGTGTTCTCTATATAAAGGATTATAAATAGAGGTGTAGAGATAATCCAACCTAGAAGAGTGGTAAAATCTTGTGTTTAGGTTTTTGGTCTCTTTGTTGGGAGGATCTTGTGCTACCATGAAGGTAAATATCGGTGTGAGAGAAAAACTTGTAGAGAGAGGATTTTGGTGTTCTAGTGTTTAGTGTTTGGGGCTTTTCCCTAAACCAAGTTTCTAGTATTTCCATGTTTCTCCATTGTTACTAGCAACTGTGAAGACGGTGTAGAGAGAAGACATGAGGCTGGTTTGAAGAATGGTTAGGGAATTGGTTTCTATGGTTTCTTCGATGGCGTTCTCGGGTATGTCTTGTTAATTCTTTGGTCTTGTTTTGGGTTGCGTAAGAGCATGTAATGGTCTTTGATTTAATGGAAGTTTTTCTGGTGTTGTCCGTGGATGTAGCCTATAAAGGTGAACCACGTATATGATGTGTTGTGGTTGTGTGCTTCTTTATCTTCTGTCTCTTTCTTATTATTTCTCGCACGTTTCGTTCAAATCACCAATTGCGCTTTCTGATCCTGATTTCCGCTGCGCTCGGGGTGCCAATTTTCCCAACAATTTGGTATCAGAGCCCAAGGGAGGCATGTGTGATTGAACCTTAAATTGAACGATGGTTTATTGTTCGGGTGGAGAAATATTTTTTTGAAGATTTTGGTTTCAACCGGTGTTTACACAAATATGGGTTTGTGATGTGATTTACAAATTGGAGGTTCAACTTGGTAGAAGTTTATGTTCTTTATTTGGTTTTATGATGTAGTATGGGATGCAGAATAAGACTGAATGAGGTGGACTACATATTTACTTCTTGAAGAGTGTTAGTAATCATACACTATAAACAATGGGTTACAAAGTTTGAAGAAAGGATGGGGTTGTGAGGTCTCATGTAGAAGCAAGTCCAGCAACGCTTCGAAGTTATTCCCGAGATGTTATAGATTTATGTTCTTAAGTCTATGTTAAAGTATTCTTGATGGCTTGCACGTGATTTTCAAGAATGTGCCCTATCTCGGAAGCATGAACCACGTTAATATGGGAATTCACACAATATATTCAGAGCGAGTATGCTGGGTGTGATGGTGGTAAAAGTATGTCAGATTGGTGATGGCTTTGGGAATCACTTAAAGGATTAAGCTTGTTAATCACAGTGGAAATTTCTGATGGTTTATTTCAGATACACGGTAATCATGACATGTGCTGGAGTATGATATTGGAGTTAATCTTCCTTTCTGGATTAGAGTTCAATATATTATTAGCTTACTGGTTAGGTGGAGCTAATGGTGATTCTTCTGGATGGTTCTCTTGGTGATCATTGGTGGAGTCTGTGTAAGGATTCGCTGATAGTAATTTCATGGTGTTTGTGAGACGTGGCTAGTTTCATAAGTGTTCTTCGTGAAAAAGATGGTTTGAAGACCTTTATCATTATCATCGGTGTTTTGGTCGAAGAGATGGTTCTATGAAGATGAAAATTCAGGTATGAGCTTCAGATTAATTCTTTTTCTATATAGAGATGGTGTGACCAGATGGAGGATATTCTTTGTTTGATCGTCTCATGCTTGAAAGCATGACCCGAGGTGGAGAATTGTGGGATTTGGCCGGTTGTTAAGAGTTGGAGTTTGGTTAAACTCTATCTTGAGAAAACTTATTCCTAAGATTTAGGAGCTTAAGAACTAAGTTAGGAAACCTTGTTCCTAAATTTAAGGTTTCTTAAGGGCAAAGTTTGTATTCTCTATATAAAGGATTAGAAATAGAGGTGTAGAGATAATCCAACCTAGAAGAGTGGTAAAACCTTGTGCTTAGGTTTTTGGTCTCTTTGTTGGGAGGATCGTGTGCTACCGTGAAGGTCAATATCGGTGTGAGAGAAAAACTTGTAGAGAGATGTTCTAATGTTTAGGGTTTGGGGCTTTTCCCTAAACCAAGTTTCTAGTGTTTCCATGTTTCTCCTCTGTTACTAGCAGATGTGAAGACGGTGTAGAAGAGAAGACTTGAGGCTGGTTTGAAGAATGGTTAGAGAATTGATTTCTATGGTTTCTTCGATGGCGTTCTCGGGTATGTCTTGTTAACTCTTTGGTCTTGTCTTGGGTTCGGTAAGAACATGCAATGGTCTTTGATTTAATGGAGGTTTTTTGCGGTGTTGACCGTGGATGTAGCCTGTAAAGGTGAACCACGTATATGTTGTGTTGTGGTTGTGTGCTTCTTTATCTTCTGTCTCTTTCTTATTATTTCTCGCACGTTTGGTTCAAATCACCAATTGCCCTTTCTGATCCTGATCTCCGCTGCGCTGGGGGTGTCAATTTTCCCAACATTTGTTACTAGTATTTCTTACTTTGGTTTGTAACCCTTGTATTTTTGTTGTCCGTGGCTCTCTCGAGGTTGCCTTATTCAGGTTTCATCTGCAACTTCATACGTATTTCAAAGCCCCGAGAAAACCAGTTTCATGGAGATTACCATGCAAACTCTATGTTGTTGAAGAGTATTTTTGCTCTATACTGGTAACTCAGAGAATCTTAGTCATCCCTGTGGTAGGCTGGTATCCATGCATATAATAAATAAAAATTAGTGTGCATGACATGAGGCTAGAAGCCTACAAAAGATATACGTGTGATTGAGTAATGTGTGGTTCCAAAATGCTGGCAGCCACACAGAATTTTGCACTTTAGCGGATAATTGATGTGGATGGTGATCGAGTCATCCCATTATCCGCACCATCATCTAGATTTAATTTACTTTTTATGATTCGCATCATACACGTATGTCGTCTAATCCAATGTAAGACAACAACAAGAATACAGTCTTGATTTAGTATCGAAAATTTTATGCTCACCGATGAAGAACCACACGTTAAAATGTTCTCATCTTCAATTTGCGTAAAATATATTGCATTTGGAAACATATTCCCGGTGATTCCCGTACTTGAGGATGGTTTCATTACATCATGTATCCTACGGAAATACTTTTGGCAGTCCAAATCTGTAGTTCAGATCGATAAATGGCATTTAGCCGTCCGTCAGGTGTGCATCACTTTCGTATGGTCGACTTTTTCTGACATTCCGTACTACGGTAAAAAAGTGAAAAACAGTAAATTTTGTACCATTGCATATCAACTTTTTTCTTTTTAGTAAAACAAAGTTAGAGACATCTGAATATTAATTGTTTGGTTTGTTGTTTTGTTGTCCACCACTATCTTGAGTATATACCTTTTCCCAGCTGCTACTTTCTTACCTTCCGTTGTACAGATCGAGTTAGTATTGAGTTAGTATTGAGTTAGAGTGCTTGGACCTTGTAGGAGACGTATACAACATAGTGGATCAAAATATAAATAAATTAATTCTGGTGGCCAGAACATCATTTGGTGGTTACGGCTCCAAATGGCCGCATAAAGAAGACACACATACCATGTTATCATTTTCTTCATGTATATTTTCGGATATTAAAACCTACAAGATAGGAAAAAGATAAAGCAAATGATGCATGGCATGAGGTAGAGTAGATACGTGTGAATTGTGATTGAGTAATGAGTGGTGGCTCATATATGCTGGAAAACACAGAACAATAGGAACTTTATCGGATAATATATTTCTGGATGGTGATTGAATAATCATTCCGTTACTGGCTAGCTAGTTGCATCATCTAGATTTTATTATATTCGCATCGTACATGCACTTCATGTAGTGCTTAAATGACGAGAATCGAATCTTCCTGTAGTATCAAAACTTGATGCTCACGAAATATATAGATTAAGTTGTTCTCATTCTTCTATATCGGGTAGGTTTGCATACTTGCATTTGGAAGCAGATTTCTAGTGCCCTTTCCATATTCGGGGGATGGGTTTCATCTAAAACAAAAATTCCCCAAAATGGTGGGACTTGTCACGGATTTTTCTTCCCCAGACGTGGTGCTTATTGTTTGGTAGTGACTAAGTTGGTTTTGAGGTAGAAGGCCAGAAATGTAATATGAATGATTAGTTAAAAGGTTTGTTTATATACAATCCATGTGTTAGAGGTTTTGAAAGAGCATTACACGTGAAGGGGAGTGATGAGACTAATAATCTAATATTGACTAAAAATTCTAGCCTTCATGCACAATAGAACACAAGGACTCACTCTACCACCAGTTGCTAATTGATTTTTAAGTTGGAAACCCTGACACCTATAATATATATATTCATTTTCCAAAACCCTAATTATGCTGGTGAAATAAGATAGCTCCAAAATTCCATTTATGTGTATTTTCATGAAAAAAACCTTTAAGGGTTTTCTTTTCTATATACTGTTTGCTCTTACAGATCAGATTTATTTTCCCTTCATACCTTTAATCCTAATTGTTCTGCCATTGCAATTATATACATTTACACTCTAGCTAGCCATCGACACCATGGAGCCTGGTAACAATAAGTTCACGCTAATGGAGGAAAAAGGAGGGAAATACGTTTAACTTTCTACCAACAATGATAAATTAAGTGAACAAAATGAGTTTATAGAACATTAGGGAACTTAATATAGAAATGAAAGGATAGATAGATTGATTGATTCATTATAGGCTCCCACTTCTCCTAATCGTTGTGTCCTAACTCTCTTTAAATAAATTATGAAAACCAAACGACATAAATTCAAATTAGGTTGGCAATAAAACGAAAGAGTCCCAGGTATTACGCCACCAGACAAATTTGTAGTACCCTGCTGCCTTTAACAAAAACAAACAAAACCAAAAAGAAAACCACCAAGAAAAAAGCTAACTTTACCTACGTGCCTTCAACTAATAATACTACACAAGTGGCAAGTGCAAATTCTAATGGCTAGCTAGTACAATAAACGAGCAATTATCAACGTTCCAGAGAGTTTTGAGCACAGATCGGTGAGATGTATCTTTCATCGGAAGGTAGTTGATAGTCCCCTGAAGAAATACGGATAGTATCTAACAACCGGAAGTTGTTTATCTTCTGCTTCTTGCCCAGGAGTAGAAGTAATAAGCAAAACAAATTTTCTTCTGTTAGGAGATTCCATATGCTCTCAATTGGAAGCATGGAAGTTTAGAAACAGAGGAAGAAGAATTTGGCCATTGCAATCTGTTGGGCAATATGGTCAGAAAGAAACAGTAGAGTCATGACTAGCAATAGACATTAGAGATCATCAATGAAGTCAAGTTACTGATTTTTATCTGGGGTGGGAAACAAAAAAGGTTTAAATTGTATACTTTTAGAGACCTGATGACACATTGGAAAGTAGTGATTGATAGAATGTAAAATGTCAAATTGACATCAAAATGGGGGCATTTTGCCTCGAAAAAGAAAAAAATTATACTTACGGACTTATAAATCCTGGTTTCCGCCACAATTGACAACTATACGACCGTACAACCATGTGGCTGGCTAATAAAATGTCTGTTTTTTATACTATATAACACCATTAACACGTGATAACGTGACCATATATCTTAATCCGACCAACAATGATACCCTAGCAGCCTAGCCTAGCACACCAACGGCCCATACCAAAAGTTAAAAATTGTTCTTAGAACCCAAAATTAGGCAAAAATGGAGTTTCCTGGAAAAGAGGTTAAAAAAATTAAAAAAACCATTGAAGAATAAGAAGAATGCGCATGGCACCGAAGATTGGAATATTCCAATTTCAGCCAGTAAGTAAAAAGCAAATTCTCACCCGAATATTCAAATATGCCATCCAATCACCTTATCTCGTACCGATTCTATACGCAACTTACAACTATCATACAACTAACCATTAAAATCAACGAGCACAATCAAAATACCCTTAAATCAAACGGCTGAGAAGAATTGTGGCGGTATATTAAAATTCTACTGGTTGTACAAGATAGTGAAATCTTAGGTAGAAGCCTTTAATGGTGGCACCTTCCTCACAGGAGAAATATTTATGGTGTCAAATTTTGATGGCTCTTTTCAGAATGCGGTGAAGTAATATTCCATTGGCATCTTAATCCGGTTTTTTATTCTTTTCTTCTTCTTACGCTCACAATATTAGAACGAGATCCCCATTATAAATAGATCATTCAGCTTCATCAAGTTTTCTACACAAAAACAAATCTGCTTCTTCTTTTATTTTACAGAAAACACAAAAACACACCTCAAATTTCATATTCTCGACGTATAAAATGGCAGGAATTGTGATTTTATTCGACTTCGACAAGACGATTATCGATCACGATAGTGATAATTATGTCATTGATGAATTGGGTTTCACTCAATTGTTTGATGAACTCTTGCCTACCATGCCCTGGAATACTCTCATGGTATGTTTCCTCTGTTTTCGCATTTTTGACTGAAATATATTTTCGGAGATCATTTTGATGCCCCATTGTTGATTTATAATCAAAAAAAGTTAGATTTCAGAATCTGGAGTTTTAATTTCATTTGTGATTTATTTATGTTTCAGGATAAGATGATGTTAGAGCTTCACTCTAATGGGAAGACAATTGAAGACATTGCCAATGTTTTGAGACGCGCTCCATTGGATGCTAATATCATTTCAGCCATTAAATCAGCTCATGCTCTTGGGTAATTTCTTGATTTCCAATAAAATTTTCCAAGTATTTTACATGTAATTATCAAACGGGTCTCATTTTGTTTTTTGTTTTTTATTCCAGGTGTGAATTGAAAATTTTGAGTGACGCAAATCTGTTCTTCATTGAAACAATACTAGAACATCATGGGTTGTCAGGTTACTTCTCAGAAATCAACACGAACCCGGGTTTCGTCGATGACCAAGGAAGATTAAGAATCTTCCCATACCATGATTTCACCACTGCTCCTCATGGTTGCACTACTGCTTGTCATGGTTGTCCCATCTGCCCTCCCAACATGTGCAAGGTAAATTAATCTCATAATTCAGCTTTTTTTTAATCCTTAAACACGTCGAAGCCGTGTTTTTGAATCATCAAGATGACTCAATTAGTTGAACTTGATCCTTACATTGAGGAACATGCAATGGACAAGAAATCTAGTCACATGCTTCTCAGCTAATACTTTATTAGAAGAATATTAGTTGGCTAATTGAAATGTTTATGTTAATACAGGGTATAATATTTGACCGGATCAAAGCAGAAGCTTACGCAGATGGCAAGAAGAGAATTATCTATCTTGGAGATGGAAAGGGTGATTACTGCCCAAGTTTGAAGCTCGAGCCATCCGACCGTCTTATGCCAAGAAAAGACTACCCACTCTGGGAACTAATTTCCAGTGACCCATCACTAATCAAGGCAGAAATTCACGAATGGACCGATGGTAAAGAACAAGAACAAATTTTACTTCAACTCATTAACACAATAAACTTTGAAGATACTAACATTAACGCAGCCGGGGTAACACT
This sequence comes from Papaver somniferum, assembly GCF_003573695.1. Classification (NCBI taxonomy): domain Eukaryota; kingdom Viridiplantae; phylum Streptophyta; class Magnoliopsida; order Ranunculales; family Papaveraceae; genus Papaver; species Papaver somniferum. The sequence continues at coordinate 6,553,484 of NC_039364.1, read as the reverse complement.
GTTGGCGGGCGATTGCAAGTTTCAGACGATTCCGGTTTCAAATCACGAGTCGTTTCCCAAAGTTCTTGCAGTGCCCATTAAAAGTTAGTTCTTAGCTAGTGATATCGATATTGTAGGCTAAAAGCCAACGTGTTTGTTGTTTACATCCACCGTCATTGTTGATTTACTACTGTGACACTGTCACAGTAAGTTCACTAAATCCATGTGTATGTTAGTTGCAAATCAAATTTCCATGTTTTGGTTTCCGGATCGTTATATTTTCTTGGATGAGTAGTACGTACCCACGAGAAGATTTATTTTTTTTTTGGCTCAGGAAACTAATTTAAACTAAGTTTTCTATATTAGAATGAAAAGATAGAAAGAGAATTACAGGACTGGACACATTTTAGAGCAAAGAAGGAAATGACCTACTTATACGTATACAATCTGTGTAGGATAAAGCAAATACTTAGAGATAAACCAGAGATGAATGTTTTGTAATTGTTTGCAGCTATTAATAACAATGTTGATAGTTTGAGTGTTAGCCCCGTAGTTCTCTGGGCGCTGAAAATGGTATGTTTCGTGTGTGTATATATTTAGCTCATGATTATTTAGGTGGATTAGGGTCTTGTTTGCTACCTGTCTGAGCTATTTAGATATGTGTTCTACATGGCCCAAGATAATGCGAAATTTAACTTCAGAATAAGATATGAAAAGCATTGCTAATTAGTCATTACCCTTTCCTCAAGATGTAACCTCAGGAGAGAAACAAATCTACCAAATTCTACGGATAAATTTATGGCTCCTCCTGATTTTGGTTGAATGGCTCCACCAAAAAGCGAAAACAAACAAAAAATTTCATACCAATTGAAGGAGTGATTATCTTCATTAGGTCTCTGCCTTTTTTGGTCATTGATATCATGACTTTCTCAAAAATGCCGGGGTTTTTTGTCGGTAACTCAATAAGTGCAGGTGGATACGTCTGGGTTTTATGCAAGTGTTGTTTATAGAGTATTCAAGCCAAAAGGAAGCAGTTTACGTGTGTTCAAATGTAAAAACATGACCAACCAACTAACAAATATCTGTGATCATCATGGAAAAAAGCGAAACTGAAAGTTATTTTTTCCAATTTTTTGGTTTATTGGTATGATGACGATGTAAAAGTTTACACAGGAAACACACCATTTAAGTTAGCGAAAAATGAAGATCCTCGTGAAGGTTTTGTTGAGAGTTTTAAATGAAACCACTTGCTTAACCAAAATTCGAAACCTCTGTTGCTACTTTTCAAGCACTTTAACGAGATAAATGGATTGAAATCCAGATATCCGCCAATGGCACAATGTGGTATTCTAATCCAGTGTCGGTACCGGATATCTGGTTCAATGTTATTTTATGTCTTTTTATTTGCTCGACTTTGACAATATGTTGACTACATTTAGGCTAGGGTATGTCAAGAGGCCTTTGATGCTTTTTGATTATCCCTGGAACCTTTTGGCTTAGATTTTTCTTTGTGCTTTCGCTTTGGTTAGGGTTGCTTGACTCTCTTTGGGTTGTATTCGTTCGCGCACGACTTGTGTGCTTTTAATATAATTCCTTTGATCGATAAAAAGAAAAAATACATTTAGGCTAGTTTTTTTCCCTCCTCAAATCCATTCTTTCCCCTACTAATAATATGGCTCAATTCTTTTGTCTTACAAAATCTAGAATAACTCTGACTCAATTCTTTTGTCTTCCAAAATCTAGAATAACTCGTAACTTTTTTTTCCCGTTTATTTACTCAATTTACTTACTTGGCCAATATATTTTTGGATGGACATGTAATAAGCCGTCCTGGCTAGTTTAACCAGTTTAACCAATTTAACCAATTGATCTTTACTTAAATCTCTTGAATTTCTTGGAATGAATCAAAGAAACTTAAAAGATATCTAATTTTACCTTCAAAATACCATGAGTCATTAAACATGAAAACAGAATTAATGGATCCACCAATCCCAAAAAGGCCAAAACACTAATTTTTAAGTTGCGATAATCTGCTTAATTCAAGTGGCAATCAATTCCTCATGCTTGTAACGTAGTGACTGAAATATATTCTTTAACGTAGTGGCTTATTGCTCATATAAGGCTGCCTACAACATATTTTCTTTTGAGAAGAAGAATTGAAGTTCCAGATAATTGTTTATTTTGCAGTGAGCCAGAATCTTCTTCTCACCTTCTTCTCCATTGCAGATTTGCTAGAAAAGTTTGAGAAGTCTTTTATGGATAAATTGCATTGTTTCTTCTCTATTCCTTTGGATGCTCCTGCAGTCCTACATGCTTGGTCTCTTATTCAACATTCTAAAGCTAGCTCTGCAGTTGAGATTTGATACATGTAGCCATTTTTTCGAGTTTATGGAAGGAGAGAAATGACAGGGTTTCTCAAATGTCAGTACGAATGAGATGGTTGTGGTGAACAAAGCAATCTACTACATTTTCTCTTGGGCTCTTGCAATCAGTGACTTAACACATTTCACTAGTTCTTTTCTTTTCTTTTCTCCTCCCCTAACTTTGTTTAGGGTGGTATAATTCTTTTACACCCTTTTTTTGATCAATCAATCCTTTTTTATCGATCAAAAAAATAAATATATTCTTCGGCATTTTGTTATGTTTGTTTTGCACTCTTAGTGTCCACCGCTCTATTGAATTTGCCACTTTGCCTCTTCCACCTGCAACTTCTTAAATACCTTAGTACAAACATATTATAATTTTCTGCACAAATACTTCGATTTAAAGGAAGAAATTAAACAATGGGGACCAAATAGTATTTCTTTTTTAACTTTACAAAAATAAAATAAAAATAAAGATAATTGAAAAAAGATACTACTAGACTTCAGTAGCCTATACTAAGTGGATTTAATTGATTCGCTTTTTCATATATGGCTCCGTCACAAACCAGCAGTCTTTGTTGTGGGATTTGGCCGGTGGTTAAGAGTTGGAGTTTTGGTTAAACTCTATCTTGAGAAAACTTATTCCTAAAGTTTAGGAGCTTAAGAATTAAGTTAGGAAACCTTGTTCCTAAAGTTAAGGTTTCTTAAGGGTTAAGTTTGTGTTCTCTATATAAAGGATTATAAATAGAGGTGTAGAGATAATCCAACCTAGAAGAGTGGTAAAATCTTGTGTTTAGGTTTTGGTCTCTTTGTTGGGAGGATCTTGTGCTACCATGAAGGTAAATATCGGTGTGAGAGAAAAACTTGTAGAGAGAGGATTTTGGTGTTCTAGTGTTTAGTGTTTGGGGCTTTTCCCTAAACCAAGTTTCTAGTATTTCCATGTTTCTCCATTGTTACTAGCAACTGTGAAGACGGTGTAGAAGAGAAGACATGAGGCTGGTTTGAAGAATGGTTAGGGAATTGGTTTCTATGGTTTCTTCGATGGCGTTCTCGGGTATGTCTTGTTAATTCTTTGGTCTTGTTTTGGGTTGCGTAAGAGCATGTAATGGTCTTTGATTTAATGGAAGTTTTTCTGGTGTTGTCCGTGGATGTAGCCTATAAAGGTGAACCACGTATATGATGTGTTGTGGTTGTGTGCTTCTTTATCTTCTGTCTCTTTCTTATTATTTCTCGCACGTTTCGTTCAAATCACCAATTGCGCTTTCTGATCCTGATTTCCGCTGCGCTCGGGGTGCCAATTTTCCCAACAATTTGGTATCAGAGCCCAAGGGAGGCATGTGTGATTGAACCTTAAATTGAACGATGGTTTATTGTTCGGGTGGAGAAATATTTTTTTGAAGATTTTGGTTTCAACCGGTGTTTACACAAATATGGGTTTGTGATGTGATTTACAAATTGGAGGTTCAACTTGGTAGAAGTTTATGTTCTTTATTTGGTTTTATGATGTAGTATGGGATGCAGAATAAGACTGAATGAGGTGGACTACATATTTACTTCTTGAAGAGTGTTAGTAATCATACACTATAAACAATGGGTTACAAAGTTTGAAGAAAGGATGGGGTTGTGAGGTCTCATGTAGAAGCAAGTCCAGCAACGCTTCGAAGTTATTCCCGAGATGTTATAGATTTATGTTCTTAAGTCTATGTTAAAGTATTCTTGATGGCTTGCACGTGATTTTCAAGAATGTGCCCTATCTCGGAAGCATGAACCACGTTAATATGGGAATTCACACAATATATATTCAGAGCGAGTATGCTGGGTGTGATGGTGGTAAAAGTATGTCAGATTGGTGATGGCTTTGGGAATCACTTAAAGGATTAAGCTTGTTAATCACAGTGGAAATTTCTGATGGTTTATTTCAGATACACGGTAATCATGACATGTGCTGGAGTATGATATTGGAGTTAATCTTCCTTTCTGGATTAGAGTTCAATATATTATTAGCTACTGGTTAGGTGGAGCTAATGGTGATTCTTCTGGATGGTTCTCTTGGTGATCATTGGTGGAGTCTGTGTAAGGATTCGCTGATAGTAATTTCATGGTGTTTGTGAGACGTGGCTAGTTTCATAAGTGTTCTTCGTGAAAAAGATGGTTTGAAGACCTTTATCATTATCATCGGTGTTTTGGTCGAAGAGATGGTTCTATGAAGATGAAAATTCAGGTATGAGCTTCAGATTAATTCTTTTCTATATAGAGATGGTGTGACCAGATGGAGGATATTCTTTGTTTGATCGTCTCATGCTTGAAAGCAGAATGACCCGAGGTGGAGAATTGGGATTTGGCCGGTTGTTAAGAGTTGGAGTTTGGTTAAACTCTATCTTGAGAAAACTTATTCCTAAGATTTAGGAGCTTAAGAACTAAGTTAGGAAACCTTGTTCCTAAATTTAAGGTTTCTTAAGGGCAAAGTTTGTATTCTCTATATAAAGGATTAGAAATAGAGGTGTAGAGATAATCCAACCTAGAAGAGTGGTAAAACCTTGTGCTTAGGTTTTTGGTCTCTTTGTTGGGAGGATCGTGTGCTACCGTGAAGGTCAATATCGGTGTGAGAGAAAAACTTGTAGAGAGATGTTCTAATGTTTAGGGTTTGGGGCTTTTCCCTAAACCAAGTTTCTAGTGTTTCCATGTTTCTCCTCTGTTACTAGCAGATGTGAAGACGGTGTAGAAGAGAAGACTTGAGGCTGGTTTGAAGAATGGTTAGAGAATTGATTTCTATGGTTTCTTCGATGGCGTTCTCGGGTATGTCTTGTTAACTCTTTGGTCTTGTCTTGGGTTCGGTAAGAACATGCAATGGTCTTTGATTTAATGGAGGTTTTTTGCGGTGTTGACCGTGGATGTAGCCTGTAAAGGTGAACCACGTATATGTTGTGTTGTGGTTGTGTGCTTCTTTATCTTCTGTCTCTTTCTTATTATTTCTCGCACGTTTGGTTCAAATCACCAATTGCCCTTTCTGATCCTGATCTCCGCTGCGCTGGGGGTGTCAATTTTCCCAACATTTGTTACTAGTATTTCTTACTTTGGTTTGTAACCCTTGTATTTTTGTTGTCCGTGGCTCTCTCGAGGTTGCCTTATTCAGGTTTCATCTGCAACTTCATACGTATTTCAAAGCCCCGAGAAAACCAGTTTCATGGAGATTACCATGCAAACTCTATGTTGTTGAAGAGTATTTTTGCTCTATACTGGTAACTCAGAGAATCTTAGTCATCCCTGTGGTAGGCTGGTATCCATGCATATAATAAATAAAAATTAGTGTGCATGACATGAGGCTAGAAGCCTACAAATATACGTGTGATTGAGTAATGTGTGGTTCCAAAATGCTGGCAGCCACACAGAATTTTGCACTTTAGCGGATAATTGATGTGGATGGTGATCGAGTCATCCCATTATCCGCACCATCATCTAGATTTAATTTACTTTTTATGATTCGCATCATACACGTATGTCGTCTAATCCAATGTAAGACAACAACAAGAATACAGTCTTGATTTAGTATCGAAAATTTTATGCTCACCGATGAAGAACCACACGTTAAAATGTTCTCATCTTCAATTTGCGTAAAATATATTGCATTTGGAAACTATTCCCGGTGATTCCCGTACTTGAGGATGGTTTCATTACATCATGTATCCTACGGAAATACTTTTGGCAGTCCAAATCTGTAGTTCAGATCGATAAATGGCATTTAGCCGTCCGTCAGGTGTGCATCACTTTCGTATGGTCGACTTTTTCTGACATTCCGTACTACGGTAAAAAAGTGAAAAACAGTAAATTTTGTACCATTGCATATCAACTTTTTTCTTTTTAGTAAAACAAAGTTAGAGACATCTGAATATTAATTGTTTGGTTTGTTGTTTTGTTGTCCACCACTATCTTGAGTATATACCTTTTCCCAGCTGCTACTTTCTTACCTTCCGTTGTACAGATCGAGTTAGTATTGAGTTAGTATTGAGTTAGAGTGCTTGGACCTTGTAGGAGACGTATACAACATAGTGGATCAAAATATAAATAAATTAATTCTGGTGGCCAGAACATCATTTGGTGGTTACGGCTCCAAATGGCCGCATAAAGAAGACACATACCATGTTATCATTTTCTTCATGTATATTTTCGGATATTAAAACCTACAAGATAGGAAAAAGATAAAGCAAATGATGCATGGCATGAGGTAGAGTAGATACGTGTGAATTGTGATTGAGTAATGAGTGGTGGCTCATATATGCTGGAAAACACAGAACAATAGGAACTTTATCGGATAATATATTTCTGGATGGTGATTGAATAATCATTCCGTTACTGGCTAGCTAGTTGCATCATCTAGATTTTATTATATTCGCATCGTACATGCACTTCATGTAGTGCTTAAATGACGAGAATCGAATCTTCCTGTAGTATCAAAACTTGATGCTCACGAAATATATAGATTAAGTTGTTCTCATTCTTATATCGGGTAGGTTTGCATACTTGCATTTGGAAGCAGATTTCTAGTGCCCTTTCCATATTCGGGGGATGGGTTTCATCTAAAACAAAAATTCCCCAAAATGGTGGGACTTGTCACGGATTTTTCTTCCCCAGACGTGGTGCTTATTGTTTGGTAGTGACTAAGTTGGTTTTGAGGTAGAAGGCCAGAAATGTAATATGAATGATTAGTTAAAAGGTTTGTTTATATACAATCCATGTGTTAGAGGTTTTGAAAGAGCATTACACGTGAAGGGGAGAGATGAGACTAATAATCTAATATTGACTAAAAATTCTAGCCTTCATGCACAATAGAACACAAGGACTCACTCTACCACCAGTTGCTAATTGATTTTTAAGTTGGAAACCCTGACACCTATAATATATATTTCATTTCCAAAACCCTAATTATGCTGGTGAAATAAGATAGCTCCAAAATTCCATTTATGTGTATTTTCATGAAAAAAACCTTTAAGGGTTTTCTTTCTATATACTGTTTGCTCTTACAGATCAGATTTATTTTCCCCTTCATACCTTTAATCCTAATTGTTCTGCCATTGCAATTATATACATTTACACTCTAGCTAGCCATCGACACCATGGAGCCTGGTAACAATAAGTTCACGCTAATGGAGGAAAAAGGAGGGAAATACGTTTAACTTTCTACCAACAATGATAAATTAAGTGAACAAAATGAGTTTATAGAACATTAGGGAACTTAATATAGAAATGAAGGATAGATAGATTGATTGATTCATTATAGGCTCCCACTTCTCCTAATCGTTGTGTCCTAACTCTCTTTAAATAAATTATGAAACCAAACGACATAAATTCAAAGGTTGGCAATAAAACGAAAGAGTCCCAGGTATTACGCCACCAGACAAATTTGTAGTACCCTGCTGCCTTTAACAAAAACAAACAAAACCAAAAAGAACCACCACAAGAAAAAAGCTAACTTTACCTACGTGCCTTCAACTAATAATACTACACAAGTGGCAAGTGCAAATTCTAATGGCTAGCTAGTACAATAAACGAGCAATTATCAACGTTCCAGAGAGTTTTGAGCACAGATCGGTGAGATGTATCTTTCATCGGAAGGTAGTTGATAGTCCCCTGAAGAAATACGGATAGTATCTAACAACCGGAAGTTGTTTATCTTCTGCTTCTTGCCCAGGAGTAGAAGTAATAAGCAAAACAAATTTTCTTCTGTTAGGAGATTCCATATGCTCTCAATTGGAAGCATGGAAGTTTAGAAACAGAGGAAGAAGAATTTGGCCATTGCAATCTGTTGGGCAATATGGTCAGAAAGAAACAGTAGAGTCATGACTAGCAATAGACATTAGAGATCATCAATGAAGTCAAGTTACTGATTTTTATCTGGGGTGGGAAACAAAAAAGGTTTAAATTGTATACTTTTAGAGACCTGATGACACATTGGAAAGTAGTGATTGATAGAATGTAAAATGTCAAATTGACATCAAAATGGGGGCATTTTGCCTCGAAAAAGAAAAAAATTATACTTACGGACTTATAAATCCTGGTTTCCGCCACAATTGACAACTATACGACCGTACAACCATGTGGCTGGCTAATAAAATGTCTGTTTTTTATACTATATAACACCATTAACACGTGATAACGTGACCATATATCTTAATCCGACCAACAATGATACCCTAGCAGCCTAGCCTAGCACACCAACGGCCCATACCAAAAGTTAAAAATTGTTCTTAGAACCCAAAATTAGGCAAAAATGGAGTTTCCTGGAAAAGAGGTTAAAAAAATTAAAAAAACCATTGAAGAATAAGAAGAATGCGCATGGCACCGAAGATTGGAATATTCCAATTTCAGCCAGTAAGTAAAAAGCAAATTCTCACCCGAATATTCAAATATGCCATCCAATCACCTTATCTCGTACCGATTCTATACGCAACTTACAACTATCATACAACTAACCATTAAAATCAACGAGCACAATCAAAATACCCTTAAATCAAACGGCTGAGAAGAATTGTGGCGGTATATTAAAATTCTACTGGTTGTACAAGATAGTGAAATCTTAGGTAGAAGCCTTTAATGGTGGCACCTTCCTCACAGGAGAAATATTTATGGTGTCAAATTTTGATGGCTCTTTTCAGAATGCGGTGAAGTAATATTCCATTGGCATCTTAATCCGGTTTTTTATTCTTTTCTTCTTCTTACGCTCACAATATTAGAACGAGATCCCCATTATAAATAGATCATTCAGCTTCATCAAGTTTTCTACACAAAAACAAATCTGCTTCTTCTTTTATTTTACAGAAAACACAAAAACACACCTCAAATTTCATATTCTCGACGTATAAAATGGCAGGAATTGTGATTTTATTCGACTTCGACAAGACGATTATCGATCACGATAGTGATAATTATGTCATTGATGAATTGGGTTTCACTCAATTGTTTGATGAACTCTTGCCTACCATGCCCTGGAATACTCTCATGGTATGTTTCCTCTGTTTTCGCATTTTTGACTGAAATATTTTCGGAGATCATTTTGATGCCCCATTGTTGATTTATGAATCAAAAAAAGTTAGATTTCAATCTGGAGTTTTAATTTCATTTGTGATTTATTTATTTTCAGGATAAGATGATGTTAGAGCTTCACTCTAATGGGAAGACAATTGAAGACATTGCCAATGTTTTGAGACGCGCTCCATTGGATGCTAATATCATTTCAGCCATTAAATCAGCTCATGCTCTTGGGTAATTTCTTGATTTCCAATAAAATTTTCCAAGTATTTTACATGTAATTATCAAACGGGTCTCATTTTGTTTTTTGTTTTTTATTCCAGGTGTGAATTGAAAATTTTGAGTGACGCAAATCTGTTCTTCATTGAAACAATACTAGAACATCATGGGTTGTCAGGTTACTTCTCAGAAATCAACACGAACCCGGGTTTCGTCGATGACCAAGGAAGATTAAGAATCTTCCCATACCATGATTTCACCACTGCTCCTCATGGTTGCACTACTGCTTGTCATGGTTGTCCCATCTGCCCTCCCAACATGTGCAAGGTAAATTAATCTCATAATTCAGCTTTTTTTAATCCTTAAACACGTCGAAGCCGTGTTTTTGAATCATCAAGATGACTCAATTAGTTGAACTTGATCCTTACATTGAGGAACATGCAATGGACAAGAAATCTAGTCACATGCTTCTCAGCTAATACTTTATTAGAAGAATATTAGTTGGCTAATTGAAATGTTTATGTTAATACAGGGTATAATATTTGACCGGATCAAAGCAGAAGCTTACGCAGATGGCAAGAAGAGAATTATCTATCTTGGAGATGGAAAGGGTGATTACTGCCCAAGTTTGAAGCTCGAGCCATCCGACCGTCTTATGCCAAGAAAAGACTACCCACTCTGGGAACTAATTTCCAGTGACCCATCACTAATCAAGGCAGAAATTCACGAATGGACCGATGGTAAAGAACAAGAACAAATTTTACTTCAACTCATTAACACAATAAACTTTGAAGATACTAACATTAACGCAGCCGGGGTAACACTGTTGGCGGGCGATTGCAAGTTTCAGACGATTCCGGTTTCAAATCACGAGTCGTTTCCCAAAGTTCTTGCAGTGCCCATTAAAAGTTAGTTCTTAGCTAGTGATATCGATATTGTAGGCTAAAAGCCAACGTGTTTGTTGTTTACATCCACCGTCATTGTTGATTTACTACTGTGACACTGTCACAGTAAGTTCACTAAATCCATGTGTATGTTAGTTGCAAATCAAATTTCCATGTTTTGGTTTCCGGATCGTTATATTTCTTGGATGAGTAGTACGTACCCACGAGAAGATTTATTTTTTTTTTTGGCTCAGGAAACTAATTTAAACTAAGTTTTCTATATTAGAATGAAAAGATAGAAAGAGAATTACAGGACTGGACACATTTTAGAGCAAAGAAGGAAATGACCTACTTATACGTATACAATCTGTGTAGGATAAAGCAAATACTTAGAGATAAACCAGAGATGAATGTGTTTTGTAATTGTTTGCAGCTATTAATAACAATGTTGATAGTTTGAGTGTTAGCCCCGTAGTTCTCTGGGCGCTGAAAATGGTATGTTTCGTGTGTGTATATTTAGCTCATGATTATTTAGGTGGATTAGGGTCTTGTTTGCTACCTGTCTGAGCTATTTAGATATGTGTTCTACATGGCCCAAGATAATGCGAAATTTAACTTCAGAATAAGATATGAAAAGCATTGCTAATTAGTCATTACCCTTTCCTCAAGATGTAACCTCAGGAGAGAAACAAATCTACCAAATTCTACGGATAAATTTATGGCTCCTCCTGATTTTGGTTGAATGGCTCCACCAAAAAGCGAAAAAAACAAAAAATTTCATACCAATTGAAGGAGTGATTATCTTCATTAGGTCTCTGCCTTTTTTTGGTCATTGATATCATGACTTTCTCAAAAATGCCGGGGTTTTTTGTCGGTAACTCAATAAGTGCAGGTGGATACGTCTGGGTTTTATGCAAGTGTTGTTTATAGAGTATTCAAGCCAAAAGGAAGCAGTTTACGTGTGTTCAAATGTAAAAACATGACCAACCAACTAACAAATATCTGTGATCATCATGGAAAAAAGCGAAACTGAAAGTTATTTTTTCCAATTTTTTGGTTTATTGGTATGATGACGATGTAAAAGTTTACACAGGAAACACACCATTTAAGTTAGCGAAAAATGAAGATCCTCGTGAAGGTTTTGTTGAGAGTTTTAAATGAAACCACTTGCTTAACCAAAATTCGAAACCTCTGTTGCTACTTTTCAAGCACTTTAACGAGATAAATGGATTGAAATCCAGATATCCGCCAATGGCACAATGTGGTATTCTAATCCAGTGTCGGTACCGGATATCTGGTTCAATGTTATTTTATGTCTTTTTATTTGCTCGACTTTGACAATATGTTGACTACATTTAGGCTAGGGTATGTCAAGAGGCCTTTGATGCTTTTTGATTATCCCTGGAACCTTTTGGCTTAGATTTTTCTTTGTGCTTTCGCTTTGGTTAGGGTTGCTTGACTCTCTAGAATAACTCGTAACTTTTTTTTCCCGTTTATTTACTCAATTTACTTACTTGGCCAATATATTTTTGGATGGACATGTAATAAGCCGTCCTGGCTAGTTTAACCAGTTTAACCAATTTAACCAATTGATCTTTACTTAAATCTCTTGAATTTCTTGGAATGAATCAAAGAAACTTAAAAGATATCTAATTTTCTACCTTCAAAATACCATGAGTCATTAAACATGAAAACAGAATTAATGGATCCACCAATCCCAAAAAGGCCAAAACACTAATTTTTAAGTTGCGATAATCTGCTTAATTCAAGTGGCAATCATTCCTCATGCTTGTAACGTAGTGACTGAAATATATTCTTTAACGTAGTGGCTTATTGCTCATATAAGGCTGCCTACAACATATTTTCTTTGAGAAGAAGAATTGAAGTTCCAGATAATTGTTTATTTTGCAGTGAGCCAGAATCTTCTTCTCACCTTCTTCTCCATTGCAGATTTGCTAGAAAAGTTTGAGAAGTCTTTATGGATAAATTGCATTGTTCTTCTCTATTCCTTTGGATGCTCCTGCAGTCCTACTGCTTGGTCTCTTATTCAACATTCTAAAGCTAGCTCTGCAGTCTGAGATTTGATACATGTAGCCATTTTTTCGAGTTTATGGAAGGAGAGAAATGACAGGGTTTCTCAAATGTCAGTACGAATGAGATGGTTGTGGTGAACAAAGCAATCTACTACATTTCTCTTGGCTCTTGCAATCAGTGACTTAACACATTTCACTAGTTCTTTTCTTTTCTTTCTCCTCCCCTAACTTTGTTTAGGGTGGTATAATTCTTTTACACCCTTTTTTTTATGATCAATCAATCCTTTTTTATCGATCAAAAAAATAATATATTCTTCGGCATTTTGTTATGTTTGTTTTGCACTCTTAGTGTCCACCGCTCTATTGAATTTGCCACTTTGCCTCTTCCACCTGCAACTTCTTAAATACCTTAGTACAAACTATATAATTTTCTGCACAAATACTTCGATTTAAAGGAAGAAATTAAACAATGGGGACCAAATAGTATTTCTTTTTTAACTTTACAAAAATAAAATAAAATAAAGATAATTGAAAAAAGATACTACTAGACTTCAGTAGCCTATACTAAGTGGATTTAATTGATTCGCTTTTTCATATATGGCTCCGTCACAAACCACAGTCTTTGTTGTGGGATTTGGCCGGTGGTTAAGAGTTGGAGTTTTGGTTAAACTCTATCTTGAGAAAACTTATCCTAAAGTTTAGGAGCTTAAGAATTAAGTTAGGAACCTTGTTCCTAAAGTTAAGGTTTCTTAAGGGTTAAGTTTGTGTTCTCTATATAAAGGATTATAAATAGAGGTGTAGATAATCCAACCTAGAAGAGTGGTAAAATCTTGTGTTTAGTTTTTGGTCTCTTTGTTGGGAGGATCTTGTGCTACCATGAAGGTAAATATCGGTGTGAGAGAAAAACTTGTAGAGAGAGGATTTTGGTGTTCTAGTGTTTAGTGTTTGGGGCTTTTCCCTAAACCAAGTTTCTAGTATTCCATGTTTCTCCATTGTTACTACAATGTAAGACGGTGTAGAAGAGAAGACATGAGGCTGGTTTGAAGAATGGTTAGGGAAATTGGTTTCTATGGTTTCTTCGATGGCGTTCTCGGGTATGTCTTGTTAATTCTTTGGTCTTGTTTTGGGTTGCGTAAGAGCATGTAATGGTCTTTGATTTAATGGAAGTTTTTCTGGTGTTGTCCGTGGATGTAGCCTATAAAGGTGAACCACGTATATGATGTGTTGTGGTTGTGTGCTTCTTTATCTTCTGTCTCTTTCTTATTATTTCTCGCACGTTTCGTTCAAATCACCAATTGCGCTTTCTGATCCTGATTTCCGCTGCGCTCGGGGTGCCAATTTTCCCAACAATTTGGTATCAGAGCCCAAGGGAGGCATGTGTGATTGAACCTTAAATTGAACGATGGTTTATTGTTCGGGTGGAGAAATATTTTTTTGAAGATTTTGGTTTCAACCGGTGTTTACACAAATATGGGTTTGTGATGTGATTTACAAATTGGAGGTTCAACTTGGTAGAAGTTTATGTTCTTTATTTGGTTTTATGATGTAGTATGGGATGCAGAATAAGACTGAATGAGGTGGACTACATATTTACTTCTTGAAGAGTGTTAGTAATCATACACTATAAACAATGGGTTACAAAGTTTGAAGAAAGGATGGGGTTGTGAGGTCTCATGTAGAAGCAAGTCCAGCAACGCTTCGAAGTTATTCCCGAGATGTTATAGATTTATGTTCTTAAGTCTATGTTAAAGTATTCTTGATGGCTTGCACGTGATTTTCAAGAATGTGCCCTATCTCGGAAGCATGAACCACGTTAATATGGGAATTCACACAATATATTCAGAGCGAGTATGCTGGGTGTGATGGTGGTAAAAGTATGTCAGATTGGTGATGGCTTTGGGAATCACTTAAAGGATTAAGCTTGTTAATCACAGTGGAAATTTCTGATGGTTTATTTCAGATACACGGTAATCATGACATGTGCTGGAGTATGATATTGGAGTTAATCTTCCTTTCTGGATTAGAGTTCAATATATTATTAGCTTACTGGTTAGGTGGAGCTAATGGTGATTCTTCTGGATGGTTCTCTTGGTGATCATTGGTGGAGTCTGTGTAAGGATTCGCTGATAGTAATTTCATGGTGTTTGTGAGACGTGGCTAGTTTCATAAGTGTTCTTCGTGAAAAAGATGGTTTGAAGACCTTTATCATTATCATCGGTGTTTTGGTCGAAGAGATGGTTCTATGAAGATGAAAATTCAGGTATGAGCTTCAGATTAATTCTTTTTCTATATAGAGATGGTGTGACCAGATGGAGGATATTCTTTGTTTGATCGTCTCATGCTTGAAAGCATGACCCGAGGTGGAGAATTGTGGGATTTGGCCGGTTGTTAAGAGTTGGAGTTTGGTTAAACTCTATCTTGAGAAAACTTATTCCTAAGATTTAGGAGCTTAAGAACTAAGTTAGGAAACCTTGTTCCTAAATTTAAGGTTTCTTAAGGGCAAAGTTTGTATTCTCTATATAAAGGATTAGAAATAGAGGTGTAGAGATAATCCAACCTAGAAGAGTGGTAAAACCTTGTGCTTAGGTTTTTTGGTCTCTTTGTTGGGGGATCGTGTGCTACCGTGAAGGTCAATATCGGTGTGAGAGAAAAACTTGTAGAGAGATGTTCTAATGTTTAGGGTTTGGGGCTTTTCCCTAAACCAAGTTTCTAGTGTTTCCATGTTTCTCCTCTGTTACTAGCAGATGTGAAGACGGTGTAGAAGAGAAGACTTGAGGCTGGTTTGAAGAATGGTTAGAGAATTGATTTCTATGGTTTCTTCGATGGCGTTCTCGGGTATGTCTTGTTAACTCTTTGGTCTTGTCTTGGGTTCGGTAAGAACATGCAATGGTCTTTGATTTAATGGAGGTTTTTTGCGGTGTTGACCGTGGATGTAGCCTGTAAAGGTGAACCACGTATATGTTGTGTTGTGGTTGTGTGCTTCTTTATCTTCTGTCTCTTTCTTATTATTTCTCGCACGTTTGGTTCAAATCACCAATTGCCCTTTCTGATCCTGATCTCCGCTGCGCTGGGGGTGTCAATTTTCCCAACATTTGTTACTAGTATTTCTTACTTTGGTTTGTAACCCTTGTATTTTTGTTGTCCGTGGCTCTCTCGAGGTTGCCTTATTCAGGTTTCATCTGCAACTTCATACGTATTTCAAAGCCCCGAGAAAACCAGTTTCATGGAGATTACCATGCAAACTCTATGTTGTTGAAGAGTATTTTTGCTCTATACTGGTAACTCAGAGAATCTTAGTCATCCCTGTGGTAGGCTGGTATCCATGCATATAATAAATAAAAATTAGTGTGCATGACATGAGGCTAGAAGCCTACAAAAGATATACGTGTGATTGAGTAATGTGTGGTTCCAAAATGCTGGCAGCCACACAGAATTTTGCACTTTAGCGGATAATTGATGTGGATGGTGATCGAGTCATCCCATTATCCGCACCATCATCTAGATTTAATTTACTTTTTATGATTCGCATCATACACGTATGTCGTCTAATCCAATGTAAGACAACAACAAGAATACAGTCTTGATTTAGTATCGAAAATTTTATGCTCACCGATGAAGAACCACACGTTAAAATGTTCTCATCTTCAATTTGCGTAAAATATATTGCATTTGGAAACATATTCCCGGTGATTCCCGTACTTGAGGATGGTTTCATTACATCATGTATCCTACGGAAATACTTTTGGCAGTCCAAATCTGTAGTTCAGATCGATAAATGGCATTTAGCCGTCCGTCAGGTGTGCATCACTTTCGTATGGTCGACTTTTTCTGACATTCCGTACTACGGTAAAAAAGTGAAAAACAGTAAATTTTGTACCATTGCATATCAACTTTTTCTTTTTAGTAAAACAAAGTTAGAGACATCTGAATATTAATTGTTTGGTTTGTTGTTTTGTTGTCCACCACTATCTTGAGTATATACCTTTTCCCAGCTGCTACTTTCTTACCTTCCGTTGTACAGATCGAGTTAGTATTGAGTTAGTATTGAGTTAGAGTGCTTGGACCTTGTAGGAGACGTATACAACATAGTGGATCAAAATATAAATAAATTAATTCTGGTGGCCAGAACATCATTTGGTGGTTACGGCTCCAAATGGCCGCATAAAGAAGACACACATACCATGTTATCATTTTCTTCATGTATATTTTCGGATATTAAAACCTACAAGATAGGAAAAAGATAAAGCAAATGATGCATGGCATGAGGTAGAGTAGATACGTGTGAATTGTGATTGAGTAATGAGTGGTGGCTCATATATGCTGGAAAACACAGAACAATAGGAACTTTATCGGATAATATATTTCTGGATGGTGATTGAATAATCATTCCGTTACTGGCTAGCTAGTTGCATCATCTAGATTTTATTATATTCGCATCGTACATGCACTTCATGTAGTGCTTAAATGACGAGAATCGAATCTTCCTGTAGTATCAAAACTTGATGCTCACGAAATATATAGATTAAGTTGTTCTCATTCTTCTATATCGGGTAGGTTTGCATACTTGCATTTGGAAGCAGATTTCTAGTGCCCTTTCCATATTCGGGGGATGGGTTTCATCTAAAACAAAAATTCCCCAAAATGGTGGGACTTGTCACGGATTTTTCTTCCCCAGACGTGGTGCTTATTGTTTGGTAGTGACTAAGTTGGTTTTGAGGTAGAAGGCCAGAAATGTAATATGAATGATTAGTTAAAAGGTTTGTTTATATACAATCCATGTGTTAGAGGTTTTGAAAGAGCATTACACGTGAAGGGGAGTGATGAGACTAATAATCTAATATTGACTAAAAATTCTAGCCTTCATGCACAATAGAACACAAGGACTCACTCTACCACCAGTTGCTAATTGATTTTTAAGTTGGAAACCCTGACACCTATAATATATATATTCATTTTCCAAAACCCTAATTATGCTGGTGAAATAAGATAGCTCCAAAATTCCATTTATGTGTATTTTCATGAAAAAAACCTTTAAGGGTTTTCTTTTCTATATACTGTTTGCTCTTACAGATCAGATTTATTTTCCCCTTCATACCTTTAATCCTAATTGTTCTGCCATTGCAATTATATACATTTACACTCTAGCTAGCCATCGACACCATGGAGCCTGGTAACAATAAGTTCACGCTAATGGAGGAAAAAGGAGGGAAATACGTTTAACTTTCTACCAACAATGATAAATTAAGTGAACAAAATGAGTTTATAGAACATTAGGGAACTTAATATAGAAATGAAAGGATAGATAGATTGATTGATTCATTATAGGCTCCCACTTCTCCTAATCGTTGTGTCCTAACTCTCTTTAAATAAATTATGAAAACCAAACGACATAAATTCAAATTAGGTTGGCAATAAAACGAAAGAGTCCCAGGTATTACGCCACCAGACAAATTTGTAGTACCCTGCTGCCTTTAACAAAAACAAACAAAACCAAAAAGAAAACCACCACAAGAAAAAAGCTAACTTTACCTACGTGCCTTCAACTAATAATACTACACAAGTGGCAAGTGCAAATTCTAATGGCTAGCTAGTACAATAAACGAGCAATTATCAACGTTCCAGAGAGTTTTGAGCACAGATCGGTGAGATGTATCTTTCATCGGAAGGTAGTTGATAGTCCCCTGAAGAAATACGGATAGTATCTAACAACCGGAAGTTGTTTATCTTCTGCTTCTTGCCCAGGAGTAGAAGTAATAAGCAAAACAAATTTTCTTCTGTTAGGAGATTCCATATGCTCTCAATTGGAAGCATGGAAGTTTAGAAACAGAGGAAGAAGAATTTGGCCATTGCAATCTGTTGGGCAATATGGTCAGAAAGAAACAGTAGAGTCATGACTAGCAATAGACATTAGAGATCATCAATGAAGTCAAGTTACTGATTTTTATCTGGGGTGGGAAACAAAAAAGGTTTAAATTGTATACTTTTAGAGACCTGATGACACATTGGAAAGTAGTGATTGATAGAATGTAAAATGTCAAATTGACATCAAAATGGGGGCATTTTGCCTCGAAAAAGAAAAAAATTATACTTAGGGACTTATAAATCCTGGTTTCCGCCACAATTGACAACTATACGACCGTACAACCATGTGGCTGGCTAATAAAATGTCTGTTTTTTATACTATATAACACCATTAACACGTGATAACGTGACCATATATCTTAATCCGACCAACAATGATACCCTAGCAGCCTAGCCTAGCACACCAACGGCCCATACCAAAAGTTAAAAATTGTTCTTAGAACCCAAAATTAGGCAAAAATGGAGTTTCCTGGAAAAGAGGTTAAAAAAATTAAAAAAACCATTGAAGAATAAGAAGAATGCGCATGGCACCGAAGATTGGAATATTCCAATTTCAGCCAGTAAGTAAAAAGCAAATTCTCACCCGAATATTCAAATATGCCATCCAATCACCTTATCTCGTACCGATTCTATACGCAACTTACAACTATCATACAACTAACCATTAAAATCAACGAGCACAATCAAAATACCCTTAAATCAAACGGCTGAGAAGAATTGTGGCGGTATATTAAAATTCTACTGGTTGTACAAGATAGTGAAATCTTAGGTAGAAGCCTTTAATGGTGGCACCTTCCTCACAGGAGAAATATTTATGGTGTCAAATTTTGATGGCTCTTTTCAGAATGCGGTGAAGTAATATTCCATTGGCATCTTAATCCGGTTTTTTATTCTTTTCTTCTTCTTACGCTCACAATATTAGAACGAGATCCCCATTATAAATAGATCATTCAGCTTCATCAAGTTTTCTACACAAAAACAAATCTGCTTCTTCTTTTATTTTACAGAAAACACAAAAACACACCTCAAATTTCATATTCTCGACGTATAAAATGGCAGGAATTGTGATTTTATTCGACTTCGACAAGACGATTATCGATCACGATAGTGATAATTATGTCATTGATGAATTGGGTTTCACTCAATTGTTTGATGAACTCTTGCCTACCATGCCCTGGAATACTCTCATGGTATGTTTCCTCTGTTTTCGCATTTTTGACTGAAATATATTTTCGGAGATCATTTTGATGCCCCATTGTTGATTTATAAATCAAAAAAAAGTTAGATTTCATAATCTGGAGTTTTAATTTCATTTGTGATTTATTTATTTTTCAGGATAAGATGATGTTAGAGCTTCACTCTAATGGGAAGACAATTGAAGACATTGCCAATGTTTTGAGACGCGCTCCATTGGATGCTAATATCATTTCAGCCATTAAATCAGCTCATGCTCTTGGGTAATTTCTTGATTTCCAATAAAATTTTCCAAGTATTTTACATGTAATTATCAAACGGGTCTCATTTTGTTTTTTGTTTTTTATTCCAGGTGTGAATTGAAAATTTTGAGTGACGCAAATCTGTTCTTCATTGAAACAATACTAGAACATCATGGGTTGTCAGGTTACTTCTCAGAAATCAACACGAACCCGGGTTTCGTCGATGACCAAGGAAGATTAAGAATCTTCCCATACCATGATTTCACCACTGCTCCTCATGGTTGCACTACTGCTTGTCATGGTTGTCCCATCTGCCCTCCCAACATGTGCAAGGTAAATTAATCTCATAATTCAGCTTTTTTTTAATCCTTAAACACGTCGAAGCCGTGTTTTTGAATCATCAAGATGACTCAATTAGTTGAACTTGATCCTTACATTGAGGAACATGCAATGGACAAGAAATCTAGTCACATGCTTCTCAGCTAATACTTTATTAGAAGAAGATTAGTTGGCTAATTGAGTAATGTTTATGTTAATACAGGGTATAATATTTGACCGGATCAAAGCAGAAGCTTACGCAGATGGCAAGAAGAGAATTATCTATCTTGGAGATGAAAGGGTGATTACTGCCCAAGTTTGAAGCTCGAGCCATCCGACCGTCTTATGCCAAGAAAAGACTACCCACTCTGGGAACTAATTTCCAGTGACCCATCACTAATCAAGGCAGAAATTCACGAATGGACCGATGGTAAAGAACAAGAACAAATTTTACTTCAACTCATTAACACAATAAACTTTGAAGATACTAACATTAACGCAGCCGGGGTAACACTGTTGGCGGGCGATTGCAAGTTTCAGACGATTCCGGTTTCAAATCACGAGTCGTTTCCCAAAGTTCTTGCAGTGCCCATTAAAAGTTAGTTCTTAGTGGTAACAATATTTTGGCTAGCTAATAACACTTAAAGTCAAGACTTTTGTTTTTTACATCCACTGTCCTTGTTGATTTACTATTGTAACTGTAAGTTTACTGAATCCATGTGTGTATTAGCTGGAAGGAAATTGAGAAAAACCTAGTTTCCTGCTCAATGATTTTCTTGGATGAGTGTGTAACGACATGAATATTTGTTGATTTTGGCCATGACAATCACAAATGGGGACATTGTCCTTTTGAATGCACCCTCCACCACCGCGACATAAAAACACAAGATCACTGAAATCTAGACTACTTTCGTTCACTTTTTTTGGGTTGATTTTCAATCAGTTGAGCGCATGACGATCATGTTACGAGTATGACAAGGTTATGGTTGTTTTTAAATCAAACATTGTGACAGTGTACAACACAAGACAAGCTTTGAGTAAATGTCATGTTGTAAACATTTTGAGCTGTCAGTAGTAAAAAGAACACAAAATTAGTTAAAATGAACAAAATCAACAATTCTTGTGTGGAAAAGACATCTAGATTTTGATACTGTTTAAATGGACAAAAATGTAAAAATAGTCAGGATGTAAACAGTTCACCCTACCCATTTTCAAATACTTTTCTTATTTTTAATTTAAATCAGGATGAATCCAGTTTCATCCTTCATATTTTTTTGGTGTCCATTTCACCCATACTAATTTTTACTCGTCCATTTGAACCATGTTTTAAAAATATTTGGACAAATGATCCATTTTCCGTTTTTTTTAAACTTAAAATTTGTTAGATTATTATATTACTAAATACTAAGAAGGAAATTAAAATCAGTAAGTCATTTATTCATCTAGCGTCCACTGGGAAGGGGAAACTTGTTTAGTTTTAGTTTAGGGAGAATTGGAAAAATGCTCCAAAACTGGGTGCAATGTTGGAAATCTGCCCTAACATTTAAAAAGTTGGAAAAATGCCCCATTCCGTTAGAAATCCAGTTAAGTCACATGTGTGAGCTTATACATGCGAAAAAAAAGCCAAATATATCCTTCAGAATTCAGGGTTTGGGGTTCAAAATTCAGGATTCAAGGTTTAGGGTTCAAGGTTTAAGGTTCGGGTGGTGGTGGCGTTGGTTTAGTGGTGGTTCTGGTGGTGATGGTTGTCATACACATGTGACTTAACTGGGTTGGATGGCAATTTTAACGGAATGGGACATTTTTCCAACTATTTTTGACGTAGGGGCAGATTTCCAACATTGCACCCCATATTGGGGCATTTTCCCAATTTTCCCTTTAGTTTATCATTAAGAAAAATTGTATCCGCGTTGTGCTATCTAGTCTAGACCACTGCTCATTTCGGCTAATTCATTAATGCAGTATTTGGATTTTAGTCATGGGCTTTCCATCATAGTGCACAAGAATCCTTTATGATCCTGTTAAATAAGAAGTTTTGGAAGATCATATTTTCTTATTACACCAATGGAAAACTAGAATACCGCAAAGAGAAGAGCTGAATTGGAAGATTTAAGACTAGAAGGGGCCATACGTTTTGAGATGACAAAAATATTATTCATGAGGTAGGTGTGTGTTTACCACTTCACAGTTCACATACATCTCTAGGCTCTTGTAGAGATTTGACAAAGGAACCGGCCGATGATTCCAAATCGTAAAGTAACCAACCAACTGCTCAATTTTGAAATAGTGTTAAATGGCAGCTTCAAAAATGCATAAGAAATTTTTCCATGCTTCTGTAAGCATATTTACTTTCAACATTCGACCAATTTATTTTCCACAAGCACCACTATAACTGTAAGTTTACTGAATCCATGTATTAGCTGCAAGGAAATTGCAAAGTTCTATCTTCCTGATCAATGATATTCTTGGATGAGTATCGACATGAATATTAGCTGTTTTTGACCATGTTGACAATCACAAATGGGGCCACGTGCTTTCGAATGCACCCTCCACCACCACGACACAAAAACACTAGATCCCTGAAATCTAGAGTGCTTCCGATCTCTTTTTCGTCGATTTTCAATTAGCTTAATGCATGTCGATCATGTAAAGGGTATCTATGACAAATCATACACACAACACAAAACAAGAGCTTTCACTACATGTCATGTTCTAAACGTTTTGAGCTGTTGGTAGTAAAAACGAAAAACAAAAACGTTTAAATTGAATAAATGCAGCCAAATAAATTTTGGGAAATTGCTTGTTTAGGTCTATAATGAGAGGAAGTAGAAGGGAGTCCCATAATAGTATGAGATGTTGGAGAAAACTATAAAATTAGTTATTTTATTTTATATCTTTATATTCAAAATATAGAGATCACCCAATGTGTTATTTTAGTAGTTTCATATTAGATGATTGTGTTTCTTTCTTAAATTCCTTTACTTTGGCAGAAAATGAGTATGTGAACAAAATCATGCATGTAAGAGCATCTCCAACCGTGGGTGTTAAAAATTCGACGTGGAGTATTTATTTAGATCCTTATTTAGGGGGTCATATGTATGTGGCAAAAATAGCAACCTTTTACATATAGACTATCTCCAACATAAAAAGGCCATTTTTTTGGGTGTTCTTCTATATACCTCTGGAAATACTAGCGATACCCTTTTATCTACGTACCCCCAACAATGATCTACCTATCCCATCAGATTCATAAAAAATTTATACCCCCAAACAACAAAAAAGAAATAGAAACGATATTATCTTTTCACTGTCACAGCAAATGGATGAAAATATAGAGTTTTTTTTCTTCCTCCCTCCATCTGTTTCGATATAGGAACACAAACCCATTTTCTTGTTTCTGTATTAGTGATGATTGATTAAGGGAAATGTAACACCTAATTTGGAACACTTTCAATTTTATACCATGCATCTTGTCTGTTTGTTAAAATACCTCCCATATTTTTGTTGATATTGGTTGTAGTTAAGGATTTTAAAGTAATCTTTCTAGATTTGTACTCCATAACTTTTCTGAATCCCTACTCCGCAAGGAAAAAGCCAACAACCAAAATAGTGGGGCCAAAGTAGGTAGAAGATGTGATTTAATGATATTACCATCTACTAGTGATGATTACAAGCCAACAAGTAAAGCTGATAATCATAAAAAAAAGACAACTTGTTTTCTGCAGACTAATCTGCGTTTTTTATTGTTGCAAAGTGTCATGTTTTGATTACAAGCCCACAGGTGAACCTGTTGTGTTCATTTTTAAAATTTTTGTTCATGTAAATTATAATAATATATTTATTGAAAGTGTCTTACAAAGCTGAAACCAAATTGCTTTTCGTAATGAAGAAATAAATTTTTTAGACATTATCAGAAAATAAAATTACAATATGCAAGTTTCATTCATGAGATTCACTCATATTTACTTAGAGTTTTTCCGTGTTCTTCCATAACAAATAAGAGCGGCATTCTTATTATATAATCTCACCATTAATCTCATAATTAAAATTATATTCTATATTTGGAAGAAAAATTATTCTTTCACACGAGTATATAGGGATATATTTTTTTATAGTTATATATTGTTATATAATAAATTTTTGAAGGGAGTATCAGTATCAAAATTTTGAAATAGTTTCATGATTTTCATGTTAATCAAATAATAACTAACAAAACTAACAAAAGGGGTACCGGTAGTATTTTCTGGGGTATAAAGAAGAACACCCTTTTTTTAATGGTTACAAAAACACAAAATAACTTGGTGTCACCCTGGTATTAATATGACCTTCAATATCAACTACCACTTCACATATATTCAAGGATAAAAAAATACATTAAATCAATGTTTATATATTTGACCTTATATATTTACATATTCATAATAATGCCACTGTTTTAAAAGTATATCAAAAATTTTAAAAACTTGATATCTTTCAAAATAAAAACCAGATTTTTGTAAAATTATTATATTTGGAAAAGTCTTTGAATTAGCTACGTAATGAGTATAAATATATCGATATTAAAAAATTTTTTACAGAAAGAAATATTATTATTATCAAATTTGGTGTTGTTAAATAGAGTAAGATTCATGCATATACATCACACATGTGGTTGCTATCTAATTTCAGATCATTGCACGTTTTCGTTGATTCTTTAACGCGGTGCATCAGTCCCATGTTTTCAACATAGTATAGCTAGCCAACCACAAGAAAATTCTTTTAAGTGCGATAGGGAATTGATGGGAAAATTACTAAGACTAATAAGTCTAGTGTAACTTGCATACCAAATCTAAAAACTTAAAGACCTAGACAAATAAAACTCCCACGTTGAACGCTGAGGAAATCCTTGCTTTCTATTAGCTAAAATAGGTCTTTTTTGAGTCTTGTGAAACGACCGTTTTAGTTAGGACACTTGACAGCGTATTATGGGCTAAAAAAACTAGAAAAATAAAAAGGGAAACCCTGCCTTACTCTACTGTTAGGAAACAGAAAAGAAAAAAAAAACCGTAAACAAGGAAACCTATGTTGGTCAAATATTTTGTTGCTAGAAAAAAAATATTGTGTTGTGCAAGACAAGAGAACCTGGATTTATTTACGGCATTATCAAACCGCAGAATCGTAAATTCCTGGGCGTTGGCGTCTCAAAATTACAGCCCAGGCCAGAAAGACTAAGGAGCCGTAATAAAGATTTGGAGGCCTCAATCAATTAACGCTCTAGAGAAAGGAAGTTGTGGGCACCGTGACACTAAAGTCGGTGAATAAAACTGTTTGTCATGGAGATATATTATTTTCCTTGACATCTCATATCAAAGATTTTTGCGGATGTTAGTCCACTGGTATCAAGCAGCTCAAGCTTCAAAGAAGTGTTTTAGAACAACCCTATTAAAGATATAATGGAAAGTCAGAAAGCGTATTTCCAAAAAGAAAAATCCATTTTATGATTGGTGGAACAACAACTTTGGCGAGGACACTGGGCTATATATAATTGGCTTAAAAAGTTGCAAACTCGAATTATATGGGAATCAAAAAAATAAATAAAAATCGCACATTTTTTATATTTTTTCTCTACCTACTTAATGCATCGAGACGGCGCGATGCGAAGTCCTGTTACACCAAATAAAAAATGCAACGCTACGGGGCGGGGGAAGCTTCACACACATCAAATAAAATAGATGGTTGAAAGAAAAAAATGTCTGATTCGTAGCACGAGAACAAATCTAGACAAATAAATCTCCCACGTTGAACGGTGAGGCAACCCTCCCTTCCTATTGGCCGAAATGTGCCTTTTTTTTGAGTTTCTGAAACGGGCATTTTGGTGAAGACACCTGAAAATGTATGATTGTTTTAAAATGAATAGGAAGAAGATTAAAGAAAAAAAAAAGAAAACCAAATTCAATTTGGAATTCATTACATGAAAATTTTGGTGAGGACACTTGACAAAGTATGCTTTATTTAAAAATTACAAACTCAAAAGGAAACCTAACTTACCTTGTTTGGAATTTTATGGAAGTCCAAGTTTAATTTAGAAATCGAGTACCTACCATATTAATAAAGAAAAAGTACAAGAAGATAAACTACATAGAAGACAAGCGAGCAACGAGCTGCGCCGCAAGCCCTTTTTGAATTGCAAAACCTATCCTCTTAAAAATAAACTCTCTCGAACCAGGGGTCATGACATTATTGTGCATGACTTTCTGAGGTCTCTTGAGTAGTTCAACTGCCTCTGGAGCCAAGAAAGCTATACATATTCTCCAGCTACTTAGTATATAAAGGAGAAAAAAATTCGCAAATTTCATACATATTTTCTGAGAAAATAAAAAGCAAAAAAAAATAACTACACATATTCTCCAGCTACTGAGTGTATTTGTCCTGCCAAACCAAATCAAAAATCACCGCCACTGGGTGTGGCGAAGCCCCGCGCACACATCAAGAATGCATCGCCATGGGGCGGGATAAAGCCCTGGGCACACATCAAGAATGCATCGCCACGGGGAGGGGTAAAGCCCGCACACACATCAAGAATGTATCGTCACGGGGCGGGATGAAGCCCCGCGTATACCATATCAAGAATGCATTGCAACGGGTAGTAAGAAGCCCGCGCACACGAGGTTAAAAGAAAAAATTCCCAATGCACATCACGGGCACAAATCTAGTTCAATATAATGCGAATACATCTTTAAGCTCTCATAAATAAAATTTTCAGACCTCAGATTTGGTCATACCGCATATTATGCAGAATTTAGTTATAGTAAAGTAACCATAAAACCACCCAATTTTGAAATAATTTCAAATGGTGGCTCAAGCTTTTTTGTGCTGCTATATATAGACATAGTTTCCTCCAACATTCCACCAATTTATTTTCGAGAAATTCTAATTGTCTGAGACCTCGTTCCCTTACAACTACAACATTAAAACTATAATTTTCTCGATGTATATATATAGAAATCAATCATAGCAATGAATTCTGATGAGATATCTTGTTGTTGTTTTTTTTCTGATAGGAAGAAAGAATTTATAATTGATATCAAGGGTGTAGTCCCTTGCCAGAAGAGTATATATATCTTCAGAAAAATTATTTGTGAGTTCTAAGTTGATGGTTGTTTCCCTCACATATCTAGAAATTGCGTCAGCCACCTGATTGTCATCTCTTCTTACATAAGAAAAACTACATATTGAAAAACTTGGACTTAAATGTTTTATCTCCTTAAGTAAATTTCTATTCTCCCATTGTATGAGGAGAAAATTATTTGTTATTGACTAAATAACCAGTTTCGCATCAGCTTCTATGTGAATCTTCGTGAACTGCTTCTCTTTAGCCCACGCAAGAGCTTCACGTATTGCCACGCATTCTCCCATCTCCGGACTTAGAATTTCATTTGCGTAGCGTCCTTTAATTTCTTCGAATGTACCTGTGTGTGAACGTCAGAAAATACCAGTACCAAGCTGATTACTATCATGATTAAAGGACGCGTCTACGTTAAATTTTAATGTATCATGCATGAGAGGTTTCCAATAAGAAACTCTATATGTGGTATTAAGATGCATATGTGCAGGCAAGTCAGGCAGATGAGATTGCAGGTGATAATGAATCTTATACATTGAATCAAAAGGGTTTAGAGAAACTCCCTGAAATACCACATCGCACCTATCTTTCCATATTATCCAAGCACTTATCATCATAGTGTGTAGTAATTTTTCATCAGCCATACCAGCATTGTTTATGAACTAACTTTCTACCCACTGAGATACACTTATTCCTCTATCGTGAGCTTCATCCACATTAATATTCATTAATCTCCGGACTTTGCGAGCATGACTGCAACTGAATAATAAATGCTCCATTGATTCCACATTATAACCACATGACCAGTCGTTTTCATCGGGGATAGATCTATGCAAGCAAGGGCGGTAAATCCCTTGTTGGAAGGTCAGTTAGTCCCCAAAAAAGAAAACGACTGGTCGGATACCGATGATGGCCGGGTCAGAACAGCGGCTCGATGGATTTAGCCTAGGTAGCTGTTCCGGATCGGACAGCATCGGTCGGGCGGGATGTACATGGTGGGGATGCATTGGCAAGCGAATTAGTGCGGAGATTAAAGCGAGGTGGAAAGCCGAAATGTCGGTATAGTTGGTTGAGCGAAGAGTGTTTCCCTTGGCAACAAGGGCGCTGAGGCGGTCTGACCACGCCGGCGGGATATCAAATGTCTGCAGCACTCACGGTCTAAACGGTGCGGATTAACTCTCCCCCAAAACCACCCAATCCGATGAGCGTTAAGGGAACAAAGGGTAATCTTCACTGGTGTCAGTGAACCAATGAATCTACAGCGAATTACTCATCATTAGCCCCGCATCGATCTAGTTGTCGAATGAGTTTTAGATCGAAGTATGCACATAGTTAGCGAATCTATGAGGGTGACAACCACAACGAATTTCCAATCACTATAGCAAGAAGTCACTCAAGTTGTCGAATGAAGATGAAGTATTCCAAACATCATTGTGAACTATGAAGGCAATGAAGCTATCAAATTAGGAAAAGTACATTGATCTTATTGAGAAGCTCACGCCAAGTCATTCCAAGGCAAACAATTTAAAGGCTGATCGTTTATTCACGAAACAAATCATAGACGCGAACAAAAATAGAAAAGCTAGAGGAGCATCACTATGAAATTACGATGGTGTTCCTTCTGGAAAAACCATATATATAGCAGTCAGCAGGATAATGTCACTCGATTCTGCATTAGCCTAAGCATGACTATCATGTTAAAAATATGGTTACTTATGTTGTTTTCAAAATCATTTAATCATACACCATGCAGTGTGCAGAAGACAAAAGCTTTGAGCACATGTCATTAAGACAAAAGCTTTGAGTACATGTCATTTGTAGACGTTTTGAGCTGTTAGTAGTTAAAAAAGATGAAGAAGAAAACCCTTTAAATTGAATGGAGATAATCAAATAAATTGTTGCAGTCTGCTCGCTTAGGTCTACAATGAGATTGGAGAGTGCTTTATAAGTCTAAAATGACGGGGAGGAGAAGCGGACATAGTTACGAATACGAATAGTATGAAATGTTGGAGAAAACAATAGAATTACTTACTTCTACGATGATACCTCTGTATGTTTGAATTATAAAATTTACCTTTGGTTTAGTAGTTCAATATCAGATTTCTTTTATTGAAATTTATAATTAAGTATAGATTGTTGTACTGTTCTTTTACTTGGCTAAATTGGCTCTTATGTCATTTATTTAGGGCTATGATTACAGGATAAAAAAGGGTCATCGTGAAGTAAAATGAAAAATTCCTTATCCAACAATTTTACATAATGGCTAATTTATTCTTGATTAATTAGTGTTAATTTGGGTGATTTGTTAATGTTTAATTATGTTAACCTAGAAATCAACTAATCTTGATTCATCATTAAAACATGATTTTTTTTTTCTTTTTGAAAAAATTCAACCATAATCGGTTACGTTCATGCACTTGTAAACCGATTATAGGAATCAGTTTATAAGTGCATGAACGTAAACCGATTATGGAATTCAAAAAAATTTCTGTGATTTTTCTTTCACAACAATCGGTTTACATAAATGTCCATGTAAACCGATTGTAAATCTGGGAAGTTAATTTCTTCGGTTGTTTTGCTCATAACTTCTTCGTCCGATGTCGGAATGACCTCATTCTTTTTGCATGCAATTCATAATTTCATGCTCTACAATATAAAGATAAAAATTTCAAGATTTGTGCAATAATTAAAACATGGTCAAAGAATCGGTTGATGTGTGGATTAACATGAACCGATTGTGGTTGATGTTCATCACCTCAACCCAGAATCGGTTTATGTAGATGTACTGTATCTATCGATTGTAAGGAGCATCATCAACAATCAATTTATGTTAATGCTTATATCAACCGATTCTGGTTTGGTTTCAGGCAAAATTTGATGAGAAATTTCAAAGATTCATAGTTAAATCATCGATGAATCCCTCTTAAAAGGAACGGATTAGAGGGATTTAACTCAATCACTCGAATTTGTTTGTGCCAATTTTTTTCAAAAGCCTAAAAAATGAGAATTGAATTGTTGTTTGTGATTAAGTTTTAGTTTTTGATTTTGATGGATTGGGTTTTAGTTTTTTGATTGAAGATATAGTTAATAGAAATGATTTAGATTTTAGTATTTGTTTTAGATAGTTGGAATTATTAAGAGTGTATAAGGGTAATTTAGTATTTTAATACACTTTAGACATCCCTTATCCTTCTCTATTGGGTGGATGAAGAAATCCATAAACCCCAATTTAGCCAGGTTCTTTTAGAATCATTTTCTTCTGTATCATAGTTTCTAATTCTTTGGCTCATTCAGCAAAGCAGCTAAGCATTGTAGGGATGTAACGGGAAAGTGGATGGGTGTTATCAGACGGAGGGAAATGGGGACAAATGGGTCATCCCCACTTGATTTTGAAATTCCTTTCGTATAGGCTTATCATTTTTGTAATTTACAGATCTTGTTGGGGAAAATATGCTAAATAGAATTGAGCTTGCATTTTTAACGGGATCAATACTATAAAACTCATATCAAATTAATAAAAATACGTCAAATGTTTGACTTAAAAATAAAAATTCATCTAAATTTCTATGTTTAAAGTAATTAAAATATTTTGTGATTTCATTTTCACTTAGTAAAACCTAAAAAGTCAATAAAATTGTCAAAAAAAAAATCGAGCGACCTTCGACCGCTTACTCGCTATTATGTACAAATGTTTACTATATTTATTCGCCTCCATTTGAGAAAATGGAGGCTCCGTCACTTTTCAGAAATATGCCCGGTTTTCCTTTCACAAACCATGTAAAACTTCTTCTTTAATAAACTATTTTTCTTAGCATGAATAAATTAAAACATCTCACCATAATTTATTCCCGGTAACAATTTTATATTTCGTCCTCATCACACTTTCAGTTTGCAAAGAATCATCTGTTCATCTAGCGTCACTGTCAAGGGAAACTCATTCAGTTTTAGTTTATCATTTAAAAAATTTGTACGCACATTGCTATCTCTGGTCCAGATCACTGCACATTTCGGCTAATTCATTAATGCAGTATTTTGGATTGTATCATGGGATTTCGATTATCATGCAGCTAGTTGCCCAACAACAAGAGAATCCTTAATGATGCCGTTAAATGAGAACTTTTGGAATGCCATATTTTCTTATATTACACCAATGGGAAAACTAGAATCCTACAAAACATCAGTCATTGACATAATAGGCTCTTTTAAAGAGAATAGCTGAATGAGGAGATTCAAAACTAGAAGAGCCAGTTGATAGGAAAAAAAAAAGTTATTTATAAAGTGTGTGTTTACCATTTCCCCGTACATCTCTAGGCTCTTATAGAGTAGACTCCGAGTCATTAAAATTGATAAACTAATGGGCCTATAGTTCCAAATTAAATTTACATAACATAACCAACAAACCGCACAATCTTGAAATAGTTTTAAATGGTAGATTCAAAAATGCATAAGAAATCGTTCTAGCTTCACAAATGTATAAGAAATTTTTTCCATGCTACTGTAAACATAGTTTCTTCCAACATTCCACCAATTTATTTTCTGCTAACACTGTTGTCCTCATTCGCCTAATTCTCTAAAGCCACATCACTAACAGCATCACTCTCTTGCTGTGTATATACATATAAATGATGGGATAACTTATCCATAACTAAAATTACATGACAGAGATGGTCATACTAATTGTGGTTACTGTTACTGGTGTGAAATTAGCATGATAATCAACATTTTTTCGCTTGACTGAAAGGTCTAGGCCCATATGGCGGAAAGAAAGGCCCAATTGACAATGAACCGTTGTTGTGAATGATGGCGACATGATTTGTCCAAATGACAGAAAATATGCATGGGGTCGAGTGAATCTATGATGCGGCCAACCACAATCAATTACCCATCATTAGCATGGCGTCAATCAAGTTGCTCGAATGAGTTGTGGATCGAAGTATGCAGAACAGCAGTATAGATAGGAAGCTTAAATTAACTTATTGAATGTGTAGATACCAAAATATGGACCGCCACATGGACATAGGGAAGATGCGAGAATCCGGCCAAAAGATCCTGTACCGTGTCCCGAAAATCTTCGTCACTGACTTGTCAAATCAAGTCAGAGTCACCATGATTGACTAGTTGACGAGGTAAAAGCCATGTGCGAGATAGTGTTTCATCACGAAGTAGTTTCCTAGAGGAACATGGGTTATGAAGGATCAGTGGAGTACCCTACAAGATACCAGCCGTGAAGTAGAAAAGGACGAAGTAAGCTTACTTGGCTGAGAAGACAAGCCACGAAGTAGATAAATTATGGAGCAAGAAAAGAGACAGGTGTCCCGACAAGCCCATGTGAGAATAGCGAAAGAAGGGGAAAATTTTTATGAAAAATGGTTTGGGCGAAGTATAAGGCACCTCGGCGAGAACGTAGCGAGGTAAAGTGAGATGTATACCAATTGGGTTGGTTGGCCTATAAATAGAGGTCCTTGGGCAAGATGTGAGGGAGGGGATTTTCGGAGAGTGGGAGAGGTTAGCCTAGAGAGAGATTAGGGTTTACTTGTATTCAAGAACTTGTATCTTTGTTACTTTGAAATCAATAAAGATTTCTGTGTTTATATTACTTAGTATGACCTAGATCTTGAATACTATCACTTTGGGTGTGCTACTGGATTTCCATTAGTTACATTTTGGCGCTAGAAACAGGGAACTTAGATTAGGGTTTATCCTCATCTAAGAGTTTGTGAGAAAATAAAACCATTTTAAGGTTGTAATAGTTTGAAATTTAGGCGAGTTGTTTTGTGCAGAGAGTTATGTAGAATTAGTGATTTAGTCATGTATAAAGACCTAATATCTGGAAGAGAAAGTCGGTGAGGCGGCGGACGGAAAACCAGATTTAGCAAGAATTGAACGATGGCAGGAAAAGCAAGACGAGTGGAACCCCTAACGGCGGTAAGGAGGAGCAAGCGGTTGGAAGCCCAGAAGGAAGGGGAATAGGGAGAAGCTCCCATAGAGGATGAAAGACAAGAAGTCATAAAGCAACGTAAATGCAAGAAAAGTGTAGAGGATGAATCCATGACGGAACCATCTCAAATCGTGAAAGTCGGTGTTATTACAGAAGGGGAAACGAATCGAGAATAAGTGGAGGGGAACGAGGGTGATAAAGACATGATATCGAAAAAAACCGAGTAAATCAATCCGTCGAGATAAGGGGCGAGTAAAGTACCAGCCGGAATGGCAAGCAGGAACGGAAAAACGAGGCAATCAGGCGAAACGAGAGGGATACGAACGTGGCAGCAAAATGAAGGTTAGAATCTCGCAATAAGAAAATGCTATTTCAGAAATGATAACGGCTTCATCTCGGAAAAGGACCCTGTATTGGGAAGAGAGTCCCTACGAAGATTACGAAGAAGAGGACGAGCGAAAAATGCAGAAAAGAAGGTTACTAGAGGGATACGACCGGGAAAGTGACCTAAGAAGGTTGTTAGTGGAGGCGAGAACGGAAAATCATAAGCTAAGAAACGAAGAAGGAAGGAGGCACGAGGAGGAAAGAGAAAGCAAGGGGCGAGAAAGAGATATTGATGAATCGGTAAGAAGGATCATGGACCAAGAAATCATACGAGAGCTGCGAAGATTGAGGATTAAGATGGGAAATTCGCAAAGGCAAGACAAGTTGCAATGGATGGAGAAGAAGGTTATGTTGACCGCTATGGTGAAAACAACGTCAGAAGGAGAGCTGAAGCGGGTTGACCTAAAGCGGGAAAAATCCTTGCAGAAGGATCGAAATCCGCGAAGTGATAAAGCCGAAGGACACCAGCTGAGAAACATAAAGCCAACGAAGCAAGGAGTAAACGCTTGGACAGAGTTAGAACTCCCAAAGCTTAACATATCTGTGGAGAGGATATGGGAGGAAGTGATACTGACTGAGAAAATTCCAACACCACCAAATCTGGGAAGAGAACCAACTCCTAGGAAGAGTCATGAGTTCTGCAGATATCATATTTTTCATGGACATCATACGGACAATTGCAGGAGCGTTACGAAGATCATACTACACCTCATGGAACAGGGAAAACTCGCACATTACGTAGAAGGTCAGAAATTACCATCGGCACCTCAACGTTATTATGAAGACCTGACGGGACAACATCAAGTTAAAGCAGACCAAGGAGGGAAGTCTTTTGGCTGCAATTTTGTAGTACATTCGAATGAAGATTTCCTCAACTTCCAAGATAATGTGCTCTCAAGGATATACAAGGTGGACTATGAAGGGAACGAGATATTGCCAGTAGAAAAGAAAGAGCCACTAGAGGAATGGCAAAAGAGAGGCATATCATTTTCAGCACGGGATGCACCAAAAAGAGAGGCTCAGCATATGAGTTCATTGGTCATCACCTTAACCATTTGTAAACAGTTGTTAGAAGAAGAAATCCAACGAAGAATGTGGAATGTGAACAAGGTCTTGGTAGATATGGGGAGTTCGGTAAATGTCCTCTTCTACCATATGTTCAAAGCTTTGGGATATGAGGATTCTGACATGATACCCATCGGCATATACACTTTATGGATTCAATGGGGTGGCAACGAAACCAAAAGGCGAGATATGTATGAGGATCCTCGCAGGAGAATTAGAAACAATTGTTACCGTTTGCGTGCTGGATGTGGAGTCACCCTACAACGCCCTCATGGGCCGACCATGGATCCATGGGATAAAGAGAGTCGCGTCAACCTACCACAAATTGTTACGATTCCCCATGCCCAGTGGGATTGGTGAAATACGTGGAAACAGTGAAGACGCGGAAGAATGTGATGAAAAGGACATTGAGAATTACGAGGGTAGATTGAGAAGGAAAAAGGAACTAAAAAAGAAAATGCTTGAGTCGAAAAAAGAGGACGAGCTAAGGGTATACATCGAAAGAGATAAAGAAGGATGGGAAATACCCAGCGATATACCAGAAGAAGAAGGAGAGCTTGTGAAACCAATAAAGGAGCCGACACCACTAGGAGAACCGATCATGAACTTTGATGCGGTGGAACCAACAAAAGACGTAAACTTGGGGACTAATGATGAACCCATGATCCTAAAAATTGGGACGACAATGGAAAAAGAAGAATAAGTGAGGCTAGTTGAATTGCTAAAAAAATATGGTGACATATTTGCGTGGAGCATGGAGGAAATTCCAGGAATTGATCCACGAGTGGCATGTCATAGATTGGAGCTAGATCCGACAATCAAACCAATCAGGCAACGAATAAGGAAGATCGCCACAACATATCATGAGCAAATCGATAAGGAACTTCAAAATATGATGGATGCAGGAATCATAAGGCCGGGAAAGTATCGAGATTGGATTGCGAACATGGTAATCGTGCCCAAGAAGAACAATGGAATAAGAATATGTATTGATTTTAGCGACCTAAATATCGTGTACCCTAAAGATAGCTTTCCCCTACCAAATATCCCACAGATGGTGGAATCATCATCTGGATACAAAAGGTTGTCATCCACGAATGGGTATTGTGGATACAATCAAATACAATTGGCTGAGGAAGACCAGGAACACACGGATTTCTTCGCTCCTAGAGGGTTGTACTGTTACACAAGGATGCCATTTGGATTAAAAAATGCGGGGGCGACATATCAACGGATGGTGGAGAATTTTTTTTCCAAGTGGGTACATACGAAGTTAGAAGTTTATGTAGATGATATGCTGGTCAAGACAAAGGATTCGGGGGATCATGTGGAAGACCTGGGGGAGATCTTTGGGGATAAACCCAATAAAATGCATCTTTATTGAGGAAATACAAAATGAAGATAAACCCAATAAAATGCATCTTTGGGGTTGAATCAGCGAAGTTTTTGGGACACATAGTTTCACGAAAAGGCATATAAGTTGACCCAGAAAAGGTCCAGGCTATGCTAGAAATTCCCTCACCCGCCACCATAAAATACGTACAGAAATTAAACGGGCAGTTAGCAGCTTTGGGAAGATTTATCTCGCGGTCCTCAGACAAATGTAAGCACTTCTTTGACATTTTGAAGAAATGAGCAAAGTTCGCGTGGACGCAAGAGTGTGAAGAAGCGTTGAAGGGTATAAATGAGTACCTTATTAAATTATCAATCTTACAAAAACCAGAACCCGGAGAGGAGTTGTTGCTTTGTCTCGCGGCAACACCAAACGCTCTTAGTGCCGTCTTACTTCAGAACAACGAGGGGGTAGAGAAACCAATCTTTTACGTCAGCAAAACCCTTAACTCCGCGGATAAAAATTACACAAATATTGAAAAATTGATACTGGCATTGTTTTACACATCGCAAAAGTTACGGACTTATTTCCAAACCCACAAAATTAAGGTCCTTACAAGAATTCCTAAAGAATCAGTCTTGAAGAATTCAAAGAGATTTGGGACACTAGAAAGATGGAATACCCAGATTGATCAATTTAAGCTAAAGTATGAAGTACAGACTTCTACGAAGTCACACATAATCGCAGAGTTTCTCGCTGAATTTCCCTCGGGAGAAGACGAAAGCATAGGGGAAATGATGGATGTATACGACAGTCGGCCAGACCCTAAGGACTTGTTACAGGAGAATCATCCTAGAAGGTAGGAAATATTCGTCGATGGATCGTCAAACAGTTGTGGAGGAGGAATAGGAATAGTATTCACTTCGTTCACATGAATCAGGATAGTTTTATGCTTTCGGCTGGAATACAAAGCAACAAATAACGAGACTGAGTATGAAGCAGTGATACAATATTTAAGGATTGCGATAGAAATGGGATTAGATGAAGTATGAATTAACATTTATTCACAGCTAGTGGTTCACCAAATTGAAAAAAGATATTACGCAGTTGATCCGGTGATGCAAAGATATCAGCAACTCGTGAAAGAATACTTAAATGAAGATATGAAGCCTTATTTGGAGAAAATAGGCCGAGACAATAACAGACATGCGGATGCACTTTCCTTTATAGCCTCAATGATTGAGGATCCAAAAATCTGGCATATCATGATTGAACGATTAATGCAACCCTCAGTAAGCAGAGAGGAAAGAGAGTCCCAAGTGATGATGATAGAATAAGGGGATGTGAAAATAAGCGATGATGATTGGCGAGCCCCCATCTATAACTATTTGATGAAAGGAGGTGCGAGAAGGAATCCACGAATTACGAGGTGCGAGAAGGAATCCTGTACAGAAGATCGTATTTGGGTCCGATGATGAGATGCTTGTCGCAGAAAGAGGGGATAGAAATCATGAAATCAATTCACTATGGGGATGCTGGTAA
This sequence comes from Papaver somniferum, assembly GCF_003573695.1. Classification (NCBI taxonomy): domain Eukaryota; kingdom Viridiplantae; phylum Streptophyta; class Magnoliopsida; order Ranunculales; family Papaveraceae; genus Papaver; species Papaver somniferum. The sequence continues at coordinate 6,516,003 of NC_039364.1, read as the reverse complement.
CCATAGTGGAACCAGGTCACTAGATCTCAAAACCAGGACATAAGGGTACTTTTGGCCATATATGCACAGAGACGCGAAGGATATCTCCACGAGGTGTGAAGCATGTCAAAGATTTTGGAAAAGGATACATACACCATCCACGAGCTTAAACTCTGTATTGAGTGTATGGTCGTTCGCCATGTGGGGAATATATATCGTGGGACCATTTGTAACAGGGACAAAGCAAAGCAGGTACATGATAGTAGCAACAAATATTTCACGAAATGGGTGGAAGCCAAAGCCCTACAGCACACGCAATATGGTGACGTGTACGATTTCATCCTGGAGCATATTATTTGTAGATTTGGAATACCAGTCATGATCGTTCCGGACAATGGGAAACAATTTGAAGGAGAAAATGTAAGAATGTTATTCAATGTATTCAAAATTCAATCCGGGAAGTCGACTCTGTTATACCCACAGAGAAACGGGAAAGCAGAGGTTACAAACAAGACGTTAGCAACAACATTGAAGAAACAGTTGGATGGTCATCAAAAGGGATGGTGTGAACAGATCTCAAATGTGTTATGGTCATATAGAACCACCAGGCGAGATGCAACAGGGATTTCCCCCTTTTGTTTGACATATGGAGATGAGGCGGTGCTTCCTGCCGAAGCCATCCTTCCAACCACGAGAAGCGAAGCATGGGAGAAAGGGCTAAACTCGGATGTGATTCTAGCAAAGTTAGACGACCTCGAGGAAATCAGGGAAATTGCGTTACAACATATGGCAAATTATCATCAAAGGTTGTCAAGGGAGTATAACAAAAGATTAAAATCCCGAATCTTCGTACCTGGAGATCTTGTGCTACGAGAAATACCCCCATACCAAAGGGGATCAGGAGGAAAGCTAGATCCTACGTGGGAAGGCCCTTATATCGTGAAAAGGGTAGTTTGAAATGGGGCATACGAGTTGGTAGATTGCGAAGGGAAGGACACAAATGAACAAGGGAATATAATATATGGCGAGACCGAGAGGCAAGATCGAAAACTGGATCATCCCTGGAATACAGTGTATATCAAGAAGTACTACCCATGAATGTAAGTGACGATGCAGAAAGGAAATAAATGTCTAGCTCAATAGAGTTTATTAATGAAATATCTCTTCCATAATCAACTTATACAGGAGCACGATCTTTGAAATAAGCAAACAAAACTCACAAGATAACTAAAGAGAAATAAGACCTCGCATTAGGAGGAAAATAAGATTCATGAAATAAGCAGTTTCTAGGGAAACTTAAAACCTTCGCCTACGAAGGCTGAGAATCCACGGCATGCACCCTAGTTCGCATGAAAGTGCAAGAGGCAAGACCTAACGCATTTTGTGAACAAATCTCATAGAGATAAGCTAGGGGAAATGATAAGACCTATCCACCGAGAGTCCCTTTTAATGACGGACTTCAGTAAGGGGTGCAGAAATATGACCAAGGCGCCGACGTATTCGGTTGAGCTGCGGGTGCCTGGGACGTCTGGAGCGTTACCGGCCATGTCCGTATGGAAAGTCATGGCTACGATGCACTCGATCCCAAAGAAACCTCACATAGGGTGTGGCTTCGTAACCCCAAGCCATATCGGCGAAGGTGATAAGAAGCCACGAAAACAACTGAATGTCGTAATAACTGGATGGGAGGAAACCAACATGCATGTTAGGGTTAACCTCCTTGAAGGGGAAATCAGGGGGAATATAAAGGGATGGAACCCTCCATATTAGGGAGCTGTGTGACCAAAAAAGACGGCAATGTCATGGGGATAATGTTCATGGGAATAGCTAGGCCTGTCGCATTGTCGCGGAGAAAAATAAAATAAATGTTAAGACGAGGTAGATGGATTATTATTCGCAAGGGTATTAAGCGCCTGATACTTCGTCAAATTAAGATCCTTCAAAAAGGATGAGGCAAAGACCTTAACTAGGAGGCGCAATCGCCCCTACGAAGTACGAAGGGAGTGAGTGCTGAGGCGAAGTAACCTGCACTAAGTTGAAGTATCCAATAAGATATCAAGGAAGAGGTCGTAAGAGACGAAGTAGGATTACTTGGTCGAAAGATAATCCGCGAGATAGATAAATTATGGAGCAAGAAAAGAGACAGGTGTCCCGACAGGTCCATGTGAGGGTAGCGAAAGAAAGGGAAAAAACTTTATGCAAAATGGTCTGGGAGAAGTATAAAGCATCTCCGCGAGGATGTTGCGAGATAAAGTGAGATGTAACCCATTAGGGATAGAAGGTCTATAAATATAGGTCCTAAGACAACGTAAAAGGGGCGGATTTATTAGAGTGGGAGTGCTAAGTCTATAGTGAGATTAGAGTTTCCTTGAACTTGTATCTTTGTTACTTTGAATGATTTCATCAATAAAAATCTTTGTGTTTATATTACTTAGTATGACTTAGATTTTGGTTACGATCACTTTGGGTGTACTACTGGGTTTCCAGTAGTTACAATTTGGCGCTAGAAACAAGGAAATGACATTGGTTCCAGCGAAAGAAGGAAGTTCAAGGCTATTACCAAGGGCACTGCATGTCGTGGAGAATGATCCGAAGCCTGAGAAGGTAGAACCTTCGGCTCCGATCCTAGCGAAGCTTGTAGTTGTATCAAGTGGAGATGAAGAATGGATCGATCAACGGAGGTATGGATCGATCCACTAGCGCATTTATTGAATCATTCAACACGCCTACGTAAGAATTACCAGGGTACCTTTTTTTCTTACATACATATGTGTCATGTTCCACGGTAAAACCCTTAGTATTGACCGACATCACCTTCGTACACCAAACCCTAAATTCTTACACCACTGTGCCAATAGAAAACCATGCCAGCCACGTCTCCTCGCCAAGGCATGCCAACCATGCCAGCCGAATGTGCCAATGGCATTCCGTGCCAGCCACATCTCCGCGCCAAGGCATGCCAACCATACCAGCCGCACCACCGTGCCAATGGAAAACCATGCCATCCACGTCTCCGCGCCAAAGCATGCCAGCCACATCTCCACGCCAAGTCATGCCAACCACACCACCGTGCCAATGGCAAACCATGCTAGCCACGTCTCCGCGCCAAAGCATGCCAACCATGCCAGACGCGCCACCGTGCCAATGGCAAGCCGTGCCAGCCACATCTCCGCGCCAAGGCATGTCAACCATGCCAGCCGCACCACCGTGCCAATAGAAAACCATGCCATCCACGTCTCCACGCCAAGGCATGTCAACCATGTCACCCACGTCTCCGCGCCAAAGCATGCCAACCATGCCAGCCGCGCCATCGTGCCAATGTCAAACCATGCCAGCCACGTCTCCGCGCCAAGGCATGCCAACCATGCCAGCCGCACCACATGTGCCAATGGCATGCCGTGCCAGCCACACCTCCGCACCAAGGCATACCAACCATGCCAGCCGCGCCATGCCATCCACGATTCCATGCCAAAGCCATGCCGGCCCCGCTACATGCCGTTGGCTTCCAAAACGAAGGGTTGCAACAATCAACGACCACCCTTCCATCTGAGATGCAGATCTCAGCCGTCCAAGGTCGCCAGCTAACGCATGGTAACCTTTGGCCCAACGCCAAAACCCTAGTTTTGGCCACGCCTAAACCGCGCCAACGCATGCCAACCATGCCACATGTGCCAATGGCATGCCGTGCCAGCCACCTTGCCGTGCCTAAACCATACCATGCAGGCCTTCCCCTCACGGCTGCCAAAACGAAGGCGTGCGACAATCAACGACCACCCTTCCATCTTAGATGCAAATCTTAACCGTCCAAGATCACGAACCAACGCATGGTAACCTTTGGCCCAACGCCAAAACCCTAATTTTTGCCACGCCTAAACCGCGCCAAGGCATGCCGAACATGTCACATGTGCCAATGGCATGCCGTGCCATCCACCTTGCCGCGCCTAAACCATACCATGGCGGCCTTCCCCTCACGGCTTCCAAAACGAAGTTGTGCGACAATCAACGACCACCCTTCCATATTAGATGCAAATATTAGCCGTCCAAGTCACCAACCAATGCATGGTAACCTTTGGCCCAACGCCAAAACCCTAGTTTTGTCCACGCCTAAACCGTGCCAAGGCATGCCAACCATGCCACATGTGCCAATGGCATGTAGTGTCCGCCACCTTGCCGCGCCTAAACCATACCATGTCGGCATTCCCCTCACGGCTGCCAAAACGAAGGCGTGCGACAATCAACGGCCACCCTTATATCTTAGATGCAAATCTTAACTTTCCAAGGTCACCAACCAACGCATGGTAACCTTTGACCCAACGCCAAAATCCTAGTTTTGGCCACGCCTAAACCGCGCCAAGGCATGTCGACCATGCCACATGTGCCAATGGCATGCCGTGCCAGCCACCTTGTCGCGCCTAAACCATACCATGTCGGCCTTCCCCTCACGGCTGCAAAAACGAAGGCGTGCGACAATCAACGACCACCCTTCCATCTTAGATGCAAATCTTAGCCGTCGAAGGTCACCAACCAACGCATGGTAACCTTTGGCCCAACGCCAAAACCCTAGTTTTGGCCACGCCTAAACCGCACCAAGGCATGCCGACCATGCCACATGTGCCAATGGCATGTCGTGCCAGCCACCTTGCCGCGCCTAAACCATACCATGCGGGGCTTCCCCCCACGGCTGCCAAAACGAAGGCGTGCTACAATCAATGGCCACCCTTCCATCTTAGATGCAAATCTTCACCGTCCAAGGTCACCAACCAACGCATGGTACCTTTGGCCCAACGCCAAAACCCTAGTTTTGGCCACGCCTAAACCGCGCCAAGGCATGCCGACCATGCCAGATGTGCCAATGGTATGTCGTGCCAGCCACCTTGTCGTTCCTAAACCATACCATGCCAGCCTTCCCCTCACGACTGCCAAAACGAAGGCGTGCGACAATCAACGACCACCCTTCCATCTTAGATTCAAATATTAGCCGTCCAAGGTCACCAACCAACGCATGGTAACCTTTGGCCCAACGTCCTGGTTCGAAATTTGGGATGATTTAGCGAGACTCAATGGATGGGTCTGCAGGGGAAGACTTGATTGGGCTTATCAGGCTTGGTAAAGGACTTTGGTTCGGTTGAATTTGGTTAGATAAACCGAGAAAAGGAAACAGAGTGTCAAGAGTTATAGTTAGTCCATTCCGAGTTCTACGTGTGTGATCGAGAGATTTTATTGTGTCTGCTCCATGTTATACCACTTCTGGATGATGACTCAACGTGTTGGGTGTCTTATATCAGGAGAAAACAGCATGTGGAGTTAAATCTGGAAAGAAAATAAACCCGAGAATATTTTTCTTCAAAGCCGAGCAATGGAAGATTATATGCAGCTATGATGGGAGATTTGGGCGCAATGAGGTTATATAAGTCGTTGAGGGTCAGTAGAGGCGGGGACGGAGAGTTTGGGAGAGTTTTGAACACCATAGAGGCGACAAATTGGAGTTGCAGAGAGTCACCATTTCTGTTGTTGTCCAAGAACACGAAGAACAAAACACCCACAGAGACAGTCGTTTTGCTACAGTAACAGCGACAGTTAGGTTTTATCGTTCCCTGTAACAGTTCGGTTTATAACAAATATAATTGTTACAAACCCGGTTTTAATCATTTTCACCCACTTTCATTATTTGTAAACCCTTTGAGCAATAAAAATGATCTTTGAGTGTGTTTCCAACATGATGATGAGTTAATTCTCCCACAACCAAGGCAATGAGGAAGCTATTTACGCATGAATAATTGGTAACTATTTTATTTTCTCTAGTTTATAATTTATAATTCACTCAATCACTGCTTTTGCAGAGTTTTAAATTGTTTACGTAATTTTCTTAATTAGTTGCGATTCAATCTGATAGGTTATACTTTGTTTAGTCAATTGATAATCTATGCTTAGGGAATACAATTAATATTTGAGAATTTGCCTGATTATTTGTGATTTAAGAAATAAGGGACTTAAAAGATAATTAGATTTTGTGGTTATTTACCACATTCATTCATATGTAATAGTGGAATCATTGTCTTGGTTATTTTTAATATCTTGAAATCAATTTTGCAATAAGTTTTCTTTATTTTTTTAGTTTTATAAGTCTAAAATCTATTGCTTTCACAAGTCTCAACGAACCTATTACTACTACAACAACTTTGAGAACACATCACTAAACTATCCAATATTGCTTTATGCAATTGAGTTCTAGATAACATATTAAAATCAAAATTACTTGTAGTTTTGGTTTTAGTATTGAGTATCTAGATGGTGTATAAAACCCTCGTGCTTAGCTCTTATAGGTTTACATCTACTCTTTGTGAGATTTGTAAGATCCTTTCGATTTGTCCTCTGTTTTTTGGTTTCTTTGTCATTTTTGTGACAAAAAGAGGGAGAAATATATGGAGTAAACAAGTGGTATTGGCTTGTATGAGTTAGTATCAGTAAGGGAAAGGACGTATGTGCTAAAACGTTTATTCTAACGAATACAGTGAAAGCATAGACTAAGGGGGAGTCGCATACCATGTGATATGTAGTAATGAGGTACTACATTGGAATAACAAAGTTGTGCGGATTGAAAATCTACCTAGCTTGCCTTTAAGGGGAGTATTATCTTTGTTATTATGGTGTCAGCAGCGGCATTTGAAGATTGAATATAATGCAGGTTATGTGTTGTTGAACTTGGAATCAAGCGTATGTGTATAATGAATTCTTGTAATTTGTTTATCCATATGATGTAAGAGTTTTGTCACTAAAATTCACAAAGGGGGATATTGTTAGAGCACTGCTCAGTTGAACCCACTAAGCGTTGGTATGTCAAGTTTGGTTGTCATATTTTAGTGAATTAAAACTCAATTAAAGAGTCGCTTGATTATATACTAGAGTCAAATTCGTATAGGTTAGCTTGAAAGTATTAGGATTTGATACTTACAAGTATTATTGAAAACTTGAAGACCTGAAGAAGTATGGAGATACAACGACAACAATCATCCTTCATCTTGAAGTTAGTAATATTTGACTTGAACTGTTTCATTCCCTAACGTATCTTTCAAGTCGTGAATATTGAAAACAAAACTGAGAAGCTGTGTATGAAATCTAGATAGACATAGTATTAAGGAATACGATACGAGGTTTATTGCTTAACCATTAAAATTTGTATATAAGACATCGACATAATCGTTTAAATGCTATTATGATTATGCATGGGTGTGAGTGAAGATTTCATCCTAGGAAACAATGTTTACATTCGTTTAAAGGAAGTAAGTTCACAAACTTGTTTGTGGATCGAAAGGGAAATCGTTAGGCTTATTGGTAATGATATTCATATTGCAAATCTATTGTGAACTACCAATATGCGTGATGTGTATAACCCATCATAAACTTGTTTATGTGGTTGGTAAAAATATTCACGGATACCTGTCTTAAGTTATTGGTATAACTTTTATTAGTAAAACCGATCTTAAGAAATCACTCAAGATGGTATGATCAATGCCTTGCAAAATAGTAACTTTTATTAGTGAAAGGGGAACCGATCCTTGTAAGAGGTGCAACATATTTTGTAAGAGGGGAATCGATCCCTGTAAGAGGTACCACACGTAACTAGTGTGAGGGGAATCGATCCTATGAACATGTGCAACAAGTTCTTAGTAGTGAGGGGAACCTATCATATGCACGTGTGCACCAAATTACGGGTAGTTACCATATTATGTGGGGAACCGATCCTAGTACCTAGTCAACCGCGTTTTGGTAACTAGTGTGACTATGTAAAGTACTCACAGGAGGTATAATCAAAACTTGTTTTGGTAGAACCGTGATACCCATGATTAGTGATTTGATAGGATGATCAATCACATGGTTCTTAGAAATCGAATTTTCGTTTCTAAGATTGTAAGTATGAAAGAGGACTTAGAAAGTAAGGATGTCGTCATTCTTTGAACACGAGTTGTAACTCTTATCATTAATTGTTCAAAGATATTCCTTGATAGCTAAGGAGAATCCCAGGATCGAAATTAATTGAGAATCTTTTTTATTAAACGTTTCTTGATTTTATATGGTATTTAATTTCCAACAATTAAATAACATGTCTTTAGAAAATATTATTTAGTAATGTGCATTTCCTAATTAAAGAATTTTCCAAGTGAATTTCGGTTAATATTTGGACAAAGCATTTCCAGGAATTATGAAAACCGAATCTGCGTTTATTGCATATCTTGAGAATATTTTCGATTTTGGAAATTCCTTGGTGTCCAAACTTCCTTATCTATAAATATCAAAGTTTGCATCTCTAGAAAACTAATCCTCAGAGCCAGAAAAACTACCTTAGTTGTGTAGTTTTTGATTGATTTGATTGACTAACGGTGGTTGAACTTTGATTGCACCTACTTTGTTTATGCTTGAGAATCTTCTCTTCTGATATAAGATTCACTCAAACTAGATCGAAGTTTCAACAGGGATCTTTAGATCTGTTTGTAGATCTAAAAGAAGTCTTTTGATAATCCGACGTTAACAAACTCCGTTCTGTGTGGATTAAATCATAAGAGATTCAAGTTGATTGTGTGCAGGTGTTTATTGAAGATCAAAGATGATTTGAAGACAAGAAGATTTTTGGGTTCATAATCTTTGGTGTGCACAATACTTGTTTCGGCTGGAAAGGGATCCAACTATAATCGGATTTCTCCTTGTGATAATCTTGGATTAGATAGTTGAGTAGATCTGCATCAAGACCATTCTTTGTGATTAATAGTGTTGATTGCGTGTGTCTTATAATCACTGTGGTGATTGATAAGAAGGAGATCTAAGAACTCGAAAAAGGTGTTTATGTGATTAAAAGAGAGAGCCTTTGTCAGACTCATATCACTTGGTTGAAAAGAGTCGTTACCGAACAGATTTGTTGTTCTTTTACTGTTTGGAATACGAACCAAAGGAATTGTTCCAAGTGCGTGACTTATTGGAAGTTGGAGGCGCATGGATACTGAGAAAACTAGGTAAATTATAGAGTTAGTTACTTGGACTCAACTATACGAAGTTGGTTTAGATTTTATATAGCGGCTTAATTCTGAGAGTATTCAATATGAACTAGGTCCCTGGGTTTTTCTGCATATGCGGTTTCCTCGTTAACAAAATCTTGCTGTGTGATTTTACATTTCTATTTCCGCAATTATAATTGTTATTATAATTAGAAGTAAAATACACAAACGTTACATCCCATTTACTTGATAGATAATCCTATAGAGTTTGGTTAAGTTCGAACCTATCATCAAGTAAACACACTTCGTTGATTGTATTGTCTCGATCTCGTATCCATAGACGATCACTCGAAGCGTGATACCGATTAGTTGTATTGTCTCGACTCATTTCATAGACGATCACTTTCAGAAGAATGGACTTATAGGTGGAAAAGTTTTAGATTGAGGTATATTTGGGTACCCTCGTCTTTTCAGAATGTATCAGTGAATTTTAATAAATTCTAAATTATCCATCATGCCTTATACTCTCGATTTTTTTAAGATCAATGAAGACAATTTCAGTACTCCTAATTTAGGCAAAGGGTTTATGTTTTTTACTGTCACCAATGTTCTTTCTGTGGCTATTTTTAATCCCATCCTCTCTTGTTTGAAGATGGGTATACATTTTGACATCTCATTGAAATATTTTCTTTCTCTGAACTTCATGAAAGAATAGACGTTAACTGCGCAAAACAAAAACTATAATCAAACCCGTATGGTCTTGTATGCTCAATTTCAATTTGTATGATCAACTCGTGTTTAAAATATGTTTTTATTATAAACCAGTTGAAAGGGTCCAAATCTGAAGCAATTTACCGTAATACTGCCTCAAGAAAACCTTTTTTACAGTCGCGATTTTTTGTCGCGGATTATTTCTCCAATTATCTTCCAATTGCACATCAGTGGTTGCTACCGTGACATATAAAGGTTTTCTCACATGATGCTATAAATGTAATTGTTACGTTTATACTCTAAAAAAGTTTGGCGAAAGATGTAGCATGTCTTGCGAGGTATGCATATTGACTCAATTTCGCAAAGTCTGTAAAAGTGAAACATAAAAAAAACAGGGCGCAGATACAGAAATCTAAACAGAGAAAGGAATAAAGGGAAACTTAGAAAGCTCAACATGAAGAAGAAAGAGTGCCCAAGATCAGGCTCTACTAAAATATGAGTGATGTTTTCAGAATTTCTCTTGGTTTACTTGAATCGTACCTGAATGAAGAATAAGAAAGTGTGTTTCATCCTATTCCATAATCCATGTTGCTGGTATAAGTGAGATTTCTTCTTTACGACCCTATTAAAAAAAATCATGCGACGGGAGAAGATTAGTACTTTAATTCCACAAACATTAGAGACTGACATGAAAAAAATTAGATCCATTATGTCATCGTAATCCATTATGTTCCACTAACACCAACATTATCGATCCTGAATATCTGACCAATTCAGATCTTAATCACCGCCGTCTCTTATGAAGCCGCTTCCCGACTCTCATAACCCCAAGGTCAATTAGATGATTCTTCAGAATCAAAGTAACTGCACCAGAATCAAAATAATAAAAAGTCCGGTTATACTTCAAAATCAGAAGTCTGGTTATCTGTGAACGGCACGTTTTATACCGAATGACTACCAAGAGTCGTGTCTTTTCGTAATCAAAAGCAGCGTTGCGTATCTTATGAAAAGAAATGTAACGATTCCAAGGTTAACTCCTATTGACTAAATTGAGCTGCTAGATTGGCCAAAAAGTGTTGCAAATCAAAAAAAAAAAAATTGTGGCTTAAAAATTAACACTTGCACTTGCTAGTTTTTTCTCCTAACAAGTGATCGCAGTTCAACTAGCAACGAGATTGAAACACTGTATGATATAGCGCTCAAAAAGTGACTTTACGCTGAACAATTCAACGCTGGGGAGAATTTTCTTGCACATCTGCGCTGAATGGGAATGCGCTGAAAGAAAATTCTCATCCTTCACTTCACACTAGACCCCCTCCAACACTAGACCCTCTGTCTCTCTCTAAAATAAACGTCACTTCACAGTTGATGCATATATATAAATATCCTCGTTTAATTGGCCCCCTAAAAACAATTAGGGGTCCTCACCAATTTATACGCACACCAAAAAATTTAGGGGATTTCAAAAGGTGGTGAAAATATTATTTTACCCTTAGTACTTAAAAACCTATTAACCCTAAAACCAAAATCAGTTTACTCTCCTCCCCTCCCTTCCTCTCCCACCTGAGTTCTCCTCCTCTCCTCCATTAACGACACAAAAAAAAAAAAAAATCTTCGTCGATTCATCGTCGTAATTGTCGATACGAAAAACTTTAAGACCGCAGTAACAAGCCGGGAAGAATTAGCAGAATAAATGGCTCCGATTAGAAAGTAAGTGAACTAAGACCCTCCTTTGTTTTGATTTTTTATTAAGTCTTGATTGTGAAGTTGAAGTCTGAAACCGATTTTTTTCAGTTACACTGAGTGGGTCGTTACTCTGTATTTTCTTAAACCCTAACGATTCTTCATATGCATGTTAACTCTATGAAAATCGTTAAGCTATATGATGTTTAAGTTAACGACCCTAATTCTGCTACTACAATTTTTTGCCCTAGATTTGGGTCGTTACCCCTATAATCGAATCTATTGACGACTCTAATTCTTCTAAGAACAGTCTCTCTGTCTTAAAAACTGGAAGTGTCGTCAATATATATATTCGAGTCGTCATTGAACTCTTATGGTTTGGATTAGAGTCGTTACTCTTAGTTGATGACCCTAGTTGCAAAACAAAAATACTCACTTTCCAAAATATTAATAGGGTCATCACATTATTTGTTAGTGTCGTCATGTTTTCTATTAGAGTCGTTTCTGTTTTAAAGAATAAGTTGACGACCCTTGTTCTGATAGCATGAAATAGTCAACTGATTTGTTCCTTTTTTGTGTTTGTTACCATTGTAGTAAAAAGAAAGACAAGAAACACATGCACACTCCTCCTTCCAAACCTCCCTGGCACACCAGATACTTGAATGCTGGTCCATTCCGAGGAAAAAACCGGAAGGAGGTACCCTTGTCCATCGACGAACCAAGAGACCCCGACAATGATTCGTCGGATTCGTCATTGGGGAAGGCGTATGCGCGATATGAGGTGCTTCGTGGGAAAAAGTTTGAGTTCGACCAATGCTACTTTATCTTGGAAGGCACTATGTATAATTACGCCATTTATGGTTAAATGTATAAGTGCACCGTTATTATCTATTGTATTTCATTTCCTTCGACGCAACACTATGCAAGATGTATGTCTTTTACGATTCAATAAAATGATTCTATGAAATCAAAAATTATGAAAATCCAGTGGAAGAGTCGTTTCACCATATTACTACGGCACCTAACGACCCTTCATAACATTTGCGATGGCTAGCTAGGATCTTCATTTCGTATGACCATAAATATGACGACCCTAAGTGTTACATTTTACAGGGAGTTTTGGTTTTAGAGTCGTTCCTGTATTAACCAAAAAACATAACGACTCTGGGTGACCTAGCTAAAAAGGGTCGTCAATCTGTATCACACTACCCTAACGATTTTTCATAACCTGGAAAAGTTGCAGGTTTGAGTCGTTATTAATAGTGTCAATATATTGACGACTTCACAGAGTCGTTTGGGTATACACCGCCGACTCTGATGACCCTTACACTGAGTTGTTCCATAGTGGGGATGATTTGACCTCTTGGAGCAACAAACACACAAATCGAAGGGTATAAAATGTTTACCTGATTATTTTGAGCTAGGGGTTCCTCATTTTGAGGATTGGTTCCTTCATTTTGAGCAGTGAGATCTTCATTTGCACCAATATTCATAGCTTCCTCTATTAACATCTCTTCATCAAACATCCAATCCATAGGATTAGTTGAGACAATCTCACTTTCAACACAATCATGTTTTTTATTTGAAGCTTCACCAACATCATTTCCTCAACTACAATCACTCATTTCTAAAAACCCTAACTTTTCCCACAAAAACTCTTCTTCTTCTTCTCAACACACAAAAACACTACTTCTTCACACCCCCCCCCCCCCCCACGCCAATTTTAACTCTTAAATCTGATCTTAACTTAAACAAACTAATTAACTTAACTAATCATTAACACTAATTATTTAGGAGTAGTTTAGCCATTTCAAAAAAATGGGATAAGGAATAATCCATATTTGCTATTTCATGACCCCTAATTGTTTTTAGGAACCCCCAATTAAACGAAAATATATATGAATATCTTCTAATAAATAAATGTGCTTTTAATTGTCCTCTCACTAGACTAACTAGTCTGTCTCTTCCTTTCTCTCTCTAGTCGCAAGTGATGTTAGTGTACAGAAAAATAATAAACAAATAATATGACACACTTTGGATTTTCAAAGATAAAAAAGTGGAAAAAGATTTTGCAGTGAATGATTCAGCGCCAACGCTGTTTTATTTAATGTTTCGCTGGCAGATTCGCTATGCCATAGAATTTAGGAGGTTGCTTTAACTGACGTGGATGTCCAATCTAACTGCTAGATTAGAAGATCATAAGGATTAGCCTAACGTATCTCATCAAAATAAATTAGGAATTGTTAGAACAAATCCCAACTTTTCAGAACAACAGTCAATCATTTCAAAAAAGCAATAAATCATTTCGTATTTTTCCACGTGGCTTCCTGATTTTGAAGAAAATATGGGCCTTTTTTTGGCGCCTCATCAGCAAAAACATGACTGCTGATGTTCTATCGGATCACATGTTCAATTAATCTGGATGATGAAACGGCAAGTGAATAGATGAGTTTGTGGAGAGCCGGAAAAGTTGAGACTTATGTCGACTTGGGAATGAAATGTGGTGCCGTTCCAATACAAATGTGAAATGGCGCTAATGACATGGCAAAGATATGTATAGCAATGCTGACGTGGCTTCACCATATAGCAGATTGATTTTGGATGGGCCATTTGGGGTTTTGGGGTCCCAAATTATAAAGAAAGACAAGGGTGTAGTTGTGGGATTTTCCACAACTACAGTAATCTTTGGGACATATTGCAAAGTGTGCAAAACAAGTTTTCAATATTGACGATAAGCCGTTATAACTCAAACACGAGAACCGGGTTATATTTTCTTTTTAGATCCTTTAGTCCAGGATCCACCACTGTCCCAAAGGTTCACCATTCCAGACCCAGGGTTTATATTCAATTCTGGAGCTAGTCAAAGGGGCTAGCCTAAATAGCAAGGTTGGTTCATCTATGTACCGTTTCATTTCTCGCTAAAGGGTAGGATTTCCATCACTTGCTTTGCTTATTTGTTATTACCCAAATAATAAGCGTAATCTGACAATTCCCGGTACGATCAAAAAAATTAACAATATTATGCATTGGAACAGTTCCAAGCTATTAAGTCTAAGGAAGTACAAAGAGCAGATCGGGTAGCTAAGAGCAGATCGGGTAGCTATCAAAACAAACAAATCTGGACATTTTAGATCTCGTTGCTCCGTGACAGTACGGGAAAGATCAAATTGAATAATATAATAGAAAACAACGAGTACTACAATGAATTCTTGGAGGGGGCTAAAAAGTGTAGACACTTTTTTCAGTTAAAACCCTAGTTAGCAATTCGCCGAATCATTCGATTCAGGAATTACTACGATTTGGTCGGGAGCGATTTATTCATCTGTCCAATTAAAACACCGGACTGAATACGCGTGTTTTCTCAGCATCCCGGATTATACGCGACTTTGGCCACTCGAATTGGGAAACGGCAGATAAGTTCGCCAGCTATATCTTCATTTTTAGACACCGATCTTTTCTGGGCACAAAGAGCAAATCGGGTATCTATCAAAACAAAAAAATCTGGAGATTTTAAATCTCATTGCTCCGTGACAGTACGGGAAAGATCAAATTGAATAATAATATAATAGAAAACAATGAGTACTTCAACGAATTCTTTGAGGGGGCTCAAAAGTGTAGACACTTTTTTCGATTAAAACCCTAGTTAGGGGTTCGCCGAATTATTCGATTCGCGAATTGGTTGGGAGCGATTTATTCGTTCGTCCAATTGAAACACCGAACTAAATATGCGTGTTTTCATGCTCGTTTCACTGCATTTACAGAAATCTTCACAAAAATGTTCAATGTTAGGATCGAATCTCCGACCACTTAGACAGACAAGAAACCAACTGGGCTAACCTGTTTTCGCCGAGAACATCCAATATATTATACATATATATCATTTAAACCTCGAAATCATGTATGTAAAACCCTTTTTCTAGATTTAATACGTGCCGAATTTTTAGTATGGATTAAGATCACAAAAACGAATTATAAACGTACCCCCGAATCAAAATTGGTTGACCGAATAGTGGAACGAATTTTCATTCCGTTAAAACAAATAATACACGTCCGTATCCCGTTCCGAACGTTTCCCTATCCCGAATTGCTAACAAGGGTTAAAACATCCATGTTGTGAATCCACTCAAAAAGAAAAGAAAACCAGATACAAGACTAGCATAAATAAACCAAGCTCACCCAACAGTGTACCAAAGCGAGAAACAAAAAACTGAACTGAAATAGTAAGGTCGTTCGTTGCTATGTCTTTCCACTTTAACATGAATTGTTTCAGTGACCCTCCTTGTAAGCAGTGGTAAATCTGATTTTCTTTTTGCTGTGGTTTGGAATGGCCAGCGACTTATTGTTGAAGGCTCGATTGCTTTCTTTCGTTCCACAAAGTCCGGGTGATTGCAGCTGGAAGAACTATCACTGCAAATTGAAGGGGGTAACATCCACATGATCTTAAACTCAGCTTTGAAGAAACTCCATAGATGGCTGGCTATGACGCAGTGAAGGAGAAGCTGCTTGGAAGTTTCTTCATCGTTGATACACAAATAACAATGATTAGCTCAATATCTCCAATTTCCCTTGCACAGTCTCTCTCCGGAATTTATCAACCATAAACAATGATGCCTAAGGTCGATATTAATAAACTAAGGACCTAGTTATGGATGACACGAGCCTTATACATGCAAATGTATGCCGTATGCCAGTCACCTGATAAAATAACATAGAAGAGGTAGTTATTATTATGTAAAGTAAAGAAAAGAAAATAGAATCTTAAAAATCCAGATAGGTGATGCTCTCACATCCACCGGAGAGATTTGTGATGTCTTCTTCACATCGTAGAATTGCCTCTTCGTCATCAAATTGAATCCACATACCTAAAAAAAGACAATATATACCATTGTTTTTTAATCAACCCATATAATGGTGTTCTTCTCGAATTCAAATATGGACATGGATTCTTAGTTTTACGCACCACTTTCTTGTTTTACCCAAGCAACATAATGCCCTAAGTCGGCACTCCTTCCTTTATGCGTTAAGACAGAAACTAATTCATAAACTCCAGTTAACTGTCCCTCACCTTTGGAAGTAGAACCTGAAACGTGGCCCTTCAGAGTCAGCAGTTAAAATGGCAATCCAAAAGAATGAAGCTAAATAATTGCATTACAGCCGGTTGTTATTTTTGCCAAATTACCTTGATGACATGAAGAGGCCGATGTCTCCCCTTTTTTACTTGATGATCCCTACAGAAATATGATGCCTTGTTATTGTACAATACATGCTTACAAAACGATCTTGGGTTCACGGCAGACAGACTATCTAACCATTGATACATATATGTTGGAGAGATATGTTCAAGGAGATGATCCATTACCTCTGCATCAAGCATCTTGACATCAGTCTCTTTTGGCTCCTTTTCATCAATTTTCGAACCAGCTTTCCTTCCTTCCTCATCTCCCGAAAACTATTAAGAACAATAATGGAAATTATATAAAGATGCTAGTTAATGACCAAGTAAAAAACAGTTGGAAACTTGGAAAGACGGATCATAAACATACAACTCCGTTTTTCATGAGTACCTTGCGCGGAGCTTCCAATTTTTTGCGAAGTTCATCCGAGCACAGTTCATAAACATCCAACTCCAATGGGTAGTCGACTTTCTGCAGGGGATATTCATATGATTTAGTTTATTCATATGATGAACGGGAGTGGTTATGGACTGGGAACTAATTAGCTTCACAAACAAAATATAGTTTGAATTCACAAAAAGTCAAGTATAAGATTACCTGCAAATTCATTTCTTTCTGATTCGATTCCCTGTTCCAGAAAAAGCGAACAAACTGGACAGTCATATACCTGGACTGACAGCAAGTATTACTTTTGTTAAGCTTGTAGCAATAGATGTTGGAAATGATTTTGGGGTCATAGGTTAAATGGGTATTGAATTTGAGTAAACAGGCTCACAAACACTCGACTATGGTTTAGGGAAAACAAAATTTTATTGCTCTCTCAAAACTGTGGTCATACAGACCTTACAAGACTCACTTCAATTTCTCACTCTTTCTCACCAAAACCTCACTTCGGGTACTCGCTCACTTACACCTTACCCATTTACATATGATGCCTATTTATAGGCTCCATTCCGCTAGACTCTTCTAATCATTATTAGTTAGGCATAATCAAGTTTACATTATCAACAATAGATACAGCAAAACAAGATGATGGAAGTCAAGCAAGATCCGAGGTGTTGATTACTGAAACCACTTGAGATAATTGGTTTTTCGAAACTCGCTTAGAAAAGGTAAATCTTGCCTTGGTAAATTGTTGATGCGTGATTCTTTCAGATAAATAGAATTGCGCCCCAAGGAAGGTGAAGCCTTTTTCAATTCTGTTTCCAGACACTGCATGATTTGAAATATCACAATTTAATAGCTGATAAAATCTATAATAGATGACTTTGCAGAAACCGATAATGGGTTCAATTTCGTGGAGAAGAAAGTCGTGTTTCAAACTTCAATAGTTTAAATTTCAAATTTCATTAAAAAATTCTAAGCAGAACACATCTAAATGATAAACAAAACATGTAAAAAAATAAAAGGGAAAAGAAAGAGAGCAAACACTTGACGTACCAAAGTGAATAACTAGTGTGTTAAAGTCGACTGACTGTTGAAAATTAATGTAACTGCAAACTTACATGCTTTAATCCCTCGTGCAGATGATTCACTGCATGTGAGATACGGATTTAAGCAAGTATTTTGACTCTGTCTCTGAGCTTTCTTCCCCACTTTCTTCACAATGGAACCTAGCAAACAAGGTTCCATGAATACCTTTTATACTTAATGCAGAAGCAGGAGAGGGTAGAAACTAAGAATAATCTGGTAAATATTAAAGTACCTGCTGATGAGATCAATTCCAAAGAGTTTCTTCACAACCTCAGGATTTTCACTGCAAGTGAATACCGTAAAAAAGCTAAAATCAAACAAATGGATAACGAAGCAGCATAAACGCAGAATCACATGAAAGCACCGGTCAACAAACAAAGCATGGGCAATATCCGACGGAAATATACGACTATCACACCAAATAAGGTCAAATAAAAACGAAAACAAAAATATTAAATTGAAACAAATGAACAGAATTGCTAAAACATTAAGGAAGTAACATTTGATCCTAGAAACGAAAGTTGATATACCTGCCATATGATGCTCTAAGGGACCGTGAAAGAGTAAACGTAATTTTGGTCCAACATTCGTCAGCATCCTATTTTCATTTCAATAAAGATCAAATCAACTGATTAGCATATTTATACAAGTGGTACTTGTCATCTTCACAGGAAAAATAGAATATCTGTTGCATTAAAGTGTCATTATGCTGCTGGCTAAACTGTGGATGCACTATACATAGCATCTGCCAGAATAAGAAACCCATAATTAGACAGTGTCATAAAACTTGCATGTACATGTGGGTTTTCTGAAGGAGAGGTTTAATAAGCTAAAGGTTATCGTGGATATCAAATAGTGAAAAGACTATGTATATATATATATATGCTGGAAAAAAGTGAAACACCCAAAAATTCCGGAAATTTTTTACAGGTGAAGTCTGAGAGCATTATGCTAAGTTTTTTTTTTTTTTTTAATCGACAGAATGCTAAGTTGAATAGGTTCACGTTAAGGGCACAGTTAGCCTACGTTGAACTGATCTGACCTAACAAAAAAGATAAATTCTGGCAAAAAAAAAAGGTTGAAACTTTCAAGATTCACTGTTGTTGTGGGCATTGATCATTTTAGTAGTGCAACAAATGGAAGGTTGACAAAGTATAGGTGCCAATTTTCAGATATAAATGAGTAAGTTAAGCTATACACTGTTAAGATATGCATCACCTGATAACATAATGAAAAACCATTTTAAAAACACCATAAAACCTCAGAAAATATGTATGCACGATACAAGATTAAGATGATGAAGAAAACAGACAAAGAGAGCTCACCATCCAAAACTGCTTTGGGGATACAGGTTTCACATTTCGATCTAGCTCGCAAAACAGATCCATAGTTGCAATAGTCAGGAAATGTGAAGACTGATCCAAGTTATTGGTTTTTTCATGATACCTAATTGAAAGAAAATCCAAGTTAAAGCAAGAAAAATACGCAAATGCAACCCGATAAAATATGGAAAGATAATTGTTTATGTAAAAACAAATAAAAGATCATAGAAAAACTCACTTAATTAGCTCAGGTTTCAACTCTGGAACTGAATGCAAGCATTGCAAAGTAGAGTTCATGTAGCAGGTGTTTCCATGCAGATTATACATACCAGCAGTGTGCCCCTGTGAAACCAGTTAGCAGTCATTCAAGTTTACATACAACAGTAGTACAAACAACATAGTAAAAATACACACTTCAAGATCATATAAACTGGTAGAAAGAATGTTACGACATCAGAAAAGAAATCTATGCATTGTAATTGTAGCCATTAAGTTATACGCAACCCAGAAATTTACAAAAAAAAATAAATCCCATCACAAAGTGATAATACGTACTGATAATGGCAGTTAACACACAAAGTAGAATAATCATCTCAACAAATAATGTCTCTTAAATGTAACTTTGAACTTCAGAACCTACTGCATCTCAAAAAAAACTAGGGTATAATTATTTATTTATTCAAACAGCTTATGCATAGTTGTTAGCTGACAAGGCAGTCACCTCATTTCCATGCATGGATAACTGATGCATAGTTGTTAGGAGACGTCCCACTACCTTGTTCTTTTATTTCTGGAGGGGAAAAGTTCACATTACAGCTAGATTCTAATTGATTTTCCACAACTTGACAACAAAGTTCTACAAATGACCCAAGCAAAATGATGAGAAACCTAATTCCATTTCTTCTATGCTATAATCAGGATTCTGTACTATACATATTTGACACAAGGTTGAAATACATAATCAAAGTTGAATAGTGAAACGTGCAAAATGGGGAATTCAACAAATAAAACTATGGAGGCTGGAGCTAGCACTTATCCAGAGAGAACCAAGATCCATACCTTAAAGTTAAAACTCAAATGTAGCAGCTAGACGGAGACACAAAATTTATTGTCAAGGTTAATTAAAGAACAAACCAATATTATTACTATGAATGGACTGATCTAAAAAGCACCAGTATAACACAAGAAACCTGAATCAACATGGTTATCTCTGAAACAAGACAGCTATGTATCTCACCACAGCAATGGCTTGTTGCTCTTCCGGGAGGTCTTCCATAAAAACAGGACCCTTCTCTGGAGCTTTCACAATCTCATCCACCGTTATCCCATGCACGCCTCCCTAGATTATTGAGCAGGATTCCACATAAAAAACTATACAGCACAAAAAGGTTTTGAAATATTCCAAGGAATTCTGCATAACATCAAGGCAGTACCTCTTCCACCCATAAATATAAACTCCACCAATCATCATAATCCTGCATACAAAACAATGAATTGAATCAGGCAGCTCAAAAGCATAATATGATCACCAAATGTGCTAGTTAAAACATATCTAATCTCTTGTTAATTACCTTTACCAAGGCATCTTTGTACGTAATCATTAACTTTTCAGGAGGCACTCCAGTCAGATAATACAACTTGGCTTTAAAAAAAAATTGGTGGAAGACTTAATTCAATTTCAACCTTTAACAACTCTTCATGCCATTTTACAATCGCTGTAAAACCAAAAGACAAACGCCATCAAAAAGAAAATTTCAAAAGAAAAAAACACATAATTTCAGTATCAGATTTCAATATAATTCCAGCTGTACAGTAAAAAATATGTAAGATTTCCTATAAATAATTTTGTGTGCACTCATCCCATCGATTCCAATGTATGTTTCTCTATAATCCCAAACTTAGTATCAGCTATCTTAGTATTATTTAGAGACTTAGAGTATCAAATTTCAATATAATACGTACACTAAACAAATACTCATAAAATCCACTCAAACAATAATCACAGTAATTTAAAAAACAATTTTATCTCCTAAAAAAGGTACTTCTCAAAGGCTCTAGTTACCCATATCATAATCACAATGTATCATGTTAACCAAACTGACCTACTCAAAGGGGAACCCAAATCATAACCTCATATGATACCTCCAAACTACTCTATTAATTATTGTTCTAATTATTGGATGAAAAAAATGTGCTAAATGCAAAACAACTGCTATCCGGAACATTATAAATACAAAACAACTTATACCATCCCGAACTTAGTACTGTATTATCTTCGCGCAATCCTAATATCAGATGTGAACCGACCAAAAAAAATAATCGTGTTACACGTATATATAAGAAACTGAATTTCAAAAATAAAATAAATACGTACTAACCTGGTTGGGGATGTATGCCTTGAGGTGGTGAGTATGTTAAAGGGTCGATATTCTGGAAATGAATCTGGATGTCGGGGACGTGGGATAGGACACTCCAATCTCCTCTTCCATAATATCCAACACAATTAGAATTAATGATATCCAAGTGTTCAAGTTGTCTGAGGTCTTTCGCATATTCCGGAATGAGCTTCCAAGAATTGCCAATACCAGCGTTTAAACGCAAACGCTCAAGCTCTTTATATCGTACAACCTCTCCTAGGCGGACAACAAAATAATCATCTCCCTGGTGCTCATATAGATAAAGACTCCTCAAACTTGGGAGGTAGCGAGGGAGTGGAAATTTAGGGCACTCAATAAGAGTTAAATCAACAAGACGTGGCATTATCGCAGTATCGATGTTGGTATCCCCTTGTTCTCCTTCTATTAATGCATCCGCACCACGAACAATTACCTCCAAATTATCCATATAACTCACTTCAAGAGTAGTTAACTCCGGAAATGATGTACCTCCATTGCTGGATATTGTGTTGCATCCGATACTTGTCAACTTAAATGCAAACTCTATCTTAAGTGTTTCAAGCGATGGAAGTTTATTCAGATCTGGCAATGCAATTAGTTTTTTACACCCAGAGAGTTTGATGGTTGTAACCCTAGGCATCATCTGACGTACCTGTACTTCTCCGTTGCCGAATTCCCATACTTCCAAGTTAACAGTATAAAAAAATTCCAAAGTTTTCAACTTTGGGAACGCTACATCCCCTAGACATTGACCACCACCATAGATCTCAACCCCGATACGCTTTAGATTTTTTAGTTCATAAATCACGAGTTCTTCAAGAGATGGAAGTAGTCCTAGAGCTGGCAATGCAATTAAATTTTCACAAAAGGTGAGTTTGATGCTTCTAACACGAGGCATCATCTCATGTACCTGTACTTCTCCATTACCAAATTCCCATAATTCCAAGTTTTCATTTTCAAGAATTTCCAAAGTTATCAACTTCGGGAATGCTACTTCTGTTACACATTGACCACCACCATAGATCTCAACACCGATGCGTTTTAGATTTTTTAGATCTTTTATCACGAGTTCTTCATGAGATGGCAGTAGTCCCAGAGCTGGCAATTCATCACATTTGTTGCATCTATCAAATTTTAGAAAGCGTAGATTTGTTAACGCTCTTACATTTCCCATTCGACTTGGGAACATGCAACCTGAGTAATTTCTCAACTTTATCATTCTTCCTATCTCTTTCGGAAATTTGAAAAGGTTGGAGCACTCTTTCAGTTTCAAAGTTTGGAGGTTAAGTAGACCAGACATTGAATCAGGCAATTCAATTAAGTCCTCATTTCTAGACAAATCGAGATATCTTAGATGTACAAGTTTATCAATCTCCTCAGGGACGTGCGTTATGCCCATGGCTTTCAGTCTCAGTACCCGGAGATATCTAAGGTGATGAACTAAATCAGAAAAGAATATTCCAACATTGAACGAGCGATGCGAAAATCTCCTAGACCCAACACTCCTACACTGGACAGTTCGGACATTCTTAGCTTCTTCAATTGAAGAATGGAAGGAATTAGGGACTACATCACGTTCATCATATACTAAACTCAAATGAATCAGGTTCCTACATTTGTTAGAACCTGATATGCCTTCAATAAAACCTGATATGCCTTCATTATTGTATGACTCGTAAAAATGATCCTCCCCGAGAAATTGAGCAAAATCATGAACAAGATCATGCATCGTCCAACAAACACCGATAACGCCGTGCACAGGAAAGTCTTGAAAGAAGGAGCGCTCGGATAATTCATCAAAGTAATCCTCGCCTGTTGATTCAGGGTCTTTATTTTCATCACTTGAATTCAGAAATCCCTGCGCCATCCAGAGCCTAATAAAGGTACGTTTCCGTATCTTGTGAGCCTTTGGAAATATAGCACAATATTGAAAACAGTTTTTCATTTGCCACTCTAGACCGTCATAACTTAACAATAAAGCCGGATGTACAAGTTTCTTTTGACCATCGAAACCTTTCAGTTCCCAAATCTTGCTTCTTAGTACATGTCTCCACTGATTTTCATTAAATTTTTTGTTTAAAAGACTTCCTAACAGACTTAGAGCAAGTGGTAAGCCGTCGCACTTATTTGCAATTCTGGCACCAATAACTTCCAAAACTTCACTTTTCTCCTTCCCATGAAAAGCTTTACGAAATAACAATGAAATGCTTTGGTCACTATCCAAAACTTGCAATTTATGTTTGCAAGAGTTTAACGTTGACGCGACATCTTCACTACGAGTAGTAACTAAAAACCGACTTCCTTTTTCTCAAAGATCAAGTAAATGTTTCAGTTCCTTCAAATTTTCAGGATCTTTAATCCCCACATCATCGAGCACGAGTAAGAATTTTTTCTCCTTAACCGAGTCACATAATTCTTTGAACAAAGAATTCCATATTGAGGTATATGTGTCCCTTCCCGTAGCTTCTCGTATGATTGCCTTGGCAACCTTAATACGATCAAAGGGATCAGACACATATACCCACATGCACACATCAAAATGAGATTTCACTTTTTCATGATCGAATACTAGTTGGGCAAGAGTAGTCTTGCCCAGACCCCCCATCCCAATGATAGAGATGATGCGGCGGTCTCCTGGTGGTTAGTACTACTCTCAATACCCCTGAGTCTGTTCACTATTATTTCTTGGTCAGATTCACGACCAATTATATTTGAGCCATCTAAAATGATGGAACTGGGTTCTTTTTTCTTAGGAGTGTAAGAATCCTCTCGAATAGTGTCACCTTGGATGAACTTGAACTCATCTTTGGCACGATTAATTGAGTCTAGCTTATCACTTATTTCCATTATCCTAGAACCAATATTATTCCGTAAAGGAATAGTTTTGATAATATTGAAACTAGTATTGAAATAAGAGAGAAGAGTGGAGCTCACCCAAGAGGTTTCCAAACAAGAGAAGACTGAGCACAAGTAGGAAAGCACCTCGTGGTTATTGGGATTAGCACCGTGGTCGCCGTGATCCCCATCCTCAAGATCATCTTCACTTTGAAGTCATAGTATTTCAGTTCTCCACTCGTCCAAAACATCCTCCATTTGGTAGGCCACGTTTTTCAAATCTTGCAACCATTTGCGTACTCGTTCTTCGCTCATTTGCCTTCGCTCGGCATCATTAAGAGAAGCTTGAAGGTATTCAAATCTTCTTCCGGGATTGATAATCTCGTTATCAACACCGACCACCAACTTATACTTGCTTTTGGCTTGCTCCTTGATTATGTCTTTTGATTGATTTGAAACCCAAGAGACAATACCCCTGGCCATACTTAGGGAACTCACATGTAATGGATAAACAGAATTAGAAACATGGTAAGGAAAATGAGAAACACTACTCACTACTCAGAATGGAAGGAAGATGAATTAGCTAAGAATGCAGAGTTTATTTCCACAGTTACTGAGACAAAATGTTTTCAACTTTATACAAAAAGAGAAGATTTTTTGGAACTGCTAGACCCACCGATTTTTCCTCCCAAAAGAAATCAGGATAGAGCAATGAATGGTCCAGATCTGCTGTTCTACAGTTTGGATGGGTGTCTGTGAATCGGGTCCCAGTGTTTCTTTCAGTTGGGAAATTTGGTCCGGACAAATCGTCGGTAAAGGTAGCATTTTCCAAGATTTTTACGATCTTAATTGCCTGCATGTTACCGGTGGTTTTCTTTATTTTTTGTGAATTATTGAGCTATAAAGTTTAGATATTTGATATCGAAAATGATATATGGCACCCATATTCATGCACCCAATGCACCCAACATTAGGTGTCATCCACATTGGAAGCCAACTCGTCATCCCTTCCTTTACCTATTCTTTTTTTTTCTCAATAATACAGCTAAACGAAAATTAAATAAGAATTTTTCATCGTGGCATCAGTACTAAAACCTGAAAACAATAATACATGATCAGATTTGATTGATAATAAAAAGATCAGTCACTTTAAATAATATTCAATGTATTGCAGTATAATACTCCTTATTGTTTTGGGGATTATAAGGGTTGTGTAAAGAAAGATAGAATGTAAGGCTGGTTCTTATATCTTCTTAGACATTGATCTTGAATTTTGGGGAAAGGAATCATCATTAACCAGTCTTGATCAGAAATCAACACTTTACAAAGTCGCAGTTGTTTTTCTTTTTGTCTTTGAGTTTCATTGCCAATTCGATTGGACATGAAGATGCTTGATTGAAAACAATAAGCAAATTATAGAAAAGGAGTTGCTAGGTTTAATCATGATTATGTATAATATCAAGTTCCAAGTGTACTTTACGAGGTGATTAATACGACCAACAGCAAGACTTTGCGAATTAGGAATTAGAGAGCGGTCATGTTTCTTTGATTCACAATATTAATTTACTTCGTGCAGGTAGATAATCATTTTAAAGATGGAAAACCAAAAGATAAATAGGTAAACGAAGTGTTTTCTATAGGTGGGTCCCTCTTGATGCCACCTAATGTTGGGTGCACTGGTTGCACAAAATATGGGTGCCATATAGCATGGTTGGTGTAGGACCTGCTTCTTAACCACTCTGAATCTACATCGTCAAAAAATGAATGGTTTGTGTCGACAACATTAGACTCATTTCACTGGATTGACATAAATAATTTCTTGAATTGTTATGATGAAATTATTGAAAAATTCGATAGTCAGTATAATCATGGTGATAACGGAGAACCAAAATGCTTGAGTGGCCAGCATTTCAAGTTTTAAAGCATTTTTTTATAGAATTGTGCTTCGGCGAATTTTAAATTTTATTTATTTATCACAAATTCTTGTTTAACCACCAAAAAGATCCGGCTCAAAACCATGTACCCGCGAATCTTCGGCAAGGGAGGCCCAAAAATACCCCTGCTCATTTCCAAAGGAAGGCGGAAGCCACCTTTATGTGAGTAGGGGGTTTTGTCATGATTTGTATGAACCACTATTTATTTAATTTTTGGGTAAGGTTTAAGTTTAGAACAACGAGCTTAGAGACAATAACCTTTTTTTTACTTTTTGCTCTCTAAAACTGTAGAAAATGATCCTCATTCTTAATATTTATCGGTTTTAGTTTCCGTCTCGTAACTTTTCTCGTGAAGAGATCAAGTGGTTCAGAGGGATCCGATTTTATCATCGGGATTGTAAAAATTGGCTCCCACTCCCTGCTTAGTGCTTACAGTAGATTACGAGAAAATTAGGCGCGGGTCTAAAAAAATAATATTATCATTGTCAGGCCCATAATTGATTTTTAGTTCCGTGATATCCATAATTATATGAAATTATTTGAAATGTATGCATGGCGGATTATGCATCCGCATGACGGATTATGCATCAGGGGTATAATTGGCAACGTAACTTGGATATAACATATCTAAAAATCTGTGCCTTGGAATTTTAAAAATTTTATATCGTTGGAAATCTTTTTAAGAGAGCTACGCAAAGAGTACAAACAAGGATATCAACTTTTTGTTTTTCACGAAAAAATCGGAGGTGATCATCATTTTAGGCAAAATTTTTGAAAAGTTGATACATAACCATTATGCAGCCACCAAAAAAGATGCATAACACATTCGACAGACGCATAACGAATTATGCAACTATTTTCTCCACTGCATAACAAATTATGCATTTGGATAACAAAGTTATGCATCTATAACAAGTTATGTAACCATTGTTTTGGTTGATTTTAGTGCGTACATAAAAAAATTGATGTATAATGCAGTATGCATCCATATTTACGGATGCATGTCAGGTTATGCATCTATTTTCTCATACATAAAAGATTGTGCAACAACTTTCTCAATGCGCATTATGGAGTCATATTTCGGATGCATAACAGGTTATGCATCCATTTTCTCGATTGCATAACATGTTATGCAGATATTATTATAGGTGCATAACGTGTTATGCAGCCTTTTTTTTTGTCGGTTTCAATACTAACAAAGAGTAGCTGCATAACGTGTTATGCAACCACTCTCTGCAAAACAAGTTATGCAAACAAAAAAAGGCTGCATAACTTATCATCCACCTACAATAATAGTTGCATCACGTGTTATGCAACTATTTTCGGGACTGCATATCAAGTTATGCAACAAACTTTTTTAAATGCATAACACCTGCAGCACAATTTTTTATCGATCGCCAACCACTGTTAACAGCATCTCAACTTCCTTCCCAACATCTTCCAGCATCACCATGAATGAGTCGATGACAAGCCATTCTTATTTATCTCCTTCATCACCAATCTCATTTCTGTCTCATTCCATCACATGTTGTCAATGGCAGCAAACTTAATTTTAGTTCAGGCAATATAGCAAACTTACATATGCCAATCAGAATACTTCAACTAAACATGGTTAATTCAAATTCTAATATGAACCCAATTTCTGTGTAAGGATATATAATTAGGATATTCCAGAAGAAATCAACATGTAAGAATATAGATGTATATATATATATATATCTATGAAACCGATTCAGGCTATTTAAGAAACAGGTTGTGTACCTAAATTATTTCTTCATTCTATGCTCTATATAAACATGATTCCTAACAACCGGTGAATTATAAAAGGAGAAAGAAAAAACGATACAGAGATCATCTTCAACTAACCGAGGCGAGGATCACTCTATCCTTAAACTCGATTTTAAGTCTCTGTTGTACTTTCATTCCCATAAACATTCGTTTGAATCTTCCAATCTTTTTCTCTTGTATTACCCAAGAACTCAAAATCTAATTCACCATGGTTCCTCTCAAACATATCTCCGTTTGACATTTGTAGAACCAAATCCAAATTCTAATCAAAAATTAGAAAAACAGAGGACTTGATTTGCTGTGTTAATTACTCCTAGAATCAATCAATCAAAGGAGCCATGGACTCACGTAAAAGGCAACGACAACCTCGGCTGTATAATCTATTGGTAATTTGATCGAATCACTAAAGAACCCACGAAGATAAAGGTCTTGTGAGAAAAATCTTGAACCTGCACCAGAGATTTTAACGATTACTTTACAGTTGGAGGAAGAGGAAAAGGAACTGAAGAAGAAGTGTAATTCGACCATTAAAAAAGACGTAAACATAATTTTTAAAACTGTGGGTTTGAGAATAATTTTCTTCCAGAAAATGGGTGCACGCCTGTAGTTTTCTGAGCGTGGGTTTCACAGTGGCCGAAATCATAAAAATGGGTGTAGTAGTAATTTTCACTTTTCAGTATTATTCCTCAGGATATCTAGCCCGGTTGTGAACCGACCTTGCTATAGCTGGGACAGAAGAGACTAGTCCATATTTGGGACACAAGGTGGCACAATCTAAAAAATGAAGCAGGAATGACATTAGAATTGGGATTGATAGCGGGGTAGAGATAGAGATTAGAATGATCTAGTGTCTGAATTCATTGTCCCATATTTGGCCTATGATAGTTATCCTGGTTCTAGAGTTTTCAGTTGTCTATTCCGTGGTTTCTCAATTATTGAGAAAAAATGTTATTGTTGTTGTTCTTTTACTTTTCTGGATTATTGGGCTGAAGGTTGGATTTTGAATGGTGTAAAACGTGCCGGCCCAGCACAGCACAGCCCATGAGATCACGTGCTTAGCGTGTTATGTGTCGTAGACTCGTAATGCTGTGCCGGAGATTATTATGTGTCGTGTTGTGCCGTGTTAGAAGGCGTGCTGGGCTAACTGTGCCAGAAAAATAAACATGTTGTGCTGTGCCAGGCACATTTATTTTATATTTTCCGGTATAAATGTTTTCCAAATGTTTAGGTATTATATATGTTATTATACCTGTAGTAAAATGTCAGCAATTGGTTAGAATAAAGGCTTTTTTTGTAAAATAGACACAAAATACGATATATTGTGCCATGGTTTGTAGTATTTTATACATATTATGACGTGCTTTCTTAACGTGATGTGATGTGTCGTGCCACGTGCTAATCCGTGCTGCGTGCTGTGTTGGGTTACTGTGCCAATTAGTCAAACCCAACACGTCCCATTTGACTAACGTGATGTGTCGTGCTGGGCTCAATTTTTAGCGTGTTGTGTTGGGGTGTGCTCGTGCTGGGACAGCCCAATTTACACCTCCACCATTGACATATGCAGGCCCTACATTGCAACCACACTAGATCTAGCGTTAAAAGGAAACTGACAGTTCCATGAATGTGAAAAAGGAGCCAAACATGAAGAAAATATTACAACATTTTTTATCTCTAAGCGAAGAGCATGTGCGTCTGAGACGAAAAATACAGTAATAAATGAACCTACCGAGTAGTCACTTTTCAATTATGTTTTTTTGTCAGCAAGTATAAATGCTAACGGTCCACATTTGGTAGGCTGAATTATTTTGAGTTTGGATTCCCCATCCATTTGCCACTGCTTATCGTCATTTTTTAGATCAGCTATACTCAGCTTCATTAAGCACAGCTTGGAGATCCTCGAGTGTTGATGGAGGAGCTCCGAAGTTCCGAACCTCTTTTCAAAAGACAATATGCTGGGAAAAATCAACTTAAAAACAAAAATTAAGCTCAACTAATCTTCATTTTTCGTAATCTAACTTAAAGTATTTTTGGTCCTACTCCTGCATGATACCACAGATTTTGTTGCCTGGCTATTACTAGTTATAGCAGCTTTTGGGGCCATTAGGAGGTTAGGTATGGGCATTATATGTACCTTATGTTTTTCTTCGCTTCCTTTTCAAACACGCCAATCAATAATATGCCATCCGTACGAACTTCTTTACAGGGTAAGCAAACAAAATGATGTATATGCACCACATGTGAAGAAAGTTATTTGCTGAATAGTTGTAATGAAATGTTATGTTACTGTTGAGAATGGTATTAAGAATTGAGAAAGATAATGGTTGCTAATGGGATATACCAACTTACTATGGTGGGGCACAGGCTTTCAAATAAGACAAAACCATTTCTAGTTTGTTTTATTTAAAAACAAACTGGTACATCTCATTAGCAATGTTGGGAAAGATGACATAATTTTTATAATAAAGGAGACCCAAAATTCATTTTGGAGCAACATAACCCACAAAAAAGGTATTTTTGGCCACAGGATTCCATCAGCCCTTTTTTTTAAATCCAAACAGGCAAATTCCGGCCAGCTTCACTACTTTAGTAGAAAACAAAGCAAGCCGGGCTCACTTTATGCGAAGCATTTTACAGACGTTCTAAGGCGTCACTCAAGTTATAAATGGAAAATTAATATAAGAATCTACACACCAAGCTATCAGAACCAAGTATGAAGAGCTAACTGAGAAGCTATCATGGCAAACAAATGGCTATCAGGTTGCGTGCTGACAGTACGGAAAAGATCAAATTGAATAATATAGAAGAAAACAATGGCTATTTCTGTAAATCCTTTAGGGAGGGGGACTCAAAAGTATACAAACTATTTTCAGTTATAAAATAAAGTTTCCCCTTGAAAATCTCTCCCGGTTATCAACCATAAAAAGTGATACCTCAGTTGATGTTAAATAAACTGAGAACCTACCTAGTTACGGATAACACGAGCCTTGTACATGCAAATGTATGCCATATGCCAGTCACCTGATAAAATAACATAGAGATGGAAGTTTATTATACAATACAATAAAGAAAAGGATATGGAATCTTAAAACACGGGATAGGTGATGTACTCACCTCCACCAGAGAGTTTTGTAATGTCTTCTTCGCGTTGTGGAATCGGATTGTCGTCATCGAATTGAATCCATTTACCTGCAAAAACAATGTATACCATTGTTTTAGTCGATCAATACACTGGTGTTCTTCCCAGATTCAATCAAATAAGCTCATGGATTCAAGATTTTACGCACCACTTTCTTGTTTTACCCAAGCAACGTAATGCCCTGAGTCAGCACTCCTTCCTTTATGCGTTAAGACAGAAACTAACTCATAAACTCCAGTTAATTGCCCCTCACTTTCAGAAGTAGCACCTGAAATGTTGTTCTTCAGAGTCAGCACACTTAAAAATGGCAATACAGAAGAATGAAGCTAATTGCTTGCACTAAAGTTGGTTGTTCTTTTTGCTAGTTTACCTTCCTGAGATGAAGCGGCCGATGATTCCCCTTTTGCACTTGATGATCCCTGAAGAAATATGACCCCTTGTTACTATACAATATGTGCTCACTAAATGAATCTTGGTCGCAGCGGTAAAAGTTCACCATGGGCCAACTATCCAACTATTATTATATGCATGTTGGAGACAACATCTAACAGCTATGATCAAGGAGACAACCATTACCTCTGCGTCAAGCATCTTGACATCAGTGTCTTTTGACTTCTTTTCATCAATTTTCAGACCAGCTTTCCTTCCTTCCTCATCTCTCAAAAGCTATCAAAATGAACCAACAATGACGAGATCAACGAGAAGAAGATGTTTCTTGAAGTTACGAAAGCAAAAGGACAAACAAAAAGGGTCAGGTACAAGAAGCAACAACAGCTATTATATGGTGTTTATAAGTACCTTGCGTGGAACTTCCAACTTTTTGCGAAGTTCATCCGAGCACAGATCATACACATCCAACTCCAATGGGTAGTCCACTTTCTGCAACAAAGACATATGATTCCGATTATTTGAAGAGTAGGAGGGCATAAACGGGAGTTGGTTACGGACTGAGAACTAATTAGCTTTTACAGTAGTCATACTTCAATAGAAGTATTATTTACTAATTCAAACAAAACATTTCAAAAGAAATCAAATGTAAGATTACCCGCAAAATCTTTGCTTTCTGGTTTGATTCCCTCTTCCAGAAAAATCGAACAAACTGGACGGTCAAATACCTGGACAGACAGCAAGCATACTTTATCAAACATATATCTTGCAGCAATATATACAGCAAAAAAGAAATGATGCAAGACGAGCAAAATCCATGGTGTTCGTTACTGAGACCACTTGAGATAGTTTTTTGGGCACATTATCTTTTGCTCGGATGAAAGTATAATTCTTCAGTCACTTGTAATTCTGACATTTTTCCCCTAAAGGAAAAATAACTACCACTCGTGATCCTTAAGACAACCGGGAAGGAAAGATGTTGCAGAAGTTTGGGGGGGGGGGGAAGAAGACAGTGATCCAAAAACAAAAACAAAAAAACCCCTAATTTATGAGGATTGAAAAAATATGTTTCAGGTTATTTTCTTACTATCAAAGATTAGTTCAAATGGGAATCAATTGTTACTACATAGTCTGCGATGAATTATTCCAAGGGTCAGTGGTCGATACTACTTGCCAGCACCTATTTTGTGGTTTTATACCCTTTATCAGCATAACAACTTTTTAAGTCAAAAAAAAAAAAAAAAAAAATCCTTATATTTTTCCAAGTTCTTTTTAAAAAGGTAGTTCTTGCCTTGGTAAGTCATTGATGCGTGATTCTTTCAGATAAATTGAACTGCGCCCCAAGGAAGGTGAAACCTTTTCTAACTCTGATTTCAGGCCCTGCATGAATTAAAATATCACAAATGAATACATGATAAGATATATGATGGATAGCTTATGCGAAAATTGGTCTCCTTCTTCTAAGCCTTTAGTCCCAAACAAGTTCGGGTAGGCTAGAAAGGGAATACAAGAATTTCCAAAGCAGTCACCCATCTTGGTACTGCTCCCACCTTTTCCTGAGGGAATTGCTGGTTTTGGACCAAACAAAGGTACATGAGGATTTCCCAAGCGGTCACCCATATTGGTACTGCTCTTCCTCTACTGGTCTATGGGGCAGGGGTTTTATTGTTGGCTTGCCAAGCCAATAACGGACGTTCCTCCGTTGACCAATGCATGCATTTAATTCGGCGGGAACGGAAGTTGTGGTTCAAACTTTAATATTTCAAATTTTCAATTTTCATTGAAAATATTCTAAATGAGAAAGAAAACATGTGAACTGTGACCCAAAAGTATAAGGGAAACTAAGAAGGGAAGAAGAAAGAAAACAAAAACTAGATGTTCCAAAGTGGAAAATTAGCATGTCATCTTAAGTCGACAGACTGTTTATGTAACTGCACACTTACATGCTTTAATCCCTCGTGCAGATGGTTTACTTCATGGGAGATATGGCATTTATGAGGATTTGCTCCCACCTTTTCCTGAGGGAATTGCTGGTTTTGGACCAAACAAAGGTACATGAGGATTTCCCAAGCGGTCACCCATATTGGTACTGCTCTTCCTCTACTGGTCTATGGGGCAGGGGTTTTATTGTTGGCTTGCCAAGCCAATAACGGACGTTCCTCCGTTGACCAATGCATGCATTTAATTCGGCGGGAACGGAAGTTGTGGTTCAAACTTTAATATTTCAAATTTTCAATTTTCATTGAAAATATTCTAAATGAGAAAGAAAACATGTGAACTGTGACCCAAAAGTATAAGGGAAACTAAGAAGGGAAGAAGAAAGAAAACAAAAACTAGATGTTCCAAAGTGGAAAATTAGCATGTCATCTTAAGTCGACAGACTGTTTATGTAACTGCACACTTACATGCTTTAATCCCTCGTGCAGATGGTTTACTTCATGGGAGATATGGCATTTAAGTGAGTATACTGACTCTGCCTCTGAGCTTTCTTCACCACTTTCTGCACAATGCACCCTACCAAACAACGTTACATGAATACCTGCTTGACTTAAAAAACAGACTTAATGCACTGCAGAAGAAACAGAAGACAAGAAACTAAGAATAGTCTGTAAATATCAGATTACCTGCTGACAAGATCAATTCCAAAAAGTTTCTTCACAGCTTCAGGATTTTCACTGCAAGTCAACAAACAAAGCATGGTCAATATCCGATGAAGATGTAAGACCTACTGTTACACGCTCGAATTAAATGATGGAGCTTTAACATAATAACCAGGTAATAACAAAACGAGTAGAGAGTCATTCACTTGCTATCCAGAGAGAATAGAAAAATAAATAATGAAGAGTTTAATAACCTTTCCCTCTCTCGATACTGAATATGGAAATAAATCAATATCTATCAGAATGACATAGGATCAACCAAAAACAGAAATAGGATTAAATGATCAGAATTACTAAAACAGTATGAAAGTAACATTTGTTACCACGAAAGGAAGTCGATATACCTGCCATTTGGTGCTTTAAGAGACTGTGAAAGAGTATACATGATTTGGGTCCAACATTCCTCCGCATCCTATTTTTATACAATAAACTAGCTGATTAGCAAATTCCAATCAGTGGGTACTTAACAGCTTCACGGGAACAATAGAATACCTGTTGCATGAAGGCTCCATTATGCAGCTGGCCAAACTGTGGATACTTTTTCCGCAACATCTGCCGGAATGAGAAACCATAGTAAGACAATGTCATAAAATTGCACATGTATAAAAAGATTGTGTATACATACTGGAAAAGAAGTGAAACATTAAAGAAGATTATGCTAACAAGAAAAGGTTAAAGTTAAGGGCATAGATGGCCTATCCTGTTGGATTCCAGTCAAATTTAACCATAAAACCACAGGAAATCATTCGATTAAGATTAAGGAAAACAGATCAAAGAGAACTCACCATCCAAAACTGCATCGGGGAGACAGGTTTCACATTTCGATCTAGCTCGCCAAACAGATCCCGGGTTGCAATAGTCAGTAGATGTGAAGACTGATCCAAGTCATTGGTTTTTCCAGGATACCTAATTGAAAATAAGAAAGTTATAACAATTGTTGGGGATATGAAAAATACGCAAATGCAACCCTGATATACTATGGAAAGATAATTATTTTATGTACAGACAAATTAACTTCATGGAAAACTTACTTAATTAGCTCAGATTTCAACTCAGGAACTGAATGCAAGCATTGCAGGGTAGAGTTCATGTAGCACGTGTTTCCCAAATTATACAAACCAGCAGTGTGTCCCTGTGAAATCAGTTTTAGTCTTTCAAGTTTAGATAGAGTGATGGTACAAACAACGTAACAAAATGACACTTTTAAGTGCCCATCAAGTAGCACACAGATTAATCATCGTAATTTATGCCCATTCACTTGCAGGTGCCCAGAGAAAATGAAAAAAACAAAATCCCATCACAAAGCGATAATACAAAGAGACAGATTGAAAGTTCCAACACGGAATAGAATAATCATCAAACCAAAAAAAAAAAAAAGAAAGATCAAATTAAAGTGTAACTTTTCAACTTAAGAACTACTGCATCTCGAAAAACTAGAATGGGTTTAATTCAGAAGAGGTTACACTTAATGTTAGCTGACGCCTGGCAGTCACCTCATTTCCATGCATAGCTGGAACGATCATCTACTCAGACGTCTCAATACCGTCTTTTTCAAATGAAGGGAAAGTTCACATTACAGCTAGGTTCTAATTGATATACCAACAGCTTGAAAGAAAAGTTTTATAGATAACCGAGGTGAAATGATAAAAAAAATCTAGAAATCTGGTCAAATTCTGCCTCAGCCATGCTATAATCTGGATTGTCTAAAGTATAAAATGTTTGGCACTACGTAGAGATGCATAATCTAAGTCGAATAGTGAATAATAGTGAACCTATAAATGGAGAAACAACTAAAACCATTGACCACCTATCCAGCCACTGAAAACCAAGATGCAAACCAAAGTTAAACTCAAATGTAGCAGTGCTAGATGAAAAAACACAATTTATTGTCAAGATTAAGTTGTGAACATAACAATAGAACAATGAAAGAATGGACCTAAAGAGTACCAGTATAACAATCAAAACGTAAATCAACAGGGTTAAACAAGGAAGTTATGCATCTCACCACAGCAACGGCCTGTTCTTCTTCCGGGAGGTCTTCCATAAAAACAGGACCCTTCTCTGGAGCTTTCACAATCTCATCCGCAGTTCCCATCATCATTAGTTTTTGCCCCTAGCATCCACAGATATATTAAGCAGAATTCACATGAAAAACTATACAGCACACAAATAGGTTTTGAGAAGTTCCAACACTACATAACAAGAAGGTAGTACCTCTTTTACATTTAATGTCGACCAATCATCATCATCCTGTATAGAAAAGAGCAAATGAACCAGGCAAGTCAAAAAGCATGATACAATCACCAAACATGCCAGTTAAAACAAATATAGTCTATTGTTACCTTTAACAAACCACCGTTAATCATAATCTTTTGCCTTTCTGGAGGCACTCCAGTAAGATCATACAACTGCGATTTAAAGACTAGTGGTGGGAGACTTGGATCAATTTCCACCTTTTTTAACAACTCTTTTTGCCATTTTACAGTCACTACAAAGCCACAAGGACAAACATCAGGAAGAAAATCTCAAATAATGGAACTACACCATACTTATACAATCATGTAACTGGATAGTAAGACTTCATATTACTTAGTGTACACATCTACCCCAATATGATCTATTTCTCTACTACCCCAAACTATCAGTTCTGTTTATTACTTTTCCTTTTTTCTTGTATCCCACAAAACTTCTTCACGGTATCAAAACTCAATACCATCCCAATTCTACTAAACGATAACGAAGACCCCAAATTCGACAAAAAAATCACAGAATATAAAATACAATCTCATCTCTTCAAACTGATATCATAACCTATACATGATAAAAATTAAACCTATCAATTGAAAGAAAATGACAAATAAGAAACAACTACTATCCCAAACTTAATATCATCTGTATATTAGCCCACATTCGTAACTATAGTATCATGTTTCAATCAATAACATTCTAATTCCACTGGATTCTCATCAATTCCAGTTCAAATTTCAAATCTAACCTAATTTTTCAATAACGATTTATCACACACCCTAGTTTCCCAAATCATAATTACGGTGTTAAACAAACAAGGATTTATCTCAAAAACCTGCAAAAAATCGAAAGGCAGCTCAAATCAAAACCTCATGCAAAAAGATAAAATTAAACCTAGAAACCACTCAATTACTTCTACATATTGGGGAAAAAAAGAATCGATAAACACAGAACAGCTACTATCCCAAACCTATCATCTATGTATTCGCCCACATTCTTATTTACAGTATCAGATTTCAATCGACAGAAATTTTAATTAAAACTAAAATAATTGTATCCTCATTAATTCCACTTCAAACCTAACCTAATAATTTATCAATAACGATTTCTCACAAGCCCTAGTTTCCCAAATCATAAATATAAAAGTATTAAACACAAAAACCTCAGAAAACCCAAATCAAGAAGCAAACGAACCATAATAACTTCAAAGAAAGATGGAATCAGACCTAGAAAAATACTCAATTAGTTCAAATCATTAAAAAAATTGATACATATAGATTATGAAATCGATACTGCATAAGAATGAATAGATAGTGGGATCGAGGGATTAGAGAAATCGAACCTGTAGGCATGATTGCTGAGTGTGAACGAAGAGGAGAGAGTTTGAGAGAGGCTATGAAAGAAGAAGAAGAGTGAAGGAGGAAACTTGTTGAGAGAGGCAGGGACTTCTTTGTGTTTACTCTTGTACTGGAGGAGCACAAGGGTATGATGGATGTTATGAGCGCCGGTGTTGCAGATAAAGGCAGCTGCTCAAGAACAAATCGGTATTGTCAAAGTTGGTTAACCGTAGGTCCAGGTCTAAATCCAACTCGTGTGACCAAAATTGCAAGGATAACCAACTACGGTACTGCTTTAAGATTCAACTTTTTAAGTTAAAATCCCTGGCCTTTTTTTTTCCTTTGATGCAAGAAGTGGTTTGAGGATTGGCTTGAATTTGTTCAGCGTCTGCAATGGACGACCAAAAAACGGAGCAAAAACTAAATTTGGTCAAAAAACCAATAGCAGTGGAACGGAGTATAACCAAATGTGTTAATTTATCGGGAGCACTTTTTGGTCTGAAATTCGGAGCAAAATTACATTTAGTCGATTGGAGATTAAGGGTTCTTCTGGAATGGGCGCTGGTATAGTAACTGTCTGGAATGGGGCGGAGATTAAGAGTGTGTCTGATGGTAGAGCGAAGATGTTAAGTTCCCCTAACCAACTAGCATCATTAGATGCAAGTATAATGTTCGCCTGATCACTAGGCCTTACCAACTACCACGACTATCAGGTGAAGGTATGATATTCGCCCCACACCAAGGGCAAGTACAATACGCGCCTGATTAAATTTGTTCTTTTTCTCATTGCGCTTCACATGTAAAAATGCTAAATATTTTTGGTTTTTAGTTTGGTTTTTCTCTTTGCTCAGTTTCATGATTGTGGCCGCTCTTGTGATTTGGTGCAAAAAAAAAAGGCTTTTGCACCCAATTGTTGGGCAAAAATGAATCTTGATCCATTAATTAAAGCATCCCAGGGAGATCCAACAACTCCAAGTCAAATTTTGTATTTGCGTCTAACTAGAGCTGCATGTGGGCGGATATGGACGGGTATTAGCTAAAACCAACCTCTCACTCACAGACTGTGGATTTGTATTTTCATAACCAACCCCGCACCCACAAACAGCGGACGGGTTTTAATACCCGCCCGCTACGGGTTGGACGGATATGGGTTTAAACCCGCTTAAACACTAGATAGACAAATGCTGGAGAATCAATCGAAATTATCAGTGATGATATTAGGACTGTGAACAACAATTGGTAAGTACAATGACCATCTGATTACACATTCACCACTAAAGATCGTAATACAGGACCTAACACAGTTTAACATGACAAATTGAAAATTCATTTTTTCGTTAATCTCCAAACAACTTCTCGTTAGAGTAACAACTTCTCGTTAATCTCCAAACAATTCATTAGTGAACATGAAAGTGTTAAAGAGTTACATTATCCAAGCGAAATATATACATATTATCCAAAGGGAATATATACATCACATAACAACCTAATTTTAAGGAAGACGACAAAACTAGAAGAAGGGATTCCAATGACAAGAATAAAACATTACATGTAACATCATCAAATTGAACTTCCTAATAATTTCAAGGCTACTTGTTGTTGTTGTTGGACTGGAGATGAAGAAATAGACAGGTAATTATTGTCGTTCGTAGCGAATTGTAGGTGAAGAAGAAGAACTAAGGAGGAAGAATGGGAGAGTCCGAACAGAGAGAAGAGTGTCGAAAGTCTGAAAATGAATGAGGGTCTACTAGTATTAGGGTTTCATAATGGATGGGATGGTTAGGATTAGTTTTATCTAAAGGTATATATTTTGCGAGTTTTTCGGTCGGGTATGGGCGGGTATTAGCTCAAACCAACCTCGCACCCACACACGGCGGGTATTTTTTTTCATAACCAACCCCGCACCCACAACAGACGGGTTTGGACTACCCACGGATTTAGCGGGTACGGGCGGGTATGGGTAACGTGGGTGGGTCTTGTGCAGCTCTACGTCTAACCAAAAATCATTTTTCGCCAAATTGAATGGCGCATTTAACTTGCATATTTTATCCTAAAAATTAGGGGGCTGATTCAAGCTGACATATGTCATCAACTTTATATTTTAACTCTTGTGAATCTAAACGAAAGCACAAAATAGAGAGAAAGAAAGAGATTTTCCATTAGATGTGTATTGTAGACAAACATTAGAGCCTCTATTTATAGGGCTAGACACAAGGGCATCCCGTTAATAAACGAGATTCACCCTAGATATCCTTAACATAATTACACGTTTATAACACTCCCCCTGATGACATTGTGTCTAAGATAATTGCCTCGTTAAAACCTTTACAAGAAATTCCAAAAGAACAAAACCTGATTGAAGGGAAAAGAGTACAATTAACAAAACTTAGAACGGAGCTGGACATGCATATGTTGCCTCATTAAAACCTTGACAAGGAAAAACTCAGTGGGACAAAACCTTGACGAAGGAAAAAGAGTACAACGTGATAGTCCAATAAAATACCTTACTATGATGCTCCCCCTAATAAGTAATTCAGTTGAATCTTGGCTTGCAAATCTTCGAGTTGAGACTTCCCAATGTTGGTAAACGAATTTCTTGAATGCTGGAGATAGTAATGCTTTCATGAGAAATTTGCCAGTTGATGAAGTCTTCTTTTGTGTTAGTCTTCTAATGATAGTGTTCTTGAGTCTTCATGCTTCTTCAAATACATTGAGGACTTGGTTCTTGGATTGCTAGATTCTCGAAGATGATTTGCAGAAATAGTTGATGTAGTTTCTTCAACAAAGTGCCAATACGCATTTATGGTACCATAGATATAAAAAATTTGAGGTCATACCTTATCTGAATCAGAATGATATCCAAATTCAAAATAGAGATAGTTATGTTGATGTGGTATAACAAAATGACCTAGTTAATGGTGGAAATCCACCAAATAACCAAAAATAATACAACTCCCTCTTGGATGACCACCATGTTGAATTGAATTTCCTCACTAAATCCTTTCCAGTAAAAACCCAGTGGGAAAAAACTTGGACAAAGGAAAAAGAGCACAAATATCAACATTTTGAAAAAATAAAAATAAAAATAAAATAAATGTCAAGGAGATGTTGCCTCATTAAAACCTTGTCAGGAAAACCACATGGAACAAAACATGAAATGAAGGAAAAAGAGTACAACTTTTGACGATTTATGGATGCTAACTCAACTCTATGAGTATTTCAGAAAATGAGCATCAAAATCATAACTCTAGTCTATCTCAAAGACGAGTTTAAGCTAGCATAATTCTAACTGCAGATTTAATAAAGAAAGAAAGAAAATAGAATCTATGCTGCTAAAGCGTGGATTTTGGTGTTTTTAAAGGACTCCTCAAGAGATCTAAAAAGTTGATATGATCAACTCATTAATCCGGATTTCTGGTTGTGTACCAAATTTCTAAAAAAAACACATAAAGGATTGTTAAACCTTAATTATGTAAGCAAATAATGTAGCTGCCTGAATATATTTGAATCCTCTAAGATTACAAATACAATATGTTCTTCGACCACATTTCTTGTGTGAATGCAACATGAGGTTACCACGCCAAGTGCATTGTATAAAGAGAAAAATTAATAAATCAATCCTAGGGTCTGAAAAATGGAATAAAATAAATAAGACCCTGAAATCGTTTTTAATAAGGAACAAATTTCTCGTATAAAGACGCATAATGTCTATACCAACCTGTAATTAATAGGCTTGGCATGTTTAAGGTGTTAAGTTTTGGATCCAAAATTGCGTCGATCGAGAAATTAATCCAACCTAATTGGATTGTATGCCAACCAATCACATTGTCGATATTCCTCTGCAGAGGGGTTCAAAACCACCATCATTTATTTCAGTAGCTACTTTAAATGAATATTCGACAATCATTTTTATTTACCACGATCCCACACAATTCTCAAGTATATGCATAATTTGAAAAATTAAAAATTTATTGGTACCAGCGCCCACAGGCGTTATAATCTCATCATCATCAAGGGATGAGATATTCATTTTGAGAATGTCAATGGTGTTTTGGTACACTCAATTGGAACATCACAAATAGCCTGTAATGGAACGCTACTTATTTTACGAGATGTGACTTGATTTTCCTCTTAAGAGGCAAAAGCTTATATAAAACAAAAATACGAAATTTCACGCCAATCATATAATGACATCCTTAATCGATTTGATCGTGATGAGAGAGAATTTGATATAACTTTTAATGAACACCAACCTCTAGTTGTGTATAGTCTCCTTCTGATTATGGCGGAAATATTTTCGTCTCATATACGAAAACAATCGTAAAGTATTATCCGATTCACTCAAGGACATATACTCATAATAATTTCTGGACGATTGACTTCAAGAGCCATAAAAAAAAATCCGAAAATTGAACATCAACCATGGATTTTATTGGTTACAGCCATAAATCTCCAAATAATTTTGTGACCTCTAAGGCGAACAAGATAATGATTTAGAATCAAATTATGGACACATTATTTGTCAAAGAAAATTATATCAAGATCTATATAGTCACTACAACGACTAATTATATGGCCTAACAAGCCGGGTGTGCATCCATTGATCTTTAGTGTCTGACCGTAATCCAACTATAAGTGGAACAAATTTGGATTTTGGAGATTATTACCAAGAAAAATCAATAAAAATTACAATTGCTCACTATCTTTAAAAAAAATGTAGCAAATTTTCGTTTATCGGCATTTAACGATTGGCTTATACTATAATAACGATATTTCATCTTTTAGGGATCGATATAGATGAAATAAATCTTGACTGAATTATATGTTTCTTTTTAAGAATATAAAGAAATCATATCGTTATTTAAAAAAAATAAAATCCACTCTTTTTAGTTGAGAATGGTTGCATATAAAGGAAAACGGAAACCAATGGTTTATTTACTATTAGATACAACCATAAATATTTGATCGTATAATTTGTTTGAAAAGGCCCATCTTCCCGAATAGGGAAGATTATTGGCAAAATTTTAGAGAATATGCGAAATCTAATTTCTCTTATCTCATAGGGACGACAGAGAAAACCAAATATTAAGTGGTTTGTATGATTGACAATATCGTATCGACAAAATAAAAATAAAAATAAGTTGTCCTTTTGGTCATCGCAATGGGAAAATCCACTTTATGGTGGATAAGTGATTTCTTGTTTAAAAAAAATAGGAATAATTCACATGATCCTTGTCCGTTAGATAAGGGTACCAAATTTATTTTGCCATAGGTTTTTCAACCATGCACGTAATTAATTATTGTAAAGATAATTAGATTGATTACAATTTTATTGAAGGAATAGAAATTGTAAACCACCTTGTGATGGATTTTTTCTTTTCTATAAAAAAAAATTAGAGAAGAAAGGATATCAAATTTAATTGTAATATTGATCACCCGTGCCATAAAAAATAAGCACTATGGATTTGAGTCACGCCTAAAAGATGACTTTGAGAATATTCATATGTCATGATTGGTGTTGCGAAGATGAATAAAATCAATCGCCAAAAAATACACCATGATGCGTATAGAAAATACAAAGCATCATCTCTGATTAACGCAGGTAATTGAAGAGAGAAATAATATTAATGCTTAATCAACATAAGAAAACAAAATATAAGAAACCTAATGGAAAAGAAGCTAGCATCAATTAATTATCTTTTTTTTCTTATATATGAGAATTTTCTTCAGTTACGGTTGGTAACCATTTAGTTTACGAACCGTAACTAAGTTACGGTTCGTATCGAGCATTTGGTTACCAACCGTAACTGAGTTATGGTTCCTATCGAGCATTTAGTTACCAACCGTAACTGGTTTTACGATTGGGTTTTCTTCAAATTTAACCAGTTACGGTTGGTAGTTCATCTTTTACGAACCGTAACTAAGATTTACGGTTGGTTACAAGCAAAATTCCAACCGTAATAAACTCTGAAAATGTAAAAAAAAAATGGATTTTTTTTTAAACTCTAAAATCTGATTTTATTTTGATTTAGAGTTAATTGAAGTGAAACTTAATCATTAACACTAAACTAGATTATCAACACTAAACTATGTAAGGGTTAATTTGTCATTTCTAGTTTTTTTGGATAAGGGGCACTTGAATTATCATGCAATGACCCTTTTTGTCCTATTAAAATGTCGCCCC
Organism: Papaver somniferum; assembly: GCF_003573695.1. Classification (NCBI taxonomy): domain Eukaryota; kingdom Viridiplantae; phylum Streptophyta; class Magnoliopsida; order Ranunculales; family Papaveraceae; genus Papaver; species Papaver somniferum. The sequence continues at coordinate 6,471,770 of NC_039364.1, read as the reverse complement.
TCTAATAAACTATGCCGCTTCTATAACATGCTTGTATTTTAAAGGAATTTTGATAATTATAAGGAGTTATGCTAGCAAGAGTTGGGATTTTGTGCACACACTCTAACAGAGTACTCGGGAGTCTGATGTTGTGCATACTTTCTAAATTACTCCCTCCGTACCCCTTGTCTTATTAATAACACAATTATCTATGCATCATAATAAGTGTATATGTGGAAATATTTATCTAAGAAATAATAATCCGCCTATCTAATGGGACAAACAAAAATCAAAATTCCGCCTATATAATAAGTACGGACGGAGTATGTAACACTCCATATCATTTTCTGATTAAACTTTAATAGTTGGGCGAAGAAAGATGAGATTTTCTATAATCATTAAATGCTCAATCAATCAAATGAAAATTCAAATTAATATTCTTTAAAGAAAGGTGCACGAAATGACAAAACTGAATTCATGTTGCACATACTAAAGCTAGTGAAATTCCTATGTTGTTGATATGGGAATTCTTTTTTGAGATCTTTGAATCCAAATTTTAACTTGGTCATTTGCAAGGGTTGCAAGTTGTTGGAGATATTTCAAATTCAGATATAGTACATTGATATATTTTTCACAAAATTTGAATTAGCCCTAAAATCACAATTCTTGGGTGATACAGACATACAAATTTTGATACTGTTTAAGTGGGCGGGAACTAAAAACTATACTTTTTCATTAACAATTCTAAGTAATCTTCCAAGGAAGCAAAAGAAAAATTGGTTTGCCTAAAATATCCCTTTAGGTAAGTTGTTTATCACAAAACTCGACAGAAGGTTTTTGAAACACTCACAAAAATTTGTTTTTTTCACAAAACTCGATAGAAACTTGTATTTTTCTTCTTCTTCATATCTGTGATGGTGATGAACAATTGTGCAATCGAAGTTTAAGATATTCTCCTATCAAAATTTTCTCTTATGTTTAAACGAGTGAGTTTTAAGTTTCAATTTCATAAGTATTTTAATTGATTATGATTCTTAGATCCAATTTTGATTTTGGTTTTGGTTTAATTATAAGAGGAAGAAACATAAAGTTGTTACGCGTTTGTGTCTTTGATTCATCATGATTTGAAGTTTCATTTAGCTATTTGATGATGGATTTTTGTTAATTTTGGGGTTTAGTTGGTGATTTTCTAGTCTAGGGTTTTACTAATAATCTAACTTTTCTGCTTACTAAATTGATCGATTTGACCTATTTTTTTTTGTCTCGAATCATATTTAGGATTTGTCAATTTGAAACGACCAACTCAGAAGGTCTTAAATTTGAGTGCATGAAAATCACAGAGTTGGTGATGCTGATTTTGGTTCGAGTTTGGATTGATATTTTATCTAAATAGAAGTCGACAGTGATGAGAATATTGGGTTCCCGATGTGAGCCTGAAATTGGGTTCTGCTAAAATAATCTTCGTGTTGAAGACGAATTATGGATGCACGTGAAATATGATGTTGTTTAGGCTGAAATTGATTGAAGTTGGTTGCGAACACACACCATAGATTGATGCCTGATGTTGATTCTTTTCATAGCCACGAAACATTAAAAGTTCAATTCCTATACTGTTGCAGCAAATATCTTGGACCGATGGGAGTAAATGTAACTGTTTTTGTGGTCAGTTCGGGAAGGAGTAGTGGTGAGATGGTCAGAATAGAAATTGAAGTTGGTGGTTATGCGAATATGTTAAGGGAGAAGTGGCTTATGGTGAGAACGGAACTTGGGTTTGCTGTATTAATTGAGTTCAGTTTGAATTCGTTGGAACAGTTGATGTTTGTGGTTGATGGACCAAATAGATTGAGGTGCAGATGATGATTGAACGTAAATTAAAAATAGGTTTTGAATGTTATTATTATTGTAAATTTGTGCTAAAGTTGTAAACGTCATATGGATCAGTTTCCTTGCTATCACGCTTCAATGTTTATTAGTACATTAATCTATATTTCAGTATTGTAACTAGCATTTGTTTTGAGACATTCAAAAAAGTGTATCTTAATTACTTTTATTGGTTGTCTAATTGTAGATTCCTTTCAAATTTTATGGTAAAGACTTGAATGAATTCAGGTATATCAAAGAATAGACTTGGTCCTGCATATTCTGAAAAAAAAAAAAAAAAGCCTATGACCATTTCCTTGATGTGCAGACACAGTATAGAGATCTATCCAATGAGGTATCTTTATGGAGTATAGACTTGGTAAGACATTTGATCCAGGAAAGTATCTCAAACTTATTTAGAGGTTTTGTTATTTGGCTGGTGTTCATGAGTTTAGTTTGGATTCCATTTCTTCATGTTCTTTTGTACTATATGTGTGCTCAATTTTACTGGATGAATGCGATACAAATCTTGTATATGAACTGAATTCTAAGAATGGGTCCTGGTCAAATTCAAGGTTTAGAGATCAAATTGCTTGCATGTTGGCTATGGGTAGTATTTCTAGTACCAACATGCAACTTTTTGTTAAAATGCTTCTAATGGATATTGTATGTTACAAGAAATTACTTCTTCAATTGCTTCTTAGCCTGGAGCATGACTCAGATTCGCAGTTTATAAATTTGTTTCCTCGTTTCTGTGTTACTGATTGTGCAATTCTGGATGCGAAGAAGATGTTTGTTCAAATGACTGAGAGAGGTAGATTTTTATTAATCTTGTTGGATAGATTAGTTACTTTTGAGATGGCTTCTCAGTTAATGTTTCAAATGGTTGAGATGTGGGGAGCAATAAACTTTCTTTTGCAAAAGATTCGCAAATGTCAGTTCGCTTCAACTATCTTCTGTCATAGTTTCTGCCCAGTGCATCTTCGTTATCGTCTCGCAAAACAACTTGCAATCTCTAAGATGTTATTCAACAGCAAGTTTCTCGGTAAGGATTGTTTTTATCTTTCTTTTGATCATACTCGTGCATTATTCGATCGTGTAAAATGAATTGAGCTTATTCAGGAGTCTACTCATTGTGTGAGTGATTATGCATTCTGTTTTCTGAATTCGTTGAGTCTTAGACTTGTCTATGTTATTGAATTTGGCGGTGACTGGAAATTGGTTATTGAATTCTCAGAGAGGAATAGATTTTTGTTTTCCTTATTGTCTAGGGTGGTGAGCTTTAACTGGACACATAAATGGCATGCTCAAGTGCTTAGTATGGAAAGAGCAGAAACATTTTTCTTACAGCTCAAATGTAAGTTGCTTGACGTGAGTTCCAAGTTACTAGTTGTTGACTATTCCTTACTTGTTTTCGATTTTATCCGCAATGTGTTTGATCGTGGGAAGGTGCTCGACCTTATTATCTGGAAAAAATTTTTTTGCTACACTTGATTCTAAGTTTGGGCATCAAATGAAAGTCTGGGTTCTGGATTTTATGTTATTTGTGTTGACTATACTTGGTGATAATGAGGATTGCAGTAAATTACTTGTTCACCTGTCTAGAATGGGAAACCTTACCAACTGTTTGTTGATGCTTCGGTGGATGCGAGTTGGTGGATTTCAGCATACTTCTAAAGGCTTATCTAGTCATGTTTGAGTGAACTTCGGAAGGTTTGATAAAAGTCCTGATATGTGGGGAGTGGCAATTTTTCTTATGAAGCTGAAGTGTTGGTTGTTTCTTGAGATTACAATTCCTTCTTGTGCATTATTATATGTTCTTCCCACTTGTTTACTGAGTTTGCAGTTCTTTCTTGGGGTTCTTCTTCTTCATGAATTCAGAATTACACTTAGACAGGTCTCGTCCCATTTTCTTAAAGTCATAAGTTCGCACCTACACTTGTTGGAATTCATTTTTATACTTCTATCTTGTTGCTTACATCTTCCAGAGGTTGATTTAACTTCTTCGGACTTTATAAAATGATTGAGTACAGAGGTACGGCGAGTTACCAAGTCATAGTTATTCTCAAAAACCCTGCTCACTGGATATTTGATAGAGGAAAGCTGTTGTTCACTAATCATGGGTACTTTTGTTTTGCCGTTACTTATGAATGTTGTGTTGTTACTTGGGTCACTAGTCTAACTGAAGACATCTCGATCTTGTACATGGGGACTGAAGAAAAATGGAACCTGAAGTTTATCACTTGTACATGGGGACTGTTCACTCCAACCAACTGAAGATTCCAGGTGTTAAGAAAGAAAAGTTGTTGCTGCTAAGAAGGACAACAAAGGCCACTACTATCTTCGTTAGGTCTACCAATACAATGGCTACTATCCGGCATATGCTCTTACATGATTTCGTGAGTCATTACAAGGATGAATATAACAGGCATGGTACCTTGATTGTGAAGCTTAGTGTTATCCTGCAGCCGCTCGAGTTGTTATATTTCACCTTCATCCTTGAGGACAAGGATGGTTTCAAGGGGCATGGAATGTCATATGCACAGGGGTTCCCGTATCGTATGTGTGTGGGTATTTAATAATATATAGTGGGGTGTAATGGGTGGTTTAGATTAGCCCATGTGGACAGTATATGATCGTCGGATATTAAGAGAGAGAGAATGTACCTAAGTTATATACACTCATATTCTGTAATGAAACTGGTATGAGAAGATTTATGAATAAAATATCTTAGTTTAGCATTTAGGCTTGGTTCATTATGAATCAAGAGGTTACTTACTCAAATTATAAACCAAACCCTGTAGTTGTACATCCAGGTACACTATATACATTCACATCATGCATATTCCTTGTGCTTGATTCACCACCCACGTTTACATCATGCTTATTCTTGGTTCTTATTTCAGCAACCAGTTCACGTCATGCATGTTATTGGTTCTTACTTCAGCACTCTTCTTGCTATTGATTCCTGCAACAATTTAAATGGAAACCAGTTACATCCTATTTAATTTAAAGGTAAATGAAAATTAGTTACATTCTATTTTAAAGATAAATGAAAATCATCAGTTTCCGCAGGTATCATCTTTCTCAATCGGTCATATCGGCGTCGTATAGATTATCCGATGAAATTTATTTGGCTTGTTAGCAGTAAGACCATCAACTACAACACATATACTAACGTAATCTTATAATCATTTGCGTAATACTACAAAAGAAGTTATTCATTCAACATATGCGAGTGATTTGATGCTCCATCTCTATTCTCTCATGCATGGACTAAATAGGTATCTCTAAAGCATTTACTGACCCAAACTAGTACATATAATCTATATAAAATAAGTTTTACAAAACAAAACACATACAAGAATTTAACAGGAACTTTCATTCTTGACGAGTAGGACATATTTCAGCGTACATATAACCATTTTGTAAACCAATACAACTAACCATCAATATAATAAAAAAATATGAAAACCAATTTCATCCTATACAGATGCATTAAAATAGCAACCTAATTTATGCTAAAATAAATAAAAATAACCAAGTTACACCCAGGTACTTCAACCAATTCAAAATTTAAGCATCCAATTTTGAAAACCAGTTTCATCCAATACAGATAAAACAACAAGATTCAAACCAGTTTCAAAATAGAGTTAGGGTTTGGGAACTTACGAATTCTAGGTGACATTTTGTGAAATTAATCTGTTCAAACCCTAATTAGGCTGTTCGAGATGGTGTTTGTAGACGACGGAGAAACCAATTTCAACAATGAAGTATTCAATTTCAACTATGATGATATTGGGAAAACATGTTGACACTGTTGATGTAGACGGTGGAAAAAGACGATGAAAATAGTGGATAAAAATGATGAAGACGGTGGAGAACCCAATTTCAGGGTTGCAACAAGATGATTGGGGTGGAGAAAATAAAAGGGGGAGAAATAAATCAGTATGATGGCTGCTATTTTCTTTTTTTTTGAGATGGCGCAGAGAATGAGATGGAGAGAATATAATCAAGGGTATTTCTGTCAGTTACACTTTTAAATATCTTCCCTCCATTTTACCCAGGCGAAAAATTTACTCGTCCATCTGGACGGGAAAGAGTACTTTTCTGGTCAAATGACCCATATTTTGTGTATTTTTTTTTGTTTTAAGTGTATAGATATTAATATCCGAACAAACTATACGGGGCGATGCTTTGGAATGGGCTTTGTATAACTGGATATGTGTAAGATAGACTTCCTTGTGGATATCACTGACTTGATTCCATATTTACAAGCTTAATTAGTTGGATTCAATTTTTTGTAATCTTATGTTTACTTCAATTTTGTTTTGTTTCTTTTTTTTGAGGTTAAATTTGGATTGTACATTTTGCCTCTTTTTTGTTTTATTAGAACAAGTTCAATGGGACTTGGCAAAACAACCCATTTGGCGGTCTACGTAGATGGAAAAATTCATTTTCTTACAGTACAAAAAGAGTTTATCGTAATAGATTAAAAAGATCCGCCAAGGGTCGGTCGCCCTAGGTTGAACCAATGCTCGGTTCAAGTTCATCTATGGAAATATAGCTAATCGTACCTCGATTGGTCGGCAATGACTAACTGTTATCCAAATGAAATATCTTCCTTTTACCTATATAAACTTCGCATCCATCTATTAACACACAAAAGTTCTTTTTGTTTTATGTTTTAATTTATCATATTTCTTTAATATCTGACTTGTTTCCAGTCATTTTAATCAAGATTTTCTTTTTTATAGATCTTAATTTCGAGAATGATGAAATGCACTTATATGCGTTTATCTTTCTCCAAACAACAACAAGCGTATATACAGTAGTTAGATTAAATAGATGAAGATTCAGATAATGAGTGAACGATGACCAACGCCATCCCGAACCAACTGTTCACAAGAAGATATACGTAGAGATTTCAAGGTGAAGGACATCAACATATGATGCATAATTATTTTAACAACGAATGTGTGTACTCTGATGAAGACTTTCGGCATTGCTTCCATATGCCGCAACACTTGGTCATTAGGCTTATTTGTTTGGTAGACCCTAAATTTAACAATCATTTTCATGCAAGAAATATACGAGGATACGGTCCTAAACAAAAGGCCATTACAACCATAAGGATTTAGGTTATGGTTTACAATCATATGCCCATGATGAGTATATTTTTATGGAAAACACAACATCATACGAAAATCTCAGTATATTTTGCGAAACTGTAGTTAATCATTTTAGCCCATGTTTTTTATGAAACCAACGCGAGATAATTTCAAATGACCATTAACCTAAAATGCGAAGAAGGATTTTCCTGGAATGTTGGGTAGGCATGATGGCATGTATTGGGTATGGCATTGATGTCCTTATGCTTGGAAATGTCAGTATTAGGGCCAACACTCATAACCAACTGTTATTCTTGAAACGGCTCCTTCTTATGATTGTTGGCTATTGCATGTTTTTTTTGGTCTCCCCGAGCTCAAATAATGACATCAGTGTTTTGCATAAATCGCCTTTGTTTGAAGAACTGATAATATGGAACTTCTCCAACTGCAAATTTCATCATCAATGACAATAACAATATCACGGGGTATTTTCTCGTTGTTGGAATTTATCCACCTTGGTCAATGTTATTTCAAGATTTCATTGTCATACCCCGAACATAAGGAGAACCATAATAGAAGGTATTTTAGCGAGAACCGCAAATGGGATGTAGGAAGATGTCGAATGAGCATTTGGAATTTTTGAAGTTCCATATAATTTGCGGAATGTCGTTCGTTCAAACCAATAAAACCGAATAGGGTTATGCTTACCAGAAATTATTTTACATAATATAATAATCGAAAAAAGTCAACGGGATACTAGTTGGACAAGTTATCCATAAGATTTTAGGAAAGAATTTCAACCCCGATGGGATGTGCCTTCAAGAGAGTATAGAATGGTAGAAGAGAATTCAAAAACGGCGATTTACAGTTAAGACTATGAGAGGATCCCACTTCATGCGCACATTTACTAATGTAGTTTGAATTAAACAAACATTGAACTTCAAACAAAGGATCAACTTTAAAACTAAGGATTACACTGAAATTCAAATATTATCACATCCAAAATCTAAAAATAATAACTAAACTAGTGTAACATCATTGTTGTTATCTTCATCTAAGGTGTCTTCCTCATCAGAATCGATGCCAAATTCTTGTTGGGTGTTGTCGTGCCTTCTGTGCTTGAATTTCGTCAAATTCATATTTCCAGAGTCGTAGTTATGCAATGTTTATCCTTGAATGTCCATTTCAAGGATTCCTCTCATGCGCGCATTAAACGTATTTTGTTCAACCATCTTACAACCTCTCTTCATTTTTGCAGCCATTTTCTTATGCTCCACTATTTTAGGGATATTGGTATTTTCTTGTTTTTAAAAAATTCGTGAATGTTGATTTCCGAATTGATAATTTTGTGGTATATTGAGATGCCTTTCCATTTATTTTTTCTCTTTTGACACCTGGGCTATCATATCCTTCTCCATTTCCATTAATGTTAAAATTTTCCTTACCATGTTGGGTGCATATTTAGTTGGTCGGATCATAGCAGGACGGTCCCAATATTTTGTCGGTCGTGTCATATTATAGTGTGTTATTAGTTAGTCAGGTCACAGTAACGTGTTTAATTAGTTGGATCATAGTAGCCGGATAAGCCCGGGACCTACGTACTCCAATGTTGGGTTGAGGATTTTGAGTTTTTTCTTGTGAAGAATAAAGAGACACTTGAAAAATAATTGTAGTCTCATACGTCAATTACTTTGGTACTTGATATTCATTCAATAGATCAGGGATATATCGGTTCAGCTTTCTAAGAATGTGGAAATAGGTTTTGTGCTTGAAACTCGTATTTCTTGTTCTTTGCGCGTGATTCCTCTCGAATTTTTCGTTGCTTCACTTTGAATATTTATAAATTAGTTATCACGACAAACTTAACATGTTTTGAAAATCAATTAAATAATTTGAAATGCGACTTACCACATTGAATTCGGTATCACCACTCGCTTTGCAACAATTCGTTTTCATCATCAATTTAACTGTTAATATCTTTGCTGATTGTATTAAAATGACCCGATAACTCAATAGTATCACGGCTTTATGTACTCCAAGTTCCCTGATTTTTTTTTAAAGTATTCCCCCAAAGTGTATTAAATGGTTGTAGAACACCATTGATAGGATCACGAGTAAATGCTACATAACCTCTGCAAATAGCATTGTCTTCATTCAGACTATACTATGGACTACGAACTTTTGTTGATGAAGCATTTTATGTTCAGGTATTTTTTGTTTGTGAGGAAGTAGTTTGAGAATTTTTTCCTTATGATTTAAAGATTAAGAGTTTGGGTTTGAAAGTGAAATTATAAGAAATTTTAGATGTAGAATGTGTGGCAAAATGGTTTATAGAGAATGAATTTTGAATCGTTGGATGAATTACATGTTATATATCGTATCAAGGAAAGGCCGGTCAGTTCAGTACGTGACACTTGTCGACTTAGGAATAGCCGAGTGTCGACCTTTCCTTGGCTGATCGGCTCAACTTGAGACGGGATTGTAAAATGCACGAATTTGAGATTTTTCCGATCTTGTTTGCATGTTTACCATTTCCATTGTGGGGTTGAAATGAGAAGTTTTCCCATCTCACTAAAGTTACTCTTAGAAAGGGGTTTTGGATATTTCCACCAATATCTCATGGACTATATCTATACCGCAAACGGTGACAAGACGAAGTTTGGACAAGTACGAGACAACCTATTTGCAAACTTGTTCCAGGAATATATTTATAAACTTCCTCTTCCCAGAAAAAGTGATATTTTACTTTTTCACTTTGGTTTATTTTTAGATAAAAATGAAAAGTAGAAGCATTATTTTCCGTGGGATAGAGGTAGTATATTTTTAGGGAACAAACCTTTTTAGGTCATCTTATCATTAGTTGTTTTCCCCGACTAAGACTAAGTAGTCTTGTTGCCCCCCCACGACCTTCAATTTGGGCGTGTTCTGTTGTCTAGTACAACCGATAACATACCTCCTTTGGTCTATATTGTAGGCGAGAGATAAGGTGATTGATTCCAGCTATGCAGAGTTGGATCCCCTTATTTTACCGTCTCCAAGTGAGATGCAAATCATATTGTTGGGATGCCGGTTGAATCATCGGTGGGGCTAGTCTAGCTGATTGGGTTTTCTCAGGGAATAGGCCGGCTGTGCCGAATCCAAAAAAAAAGTAAATTTGAATTACAGGTGGCCGCTGCAAGGAATGTTAATAAATACTCCCTCTGTTCCATTTTACTTGTTGTTTTAGGGTTTCGTTTGTGTTCCAAATTAGATGATAGTTTTAGTATTTTTCCTCAATTCTCACTAATCTACCCCTGCTTTGGAATCAACCTGAGAATTAATTCTCATGGTAATCAACAAAAAAACAATTATTATAATTTTTAAATATACCCCATGGAGGATATATACTCAATCTTGGTTACTTCTTTACTCATTATCTCTTCATTGTTATGGGATTGATAACTTTCCTAGAATCTAGAAACACAAAACTAGGTCATTTACTCTTTAAGTAGGAATTAATATGGGTATTATTGAAAAAATTTTATTCTCTTTGATATTTCTTAATCTCCGTGAAAAACTCTACAATGTCAAGTAAATCAGAACGGAGGGAGTAGCACTTAAGAAAATGAACTTGGAAAAAGATATACAGGATGATAAAGCCCAAGTACAAATTAGGTTGACAGCGTTTGGGCTTAACGTACACTCAACAATCAAGCAGGCATGGGTCTTTATTTTAGAAAGATTATCTGGCATGACTCCTTTTTGTGGCACCTTGATTTGATTAAGCCATCCTTCTACGTTTATAAGGGTGTCCTAAAATGTAGAAATAACTAACATGTCCTTAACTTTATAATATATAAATCTAGTCAAAACCAAAAACAAGAACAAATTCATTATTAGGTAGCCTAATTTGTAATTTTGAATTTGTTTTTCGTCATCTCATCTTTTTCTCTTCTACCCCATTTCCATAACCGTTCCTCGTCATCGATTTATAAAATTTTCATTCTTCTAAATAGTTGAAAAGATTTTGATTGGTATCGTCGATTCTCACATGCTCGTGACTTTTAATTCTTTTTTGATTTAAGAATTTGAGTAATAATCATCAATATATTGTGAAAAATAAGCTACAGTTATAAGTTCGGTTAAGAGATATTTTTCTCGAACCCTAATTTTGTAGAAGATTTTAGGAAATGAAGAACACTCCGGTTAGGATATTTTTTTTTTTTGGTCTAACCGACCTATGACAAATGTTGAGTTCGGTTACGTCGAAAATATTTTCCTCTGACCGAACTATGGTTTGTAAGACCAAATGTTGAGTACGGTTACGTCACAAAAAATTTCTTTTAACCGTGCTATGGTCTGTAAGACTAAATGTTGAGTTTGGTTACATCGCAAAAAATAAAAATGTTCTTGACCAAATGTTGAGTTCAGTTACGCCGAACTATGATATGTATACTCTAGCATAAGAGTTTGGCTACCTCTCGTGCATGGAAAAAGATAGCCTAACTAATCAAAACTTGCATTAAATAAGAATTTTGTTACCTGCGTCTGCTGAAACACTAGCGGAACTGGACTTACAAAATTGTAAGTCTATATATTCTTCAGATATCGTAACCGAACTCCTTTGACCTAGCTGAAATTTGTTTATAAGGTTTCAATATTCCGAAAGTTTTGTCCAATTCAAGCAACATTAACTAAATTTGAAGCATTCCTGAGTACGCAAAACTTCATCCTCTGGTTGTGACTGGTAAAATCCACCATTTTGATCTCAAGAATTGCGGAAGAATGCAATCACCATTTAACAAATAACTCATTCCGGATCGTGAAGATTAACGGATATTCTAGGAGATGAAGGAGGTTCTGATTCGCACGAAAAAAGATCATCACTCGAATCATTCATTTCACATTCACCCATCTCAAAATAACATTGGTTCAAAAACCATTTTTTTCTTCTCCTGCTCTAACCCTCTAGTTAATTTAACCTCACTAATCGGTAATTAATTTCACTTAATCATTTAACTAATCATTATACTAACTAATAACTTAATCATTTAACGAATTATTATACTAACTTAATTATGAAGGATAAATTTGATATTAACATAAATATTTGAATAAGATGTAGTTTCAATTTACTTCTAAATATCCTACAAGAACTGAAATGATAGTCCCTCCCTAAAATCAAGATGGAGTGGCGCCCAAAAAAATCATTCTTATTCTGGGGATGTATTTGTTGGGCTTGGCTTCTTTTATATTATATGCATCATTCTTCTCAAATTTACTTAGGAAATTGCTTGTTAGCTTTTTCTTCCATACTATTCCTGAGTTTACTGTGTGTAACTTGTGCTAGTCGCCAAACATGACACCCTTCAAACCCAAAATTAACCTCCCCTGTAAATATGAAATCTCGTATTTCGTCACACCATATGCATGTCCGGTACGGTCCTGGCCAGACTGGGTGCAAACCCGAAACCCCGACATCGATTTGACTACTCATCTAATTTTAATTTAGTTGGAAAGTTGGAACTTAATCATGTAGCTAGTTGTATCCATAAATTGTGGAATTATAAGATATAGTACATCCCATTATGTATTTTCCCACTCATCTCTCACTCTCTCTTACGTACACACCTAAAAAAAAACTATGGCAGAAATACATGTCATATTCAAGTCGGTAAACTTACCCTTCTGGGTACCCTGACAGCCAATTGACTGTATCCATCTAATATTATTGTCCGGCTCTATATATTGGTAGCTCTAAATCTCCTGCAGTTTTACGTGTTTCATAAATAGTGCAATAATATTTAAATCCTTCAGATAGTTGTTACGCCTCATTGTGTATTTTCTCATTGTTTCTCACTCTCTCTTACACTGATTCAAGAATAGCCTATGGATTTTATGTATCTTCAATCTTTTCACCATTCACCCTGAGGGTATTTTGAAACAACAAGGTAGAGAACGATAGAAGGTTTCTTATTATTGAAAAGCTTGGGTTACACCATCGGTATTCCTTTAGATTAAATAGGAAGATACCCCAAAACATAATTGGTTAGAGCAACTGCAATGGTGCGATCAAAACCATAGACTAAAGATAAAAAAAAACGACCAAATTTAAATTTAGTCTGTGGTGTTATATAAGGGTGGAAAAGTAAATTTGGTAGCTTGGGAAAAAGTATACACCAGGATCACATTATATGCCCGCCCCATCACCAGGATCACATTATATGTCCGCCCCATCACAGGATCACATTATATGCACGCCCCATCAACCATCAGGCAAACTTTATATGCACGCCTCACTCCGGATCACATTATATGCCCTCCCCATCACCAGGATCACATTATATGCCCGCCCCATCAATAGGATCACATTATATACACGCCCGGTGACAAACGAACATTATACGTCCGCTCGACTATATACAGTTTTGGTCTTGGTCCCCGACCAAATATAGTCTGGAATTTGATCTTGATCCGGATTTTAGTCTTTACTCCGTCCCGTTGTGTCTCGTCTCTGAACCATAGTTATAGGTTTGATCATCCATTGTGGTTGCTCTTAGCAGTTACACAAGATAATATCTTTCCTAACTAACATATTTCCTAACCATATATACAAATATACATATCTCCTATTATATTCCTGTAATTTGCGGTGTCTTCGAACACACCAGTCAAGCCTTAGATTACTGGATTTTCTTGGGTACGGTTCCATCTTTATTATGGAACCAAAATCGATTAATTTTCAGTTCACTTGGCACTGGCAAAGGTTCGTTTTATATGGATGGACCCATGTTCTCAAGGTATAAATTTATAGGGACCTTTCACCCTGAAAACATCGAGTACATATTCATGACCAAATTCGAGAATTTCCAAAGGGAGAAAACTTTACAGAGATTTTTGAATATTATTAGGAAAGAGAATTTACAGAGGGGCTACCAGATGTAGCCAAATAAAAAGAGAAAACAAAAGAAAAACAGAACGAAATTTACAGGAAGTTACATAAAAACTGAATCCCAATTATTGTGTACAGTATCAGCAAAATTCAGATGTACTCTTTTTCCTGCTGCAGCTTCCCAACTGAGTACTAGAGATTTAGCTTCAATCACAAGATCCTGGTCAGTTTTAAAGGAATAATCTTTCTCAAAAGTCCTCTCCAAATAATCCAGATAATAGCTGCTGGAATAAGACTCCAAATAAGATTTCCTTGACAGGAAAAGAGATTGTGATCCCAACAATGAGCAAGAGAGTATATAGAGTTAGGAAAAACCCATGCCAAACCTTTTCCTGGAGTAAGTGAGTTCCATATTTTTCTAGCAACTTTACAATGAAGAAACAGGTGTTCATGAGATTCTTCAGAATCCCCACAAAGAATACAGTTGTTGTAGATATTGAGACCTTTATTGTTGAGATTATCTAAAGCATTGACCTTGGGAGGAATTTGCCCTTCCATGTGTTGCACACCAAACAAGAAATTTGACCTTGGGAGGAATTTCAGGTTTCCAAATAAAAGATGAAGGAAATTCTCTATAACAGAGTCTGCAGCTAAGAAAGAGTACAAAGACTTCACGTTGAAAATGCCGGAAGCATGCAGAGCCATCTTCTATTATCTGGTAAAGCATCTACAGATGGAGGATCATCACCAATCTGCAAAAGAAGAGTTGCCAGATCCGTAACTTCTAATTTAAATTTCTTTTGAAGTCAAAGTGCCAGTTACCATCTGTGTTGATCATATCAGCAATTGTGGTATTTTTGTTTCTGACCACCCTGTAAAGCCCCGGAAACATATTGTTGAATGAATTACTTCCCCTCCAATGAGTGGATAATTAAAGTAGAATTTGCCGAGATGAGATTATTTGTTGAGGAAATAGCTTTCCAGCATGACACTCCAAAAGAGGATTTAACAGTATTTGGAATCCAACATGAGGAACTATCACCATATTTATCTTTAATAATCCTGAGTCATAGCCTGTTTCTTTCAACTCCAAAACGCCAACACCACTTAGCCAGCATGGCTAAGTTCATAATCTTCAAACTGCACACACCCAAACCACCCTTCTCAATTGAGGCGTAAACTATCTCCCACTTAATAAGACGAGAAGTTTTTGAGCTTGAGTCATGATCCGATAAGAAGTCTCTCATTTTCTTGTTTAGGATTTTAATTACAGAAGCTGGTGCCTTAAAAAGAGAGAAGTAATGTAAAGGTAAAGAGGATAAAATACATTTAAGTAAAGCCAGCTTACCCCATAATCTGGCATCAAACTTCTCAATAACTGGATATAACTGCTTTGAATTGGATTTAGCACCAAGAGGCATTCCTAGGTATTGGAAAGGGAGAGAATCTGTTGCACATCCAAGCTCAGCAGCCCAAGTATCCAAATCTGGCACTTCTCCAATGGCAATGAGTCTTGTCTTTAAAGTGTTAACTTTTAAACCAGAAACATCCTTAGGTACGCAAGTTTTTTCTTGTTGATCTTCTTGTGTAGCTAGATTTTCTATTTCTTTATTTTTATTTTGTTGTTCTTACTTCTTCTCAGCTTTTTTGGCCTTCTTCAGTTGTATCAGCCTGCACATGGCTTGTATGCCTTTTAATATATTTCCTACGGACCGATCAAAAAAAACAAACAAACAGTTAATTCCACGTACTTCTATCTCATGTAGCCGAAGAAGGGTTCAGCATTGATTTAAAAGACGTTTTTTCGGGATTTTCTTTCGATATGAACATGAGTTTGGTTTTCGGGAGGTGTGATAACTATCTTTCCATAGGTCTTTCTTCAAATGAGTTGTCGGAGGATGCAGGTGCTGCACAAGAAGCCGTGTTATTCAGGGGTCTGGTGCCTCCATTTTTCTGGAAATTACAGCGTCTGCTCAGAATTGGTAAAGAGAGAGCGTTAAGCAAAGCTCAAAAGAACGTAGATGAAAACTATAGAGAATTCATTGTTCAAAAGAGAAAGGACTTGCTTGCAGAAGTTAAAACTGACGATTTCTTATCTCTTTACATAAAAACTCTAGCAGATGAGAGTAGTATGTTTTCTTCTTTGGCTAGGAACAAAACTAGTGACAAAAATCCCTGGGTGAACAAACTAGGGATAAGAAAAAACCGGTCATATTATTTCTACCAAATAAAAATCGTTTCAAATAAAATTGGGACAAAAACCCCAAGTCAAATGATAATGAGTAAATGTAACTTTTTTTATTTAAAAAAAACCCAAATGTACCCTTTCATCTTTTCTTCTTCTTCTTCTCTGATTTCTTTTTTCTTTTTTCTTCCTACTCCTTATCCCACCACCATCATCACCAGCAACAACAATGGATCTCCACGAACACCAACAACAATTTTATTCTCCCCCGACACACCACTTCCCTGTAATTCCCTGTAAATTTAGTTTGTTCATTGAGAAACGGTTGTTGTTATTAAAGCCGAGAGATATAAATCGAGAAATTCTTTTCTCAGTCGTTCATTTCAAGTCCCTAAAACTGAGAAAGGAAGAAGCAGCAGCTGCCGCTGTTATCACCTGAAATTAGATCGAGACAGAGTTGAAGAAGCAGAAAAGAACGGCGCTGATTCAAGAGATGAAGAATTCGAGAGACGTTCTCTCAATCATTAGTTCATTCATTTCCCTAAAACTGAGAAAAGAAGAAGCAGCATATGCCGCTGTTTTATCACCTGAAATTGAGAGTAAATCTCGTTGCTGTTGATCGAGAAATAGATCGAGAATTGGGAGATGTGAAAAGGGTAAGATAGAGATGATGGATTTGAAACAGATTTAAGATGGGTTGAATCTTAGATTGCAAGAAATGGGATATGCATCTCGTCTGGGGTTGATTCAGAAATTGATACTCAGAGTTGAGTTAGATTGATGTGAAGATGTGAATTAGGTTGTTGCTGGTGAAATTGAGGTTCTGACGATGGAAATTGGTTAGGGTTTGGTTTCTGCTGCTCCTGTAGATATCTGAGATGAATGGAGAAAAAGATGGGGATTGGAGGAATTTATGGTTGAGAGAAGGCTTAAAAGGATGAAGTAGAAGAACTGAAGTTGTAGCTGGTGGTGATGATGAAGTTGCAGAACCAGTTGCTGCTACCACGACGAATTTGATATGAAATCGAGGTCTTGTTGTGATGAATTTATGAACAGGTTTTTCTTGAAATCGAAGTATGGAAGAGGATGATGATTGAATTGAAGTGTCGGTTTCTATAACTGAAGAATTATGTGATGTATGTGAACTGATGGTTCTATGGGTTAGGCTCTTGGATAGAGTTTGTCATAGAGAAGATTCAGTCGATGGAGGATTTAGAGATGGTTTTGGTGCAATGGAGTTGGAGAATGGCAGAAGCTTGAATATGAGATGTTGCAATGAGTAAGTTGTGGATGTTGTGCAATGAGTTTGTGGTTGCTGTGTGATTGTTAACAGGTTTTTGAGGCAGCAAAGAGATGCAGGTGGAAGTGGCCTGAGTTTGAAATGCAATTGGTGTTGTATATGAATGAATTGCAGGTTACCTGAGCAGCTGCAGGTGGTATATGAAAATGGGGTTGTGCAGGCGACTGAAATGGTGTTGGTCTGTGTTGCAGACAAGGAAATGGAATAGAAGATGGCAGTGTTGGTTTGATGGACAAAGGTTGTGACTGAAGAAAGAAATAAATTTAATTGATGGCCTGGTGGTTGAAAGAATAAAATGAGGTTGTTGATACAAAGATGTTGGCTTGAATGAATGATTGAGAAGATTCACAAATAGATGAATGCTAGGAAAAGCAGGAAAGTATTGTGGAGTTGTGGATTATAGGGTTGGAATTGGAAGTGCAGCTTAAGATGCAAAGAATAGGTCCTGGTGGATAGTGCAGCTGGAGTTGAAGCAATTGAAGGTGGATAGTGCAGCTGGGTTTTGCCTGAAAGTAGAGATGTTTTTATGTAGAGCTGTGTTACAAGAGATGATGCTGTAAACTAGAGAAGAAATGAAGCTTAAATGAAGTGCAGCTACTGATGAATTCTGATGAAACCAATTATGGTTTCATCGTATTTATGATGAAACCAAAATTGGTTTCATCTAATTTTTGGTCAGTGGTGGTGGTGGTCGTCGGCGGGTGTTGGCGATGTTGTTGGTTTTAGTCGGTGGTGGTCGACGGTGGTCGGCAGTGGTGGTGCTGGCAGTTGATAATATGTGTTTGTAGCATAGAGCATGGATCTGTGTTGTTGTGATGTTGTTGTATCCAAGACAACTGCAACATAAGATCCTTGTTGAATTTTTCTTGTAGTTGAATTCTGATGAAACGAATTAGGGTTTCATCTTATTTTATGATGAAACCAAAATCGGTTTCATCGGATTTGTGATGTAACCAAAATCGGTTTCATCTAAATTTTGGTCATTAGTGGTGGTGGTCGGTGGCGGCGGTGGCGGTGGTGGTCGGAGGCGGCGGTGGTGGTCGGCGGCGGCGTTGGTGGTCGGAGGCAGCGGTTGGAGGTGGTGGCGGCGATGGTTGGCGGTGGTGGTCGGTGGTGGCGACGACGGTGGTGGTTGGCGGCGGTGGTAGAAGGTGGCGTTGCTTGTTGGTGGTGACAATATAATAAGAATAAAAGTGGGGTTGATTTTTGTTTTTTGTTAGGGTGATTTAAAGTAAGAGGATAATATAGACCAATTATATTAAATGGGGTTTTTGTGAACAATTTGTTTTGTTAGAGTTTTTGTGTATGGATAGTGACATCTTTGGGATTTTAACTCGCGTACCCGGCTAGGAAACACAATTTTCTTAGAGATGAAATGTTCAAATTTTTCGTGGCTGGACGTGATACAACGAAGTCGGCTCTCATTTGGTTGTTCTGGTTAGTGTAGATAACACCTTCGGTCGAAGCAAAGATCTTGGATTAGTTATTAGAGACATGGGGTGGGGAAAAAAGTAAATCCAAACAACTGCTTTAGTATACGATCATTTTTCATTCAATTCATCAGATTCAGCAACTTCAAATCACGCACTAAATTTCAAAATGACGGCATTCTAATGATACTAACACTACAAGAAAACATAGCTTAAGCGACCAAAATCTTAACAAGACCACAAAATTTTGGTCGCTTGAACAGTCAAGCAACTAAATTTCCGACTACCCAAAAATTTGGTTGCTTTCACCTAAGATCCACTAATTCACAGCCACTACGAGAAGTATTTGCTCGCTCCATATTTTGATCAAGTAAACAAGAGCAACTACAGAAGTACTTGTGCTGGTATTTACTTAGAGGGACTAAGGACTGCCGACTAAAAAATCTATGGTCGGTTAAACCTCTATTGGCCACCAAGTTGTACCACCAGTTTAAAAGAGAGGTCAAGTTGAGCTCGAGTCCAAAATCACAACATAAAATTAACGTTCTTCAATTTCAAGTCATAACTACAATTGTTTACCAGTTATCCATCATCACTTAACTACAATTGTTTGGAATAGTTATAAACATGAACTTTGTTCACGGAATCAAACAGCTAGTTTCTCCCTCCTGGAGTTTTTGAGTCCCGCTGTCAATCATGAAATACCCAGTATACATATCAATCTGATTAATAGTTATCAAATCACCAAATTACCCGTATGGTCCATAATTTATGAATTCAGAACATTGAATCTGTGAATCTTCTGGTGGGAAACCAAAAGTCATGTTCAAATTATGAACCAAACAAGCAAACCCACACATTAATTAGCTAAATAATGACTCAAAATAGCCATTATTACCTCATAAAATTCTTCGGTTCATTTTCTTACCCTCTTTCAAACGACCTTGTTAAGAATCCAGAATCCATGTGAAACAAAAAACATAAACATAAATTTAGTTTATCAGTATCGAATTAACCAAATCTGAGAGAAAACTCTTAGAGTAGTTTTGTCAAACAGGTTATAAGCGACTGTAAATGGAGATATGGAATGTCAGAAAACTAACTTGGATTGGAACCCAATTTTCAGTAGAGAAAAGCATATACAGTTAAAGCCTTAATTACCAATTTACAGTAACAATCTGTCTAAGACTACGAAGTCCAGCATCATAATCTGGATTTTGGAATTTTAATAACGTAGTGATTCGGCAGATAGTGGTATGAGAAAGAGTGGTGGAAATTGATAAGAAGGAAAGAAAGGCCAGGGAAGTTGAAGAGGAGAAGAATGGTTGTCAGAGAATTAGGTCGTAGGGTTTCGAGTTTTGAGTTTTAAAGCAAGTGGGAACTTGGGTTTCAAAAAACAATTGCGCGCCAAAAAATGAACTAAGGCGCCAACTTCCCGCTAAAAATAGTTTCACGGAATATATTTGCACGGTATCGGCATCGGACAAGGTGGCAATCCGCGCGATTTGAGTCTCTAGACTCCCATTGGCCAGATTAAATCATACAGATCCATTTCTAATGGATTTGAGTTTTTGGTTTCCCATTAGCGAGTTTAAAATCATACGGATCCGTGTGTAATTGATTTGGTTTCCCATTGGCCAGGTTAAAACCACACGGATCTATCTCTAATTGATTTGATAGTTTTTGGCTTCCCATTGCCAGGTTAAAATCATACGGATCTATTTCTAATTATGGATCATAGTTAGCAAATCGGGGTACGAACGGAAGTTGGGGACGGCATACGCATAGGTATTATACGGATTCGTATAGATCATATTCGATCAAAAATCCGGTTAACTGTCTGTTGTTCAGCAAAAGATTTGGACTATAGACGTACGTGTATAATTCGTTTTTAAGATATGAAATCGGCTTAAGAAATTCAGCAATGTATAAAAAAAAAAAAAAAAAATTTTTTAGAAGGGGTGTCATGATTTGTAGTTTAAATGCATTGTATATCAAATACCTTGTAGTAATAGCACCAACATATGGTTGGTCTGGTGGTTCAGGTGCTAGAATGTGAAAGCTTAAGGTACTGAGCTGCGGTAACCAGGTGAATGAACTAATTAGGCGAATAATTCGCAATATATTCATAAACCCCATATAGTACGCGTACTAGAGACAAAGTTTAAGTTATTCAGAAGTATCATTGGATCCGGTTAGTTCGGATATGCTTGCGAATCATTTTCTTATAATTCGATGAATTACTAACTAGGGTACGAATCTTAGATCTTGAGTATATGTACGGTTTCATATAGATTGATATATGACGGATGAAATTCATTTATGTCAATTGATATTCGGTTACGTTGATGATAACCAGAGAAACCGATGAATCCGGAAGAAATTGAGTAAGGCCGACTAATATCAGATAATATGACATATAATAAGTGAAAGTGAAGTTGGATAAGATTGGTTGAAAACATGTGAAGTTAACTAATGAAGGTTGATGGACATTCATCTAAAAAATGACGTATATCTAGAAAAACCGATGAAATTCGGGAGAAGTTGAGTCAGGTCGACCGATATTAGGTGAAGTCGGTGAATATTTGGTTCGAATTGATATTTTGGAAAATTTCCAAAGAAAACAACCAACTGTTTACCATCAGTATGCATACCCCTTTGGTCTGAGTTCGGGATTTCCTGACGATACGGATACCCGGTATGCATACCCTTCTGATATGACTTCGTGAACTTCCAAGAGGACATACACACACAGGAATGCACACCTTTTCGATCTGATTTCACAACTACCAAAGGTACCCACACTTGGTATGCATACCTGGTTGACCTAATCTAGTTAAGAAGCTTAAGTGCAAATGCAAAAGTACATGAAGTGCCTAAGCTTAAGCATACTCGTTGGTCATACCTTGCAAATGCAAAAGTACAATGAAAATATTCTATTTAGACCCCTTCATAGAACCTGAAGGTAGGCATACCCTTTGGATCTGACTTTAACGAGCTGGCAGTGATACACATACCCCTTGAGCCTGAATTCGTTAATCAAAGGTATGCATACATTTGAACGACCATTGTGTGTGGTTTAGGCGAAGACTGTTCGTGCTCAACCTCTTGTAACTCACATTGAGAAACCATAAAATCCTAATTTATTCTCTCACTAATTTTAGCTAACTACAGAGTTATCAACTCTATATACATATTTCCAAGGATCATTTAGTTGGTCTACTTTCGAGAATATGGGAACGTACGGTATGCATACCCGTTCGGTTTGAGTTCAGGAATATGAAAAGGTATGCATACCCCTTGGATCTGACTTTCACGAGTTGGTAGTGATACGCATAACCCTTGAGCCTGAACCTGGATCAGTACGCATATCAGTATGCATACTAAAAGAGAATTGTTGGTCTAGGAACCGGTTTGGTATACATACAGGAACGCATACCAAAAAGTTTCTTTGAACTTCGGAACTCGGTTATGTTTTAATTGTATCCATACCAATACGCATACTGAAAAAGTTATCTGAACTCTGGAACTCAGTTACGTCTTAAGGTATACATACCGGTACACGTACCATAATTGAAATGACATAGGTTGTACGTTAATAAATCAAAGTAGATACATCCATCCTTGTTTGTTGGGTACGGCTTGATTGATACTTGGACATTGATATTTGGAATCACCCAAGTACTCTCATACACAAATCATATTCACGGACTTGTCTCTGTAAACTTCGGTTCACACTTTGAAGTAATACTAAGGTAAACATTCCAACTAATATTCAGAGTTTCAATATAAATATTCCAACTAATCAAAGTTCATACGCGGCATGTTTTGGTTCACACTAATAGATGTTGACCTCTGATATATACATTCTGGTAAACTAGAGAGGAATAAAACATAATTTTTGGTTCATTGATAGATTTAGAGTTCCTCAATAAAACATATTCTGACTAACCAGAGACGGGACGAGGTATGTTTTTGTTCTCACTGCTACATATTGACCTCTGGTCTATATTCTAATTAACGAGATATGGACCATATCATATTTTGTGGTTCATTGCTAGATTTAGAGTTCATATATAAATATTTGGACTAATCTAAAGTTTAATTGTATTACAATTTTGAAGTAATACTAAGATGATATGTTTCTTCCCCTTAATCAGTACTTACATCTTTTCCATAAATAGGTGAAACCTATAGATGTTCATTTTTATTCGTGCTCATTGAGGTCTTATTTCTTCTTTTCGCCTTCATGAGGTCTTATTATTTCATTTTGGGGTATTAGAGGTTAACTTTTGTCTTTCTTCGTTGTCTCCAAAATCAAAAGAAAACATTGTTAATAATCACCAAAATTCACTAAAATAGGTAATTTTTCGTTTTAACTCGAATCAGGTACTTTTCTATTAACCCAATCCCCTATAGTAGGTTTCAATAACATGTAATCACTGAAACAATCCAATTTTTTTAAATCAAAGTTTTTTGGGTTTATAACAATTGGTTTACGTCTTGTAAACCGATTTCATTTAGAAAGGGTTGTTGTTTATGCCCACAAAGACCGATTGTCCTGGATGGCATTCTGGTCGGAGGAAATTGAACCAGAATCGGTCTACGTTAATGTACACATAGCCCGACTCTGGTACGGAAGATATAATTGTTTTCCTGTGTTCTTTTTTTTTTGTTAGAATCGGTTTAAACGATACATGTATAAAAACCGATTCCTGTTATGCAATGTTAGGGATCGGTTTTTATATATCTATCGTGTAAACCGATTCTGATTAGCCAATTTTTTTTAGTTAATAATCGATCATTAAATGAGTATGAAATCATACTCGATTTCACTTCGATTAAAAATGTAAATGAAAATAGTTCAATATGCTTTTATCCTATTCGAAAATGAGTATAACTTTATACTCGAATTGAAAACGAGTACAACTTCTTAAATGAAAATAGTTCAAGTGCCTTGTATGCATTTTATCATTTTTAAGCAAAGACTTGTACTTTTAACGTGCTACCAAAAGATCCAAAACATTAATATTGTTTGTGGGTCATCTTTTTCTTTTTTGTGTCTTCTTAAATATTTGTTAAAAAAATAAATAGAAAGGAGATGTTGAGGATGGGGCATAATTGTTTTTCTTTCCAACATGTCACATGGAAAAAGAACAATCTAGAAAAAAATCTTGTCCGTCAAATTTTCTTGGTTTCTATTTAATCTTACGGCCATTAAAACTTATAGAAACCCTAATCTCTTTCACTTCAACTCATTCAGCCGCTTTCAATTCTCTCTCCCTCAGACCCTCACCCTCTCTATCAGAAACTCTCTAGTCTCTCCTATCCTTTCTTTGAATTCTTCATTGTTCTGGTTTACTAGATCTTTTTGATTGAAAAATGATATACGTTCTTCATTTATTTTTGACGTTTATCATGTTTTTTCTGATACCTTTGATTGATTTATGTCTCATTTGTCACAAAATTTTAATCAGATGTTACAGATCTTTAAATGTTTTTCTTTTCCTAATTTTATTAAAAATGATAAACTTCGATTGAATATGGTGTTCACCTTCTTTACATTGTTCAATTTATTAAATCTGTCTTTCTTCAAACGGATTTGATTTTTTTTTTCTAATTTTTTTGTTATTGGAATTAGTAAAGAAGGTGAGGTTTACTGCAAATGGATTTGATATTGATGGGGTATGTTTGAGATTTAAGGGTATGTTTGGAAAAGGGACCAAAATAATTTTCATCAAGAAAATATTTAGATTGATTCTTGAGATCTATCTATATTTTCTGCTAAAAAGTTTACTGAGTCTGACTCTAATGATGATGATTTACTAAATGATGATTCTGACTCTAATGATGATTTGAGGAGTTTGGATTTTTACTTAATCGAAGATTGATTTTTTCCTCCTTTTAAAGTTAGGGGTTTGTTTTGAGATTTTGAACTTTGACCGATTTCAACTCTAATGATAGTTGAAGAGTTGAGATTTGTGGTTATTTAACAAAGTTTGTGTTTTTCTTTAATATTTTTCATTTTAATTTTTTGTTGTATGTTGAATTATTGATTGAGCTTTCCTTCAAAAAAAAAAAAGAATTAAGCAGTGTGTTTTATTTTGCATGTGAGTTTTCCTTATGGGTTTGATTCATATTGTTCATTTTTGTTTCATTTTTTTATTGTACTTCTGATTTGGGTGGTTTTGTTTGTTGTTTTTGATGATTTTCAGAAATTGGTTTTATTTAGTTCACCTGTAGATTATTAATCAAATTCTTTTTCAGGGGTTCTGTGGTCTTGCAGTGATTGTATTAGTAATGGCGTTCAACGATTTTTCATAATGAACATATCAAATTTACTTCACATACAAAATTGCTTGATGTTGTTATGGTTGTCTTAGGATTATTTGATTTTTCAATGGGTCTTATTTTTTTTTATTCTATGAAATGAGCAAATCAGGTCTAGGTTTGCTCCACTCAGCTGGCCTTGAGGTGTGCCTTTGAAAAAGGTACAAAATATCATGTTTTATTGATTGGTTTCTTGATTAATTCTCATCTTGTCTGTGTGTATGCAGGACCAATGTTTGTAATTTTTTTTCAGGAGGAAGGAGGGAACAACATTTAGAATGAATGCTCTATCGATCTCAAAAGTGGAGCTAAAAATAAAACGGTTGAATGATATTTTGATGCAGAGTCTGTGTTTTTAAGCTTTGCCCAGTGAGATTCAAAGAACTCTATTAATCTCTCAAAGTTAAGGTAGTTGTATCAATGGTGTTCCTCATCACTGATTTTTATTTAATTTTTGTAAAATGAGATTGTAATTTTTTTGAATAACAAATGATGCTGTAAATTGAATTCACTAATAGTAAATTAATTTATTTTTGCATTTAATATGGTTCATATTTTCTTTCTTTGTTAATTTTCATATCATTTTTTATTCACCCGAGTCAAAATTGGCCGGAAGCCTTTTAACGAACCGGAACATTCCCTATTACGAGTAAGATCTGGCAAGTTCAAAGTGTAGAACAACTAATTTCAGACAAGCTCAAAGTTTGTACCGACTAAAATCTCGTACATCCAAAATCCTTGAGTAACTGATTATTTGTCAGTAAGTCGCTCTAAAACTTTGTCAACTTAACATATCACTCGCTAGGATGGTTGAAATAAATTTATAGCAATGATATTGGTTGGCCGCTTACGGCAATTGAAGCAAATTTAGAGCGACTCGCTCTAAGATAATTGGAACAAACTTAAATCAAGCATGTTAGTTAATCACTGAAGGTAGTTGAAACATGCTTAGAGCGAGTGCCTAGATGCTCTAGGCCTATACATATACCACTTTTTGCAACTCAGGAGCGAGAGCCAAATTAAGTCGCTCTAAGGGTTAGAGCGACTCAATATGGGCTTTTGCAACCCAAAATGCCTGGTCGTTTAATCCAGTTTTTCTTGTAGTGTAATTAAGAAGTAGGAACCAAATATTTTTCCTTAAACCGCTGAGAAAAAATCTCTTAGTTTTCATGGTTTTTCCTGCATACAACATTATCCTTACAGATGAAATATTGTCCCTAACATAGCAACTAAATTATCAACTTCGCACAATTAAAAGCTAACAGTAATTCAGATTGTCAGTTGGGTTATGTTCAGAGAGATTTGTTATTCTCTGGATTTTTTAAGAGCTGAAGATCTGAGTGAAGCTTACCAGTTTGTATGTATTTAGAGATCTCTTTCGTCCTTCTATCAATTACTCTAATGATCACTGCTTTCTGCCCCCGCTCTCCTTCACCTCAATCCATCATAACTTGTTTTCCAACGAATACTTTCATTTCTCATTGCTTTCAATGATACCAAGGTGTTTTTGTGAGGAACTCCAAACCGAAAAATCTGACAGGATTTTGTTGAGATTATTAGTCCCACATTGTTTGGGCAATCTAAGATCTTGCAGTTTATAATCTCTTAGGGCCTCTCCACTTATTGCCAATTGGTTTTGAGTTGGATGCCCATATTCTAACGTGGTATCAGAGCATGCTATTTGCGACGAGTCATTTGACCGCGCCTTTACTCCGCGTCACCCGATTTAATTGTCCACGTGTTAGACCCAACGAGGCTACACGTGGGGGGCATGTTGAGATTATTAGTCCAACATTGTTTGGGCAATCTAAGATCCTGCGGTTTATAATCTCTTAGGGCCTCTTCACTTATTGCCAATTGGTTTTGAGTTGGATGCCCATATTCTAACGGATTTCAAAAGCACTTTAGACGATAAATCTTTGAAAATTCCATCACTCGGAAAGGTGATCGGTCCGGCGTTGAACTGAATAAACTCTTTACTCCAAATCACATCCTCATTACTTTTATAATTCTTTAAAATCCATATGTCACGACGTCCACTCACATTGCGTTTATCAAATTCAAACAAAAATTCGCCTAAAAGTCCAACAACAAAATGCGGCTTACCAGCTTGTAGCAAACAAGGTGGTGAAGGAAGTGCATGTAACTCTTCATCAGCCAAATTGAACGCAAAAATAGTTCCTTTCTAGTCCACCCAGTGAATAGCTTCATTCGCAAACTCACCAACCTTTTTATGTTTACCAGATATTATAGAGCAGTTCATCTTTTTAACATTTCTCCATCCAATGCCACTTCCAAGAGTATATACATGAACATTTCTACATACAATGGTAACAATCTTGTACTCATTGGTTGAAGCACAGTAACCAAATCCAGTTAAAAAGTTTACTCCACTAGCGGTAACCTCTGGAAGGACAATATATTCTCTAATAATCGGATTACAAATATAAATAGGTCCAGGATAACATCTTTCATTGAAGCCAACTAAACCGAAGAAAACTAAACCATTGCATGAAGCTAGAATTGAATATTTTTTAAATAGAGGTTTTAAGTTAATCCTTGTTCTTCTACTAAATCGGTCTAACCTCTCATCATACTCCGCATAATAAAACTCTTTTTCACAACCTGTTAATATGAAACCCAACTTACCATAATCAAGAGCATTGAGATGATTAAAGTGTAATTGTGAGAAGGATAGATGTCGAACAAGATTTCTCCATGGCTTAGACACTAATTTGCATTCAAATATAGATTCAACTGGTACACGAGATAAGATTTTGATGCAGGGCGGAAGCATTGAATAGAAATAATACTAAAACCACATGTTTCCGAGATACCGCTCTCGAGGAAAACACTACCTTTTCAATTCATCCAAGACTGTCTAATATTAAAACATATAGCTCCTTATATAGATAACTTCATAATAAATAATAATTTCATTTCCTAATATATCAAGATATTATTACCTAGGTATAAAATATAATTCCTAAACAATTAAACAGAAAATCACCTAATTAATATTACAATATACTTGATAAATTATAATATATTAAATAATTATAAAAATATGCAAGTATATTTTATTTCCCTAAATACTCCACCATTCTCCCCTTCTCAAAAAATTCGCCCTCGAATTTTGCCAGTACGATGCCATCAAACCTTTGGATTTCAAGCTTTAATCCGGACTCCAACGAATCTCGCGGATCATGTGCAACTCCTTGAAATCCTTTCTCCTTGTCGCCAAAGAGGTTTTTTGTTTTCATCACCGGCCACTTCCTCCATTCGCTGTAGGCTAGAACCATGATGGGGCTCTTGGTGATGATGCATTTCATCCAATTGGAGGGTGAGCGCCTTAACCTTCCGTTTTAGATCATATATTACCGCTTGCTCTTTCTCATCGTTGAGAGAGGCTCTTCGAACAACACCATAATCTCTTCCTCGACACATGATGCAGGAGCGTTGCCCCTCTCTGAACCAACTGATGCAGGGCGGAAGCGTTGAATAAAAATAATAAAGAGCAAGTGGTAATAGATGATCTAGAACGGAAGGTTAAGGATCCCACCCTCCAATTGGCTGAAATGCATCATCAGCAATAGCCCCATCATGGTCATAGCCTACATCGAGTGGAGGAAGTGACCGGTGATGAAAACAAAAACCTCTTTGGCGACAAAGAGAAAGGATTTCAACAAAGTGCCAATACGCATTTACGGTACCATAGATATAAAAACTTTGAGGTCATACCTTATCTGAATCAGAATGATATCCAAATTCAAAATAGAGATAGTTAAGTTGATGTGGTATAACAAAATGACCTAGTTAATGGTGAAAATCCACCAAATAACCAAAATTAATACAACTCCCTCTTGGATGACCACCATGTTGAATTAAATTTCCTCACTAAATCCTTTCCAGTAAAAACCCAGTGGGAAAAAACTTGGACAAAGGAAAAAGAGCACAAATATCAACATTTTGAAAAAATAAAAATAAAAATAAAATAAATGTCAAGGAGATGTTGCCTCATTAAAACTTTGTCAGGAAAACTACATGGAACAAAACCTAAAATGAAGGAAAAATAGTACAACTTTTGACGATTTATGGATGCTAACTCAACTCTATGAGTATTTCAGAAAATGAGCATCAAAATCATAACTCTAGTCTATCTCAAAGACGAGTTTAAGCTAACATAATTCTAACTGCAGATTTAATAAAGAAATAAAGAAAATAGAATCTATGCTGCTAAAGCGTGGATTTTGGTGTTTTTAAAGGACTCCTCAAGAGATCTACAAAGTTGATATGATCAACTCATTAATCCGGATTTCTGGTTGTGTACCAAATTTCTAAAAAAAACACATAAAGGATTGTTAAACCTTAATTATGTAAGCAAATAATGTAGTTGCCTGAATATATTTGAATCCTCTAAGATTACAAATACAATATGTTCTTCGACCACATTTCTTGTGTGAATGCAACATGAGGTTACCACGCCAAGTGCATTGTATAAAGAGAAAAATTAATAAATCAATCCTAGGGTCTGAAAAATGGAATAAAATAAATAAGACCCTGAAATCGTTTTTACAAATGAACAAATTTCTCGTATAAAGACGCATAATGTCTATACCAACCTGTAATTAATAGGTTTGGCATGTTTAAGGTGTTAAGTTTTGGATTCAAAATTGCGTCGATCGAGAAATTAATCCAACCTAATTGGATTGTATGCCAACCAATCACATTGTCGATATTCCTCTGCAGAGGGGTTCCAAACCACCATCATTTATTTCAGTATCTACTTTAAATGAATATTCGACAATCATTTTTATTTACCACGATCCCACACAATTCTCAAGTATATGCATAATTTGAAAAATTAAAAATTTATTGGTACCAGCGCCCACAGGCGTTATAATCTCATCATCATCAAGGGATGAGATATTCATTTTGAGAATGTGAATGGTGTTTTGGTACACTCAATTGGAGCATCACAAATATCCTGTAATTGAACGCTACTTATTTTACGAGATGTGACTGGCTTTTCCTCTTAAGAGGCAAAAGCTTATATAAAACAAAAATGCGAAATTTCACGCCAATCATATAATGACATCCTTAATCGATTTGATCGTGATGAGAGAGAATTTAATATAACTTTTAATGAACACCAACCTCTAATTGTGTATAGTCTCCTTCTGATTATGGCGGAAATATTTTCGTCTCATATACGAAAACAATCGTAAAGTATTATCTGATTCACTCAAGGACATATACTCATAATCGTCCCTGACATAATCATAACCAAACCCATATCTTGTGGCATCTATTGCTCCAAGAAACTCGAAACTTAGTTCTGAACCTTCCCGTACTTTTTTATACTCTCTGGTTGATGGATTCCAGATTATAGTATTTTCATATTTTAAGCTAGCACCAGACATGTGTAAACAAATCAAACCATTGCAATCAAATTTTTTGTTATC
This sequence comes from Papaver somniferum, assembly GCF_003573695.1. Taxonomy (NCBI): domain Eukaryota; kingdom Viridiplantae; phylum Streptophyta; class Magnoliopsida; order Ranunculales; family Papaveraceae; genus Papaver; species Papaver somniferum. The sequence continues at coordinate 6,441,239 of NC_039364.1, read as the reverse complement.
TTGAAATGGAAAATTTATCGCATCAGATCGATTCCATGGAAAGGATTGTGATGATGCCTTCGATATTGAAGCATACTTTAGAGAGTGAACTTTTGGAAGGTAAAACTGGTAGGTAGCGCTAACTATGACTTTGTGGTTGTTTTCTTGGATAATGCGACTCAAGTGATTCAGGGTTACAAAGTAACTGAGGCCATGGTTTGCGTACACACTTACAAGTTAAGATTGAATTCAGTGTTAACTTTAGAAAGATCTCTACCTGGATATCTTTTGGAAGTATGAGTTCTAAGATCATTACTCTCATTACTCTTGTTCCTAAGAAGGATCACATAGAGACTATCAAAGATCGTAGACCTATCTGTCTTCTAACTAGTGTGTACAAGATCATAGAAAAAGTTCTGGCTACAAGGCTAAAACTTGTGATGGATAAGCTTATTTCCCCTGTTTAATGTGCATATATTGAAGGGAGACAAATTATTGATGGTACCTTAATTTCCAATGAATTGGTAGACTCTAGACTCAGGTCTGGAAATGCTGGTATTGTGTGCAAAATTGATCTTGAGAAGGATTTCGGAATCAATTGGAAATATATGGAATTTGTGTTAAATCAAATGGGCTTCAACAGGAAATTGTGTAATTGGTTGAAGTTTTGCTACTCTACTTCTTCATTCTCGGTTCTTATCAACGGGTCACCTTTTGGGTATTTCACAAGTACAAGAGGTGTAAGACAAGGTTGCCCAGTGTCCCCTCTTCTGTTCAACATTGCAATGGAGGGTTTTTCACGTTTCATAGATAGAGCTGCGAATCAATGCTTGTTTAGTGGCTTTTTTGTTTCACCTACAAGTATTAATGTTAACCATCTCCACTATGCGGATGATACTATATTTTTTGTAGATCATAAAAAGGAGGAGTTGCATAACTTATTCTCAGATCTTCATTGTTTTGAGTTTATTGCCAGTTTAAAGGTAAACACACCCAAAACTAGGCTCATTGCGGTTGGCGATGTTCCTGAATTATCTTTATGGGCTGAAGAATTTGGGTGTACAACTTATTCCTTACCTTTTATGTACCTGGGAATGCCACTCGGTGCAAAATCAGGATCAAAAGGAATTCGCCACCCTATCATAGAGAAATTTGATGCTAGACTATCCATTTGGAGAAGGATATCGTTATCTAAAGGAGGTAAACTTGCTCTTTTAAAATGCATCTGGTCTTCTCTTCCTACTTATTACTTTTCTTTGTTCAAGGCCCCGATATCTGTTATCAAGATTTTAGAGAAAAAGATGCGCAATTTTTTGTGGGAGTACAAAGAAGATGCTAAAACATCTCACTTGGTAAATTGGGACCTGGTTTAGGCTAGTAAAGAAAGAGGTGGATTAGGAGTATGCAATCTTAGGATTATGAATTTAGCATTGCTAGCTAAATATGGGTGGAGATATGGTGTTGGAAAGAATAAACTCTGGTATAGGATAATTGAAGATAAATACGTTACTGATTTCTCTTTTTGGATCCCTGGAAAAGTAACTCAAACATATGGAGTTTCATGTTGGCGTGTTATTGCAGATTCCGCAGTATTAGTTAGTGAGATATCAACACTTTATTTGCATTCAGGCAGCGAAATTGCATTCCGGAATGACATATGGTGTGGCCAACAATCTTTAGCTACTTTATCTCCAAACCTATACAAACTGGCTAGAGACAAAGATGTTAGGCTTGCCGATATGATTTATGTGGAGGGGAATTGGAGGCTTGATTTCAAACGTGTCATAACTAATTCAGAAGCTGGAGAATACGCCACTCTCCTCACTGTTATTAGTGATATTCCACCGGTTCGAGATCAACTTCCAGATACGAGAAGATGGAAACTTCATCCTTCAAGTGTGTTTTCCTTTAAAATTTTATACCGTAAACTGGTCGAATCATATGGAATAAAAAATTTCCCATATCTTTTTATGTGGAAGGCTGCTGTTCTACCCAAAATCAACCTCTTTGTTTGGAGTTTAGTTCACGGTAGGTTAAACACTAAGGATGTCCTCCTGCATAAGGGAATTGAGCTGGATAATTCATGTGTCCTTTGTGGTGATGATTTAGAATCTCAAAGCCACCTTTTCCTTTACTGTAAAGTCGCTTTCAGACTATGGTCTCAGTTGTTTCCTACCTCTCGATATGCTTGGGTAAATCCTGGATCGGTTATGCAGCTTGCTCTTTGTTGGCACAATACAACCTTTACAAACAATGGAAACGATATTTGGAATTACCTGCAGCAATCTTCTGGTCCTTATAGAAAGAGCGCAACAGCCGTACATTTGATGCAAACCATATCTTCAAGACAGATGACGATCTGGTCAATGAAGTTAAGACTTCTATCCTCCTATGGGCTGCAGCAGCTGGAAACAGAGTTCATGTGAACTTCTCTAGTTCAGCTGGAAACAGAGTTCATGTGATATAGCTTTCTTTTCGTTTGTTTGTTTCTGCCATCATTGGTAGACTTCTGTAAATTCTATCATTCTAATATATCTTCTTTTTTCCGATCAAAAAGAAAAGGTATGAGTTCTGAGATAGCTGTTGCGGCATTAGGGTTTTCTCGGCAAAGATTGAAGAAATATACTTATAATACCTTTGGGTGACGGGTCCTATTATTGTTTCAGCATTGGTGATATGTAACAGAACTTGAACGAATCGAAACACGAAAAGAAAACTCTAAGGGAAAGATAATACCTTGATAACTCTTAGAAACCATTTGATAACTCGCACCATCAATTGGAAGATGGTGCTTTTGGGTCGTAATGATAGACAATACTATCACGGATCACGGTCATTGTAGCCACCTCACAACTCCTAGTAAAGGTGATTGGTTTGGCGTGGATACAAATAAACTCACATCCTCATTGTTTTTATAATTCTTTAAAATCGACATGTCACGACTTACACGATTTTCATAAACCGGAGAAATCGCCGGGTCAAACACATAAGGCGGTTACCACCTTGTAGCAAACAAGGTGGTGAAGGAAGTGTGTGTAACTCTTCATCAGCCAAATCGAAAGCAAAAATAGTTCATCATTTCCGCTCAGCCCAGTGAATAGCTCCATTCGCAAACTAATTTGTTTGCCAGATATTATATCACAGTCCTGGTCACTATATTCATGTCCAGTACGGTCCTGGTCAGTGGTCAGACAGCTTATGGGTTGAAACGATGCAACCCTGACAGCCAATTTGACTATTCATCTGATACTCTAATTAATTTAGTTGGAAGTTGGAGTTTAATTATGTACTTGTATCCATAAATGTCGCAATTACACCCTATTATAGTACAGTATGTATTTCCAACATCCATAAGCTGAAAAAAAAATCTACGCATGCACATCGGCCGGTCAACCCGGTTTTTAGGTGAAATCGTCCACCGAGCCGACCAGGGGTCGGTTTTTAAATTTGAAACCGTGGCCGAGCCGATCATCACTTGGTTCGGGTTTGAACCGATCCGAGTCGGCTCAGTTCGGTACCGGTTTTAAATCGTGTCAGCCTTGATGGTTTTACTCCTGAAATTTTGCTACAGTTTTTCCCTATCATCAGATTCAGAACAAGCTAAAAACTTGTTCTTTAAAACAAAAACACACCATGTATAACTAACATAACTATATGCTAGTTTGGTATTGCGGTGAGTTTTAGAAAAGTGTTTTTCTGTTGTGTTGTGTTGTGCGTTGCTGTGCGGTGCTGTGGAAATAAATCGGCATGACATTTGGTAAACTATAATTTAAAAAGCATTGTGCAATTAAAAACTGTAAATTCTGTTCGGTAAACTGGTATTTTAAAGTGATGGTGATGTAGTTAATGACGAAAATAGACATATTTCAAAAATTAGTTTTAAATATAGTTTTATTTCAATTTTTTTTATGTCCATTTTTATAATTATAATAAATATAAGTAATATTTATTTTATTTTATTTTTTAAATTATTTTATTATTTAATAAAAAAAATTATGATTATGGTTTGCTTAAAAAATGTTACTATTTTAATTATTTATTATTTTAAAATGGAAAATGGAAAAAATAGAGAAATAAAACAAAAGTTAGAAATATAATGTTAAATGTACAATAATGTTAAGTGTACAATATTTTAGGGTAAAACTTGTCTTTATAATAAAATTACAAGGTTAAAATAGAGAATTAATTAAATAGAATTATGTGGGTCCATAACTTCTGCTTGTCCAGCTTTTAAAAGCTGGTGTTGAGTAGCTTTTAAAAGCAGGCCTAAAATGAAAGTTCTTCTCTCCAAAAGCACTTTGAAAAAAATTTACCAAACACAATTTTTTGTAAAAGTTTGTTACAAAATGCTTTTGGTTGGAAAAAACAATCCCAAACGGGGCTTATATAAGTTCTTTACAACAAAAACAAGCTAAAAACTTCAAAGTTACTGATTTTTGAGTAAACTGTCTCATAAACATAAAAATAAACTTTAAAGTTGTTATCTGAACTTTAAAGTTCTTAAGAAAAGGCAGTGACTAAATACAACCCTCATTTAGTTAAATACAACCTTCTAATAAAAACTACAATATTTGTGAACCTAACTAATGTAAGGGTACAGAACCGCGTCTGTTATCATCGTCCTTATTTTTCGGTTGTCATATTATTTTGAATCACAACCGATTTGCTTCAAAAAGGAAAAAGAGGATTTGAACATTCATGGCTGGCTAATGGTTCAAGCGGTTAATATCATACGGAGTTGGTGATGAGAAAGAAACCCGATAATGCCATTACCATTAGATCTCTTCCGGTCACACTACAAACGAAATTCAATTTTGGCAAATTACAGTTAGTTAATATGATTTCCATAAGATTAAAGTGAAGAATTATTATTGCTTCAAAAGAATAAAAATCAAATGGAAAATAGTATCAATCTGATGATGTCCGTAAGAAAAGTTCTTAATTTGATCATAACAATTGCACGAATTACAAAACAGTCCGCGAGTTATAACCCCAAAAGTGTCACTATCCATCCATAAAAAACCCATCAAAACAAAAGTAACACAAAAGTCCCATCAAAACAAAAGTAACACAAAAACCCAAAAGAATTTTGATGAAACCAATTTTGAAATTTGGGGTTTTTGTATCACTTTTTTAAAATTTGGGTGTTTTTCTATCAATTTTGTTTAAGATGGAGTTTTAATGTATCCCAACATTTGAATGGGGTTTTTGTACCACAAGTCACCTTGGGTTTTTATGACTAGTTCTGATTACAAAAATAAAATAAGATTTGTTGAAATATCATTAGGGTTTCAGTTGGTTTTGGTTTTTGTACTTTGAATGAAATTTGTTTTTAGCTTGAAGTGGATAAAAAAAATAGTTGAGGATTATTCCAAATGAATCCATCGGTGATCCTATCTGAAACTTTAATAATTAGCTGCCTCAAGAAAAAATGGGAGGAAGAAGGATGAAAAGATGAAGAAAGTCCGCCATTAATAAACACAAGTCTGACGGTGGGTTTTATCACCCACACAACTAAGGTTAATAAATATTTTGTTTTTCACTTGGGTTGTATTTATTCAAAACCAGGGTTGTATTTAGTCACTGCCTAAGGAAAATATTGTTAGAGGTTTAACACAAAGGTGTTAAAACCAGCACTTCCATAGTTCCTTTCCATCTCAAGTCTGCAACAAGATCTGAAGTTCAACAATCATTAATCAAGCATCATTGGATCATCAAACTCCTCTGGTACTTGATAAGCACCCAATATTGCTGCAACAAGCGATACAAAAAGGGTATTCAATAAAAACATCTCTAATTCAAGCACAGAGAATCTATAATCAAAATGTATCATTCAATTACCAATCAATTAATCAAGCACACAATTGATGAATACAAAAAGGGTATTCAATAAAAACATCTCTAATTCGTGTTCATATACAGAGAATCTATAATCAAAGTATATCATTCAATTACCAATTTACCAAAAACAAAATCAGAACAAAAAATCAAGAAACCCTAATATTTATAAACCTAAGGTTTCATTCAAAACCCCAAATCTGATCTATGCATAACAACTAACAAGTTAGAAGCTATGTAAACCTAGGGTTTCATTTCAAACCCCAAACCTGATTTATGTGTAACAACTAACAACTTACATAAACCTAGGGTTTCATTAAAACCCCAAATCAACCTGTAATTGATATCATAGATTCATATGATCATCGTAGGCCCAACAAGTAACAATCAGAAGAATAAAAGAAACAAATATCAAATCAAACACTCACAACAGTCAACCACTATATGAAGAAGAAGAGAAGACCATCTATATGAAAAGAAAAGAAAAGAAAACAAGGAAACGAATTAGAGTCTTTGACTTACAATTACTTGTGGTGGTGGTGTTACTGGTGTAAGATCATGAATGATTATTGATTAATCGCTGCTGCTATGAGAGTGAGAGTGAGAGTGAGAGTGAGAAGAAGAAGAGAAGCGGTCGCTAGAGAACTGAGAAAGAAATGAATCAAATGAAAAGAAAAAAGAAGTTTTATGGATGTTAGGGTTAGTAGAATGGATGGCTAGGATTTGGGATAGCTAGAAATGGAAGGCTTGGATTTAATAGGTACTAATTGGCTCGGCTCGGCCGGCTTTTCTCCTCATACCGTGCACCGAGCCGTGGATAGCCGGTTATGAAATCAGGTACCGTTACAGGCCGTTAACTAATCGGTACGGCTCGGCTTCGACTCGGTGTGTCGGCCCGGCCGGTTTCTTGTGCAGGCCTAGCAGATACTAGTGCAATGCAGCAGCCCTGGTCCCTGACTGACAGCCAATTAATTAACTCTCCAGCTAATATTCCAAATTTGGTTGAAACTTAACTGTCCGGACCTGTATATTGGTAGCTCTAACTCATAGTTGAGCATTTTTACATATTTCATAAATGGTGCAACACTATTTAAGTCCTTCAAGATACTTGCTGTTACATCCCATTGTGTATTTTCTCATTGTCTCTCACTCTCTCTTACACAATGGATTTTACGTATCTTCAATCTCTTTCACCGAGCGTATATCCTGTAATTTGTGGTGTCTTCCTTTGTTTTCTCACTCTTGGTTTGTACTTCAAACTCACCAGCGAAGCCATAGATTACTGGATTTTCTTAGGCACAGTTCCATCCTTGTTTTGGAACTTCAATCGATTAATTGAATGGATGTCAGAAATTTTCAGTTCGCTTGGCACCGGCAGGGGTTCATTTTATATGGATGGACCCATGTTCTCAGGTTGTAGATTTCTGGTAACCTGTCACCCTGAAAACATAGAGTACATACTTAAAACCAACTTCGACAATTTCCCAAAAGGAGAAAACTTTAAGGAAGTTTTCGATATACTTGGTGTTGGGGTCTTTAACGTGGATTCTGATACTTGGAGACTACAACGAAAACTAATTCATTCCTGGTTGATCTCAGGAGAATTTAAAGATCTAGTTACTAACACTAACCGTAAGGTGGTACAAGAACAGTTAATCCCAGTTTTATCTCATGTAGCCGAACAAGGGTTCAGCATTGATTTACAAGATGTTTTTTCGAGATTTGTTTTCGATATTAATATGAGATTGGTTTTCGGGAGGAATGAAAACTATCTTTCAATAGTTTTTCCTTTAAATGAGTGGGCTGATGGTTCAGATGGTGCACATGAGGCCGTCTTCTTCAGGGGTGTAATGCCTCCATTTATTTGGAAATTACAGCGTCTGCTCGGAATTGGTAAAGAGAGAGCAATAATCAAAGCTCGAACAATAATAGATGAAAAGTATGGAAAAGCCGTTGTTGAAAAGAGAGATGAGTTCCTTGCAGGAGGAGTTCTAACTCATGATTTCTTATCTTTTTACATAAAAACTCTAGCAGATGAGACTAGTGTCTTTTCTTCTTTGGCTAGGATAGACAATTTTCTTAGAGATGAATTGCTGAATGCTTTCTTGGCCGGACGGGATACAATGAAATCTGCTCTCACTTGGTTGTTCTGGTTAGTGTCCATAACACCTTCAGTCAAAGCAAAAATCTTGGAAGAGTTGAATTCTGTATTGTGTTCGCAGAAGAAGGGGAAAAGTACTCATACATGGCCGTCTTTTTTCGATTCAGACGACTTGAAAGATTTAGTTTACTTGCATGCAGCTATATGTGAATCCTTAAGGTTATATCCAGCACTTCCTGTCAACCGAAAATCGGTTGTCAAGAAAGACGTACTTCCCGATGGGAGTGTGGTGACTCCTGGAATGGAGATACTGCTTTCATTCTACTCAGTAGGAAGAATGCCATGGATCTGGGGTGAAGATTGTTTAGAATATAAGCCGCAGAGATGGATAGATGAAAATGGGAAGCTGATTGTGGTACCGACATCCAAATTCCCAGCGTTTGGCTCTGGAGCAAGAAGTTGTTTAGGTAGAGATACAGCTTTTACACAGATGAAGTATGTTGTTGCAGCTGTGCTATTCAACTTCCATGTTGAGGTGGTAAAAGGTCATCATGTTTGCCCTTCGCAGACCCCCAACCTTTACATGGAACATGGATTGCAAGTGAATATTAAGAAAAGAACAGTTTAGATTAGTTCTAGGACTACGTCATTCCTAATTAATTAGCTAGTTGTTGCACTGCATCGTGTCTAATTATTATTTTTTGTTTTGTATTGTTTTCCTAGCATAAATGTTTCTACCAACTTGGGAGAAAATGTGCAAATAATATGCGACATCATTTTTTTCTCGAAGAAAAAGGTTATACTAGAAAGAAAAAAACCTTTACAAAAAGCAAAGGGAGTTGCACAATCATAAGAGTCTCCTTTAGAACTAGGGCTATGGTGGGCTTGTAAATTGTCTCGGCTGATAAACGAATTAACCCACTGCAATAACCAACTAATCCAATATGCATGCGTACCGGAAATTTGAGGTTGATCCAATTGCAGGAACCAACTCTTTCATCTTATCATCATCATAATAGAAAAAGGGGAAAAGTCTATCTGAGAGCGTCCACAATGGACGACTAAACCCAAATATTTGGTCCAGTGGATAGGCGTAGTGGGACGGACCATCGATCAAAATTTGATCAAAGACTAAAACCCAGACCAAATCCAAATATAATCGGGCGTTTATATAGTCCACGCCCCATCACCAGGTAGACGTATAGTCCACGTCCCACCCCAGGCGGACGTATAGTCCACGCCCCACACCAGGCGAACGTATAATGCACGCCTGTTTTTTTTTTCTTTTGTGTGTGACGTGGTTTATACCTCCGCCCCACTCTTTACAAATTTCAAATGCATGGGGCGGGCTTAATACCTCCGCCCCACTCTTTACAAAATTTTTTTTATTATTTCTTTTTTGAATTTTTATGCACCGGGCGAACGTATAGTCCACGCCCACACCAGGCGTTGGTATAGTCCACGCCCCACACCAGGCGAACGTATAATGTACGTCTGACCAAATTTAGTTTTTTTCACCGTAGCGTCACACACCAGACTAAATCCAAAATTTGGTCATTTTTTCCTACTTTGGTCTTTGGTTATACTCGCACCACTGCAGTTGCTCTGAATATTTATACCACGGAATTAATTAAGTCAAAAATTGTTGCCCCTTGTGGTAACTGTCAATTCAACGAACGGGGGAAGAAAACAAAGAGTACCCATGGCCATGGGTTTTCGATTCAGATGACTTAAAAGGATTAGTTTTTCTGCATGCGGCTGTAAGTGAATCTTTAAGGTTATATCCACCAGTTTCTCTCAACCAAAAATATTCTTCCCATGAAAGATGTACTTCTTGACGGAAGTGTGGCGGCTCCTGGAATGGAGATAATAATTTCATTTTATTCACTAGGAAGAATGCAATGGATCTGGCACTACAGAAAACTTGAGAAAAGGCCACTAAAATCTGGCAATTGCCCAAAAAAAATTTGTTGCCAAAGGCTTTCAGAACTAGTCAAAGGCAATTAGTAGTTCCTATGCACTTCGGCAACAAGTTGATCGCAACTACTGTTTTTATTAGTTTCTGATCTCTTTAGCAACAAACATATGACAACAACATGAGATATGCAATTGCTAGTTCCGGAAATGGGAACCTGATTGGGGTACCCACATCCAGATTCCCGGCGTTCGGCATTGGAGAGATACAGCTTTTACAAAGATGAAGTCTGTTGTTGCAGCTGTGATATTCAACTTCCATGTTAAGGTGGTGGAAGGTTATCAAGTTTACCCTAAACAGACCGGCATCCTTCCATGAAAAATGGATTGCAAGTGAATATTAAGAAATGAGCAGTTCAAATTAAATCCTAATTAGTTCTTGTGCTTCATTGTTCCTTTTTAGTTCTTGCACCATATCATTCGTAGTTAGTTCTAGCTAGTACTACATGTCTTATCTAAAACTCACGAGGATTTAATTCCTCATGAAACTATTTTCGTCAACAGTTTTGATATGTTGACAATAGTATGTGATCATTTTTCATGACTGTTTCCTAATGATACTAAGAAGTGGGAACCAAATATATTTCCTCAACCACTGAGAAGAAAGCTCAGTTTTCATGGTTTTTCCCGCATGCAACATTATCCTTACAGATGAAATTATTGTACCTAACACAGCAACTTAGCATAATCAAAAGCTAACAGTAATTCAAATTGTCATTTGGCTAATTTTCAGACAGATCCATTATTCTCTAGATTTTGCAAGAGCTGAAAATCGGAATGAAACTTACCAATTTGTATGTAATGATCACTGCTTTCAGTCTCCCCGCTAGATTTTGATCTTTCACCTCAATAGTTCCGATAAATAGCTCCTAATCCTTCCAATGATACCAAGGTGTTTCTGTGAGGAACTCCACGCTGAAAAAGCATACCGGATTTGACACGCACTTTGGAAGATGATGCTTTTAGATCGCAACGATAGACAATTCTACCAAGGCCTCTGTAGCCTAGAACCTTACCACTCCTAATAAAGGTGATTGGTTCGGCGTTGATACGAATGAACTCGTTATTCCAAGTCACATCCTCATGATTTTTATAATTCTTCAAAATCCATATGTCACGGCTTACACCATTTTCATAAATTGCACATAAAAATTCTCCGAGTCTAGCAACATAAGGGGGATTACCAGCTTTTAGCAAACAAGGTGATGAAGGAAGTGCGTGGAACTCTTCATCAGCCAAATCAAACGCAAAAATAGTTCCTTTCTGGTCCACCCAGTGAATAGCTCCATTCAGAAACTCACCAATTTTTCTACCAGGTATTATATCACGGTCCATGTTTTCAACATATCTCCAACCAGTGTAGCTACCAAGAGTGTATCCAAGAACAGTTCCCCATCTAATGGTGACAACCTTGTACTCATTGGTTGAAGCACAGTAACCAAAACCAAATCCAGTTAGAATGTTTCTTGCATCTCCAACCTGTGGGAGGACAATACGTTCTCCGGTAATCGGATTACAGATACAAATATACCCATTATGAAATCTTCCATGGAAGCCAACTAAACCGAAGAAAACTAAACCATTGCATGAAGCCAGAATTGAATAATTTTTATATGGGGGTTTTAGATTAATCCTTGTTCTTCTTCCAAATCGGTTTAAATTCTCATCATACTCAGTGTAATAAAACTTTGGTTCATCCCCTATTGTATAGAATATGAAACCTAACTTACCAGAATCATGAGCATTGAGATGATTGAAGTGCATTTACGAGAAGGATGGATGTCGAACAAGATTTTTCCATGATTTAGATACACATTTGCATTGTAAAATAGATTCAACTGGTACAAGATATAAGATTTCTAACATGATCTCGTATGGAAGCATATTAAAGTTCCCCATTTTGGAGAAGAGAAATATAGGATTAATAACGAATATACCGGAAAAAGGTTTGACAGATTTTGTATCTGTTCCTTCTCACGTCGGTCTTCTTTTCTACGACCTTGAACAGCTAGGTGGTTTTCTTATAAAAACAAATTTTTTGTTTTTCTTGTAAAACTGTTAAAATCGAAAAAGGAATTATCCAATAAATAAAACACATAGAAAAATTGATTCCTAAAGAAAAACTTGCAAAAATAAATCTGAATAGACATAGGACTTAGAGCATGGTATACATGCATATTAACTGGTTGATGCCATGTATCGTTATCCCGTTAACCGATTTTCAGAATTTTCTTTAATGTCAACTACTTGTTGGTACAAAACAGTGTTATTTACTTGTGAGGAAGAACAAAATCGAGTGTCATTCTTTTTGGAAAACGAAAGAAGTGAAGACAGTTTTAGTCAAATCAATTCAATCTTCAAACATTAAAGAAGGAAAAACAAATTAAACTAGAAATGGTATATATAATTGTGGGTCTCTCCAAACAAGTAAGTTATATATTTTACGACCTTGAACAACCAGGTGGTTGATAGACACATTTTTGTGTCTGAATTGTCCTCGGTGTCTCTATTGCTAGTGCTTGATTTTGTACTTATTATGGTGTTTTTTATGTTTGTGTAGGTGTTTTTGGAGAAATACACTTGTGTGGAAAAAGTTGCTCAAAAAGTGTTATTTGCACCTGGAGAACACGTGTTATTCGGACTCTCAATGTTGGTTAAGGAACACCTCAATTACTAAGGGGCATCTCAACAGATAAGGGGCACCTTCATTACTATTTACACCCTATAAGGCAAGTGCTAAAGGGACACCTTACAGGATTAGGGGGAGGTCATCTTCTCCGTTTGAATTTGGATTTTGGCGGGAAGAATTTGCAGTGAAGTATCAGATTTAGGGTTTGATTTGAAGGCATGTTCGGTAAAGATTCAATCGCTGGATTCAGTTTTGTTCGACCTGTTAACACTAAACATACTTGGTATAATCATTGTATTCGAAAGAATTTGGCTGGATAATCAAAATCAAATTGTTGTAGTCACCAGAAAAGTTAGAGTTCAAGTTTTGGAGTTGTTAGAGGGAGACTCGATCGCTCAGATTAATTGGGTTTGTTATTAATGTGTAATCAGGGTTGGTGATAGCCTTTGATTCGACCAGAATTGGCTAGAATCGCGAATTTGAAGAAAATGGTATTCTTGGGTTTACTCTTCTCCGGGAAATTCTATTCGGACCTGTGAAGTATTTGGGTGAGATTCAAGCGTGGAATTGGAGTAGTACCAGCCTGTTTCGATGAATCAGGGTTGGTAAGTGACTTGGATTCGAGTGACGAGGAACGTTACGTGGATTGAAACAAAACAGGGAAGTTCTCAGCAAAACAGAGTTTGGAGTATGCTCGGGAAGGATTGGCTTGTGATCTGAGCATGTTTAGAACACTATGAGACCTGTACACGACCATAAGACGTGTGGAAGAGATAAAATGGGAAGCAAATCCCGTAACATGGTAGGAAAATAAAAAAATATTTTGGAAAATATTCTCTCTTTACTGTGAAGATTATCAGCAGTTAACACGAAATATTTGAGACCTGTCGAGTATATAAAGGGAGCTGGGATCACATAGAAGGGGGACGAAGAGTTGGGAAGGATTTGGAACATCATAGGGGCGAAACACGATCACCAGAGAAAATTGCTGCTGCTGCTGCCATTGAAGAACATGAAGAACATTGACCCACAGAAGCAGTCATTTCTCCTACAGTATTTGCGACTGCTCAGCGACAGTCTTAGAGCTACAGTAACAGTGACACATCCTCTGTATCGTTCTTTCCAGTTTGTAACACTTATAACTGTTGCAAACCCGGTTATCATTGTTTCTCCCATTTCATCATTTGTACACCACCTTTGAGCAATAAGAAATGAATTTTGAGCGTGTTTTCCCAACGATGAGGTAAACCCCATCCTCTGGGGCGAAGGAGGAAGCTAATTCATCAGTGAAAAGTGGTAATCTCTAATTTATGCAATTATTATATGATTATTTGCCTAGATAAATAAATTGATAAAATGGTTTTTGTTAAACAATTGTCATTTCAATTTATGGAGCATGCTAGCCTAGGGTTTTGATGTCCCATACTTTCGATCTACAATTGTTATTTCTAAAAAATCAACTATTGCAATATTAAGAATCAATTTGAATGCATGATTTGCATGATTATAATTAGAGAATAGAAATCACTTTGATTTTGGTAAATAGTGGATTCCATAGCCCCAGTCTTTTCCATATTTTTCATATCACTTTTATTTAAGTTTGTTATATTTTTAGTCTTAAAAATTAAATCTAAAATCTGTTGCTTTCACAAGTCTCAACGAACTTTTCACTACAACTCAATTTGAAATCGCATCAATTTTTGGCGCCGCCGACGCGGACTTGTCTTTAGGCTAGAGTTTTTATATATTTTTTTTAGGTTTTTATTTGTTTTTCATTTTTATTTTATTTGTTCTTCTTTACGTTTCTGGTTTTTTGTCTTTTCCTTACAGATTTTGAAATTTGGAGCGAAAGAAAAATTTGCCAAAGCTTTTGGTGAATACTTAAAGATTTGGAGTAAAAGCAAAGCGAAAGAAAAGGAGAATAAAAATTAATTAAAAAAAAGAGAGAGAGAGAGACAATTTTTTTTTTTTTAGAATTTCTTTTGGATTTTTTTTTTTCTTTTGCACTTTATTTTTGGACTTTGGACTGTGGACTTTAGGACTTTATTTTTTTTAAACCCTACGGAAGCGTAGTTTAAATATAAACTGTTTGCAGAGAAGGACGACGATTACGATATCGCCTCGGCCTATCAGGTTCGTACATGACATAGGAGTCGTGGCCCGAGTCGACTTCAGCGGTTCATCCCCCGTCTGGTACGGGAGGTAAGTTTGTCGAAACACTCGCGAATCTCCTGTCAGCGAGTTACTGTATTCCTTCGTTTGCATATATGCTGAGGATTTGAAAACGGCTGCTTTAATTTCCTAGTAAAGGGCAAGGACTGGCCATACAAGATAAGGGTTCGGATTTCATCACCGTTCCCTTCTTGCCCGCCTTAGGAAAACGAAACCAAACGCGAACCTAAGCCTAAAATTTGACTAGAACGAGTCCTATAGGGTAACGAGCTTAATAGGAAAGTCATTCAAAAAATATTGGTTACTCTTTTAAGTATGCTTCAAAGTTCATGATGGTTTCTGCGAGTTGAATACGCCTCCTTGTAACGCCGGTGAGGCCTTGGGTATCAAAGCTCCATTGAGCTTCCCTCGTCTCGATTCAACTTACTTAAACTCGGATTGATTCCAGAGGGATTTGCTTAAATTGTAACGAATTCCCTTTCGAAGGATTAGGAGCTGGTCTAGAAAAAATCTAAGTGGAGCCATCATGTTTTTTATTTGCTAGAAATCAGTAGGTTTGCTGTGGTGGAGTCAGCCTTGTTTGTGTTTGCGTAAAACTTCCTTTCCTCTTAGGATTTCTTTATTTTTCTTTTGTTTTTCTAGTGTATGCCCAAGGTTATTAAAGAGCGGGCTTGGAAAAAAAACACTCTAGGTCGTTTGATTAGTGATAAACCTAGTAGTTCTTCTTGTGAAGGCGGGGAGCTCGAAGACTCTTCTTTTGAGATCCCTGTTTTTGGAAACTTCAGTTTTGAGAATCTGTCTCTTCGTGAGGAAAATACCCCTAGTACTTCAGTTGTGCCAGCAATGGCAACTTTGAAAGATTACATGTTCCCAACTAGGTCCACCCGAGCTTCGTGCATTAAATTGCCAGCCACTACGGCTAATTTCGAGATAAAACCTAGTATTCTTCAGATGATCCCTATATTCTTAGGGAAAGATGATGAGAACCCTTATTTTCATATTAGGGACTTTGAGGAAATTTGTGGGACAATTAGAATAAAAGACCTTACTGATGAAGTCTTGAAACTTAAGATGTTTCCCTTTTCCTTGAGAGATAAAGCCAAGACCTGGCTGAACAACCTACCATCTGAATCCATTGAAACATGGCAGGAACTTATTGCTGCTTTCTATATGAAATTCTACCCTAAGCATAAAACTGCGTCTGTTAGGCAGAAAATTAGTGCTAGTGTGCAACAAGAGGGAGAGTCTCTTTATAGGTTCTTAGAGAGATTCAATGATCTCCTATCCCAGTGTCCTCACCATGGATTTGATAAGATGAAACTCGTAGAGATTATTTATGATGGTTTAGACTATTCAACCAAAGCCATGGTTGAGTCTATGTGCGCTGGTGAGTTCACTAGTAAAAGTGTGATGATGCTTTCACCTTCTTAGGAGTGTCGCTGAAAAATCCCAACAGTGGGAGTCTTGTGTTGAACCCCCCAAAAGACTCTTGGTCAATAGAAGTAGCACCAATGTGGTAGATACAAGCTTCGGGTCTGATGCTAAGTTTGCTGCTTTGTCTAGAAGGTTAGAAGCTTTGGAATTGAATCATCCTAAACATAGGTCTCTTGTTGAACCTGATGATAGGTTTAGAGCCTCTCAAGTGTCTAGTTGTGGAGTAGAACCCAATAACTCGTTTTGGGAAGGTCAGGTTAGTGAAGAGCAAGCCCATGCTGTCTATAACAATGCTAGGTTTGAGAACCGTCAGAAGTTTGACCCATACTCAGAGACTTACAACCCTGGTTGGAGAAACCATCCTAATTTTTCTTGGTCTAAGGGTCAGAATCAAGGACAGTCTAGTAATTCTCAGCCTCCCCCAGGTTTTGGTTATGCTAAGAACTCTTCAGGTCAACCCCAGTTTCAGAATGAGAAAAATCTCCACCTTAGAAGAAACCCTTACTATGTTAGCAAAGAACCATGAGATGTTATCAAAGAACCACTGTGGTTTTCAAGAAGAAACCAGGCAGAATTTTAAGAATAATTCCCAGTCTCTTGCTAACTTAGAACTTCAAGTCGGCCAAATAGCTAAGTTTCTTAGTGAAAGAGAAGATGGAAGATTCCCTAGTCAAACTGATCCTAACCCTAAAGGAGAGAAATCGTACAATCATGTGAATTCTATAACAACCCTTAGGAGTGGAAAGAAAGTTGACAATAAGGTTGCCATGCCTGATAGTGAACATGTGTAGTTCACCCTTCTGAGCCAGAAAATGAGGAGACTGATAGAGTCTCCAAAGAGACCAATGAGGGTCCTATGAGCCCGGCTTTGTTCCCAGAGCCCCGTTCCCCCAGCTGCTAGTTCCAACTAAGAGGGAGTCCAACTTTAATGATATATTGGAGGTTTTTAAGCAGGTTACTATCAACCTCCCATTGTTAGATGCGATTAAGCAGATTCCCGCTTATGCCAAGTTTCTTAAGGATATGTGTACGCGAAAGCGAAAACTTAGTGTCCAGAAGAAAGCCTTCCTAGCTAGTCATGTGAGTTCTATTATTCAGAATACCACTACTCCTAAGTATAAAGACCCAGGGTCCCCTACTATTTCTTGCACAATAGGTAAATACCGTGTCGAGAAAGCTTTGCTTGACTTAGGAGCCAGTGTGAACTTACTGCCATACCATGTGTACCTTAAGCTAGGACTTGGTGAGATGAAACCTACCCAGATGACACTTCAGTTAGCTGATAGGTCCGTTAAAATTCCTCGTGGTGTGATCGAGGACGTTCTTATTGAGGTCGACAAGTTTATTTATCCAGTGGATTTTGTTATCCTAGATACCCAACCTGTCCCTGACCCAGAGAACCAAATACCAGTGATTTTAGGTCGCCCGTTTTTAGCTACATCCAATGCGATCATTAACTGTCGAAATGGTATTATGAATTTGTCTTTTGGTAATATGACTATTGAGCTGAACATTTTTAATATTAGTAAGCTACCTCTGAACTAGATGACTCGAACATAGAAGAGGTGAACATGATAGGAACATTAGTCGAGGAGTCATTACCAAACACTTTGTTAGAAGATCCATTAGAGAAATGCCTAGCCCACTTTGGGATTGATTTTGATGATGACGATGTGATTAATGAGGTGAATGCTTTGTTAGATTCAACCCCTTTGATAGACACTAGTAATGGCTGGAAACCTAAGTTCGAACCTCCTACCTTTCTGAGTCTACCCTAGTTCCTTCGTTAGAAAAGCCTCCTAAGTTGGACCTTAAACCATTACCAGATTCCCTGAAGTATGTGTTTTAGGCCCATCTGAAACTTTACCTGTGATTAGCATCCGACTTGGATAGTGATCAGGAAAGTAGGCTAGTGACTCCTTCAGAATAACAAGGAAGCTTTAGGGTGGACCATAGAGACATTAAGGGTATAAGTCCTACTGATTGTATGCATCATATCTATTTAGAGAGTGACACCAAACCTTCTAGGGAGATGCAACGTCGACTGAACCCTAATATGAAAGAAGTTGTTCGAACCGAGGTTCTTAAGCTGTTAGATGCAGGCATTATCTACCCCATTTGACAGTAAGTGGGTCAGCCCCGTTCAGGTTGTTCCCAAGAAATCCGGTATTCTATAGTCCAGAATGATAACAATGAGTTAATCCCAACCCGGGTGACCACGGGTTGGCGTGTCTGTATTGACTATAGGAAATTGAACAAGGTCACTAGGAAGGACCACTTTCCCCCCCTTCATCGACCAAATGCTAGAGAGATTAGATGACGCAGCCATTATGCTTTTTAGATGGATACTGCGTTATAATCAGATTGTCATAGCCCAGAAGACCAAGAGAAAACCACTTTTACGTCCCTTTGGTACCTTTGCGTATAGACGCATGCCTTTTGGGCTATGTAATGCCCCTGCGACCTTTCAGCGTTGTATGCTGAGCATATTTTCTGACATGGTAGAACGGTTCTTAGAGGTCTTTATGGATGATTTTTCAGTGTTTGGTTCGTCTTTCGATGAGTGCTTGCATCATTTGTCATTAGTTTTGACTAGGTGTAAGGAAAAATTTAGTGCTTAATTGGGAGAAATGTCACTTCATGGTTCGTTCAGGAATTTCTAGGGAATATCGTATCTTCGAAGGGTATAGAGGTATAGAGCCAAAGTTGACCTCATTAAAACTTTACAGGTCCCAAAAACCGTAAGAGATATTAGGTCATTCTTAGGGCATGCAGGTTTTTATCGTCGATTCATTAAGGATTTTAGCTTAATTTCTAGACCTCTTTGCAATTTGCTTGCAAAGACGTTAAGTTTGTCTTTGATGATGCTTGTTTAGAGGCTTTTGAGAAGCTTAAGAATTTACTCACTACCCCCCATAGTCCAGGCACCCAAAAAACTGGAACCTACCCTTTGAGATCATGTGTGATGCTTAGATTATGCATTGTGTTGCTAGGTCAGCGAGAAAATAAGTTACTTCATGTGATTTACTATGCTAGCAAAACTCTGAATGATGCCCAGTTGAACTATACCACTACGAGAAGGAATATTAGCTATTGTGTTTGCCTTAGACAAGTTTAGATCCTACCCTTAGGTTAAGGTCATAATCTTTACTGATCATGCTGCTTTGAAGTATCTTCTTTCCAAGAGGATACTAAACCTAGATTGATTAGATGGATCCTATTGTTGCAGGAATTTTCCTTAGACATTAGAGATAAAAAAGGTGCAGAAAATGTAGTAGCAGACCACTTGTCTAGGCTTGTTGTGGATACCCTTAATGATTCTCCTCCTGTTAGGGATAGTTTTCCTGATGAACAACTGTTCTTTGTTACCCAAGCACCTTGGTATGCGAATATAGTGAATTATCTTGTTACTGGTCGAATGCCCCAACATTGGGGTAAACAAGATCGTTCTAGGTTTTTAGCCGAGGTGAAGCACTTCTTTTGGGATGATCCTTATTTGTTTAAGTATTGTCCAGACCAGATTATTAGGAGATGTATACCTGAGAGTGACCAGTCCAGTATTATTTCCTTTTGTCATGATCATGCTTGTGGGGGTCACTTTAGTGCTAAGAAGACTGCTGCTAAATATTGCAGTGTGGATTCTATTGGCCTTCGTTGTTTAAAGACTCCCACAGTACTGTGTTACTTGTGACGTTGCCAGAAATTAGGAACCATTTCCCGTAGGAACATGATGCCCTTGAACCCTTTTTAGTTGTTGAGGTCTTTGATGTGGGGTATTGACTTTATGGGTCCTTCCTAATTCTTTTGGTAACCTTTACATCCTTGTCGTTGTAGACTATGTCTCTAAGTGGATTGAGGCGGTTGCGTGTAAAACTAATGACCATAGGGTTGTGATTGAGTTCTTGAAAAATAATATACTTACACGTTTTGGTACACCGCGAGCTATAATTAGTGATGGAGGGTCGCACTTTTGTAATGGACCTTTTAGGCTTTTGATGAAGAAATATGGTATTACACATAAGATAGCTACCCCATATCATCCACAGACTAGTGGTCAGGTAGAGGTTTCCAATAGGGAGATAAAGCGTATATTAGAGAAAACAGTTAATCCTAATCGGAAAGACTGGTCGTCTAGGCTTACTGATGCCTTATGGGCTTACCGTACTGCGTTTAAGACCCCCATTGGAATGTCGCCTTATCGACTTGTGTATGGAAAGGCATGTCATTTACCTGTTGAGTTAGAACATAGAGCTTATTGGGCTGTTAAGCAGCTAAATTTTTCACTTGACAAGGCAGGAGCCCATATGAAACTCCAGCTCAATGAGTTGGAAGAGATTCGTATAGATGCTTACGATAGTGCGAAGGAGTATAAGAACAAAACGAAACTTGTGCATGATAGAAATATTTTAAGAAAGTCATTTTCTCCAGGTCAAAAAGTTCTTTTGTATGATACCCGCTTGCATCTTTTCCCTGGGAAGTTGCGTTCTCGGTGGACGGGTCCTTTTATTGTTCGCATTGTCTTTCCTCATGGAGCTGTTGAGATCGAGACACCAGATGGTAGTAGTTCTTCGAAGGTTAACGGTCAGATATTGAAACCCTTTTTAGAACCCTTTCCTACAGGTGATGTTGAGGAGGTCCCTCTGGAGGACCCTGTTTACCCTTGTATACAAGAACAGTTCCCCATCTAATGGTGACAACCTTGTACTCATTGGTTGAAGCACAGTAACCAAAACCAAATCCAGTTAGAATGTTTCTTGCATCTCCAACAAGTGGGAGGACAATACGTTCTCCGGTAATCGGATTACAGATACAAATATACCCAGTATGAAATCTTCCATGGAAGCCAACTAAACCGAAGCAAACTAAACCATTGCATGAAGCCAGAATTGAATAATTTTTATATGGGGGTTTTAGATTAATCCTAGTTCTTCTTCCAAATCGGTTTAAATTCTCATCATACTCAGTGTAATAAAACTTTGCTTCATCTCCTATTGTATAGAATATGAAACCTAACTTACCAGAATCATGAGCATTGAGATGATTGAAGTGCATTTACGAGAAGGATGGATGTCGAACAAGATTTCTCCATGGTTTAGATACACATTTGCATTGTAAAATAGATTCAGCTGGTACAAGATATAAGATTTCTAACATGATCTCGTATGGAAGCATATTAAAGTTCCCCATTTTGGAGAAGAGAAATATAGGATTAATAACGAATCTACCGGAAAAAGGTTTGACAGATTTTGTATCTGTTCCTACTCACGTCGGTCTTCTTTTCTACGACCTTGAAAAGCTAGGTGGTTTTTTAATAAAAACAAATTTTTTGTTTTTCTTGTAAAACAATTAAAATCGTAAAAGGAATTATCCAATAAATAAAACACATAGAGAAATTGATTCCTAAAGAAAAACTTGCAAAAATAAATCTGAGTAGACATAGGACATAGAGCATGGTATACATGCATATTAATTGGTTGATGCCATGTATCGTTTTCCCGTTAACCGATTTTCAGAATTTCCTTTAATGTCAACTACTTATTGGTACAAAACAGTGTTATTTACTTATGAGGAAGAACAAAATCGAGTGCTATTCTCTTTGGAAAACGAAAGAAGTGAAGACAGTTTCAGTCAAATCAATTGAATCTTCAAACATTAAAGAAGGAAAAACAAATTAAACTAGAAATGGTATATATAATTGTGGTTCTCTCCAAACAAGTAAGTTATATCTTTTACGACCTTGAGCAACCAGGTGGTTGATAGACACATTTTTGTATAGGAATTGTCCTCAGTGTCTCTATTGCTAGTGCTTGATTTTGTACTTATTATGGTGTTTTTATGTTTGTGTAGGTGTTTTTGGAGAAATACACTTGTGTGGAAAAAGTTGCTCCAAAAGTGCTATTTGCACCCGGAGGACACGTGTTATTCGGACTCTCAATGTTGGTTAAGGAACACCTAAATTACTAAGGGGCATCTCAATGGATAAGGGGGACCTTCCTTACTATTAACACCCTATAGGGCAAGTGCTAAAGGGATACCTGATAGACACATTTTTGTGTCTAATTTGTCTCGATTCTATAATTGATAGTGCTCATTTTTGTACTTATTACGGTGTTTTATGTGTGTGTAGGTATTTTTGTCCAATAAACATTTTTGGAAAAATCGACTCGAAAAGTTGTGCGGGGCACCCCGGAGGACATTTACTATTCGGACTCTCACCATGGATAAGGGACAACCTAATTACTAAGGGGCATCCCTGCAGGGCATCTACTATTCGCACCCCCACTCTGGATAGGGGGAGACCACTTTCTTCTCAAAATTCAAAAGGAAAAATTGGCGGGGAAAAAACCAGTTTGCATACCAGAGTTAGGGTTGGATTTCTAGGCTGTTTTAGGGAGATTCAATCGCGGGAATTTGTTGGGCTGGACGTGATTTAGCATAACAGGCTTGGTATGAGCGCTGGAATAGATTGAATTGGGCTAGAACTCGAGTTGGAGCAAAACAGAGGTGAAGTTACACACGAGTCTCTGTTGGCCCGATTTTTGAAGTTTCAGGGAGATTAAACCGGAGATAGCTACTTACCTAATAGAGAGTTTGGGATGATTTGGAAATCTCAGAAACGCGTAAACAAGTCGGAAGAGAAGATTATTTCCGTGACTTGCATGAAAAGAAAGAGAGAATTTTTATCGGAATTTTTAGGTTTCTGAGCAGTATAAAAGGAGTTCGGATAGGTCACAGAAGGGTGACGAACAGTTTGGGGTAGTTTAGATAACCACAGAAAGCTCAAAATTGAAATTACAGACATTCAGTTCTGCTGGTGTAGGGGAAGAACACGAAGAACATACTACTCCCAGAGACAGTCGTTTCTTCTACAACAGTTTTCATATATCGTTTCTGTAACAGCTGTTTGTAACGCTTATACACCGTTGCAAACTGTCTGCTTAACTAGTTTTCTCTTGTTTTTCACCTTTTTGAGCTATGAAAACCTATTTTGAGTATGTGAATAATATGAGGAGCTAAACCCCTTAGCCGAGGCGACGGAGGAAGCCATTGTTCCATGAAAAATGGTATATTTCTATTTTAATTAATTCTTGCAATTTCTTTTATGATTGATTGCATGGAACTAATATTGGAAAATTGATTTTTATTGAATGATTGTGATCCGTTTTGATGGAGCATGCTTAGTTTAAGACTTTTGATGTTTCATGCTTGATGTATACAATTGTTACTTCAAAAATCTACTAGAGGAAATATATTAGAATCACTTTAAACGCAAAGAATTGCATGAATATTAATTAGATTAAATCACTTAATTGGTCAATGGTGGAATCCTGAGTCTCGGTGCTTTTTATAATCTTGATAACAACTTCATCTTGAGTTTTTATTTTTATTTAGGTCTAAAACAAATCTTCACAAGTCTGAGTGAACGACAACCTTTTACCACTATCTACAACAACATAAAAAACCACATCAATTTTTGGCGCCGCCGACGCGGATTTGTATTAGGTTTTAGGTTTTAGATTTATTTTATTTCTTTTAGAATTTTTGTTCTCTTTTACGCCTTTGGTATTTTTCGATTCTTTTCAGATTGGAGCGAAGCTACAAGGAAAGAAAAAGTACTATAAAAGGAAAGCATCGCCAAAGAAGGAAAGAAGAGAGGAATCCAAAAGGAGTGAAGAATAAGATTTTGTATATAGTTATTTTGTTTTATTTTTAGAAACTGTAAATAGGGTTTTATTTTTTGTAATTTTTCTTTTTATTTTTGGACACTTTTTGGACTTTATTTTTGGACTGGGACATTATTATTTTTAAACCCTACGGAAGGGTTGGTTTAAATAAAAATTGTGTGCAGAGAAGGACGGTGATTACGATATCACCTCGGCCCCTCGGGTTCGTACATGACATAGGAGTCGTGGCCCGAGCCGACTTCAGCGGTTCTTCGCCCGTCTGGTACGGGAGGTAAGTTTTTCGAAACACTCGCGAATCCCCTGTCAGCGGGTTTACTGTATTCCTTCGTTTGCATATATGCCGAGGACTTGAAAACGGCTGCTTTAATTTCCTAGTAAAGGGAAAGGACTGGCCATACAAGATAAGGGTTCAGATTTCATCACCGTTCTCTTCTTGCCCGCCTTAGGAAAAAGAAACCAAACGCGAACCTAAGCCTAAAATTTTAACTAGAACGAGACCGATAGGGTAACGAGCTTAATAGGAAAGTCGTTCGAAAAATATTGGTTACTCTTTTGAGCATACTTCGAAGTTCATGATGGTTTCTGTGAGTTGAATGCGTGACTGTGCCGCCTTGTGACCGGTGAGGCCTTGGGTATCAAAGATCCACTGAGATTCCCTTGCCTCGATTCAACTTACTTTGACTCGGATTGATTCCAGAGGGGTTTACTCAGATTGTAACGAGTTCCTTTTCGAAAGAATAGAAGTTGGTCTAGAAACAATCTAAGTGGAACCATCATGCTTTTTGTTTGCTAGAAAATTAGGTTTGATTTGGTTGAGTCAGCCTTGTTTTGTGATTGCATAGAATCCCAAATATCCCGATAGTGCTAGAAATGGGAACTTTAAAAGCTTTGTTGAACCCTACTAGTACTACTCGTCCCTCCTGTATCAGGTTAGCTGAAACTGAAGCAAATTATGAACTTAGGCCTGGGACCCTACAGATGCTCCCAATCTTTTTAGGGAAAGAAAATGAAAACCCATACTTCCATGTTAGGGACTTTGAGGAAATTTGTAGTACCCTAAAAATTAGAAACCTTGATGATGATGCTTTGAAACTCAGATTATTCCCCTATTCCTTAAAAGATAAAGCCAAGTCGTGGCTGTATACTTTGGCTTCCGAATCAATCAAAACATATGAACAACTTACATCTGCCTTTTTGAACAAGTTTTTCCCTAGGCACAAAACATCGTCTATTAGGACGCAAATCTGCACATTTTCTCAACAGGAGGGAGAGTCTTTGTATAGGTATTGGGAAAGGTTCAATGACTTATTAGCCCAATGTCCTCATCATGGTTTAGAAAAGGTTAGGCTAGTTCAAATCCTTTATGAGGGTTTAGATTATTCGACAACAACCATGGTTGAGTCTCTATGCACTGGTGGTTTTGAAAACCAAACTGTTGATGCGGCGATGGATTTTTTGAATGAAATCGCCGAAAATACCCAGCAATAGGAATATAGTAGGGAACCCAAGAAAACAATTCTTCTAGGTAGAGGAAACGTTAATAGGGTAGAAGGAGGCTATGAATCAGATGCCAAAATTGTTGTTATAGCAAAAAGGTTAGAAGCCTTAGAATTGGGTCATACTAGTGGTAGAATAGAGCCTTTTTGGGAAGGCCAGAATAATGAAGAGCAAGACAATACTCTCTATAATAACACTAGGTTTGTTAACCGTCAGAAGTTTGACCGATATTCAGAAACCTATAGTCCTGGTTGGAGTAACCATACGAACCTTTCATGGTTTAAGGGCCAGAGTCTAAGTAAGTTTAGTAATTCTAATGCTCCCCCAGATTTTGGTTATACTATAATTCATCAGGCCCAGAAAATAAAACGACTAGCTTAGAGGAATCTATTAAGATGTTAGCAAAAACTCAGGATATGTTAGCACAGAGCCAAATTAGTTTTCAGCAGGAAACCAAACAGAACTTTCAAACTAATGCTCAGAGCCTTGCTAAGCTAGAACTTCAAGTCGGCCAAATAGCTAAGACCTTAAGTGAGAGAGATAATGGAAGGATCCATAGTCAGACTACCCCCAACCCTAGAGGAGTTCATGAAGTAGGTGCAAAACCATTTAATCAAGTGAATTCTGTCACAACCCTTAGGAGTGGTAAAACGGTAGACAATAGGGTAGCCAAGCCTAATGGTGGACATACTGTAGATCCACCTTCTAGTTCCCAAGATGAGCCCCATAAGGATCCACTAACTGAAGAAACCGATAAAATTTCTAGTGATGCCAATGTGGTTCCCGACAGGTCTCATTTTGTACTCAAAGCCCCATATCCACAGTTGTTAGCTCCAACAAAGAGAGAGTCGACTTTCAACGAAATATTAGAGATATTTAAGCAGGTAAACATTAACATCCCTTTATTAGAAGCAATTAGGCAAATGCCTGCTTATGCCAAGTTCCTTAAGGACCTTTTTACACGAAAGCGTAAGCTTAATGTCCATAAGAAAGCCTTTTTAGCTGGTCAGGTAAGTTCAATCCTTCTGAACCAAACAGCCCCTAAGTATAAAGATCCTGGATGCCCCACCATATCTTGTGTGATCGGTAATTATTCAGTAGATAAGGCATTGCTTGACTTAGGAGCTAGTGTGAACTTACTCCCTTATCATGTATACAACCACCTAGGTCTTGGAAAGTTGAAACCGACTAAAATGACATTGCAATTAGCTGATAGGTCTGTCAAAGTACCTCGTGGTGTCATAGAGGATGTTATGATTGAGGTTGATAAATTTATTTATCTAGTGGATTTCGTTGTTCTAGATACTCAGCCTGTTCAGGATCCTAGTGCTCAAATACCGGTGATTTTAGGTCGCCCATTTTTAGCCACAGCTAACGCTGTCATCAACTGTAGGACCGGAATTATGAACATCTCCTTTGGTAATATGACCACTGAACTAAATGTCGTTAATGTTAATAGACAACCTTCTGACGATTTAGAGGAAGTGAATATGATTAACAATTTAGTTCAGGATCTAACTCAGGATAATTGGGACACTTTATTTGGTGATTCCTTAGATGAACTTGATGAGGAAATCCTCTTAAGTCAGTTAGGTGACCAAACTTTTGAACTAGAAGAAGCTCTTGAGTATTTTAAAGACTATGAGGATCCAGAAATGGTCAATTATCCCCATTCGAAGTCCCTAACTTGGGATTCAAGCGTGGTGTACCTGAGGTATTACTTGAGTCACTTCCGACTCTGCAACCGGATCCTCCTGATATTATCCAGGAGGAAATTTTAAAGACTTGTTGTTCGAATGAGTCAATTTGTCAAGACACTCATATGAAGCCCAAATGGGCACAACAGAAAAACCCAGTTGTCTTGCAGGAAACCTTGGATAAGGATGTGCTATGTCTGTTCATTTTTCTGATTTGGTGCAGTTTTCTGATAATTGTGGAAATTTTATTTGCTTTTATTGACCCACAGTTGTTTCGACTATTGATATATGATTTGAAAGGTAATTATCCATTTTGTGGTATTTGACGTCTCGCTAAAGAATTTAAATTTAGCACTTTTTGGGAGGTAACCCAATCTCATGCAACATGGTAATATCTTTCCTTATCTCTTTTGCTTCAAATGGTAACAGTTTCTCCTTGTTCATGCTTTTAATTTTATCTTTAGAACATTGAGGACAATGTTAGATTTAAGTTTGGGGGTATGGGAGAAACTTTTTAGTTGCAGTATGAATAAATAAACTCCAGAACCTAGAAATTTATGCCTATTGAGGATTGCACTAACTAATCTAAGTGGATGGAAGCATTTTGATCGTAGGAGTTGAGGAACCAATCTGATTAGATGGAAACATCTAGAAGAGTCTATTCATAAAAGCACAGACCTCAAGTGTTAGAAGTAACATGATAGTTTCACCATATCTCGTTGAGTCCTTTTCACTTCTATTTTTATTTTATTTTATTTTTAAACCATGTTTCTCTAAGTGATAGGTGGGGCCCACGATTCAAGTTGTTACCAATGCTAGGGTGAATTAGAGTGATTGAGTTACAAAGAAAAAGAAAAAAAAGACCAGACCAATTAGACCAAACGGATCAAAAAAAAATGAATGAAACGAAAAAGCTGAAAATAAAAAAAAAATCAGTGAATAAAGTTGACCACTGGTTCCCTTGTATATGCCAGTTGTGTTGAACTAGAATTAGGATTATCGATCACTGGTTCCCTTGTATATGCCAGTTGTGTTGATATTAGTCAGACCAGTATCTCAATCCATTAAGACATTTTGGCGGAGGCCTTCAGACAGATATGGAAACACCGTTCACTTAGTAAACATCAAAACCATCTACATTTTTCTATATCCATCTCTTAATCTATCCATGTGATTGGTTTGACTCCGAATATTGATGTCCATAGTGCAACTATCTGAGTAGAGCTCTGTCACTTTATATGAATTTTAGTATGCTTGAGTGCAAACTCGTGTACAACAATTGGAATTTCGCATCAGAGTATTTCTTCCTGTAGTCAATAAGTATGCCAACCAAGGAGATTCTTTAGTGTTTTCCAAGGTTCTGCGTAGATAGCTAGGGTCTGGAGTATAAAGGTTTTGTGGGTATACCTCTGGTAAGCCCTCCCGAGACTATAACTCGGCCACTAGGGCCACCTAGGGGTTTAAAGGCTTATTGCATACGCTAAATGCAATCGACGATGCCTGCGTCAGTGAGTTAGGATTTTATCTTTGCTCGAGGACTAGCAAATAATAAGTTTGGGGGTATTTGATAGGCACATTTTTATGTCTAATTTGTCTCGATTCTATAGTTCATAGTGCTCATTTTTGTACTTATTACGGTGTTTTATGTGTGTGTAGGTATTTTTGGCCAATAAACATTTTTGGAAAAATCGGCTCGAAAAGTTGTGCGGGGCACCCCCGGAGGACATTTGCTATTCGGACTCTCACCATGGATAAGGGGCAACCTAATTACTAAGGGGCATCCCTGCAGGGCATCTACTATTCGCACCCCCACTCTGGATAGGGGGAGACCACTTTCTTCTCAAAATTCAAAAGGAAAAATTGGCGGGAAAAAATCCAGTTTGCATACCAGAGTTAGGGTTGGATTTCTAGGCTGTTTTAGGGAGATTGAATCGCGGGAATTTGTTGGGCTGGAAGTGATTTAGCATAACAGGCTTGGTATGAGCGCTGGAATGGATTGAATTGGGCTAGAACTCGAGTTGGAGCAAAACAGAGGTGAAGTTACACACGGGTCTCTGCTGGCCTGATTTTTGAAGTTTCAGGGAGATTAAACCGGAGACAGCTACTTACCTAATAGAGAGTTTGGGATGATTTGGAAAGCTCAGAAACGCGTAAACAAGTCGGCATAGAAGATTATTTCCGTGACTTGCACGAAAAGAAAGAGAGAATTTTTATCGGAATTTTTAGGTTTTTCTGAGCAGTATAAAAGGAGTTCGGATAGGTCATAGAAGGGTGACGAACAGTTTGGAGTAGTTTAGAACACCACAGAAAGCTCAAAATTGAAATTACAGACATTCAGTTCTGCTGGTGTAGGGGAAGAACACGAAGAACATACTACTCCCAGAGACAGTCGTTTCTTCTACAGCAGTTTTCATATATCGTTTCTGTAACAGCTGTTTGTAACGCTTATACACCGTTGCAAACTGTCTGCTTAACTAGTTTTCTCTTGTTTTTCACCCTTTTGAGCTATGAAACCCTATTTTGGCTATGTGAATAATATGAGGAGCTAAACCCCTTAGCTGAGGCGACGGAGGAAGCCATTGTTCCATGAAAAGTGGTATATTTCTATTTTAATTAATTCTTGCAATTTCTTTTATGATTATTTGCATGGAACTAATATTGGAAAATTGATTTTTATTGAATGATTGTGATCCGTTTTAATGGAGCATGCTTAGTTTAAGACTTTTGATGTTTCATGCTTGATGTATACAATTGTTACTTCAAAAATCTACTAGAGGCAATATATTAGAATCACTTTAAACGCAAAGAATTGCATGAATATTGATTAGATTAAATCACTTAATTGGTCAATGGTGGAATCCTGAGTCTCGGTGCTTTTTATAATCTTGATAACAACTTCATCTTGAGTTTTTATTTTAATTTAGGTCTAAAACAAATCTTCACAAGTCTGAGTGAACGACAACCTTTTACCACTATCTACAACAACATAAAAAACCACATCAATACCCTTACAAGATTAGGGGGAGGTCATCTTCTCCGTTTGAATTTGGATTTTGGCGGGAAGAATTTGCATTGAAGTATCAGATTTAGGGTTTGATTTTAAGGCATGTTCGAAAAAGATTCAATCGCAAAAATAAATATGAGCAGACATATGACTTAGTGCATGGTATACGTGCATATTAAAGGGTTGGGCCATGTATCGTTTTCCCGTTAACCGATTTTCAGAGTTTCCTTTAATGTCAACTACTTGTTGGTAAGGCTATTGTCTTTCCCACGAGGATTTTCTGTCTTAGGAGTTGTGAAACAATTAGTCAACTTCATCCGAGCAAAGTGATCATCTACAACGGATCACCTTTACTTGTATCTATCACGTTGTACTCTTTTCCGTTCGTCAAGGTTTTGTACCACTAGGTTTTTCCTTGTCAAGGTTTTAATGAGGAAACATATTCAAGTTCAACTATGTTCTAAGTTTTATTAATATTGTGCTTATTTTCTTTAGCTCAGGTTTTGTCCCTCTGGGTTTTCCTGACAAAGTTTGAACGAGGAAATTAACTTAGACTAGTCGGTACTTGAATATCGTATTGCATGTGATGAACTACGAGACAATATGTGAAGTATTATATATGGAGAGTTGTACCAAGGTTTTGTCCCACTGAGTTTTGTTACTTATCAAAGTTTTAATGAGGCAATGAATTCTGGCACAAGTCATCGAGGAGAACGACATTTGAAGAACTATATGTAAAGCATTATGTATAAAGTTTTATTATTGAACCGCACAAGGGAGAGTGTTACAGGGCATATGGCATATGGATGTGCGGTCCAACTAGATTCCTAGGGTTGTATATAAGGGAAACTATGTAATGATTTTACACTACTCTCTTAATAATATTTTTCTTCTCATTCCTCTTATCTTTCCCTGTTTCATCCATAATTCTCCTAAAACAATCTTTGATTTTTGACTATAAGTCAAATAACTAATGAAGTTTAGTTAATTTTCATTAACAATAATTAATTGAGGGTATTCTAACCCTTAGCTAAAATAGTTAGATAAGGTGTTTTCGTGATTACTATTTGGAGAATGTATAAAAAGGTCATACTATTAAGACCCGATTCACAAAAGGGTCATACTGTTACAAATTATTTACAAAGTAGCCACACTTCCGTTTGTAGCAGGGTTAAATTGCTGGGGCCCGCAAAATCAGAGTTAAATCAGGTGCTTAATTTACCTGTTTGTCCCTCACAGACTTAGCCTCGGGTCGGGTTAACTATCATCATAGATATATTTACATCTCGGAGAAAAATGGACGGATGGATGAAAAACCTAGGAAATTTTACTCTTTAAGCAAAATCGATCCCCTTTCCTTCTAATTTCACCACCGCTTCTCTCTCAAACTTATTCTCTGCAACTGGTTGAAAAGGGAGATCTAGATTTCGTATGAAGATAAGGTTTTAGATATGATGTTATTACAATGAATATTAGTGGTTTTTTGTGTTTTCTGAAACACGTAAAGAGAACTGGTTGCTATTACTTTCACTTGGAGCAAAACGGGAGATAGGAGATGCAAAACTGCTGCAGACATGAACATATAACTATTCTTTCACCCTTTCAAGCAGTTTGAATCGTTTAAAAGTTAGGTATATTCTTAGAAATCTTAATTTCAATTTGGAGACCTTTTTTATAGAAACCTAATTTCGGTTTGGGGATTTTCAGAAACCCTAATTTCTTGTTGATAGGAAAATTTTGATTTGTGTGATGGTGTTTAGTATTATAATTAGGGTATCCTATTAACATTGAGAGATATTAACAATGTTTGAAAATTGTTGTTTGCTTTTGTTTCACTGTTTTTGCTGGGGTGGTGACTAAAAGATATATGGGTTGATAATGGTTTTTGGGTTTTTTTTGCCTATGTTTAGTGATTTAATCTGGTGGCTTTAAAGAGCTCGATAGAGGTGTAAATTGAACAAGCTGTTAGCTTCTGTTGCTGTTGTGATGGTTTTGAAGATGTTGGTGGAGGTAGTAATGGACCAAATGGTTGTGGTGGTTTTAAATGAAGTTGTTGTTGGTTTTTAAGATGTTCATGGAGGTGGTAATGGAACGAATGGTTGTGGTGTGGTTTTTAAGATGCTGATGGAGGTGAAATGAACTTACTGTTGTTGTTGCTGTAGTGGTCCATGGCATTCAGAACATGAGCAATTGTTGTCTCCTAAAGGTTCGACATTCCAGCTTCAGGGTCTACATGGTGGCATCTCTCTATGGTTAAGAGGGGTGGCGGAGGAAGAGGAGCTGCATCATCTTCATCTGCTGGTGATGCAACATCATCTCCACCCACAAAGGGTGCAACACCATGTCCACCTACAAATGCTTCAGCTTCACTGGTAACACCACCAGCTGCAAGTTCATCTATGAGTGGAATTATTGAGGTGTGGAGGTTCAAGATGTGGTAGAGGTTCTAGGGGAAGAAGGTATGGTGGTGGGACTACAAGTGTATTAGAAACCGTCACAGGCCATTGCAGGTGAATGAAAGAACATGAAGATGAGTATATGGTTTTCATGCTCTATGGATATTAATTTGTTTTAAGTGGTTGCTGCAGCAGATTGAAATTGCAGTGTGCAAGTGATGTTGTTAAAGACGTTGTGGAGTTGGTGTTCGAATGGTTAGGATTTTGATTGAACCGCATGAATGGTAATTCAGATCGATGGTGTTCGTTGTGGGGTGTGCTCGAAGGTCTAAAAGTATCTCTTGAGTGAATTGAAGAAATGGAGGAGCTGAAATGCTAGATGTATGCTTAGGAATGGATTGCAGAGAAGGATATTGCACCAGGATGATGCGAACTAAAGCTGTATTGCGCCATCTTGGCGCTACATTGAGTTCAGCTTGTGCAAAATTGCTCAAGCAGTGCAACTCAGCCCACTCAGTCGAGTCAGATATGTTAACTGCAGTTACATAGATAGAGTTAAGATGGAGGGTATTTTGGAGAAGTTTGACAGCGTTTTTTCATTAGCAGTTATGTCGGCCAAAGTATGACCAATTTGTATACAATTACAAAAGTATGATGATTTTGTAAAGCAATTAACAAAAGTATGACCATTCAGTAATTGGCTTTTACTATTTCATAGCCCATTTTTGTCTTTTTATGAGCCCTCAAAACCCAAAATTTGGAGCCCCTATAATAGGTTTCTTTCAGATTTAGGGTATAGATTTTGTCCGCATAGTAGTGTTATGAAAAATAGAGTATGAATCAGAGTGTTATGAATTTCTTTGGGGTTGTTTTCAAATTAAAGAGAGAACATGATAAAACAAACAAAAATATACAAACATAAAGACATAATGGTCTAGGATTTTTGGCGTTCATTTCATCATTCATAACGTTTACTTATTCACTAGATTTATGTTTTAATTGAATTTTTGGATAGTTCCATCTCATAGTTATATTCTTGGCTGTGAAATCTGTCGGGAGAAACAATTAACAGCTCCCTCATATTGAACTGCCGTTATTTACTTGTAATCAAATGGGGCATAATTTCAAGAGTGTGTCTTCTATTACTGATCCTACGTATATTTTTTTTTCTTTTTTTTTCTGTCAATCAATAAATTTCAATTCATTTAAATCGAAATAATGATTACATGTCATGCTTATGTCTTTCTCTTAAGTTTCTTATAGTAATTGTTTTTTTTTTCTTTTTGCCTTTTCCTTCAGTACTCTTCTTCTGTTTCCGTTTTAGTGCCCGTACATATTTGTTGTTGTACTATGTACTGGCAGTGTCATTTCATTTGTATGTACTTTTTTTCTTCATTTGTATCATTTCATTTCTATGTACTGGTCGAGGCATGAGATTCAACTGTTTACTTCATATATACCACGGAGTATAGCTATAATTGGTCGAAATTTTGCATGGAAGCATATTATTTTGTGGTGAAATAGATGTGAAGAAGATGGAATAATGGGGTTGCCTTATTAGCTGCTATAAAAGTTGATTTTTTTTTATCAATGAAAGAGGAAAAGTAACACTCTTGTTATTTTCATCTATCCTTAATTTAGAACTAGTTCTAAACTATTTTGAAATCGAATTTTGGACCCCAAATCCTGTAACATGTCCATTATTCTAAAATCGATAATGTAAATCAAGGGTTTTGAATGTGATAAATTACGAGGTCGAACCTCCTCAAATCACATGCAAGGATTTTCCCACCTGATTTTCCACAATAAAAACCGACTCTCACGTATTTTTGACGGGCCCCGGTCACCACCTTTTTAGATTAGCGTGGGGCTCATTTAATGTGTGTGCTTCAAAAATCTCGGTTTAAGAAGAATTTTGTTACTAATTTCGGTCATCAATTATTCGCCA
This sequence comes from Papaver somniferum, assembly GCF_003573695.1. NCBI lineage: Eukaryota > Viridiplantae > Streptophyta > Magnoliopsida > Ranunculales > Papaveraceae > Papaver > Papaver somniferum. Next base: position 6,406,885 of record NC_039364.1, on the reverse strand, counting down.
ACGAATTTTACCCCAAAATACGTCAAACTTACTATTGCAAAATAGACCGATAGATTCCACTACACATATCTCGAGACTACCCCAAACCAACTCTCAACGGTCAAGATCTTCAGTACTCGCTGTCTGAACACATCAGAGTCTGGTTCTTCTTTAATCATCACAGAGATGAAAGGAGAAGTCAGTTCAATTCCAGAACAACAACTTCCCCCAAATTCTAAAAATTCATTTTTTTATAGAAAGTGTGAAGAGGAGAGAGAGAAGCAAGTGAAGAAAAGGAAGAGACAAACCACCACTGTTTGTCTTCTTTTATGGTGTGTTTGGAGAGAAAAAGGAAATGAAAAACCACCTAATAATAAAGTACACATAGAGGGTCTCAGAGGGTTAGACGAGAGGAAAAGACTGTAATTTCTGACTTGGGGTTTCTTCTGATTTTCACTCTAGGTATGTATTTATTGTTTTCTCTACATGATTTTGATTCTGGGTTATGCACAAATTTCATCTTTTTCATGTTTCTCTCTCTTAATTATGTGATTTTTTTTGCTGTTTAGTACTCTGGGGGTGATTGTATTACATTTGATTATGTTAAATTTGCATAAAGTTTGCATATTTTTTTTATGTGGGGTTTTGGTGTTTGCAGTTTGGGGGTTAATTTGATTGATGTTGCTTAGAATTGGTGTGGTAGTGATGGAAATTAGTAAGTGTTGTCTAGGTTTGTTATGCTGAGAGTTGATACTGAAGAAGGGTTCAAGGATGAATTCTTCAATGGATGAGATTAACTTGTTACAACAAGCACATAGACATCACTTAGTTGTACGAGAACTCGGTGAAGAGATTGATTTAGAGATTGGTCCTGGAGATGATGATCCTTCGTTTGCGAGTACACAGTTAATGGGTGCATCGCAGGAAGTTACAAGTGATGATCATGAAGAGCATAAGCAGATGTTATTGGGAACTCACCACCCACATGAGGATTTGGAGGGGAAATTGTTACAGAAGAAGAGAAAGAAGAAGGTGGTGAAGAGATGGAGGGAAGAGTGGGCTGATACATATAAATGGGCGTATGTTGATGTTAAGGAAGGGACAGCACGGATTTTTTGCTCGGTGTGTAGAGAGTATGGAAGGAAGCATAGGAGGAATCCGTACGGGAATGAAGGTAGCAAGAATATGCAGATGAGTGCTCTTGAAGAACATAATAATAGTTTACTTCACAAAGAGGCGCTTCGGCTTCAGATGGCTTCTAAAGATAAGATCATGACTGCAGTCGACAAATCCATATATGTTAAAGGTCAGTAACTTTTTTGTTTCTATCACGTTAGAATTTTGTGGGGGTATTCCCAGTAATGTCCATGTTAAAGCTCGCATATTCTCTGATATGTATATATTATCAGCATAGAAATAGACAATAGCATTCTCAACTATTAAATCTTTCATTTGAATCAATTTGAATAATTACATGTACATATGATTTCATACTAGTGAAGTGGTGACACATAAACCTTGACGCATCTAATGCCTTCATATTTGACTTCAATTTCTGAGTGAACCTTATTACCAGTAACTGCAACTTTGGAAATGCAAATTAGCTATAAGGCCTTTAGCTATTAGTCGATTTAAATGGAATGTGAAAGTTGGATACATGCAAACTTTACACCCTTTAGAGCATACGTGCCTATTGCTCAGGTTAGAAAGTTATACATGTATGGTTTATGACTACTGCAACGCAAATAACAGATGGGTGAATTACTCTTAGAAGCCGTTAGTCACTGTTATCATGACTAATATATGGTTGGTGCGATTTCATTTTGAAAACTCATTGTGTTTGTTTTCAAAGAGAGTAGTCTGGTCAGAGTTTTATCTTGAGGTAGGGGCCAGAAATGAAACTACACTGCTACTCGGGTTTACAAAATAATGAGTAGGATGCTGTCAGTTCTACTCATCAACGTGAAGTGTTAAGGAAGTCCATTTTGGGTCTGCCCTGTGCTATATGGGGCTCACATGCTATTTTAGAGTTTGCTTTTCTGTTTCTCAATCGGTTTTTTGCTTGGGGCCATAGAACTTTTATTGACTTTTATTTGAAAGGACATAGGATGTGAAAATTTTGGGTAGTTTTGTTTTAGACAATATGTAACACCCACATGTAACACCCACATGTACACAGTAAAATTATCGTGATACTAGCCGTTGCTCAGTGCAGTTCTAACTTCTAAATCTTTTGTTATATTAGTTTGCGTAGCTTGAATGCTTCCTCAATGCTTCTTCGGTTTTGCTGCTGTCAGTAGTAAAGTTTAGTTGGAGAATCTAGTTCAATTTCTTTTTCTTTTTTTGGTACAAAAATATTGTTCATTAAGCTATTCTGTTGATGTTTCCTCATGATTTCTAGTTCATAATCAAGTGTCAGAGTATAATTTATGCCACACTCACGTTGAAATTATTTTTTGGAAATGAGCTCAGCTCTTACGTCCAAATCAGCTACTTCCATCATTGAAGCTGTGCTCAGAAGGGACCCTAATGAATCTGAGTTCATACAGTCAGTCCAAGAAGCCATCCATTCTTTAGAACGTGTGATAGCCAAGAATACCCAGTGAGTTTTCATCTTGACACAGCAATCTTCAGCAGTTTCATATTCGATCATTAAAACCCAATGATTTAGCTTTACTCTGTTACAGTTATGTCCGCATTCTGGAGCGATTGTTAGAGCCTGAACGAATGCTTGTCTTTCGGGTGCCATGGATTGATGACAAGGGAGAATCGCATGTGAATCGTGGATTTCGCATACAATTTAGCCAATCTTTAGGTCCCTGTAGAGGTGGTCTCCGGTTTAATTCATCAATGAACTTAAGTGTTGCCAAGTTCCTGGGCTTTGAACAGGTATGCATTTGCAGTTCAAAATGTTATTCCTTTATTTATTCATATCTGTTGATTAGTTCCATTATCTATTGCTACTTTTGCCGATCGTATTACCTTTATCTTGTGTCCCTATGCACCATTAGAATCTGAACTCATGAACCCATTAGAATCTGATCACAATTCATGAGTATGGCCATGTTTTTGCTTGTTATGGTGGTAATCTAGTTTTATATGGAAGGTTAAGTCCTAGAGTACGACTTACTTGGCCGAGTTTATCGCGTTCTTTTGCAGACTCTAAAAAATGCTCTCTCTCCATACAAACTTGGAGGTGCGGGGGGAGGAAGTGATTTCGATCCAAAGGGAAAAAGTGAAAACGAGGTACTCACAGTCTGTATATATTATCTAAGTTTTAATCTTAAATTTCTGTATGAGAGTCATCAAAGTGATCCTGGTAAGTGTAGGAATGAAATTGTTTCTAAAGTATTTGATTATATAGTACTTGCTGTTTAAACTTTTATAGTCTTCTGTTGAGATAAAGGCATCTGTCTCAGGTTGCACTCAACCCTTGAACATTTATAAGGGTGCTGATGAATGGATGTGAAACTTATATTGGCAGATCATGCGCTTTTGCCAAAGTTTCATGCAGGAGCTACATCGCTATTTGGGTCCTAATCAGGTGATTTTCTTATGATTGATGTCATATTCACTTTCTGGGATTCAAGGCATGAAGTTTCGAAATTTTAATGTTGATGTTTGTTTGGTACTCTGTACTGTTAGGATCTTCCTGCAGAAGACATGGGTGTTGGTCCACGAGAAATGGGTTTCTTATTTGGACAATATAGGCGTCTTGCTGGTCATTTTCAGGTATATATGGCAATATAAAGATCGAATTGAGAGTTAATCTGCACTCTTTTACTACTACTACTGGAACTTTACATCAAAACTGCATGTTACAGCTATATCATCGGTACTTGTCAGCACAAAAGAATCTAGTATCTTAGTATGCTAGAAAGGTTCTCACTGATGGCATTTTCTAGGTTGAGTCGATAGGAGTCAGTAATAAATTTGAATCTTAATGGCTTGTTTCTATTTTATGGTACTTATGCAGGGAAGTTTTACAGGGGCAAGGATCTTCTTGTCTGGTTCTAGTCTTCGAACTGAAGCTACCAGCTATGGTTTGGTAACTTTCTTTCTGATAAGCTTCTTTCGCTTTAAACTCACACGGGTCTTTCACTAAAAATTATATCTTCTCCTATCTGGGTCCTTCTTGCTGAATTTTGTATGTATCCTCTCCAGGTGTACTTTGCTCAGCTTATGCTTGCTGAAATGAATAAGGAACTCAAAGGATTAAGGTACTTAACTTAATCTGGAGGCTTATAAATTCCATTCATGTTGAAGATTTTATTACTCGGTTACTTCCTTTTTTTTGTTGATGCTAAGATTGTTTGTGCCATTCATGATGAAGAAATAATACTTCTTCATATCACTGCCAACCTTACTCTAATTTCTGATCATATAGTGGAATTTTGGACCATGTTGGATAAGCTTAAGAAACGTTCGACGTGCTTGCTTGGATATTGTGCTTATGTATCTTGGGATTTTCAGTAATTCGCTGTATGAAAGGCCTTGTAATAGAATTAGATACAAATTAAGAATGTTCTGGCTCATCTATGGTTGAGTTAGCTGATTTTCTTAATTCATCGTCTTCAGGTGTGTAGTTAGTGGTTCGGGGAAAATTGCAATGCATGTGCTGGACAAACTTGTGGCATTTGGTGCTCTGCCTGTCACCGTGTCTGGTAACTATTTGGTGACGCTGACGGTTTTTTGGAAAATATTTATAGACAATGTACAGATTTTATTGCAAAAATAGTTAAATCTGAATGCTATTGTAGATTCCAGGGGTTATTTAGTTGATGAAGACGGATTCGATTATATGAAAGTGGCATTTGTGAGGGATATTAAAGTTCAACAAAGAAGTTTGAGGTTTGTTTCGCCAGCTAACATATTGCATCTCCTAGTTTTCAGTCTCGCTTTAAGTTTACCTTGTAAGTTGTCTTAAATCTGCAGAGAGTACTGTAAGACTTATACTCGATCAAAGTACTACGAGGATGCAAAACCTTGGAATGAAAGGTGTGATCTGGCATTCCCCTGTGCAGCACAGAACGAAATCGGGCAATCTGATGCCGTTAATTTGGTTAGCTCAGGTTGCCGTATATTGATAGAAGGTAAATAAATATTCCAGCCAAACTGCCACGACGTTTATAGAAATAATTTTGTTTCTCAACTCATATGGCTCATAATTGTGCATTATCATCTGGTTCACAGGTTCGACTATGCCTTGTACTCCTCAAGCAGTTGATGTACTGAGGAAAGCTAACGTTCTTGTTGCTCCAGCAAAGGCTGCTGGTGCTGGAGGGGTATGAATAACTATCCCATGAGATCTTGTTATCTTGAGTTAGTTCTAAGAAAAGTTGCAGAGTTATCTTAATACTTCTTTATTTTGGATATGATGTATATATATGAATGTCTAGAGATTGTATCAAAGCTCAAATTTGGACGCTGATTAAATCCAATCTCCATAAAGATCTGGCTCTAGTACTGCAAGATACAGCTAGAAGTAATGTGCCTCAGTTTCATAGTCTTAATTGCACCTTTAAGGATGAGTTCGTTCATCTCTGAGATGCTTGGGTATGTTTAGGAGTAATTTTGTCACTCGTGCATGAATACTGTTAGCCTTTACCTTGTGGGTTGATTGAAACTTGATGGGGATTTGTCGTATTGAATGTGTTGTGGTTAGGTGTGTGAAATGCTTACAAAAAGGTTACTAGGTTAGGCATTTAGATCATGTTTCAATGGACCGAACTTCCTCTACACTGATATTGAACGTGTTCTGTTTTATTGGCAACCTTCGAGTTGGCGCTGTCCCATAGAGTTGGATTATGAACATATAGAGTATGCACGTAACTTCTAGAAGAAACAAATGGAAAAGAAACCGATGGAGAGAAAAAAATGACTTGTCCAATTCAATTCAATTTAATTTGTTTTAAATTTTTAATGTATATCTGGGATAACTGTTCTGGATTTATGCATATTTTTCTGCTAACTGTTGTTAATCTGCTTGTAGGTTGCTGCTGGGGAACTTGAATTGAATCAAGAGTGTAATGCTATTCAGTGGTCTCCAGAGGAATTCGAACATAAATTACAGGTATGCCTAAATTTTGTTATTGATTTCAACTCATCTCGTACGAAGCATTCTGTCCATGAGTACTTACGCTTAACTAGGGTAGCATTTGTTGCTAGGAATAAAATGTATTATGAGGTTTCTTGTGTCACCAACTGCGGATCAAGCGTTTCCTCTCTTGTTATTAGTTTTATGAACAGAGTGGAAACTCTGACACCAGAATTACCTAACCAGAACTATGATAAATGGCTTCTTTCTTTTGTGATTATCATTAATTTTCCACAGAAACTGCACGACGAAGTTCAATTAATGCAGTGTTCTAATTAACTGACAGCGCCTTTGTTTAGCCCTACTGTTTTAGGAAGTGATAGCGTCAGTGAGGACTTTCTGACTCATTGTTTCCACTTATGTGTTTTACCTTTCAGGAAGCTATGAAATCGACGTACCAGAGAACCACAAAAGCCGCTGCTGATTTTGGATATTCAAAAGAGTGCCCTGAGTAAGTGCTGGATTAACTCCCACCAACTTCACTCTGTTTTATGTTTCTTTTTTGATCTGAAATCGACTGAAATGAAATGTAGTTTTAAGGGTGTTTTTTTTTGTTTGTTTTTTTGTCTCTTTTGTTAACTTTTGTTGTTATTTAATCACTCTGCATTGCAGATTTAGTGATATAGGTAGGTCATGTTTCGTAGAAGTGAATTAGAAATGAACGCAAATAGGCCAGGTTTTAGAAAACTTCAAAAGATTTGACATACGACAAATCAATTAGGTTTTGTACGAGTTATGGGGTCTTTAGTTCTGTCATTTTAAAGTGTGATGCCTACTGATGCTTTCATAAAACCGCCTCGTTGATTTTAAGTGAGCTGCAGTTTCTTATTTTGGAACAATACATGCAATCTTGGAGTTGGAGGGTCCTTTGGTTTTGTTACTCTGATTTTTGAATTGCTACCTGAAAGCAAATTGTTCTAACATGTTCATCTTTTATTTTATGCTTCACTGGCATCGTATGTCAATTGACACCTGAATATATATTTTGGTTTCTTCTTGAAACAACAGAGCTTTAGTGCATGGGGCAGCAATCTCTGCTTTCCTCACTCTTGCCCAAGCTATGACCGAACAAGGATGCGTGTAATGAAACCTGCAAGAGAACTAAACAATGACTCCTGGTTAGACAGGTCGGTTAGCTAATCAATGTACACTACTGTACCAGTGTAGACAAATATTTCATCCTCGAGCAGATAATCTATGGGGAACTAAAGTTCCAGAATATTATTTTGCAGAAGAACTTTCTTCATGTTGTAATATGTAAATGAAGTTCACCTGTAATGGGTTCGGGTGTCTAATCTATGGACATAGGACTGTAAAATTACATATGCATACTTGTTATGTACTTGAACGATAATTGGGGAAAAAAAGGTGGGGAGGGGTATGTGAAGTTCAAATCAGATCATGTAAAAAACCCATTTGAAAATGCTTGTTTGTGGAGATTATTGGAACTCCTGATACAAGATTTTTTATAGTGAAAAACTAACTCTTTGACGAATTTTCATTTCTTTTGTTCTTTTTCTGCGTGCTAATTTTCTTGCATTCACAAATCGTGGCAAATATTTGCTTTTGGAGTAAAGATCCACTAGAGAGTACAGACTGAGATTTTAAAATTGACATCCATTTGCACTTTGCAGTGGCTTGTGATATGTCTTCACAAGTACACAACAATAATTTGATGTGAGGACACTTTTCCCACCGAGCAAAAGGTGATACCACTGTGTCTTCTTTAAGGTCTCTTCTTTTTATTAAAAATAGGATTTCTTTTCAGCAAAAAGCGTCTTTTGTGTTTTGACAACCGTTTTCAAACACTAGCATGGAACCTGTGCTATGCACCGGGTATGATGAGAATTCAACCCCCATTTGGAGAGGCGGGGCTTCATCCCGTACCCGTCCCAGAAAGGGTCATTATTAACGAGTGCAGTGTATAATGGAAACAACAATTATTATTTAGTAGGTTAACAATGGGAGCCAAATTCACCAATCGCATTTGGTTAAAGTGTTTGAGATAAATTACATATCCTCTTATAAATGTACTTTTGAAAAAATATGTCAACCTTTAAAATTAGTAAGTAGTTCATAACACTGTCAATTTCAGTACTGTAAAGATAATTGATAATGCGAGATTTGATGTCTTCTACTCAAAGTAGCATCACAACTACTCTTAGTCTTGCTAGATTTTAAAATACCTATACATTCAACATTTCTTGGCTAATCATTTTTTGCAACTTAAAAGTAAAAAAACAAAGTCATAATAATATTTCAAAATCCTAGTAATGGCTTCCAGTTCAGCCAAATCATGTTTGTACGTCGCTAAATATTAGAGAAACTAAAAAATATAAAATGATATTAATATAAAGTAGATTGACAACTCTAAATAGTAGGAATACGTATTAAGTGCCTCCCCTCGAAGATGAACTTTCTTCAGAAATCATACACTTTCGTTAAGAATCAATCGTGCAACTCAACTGCTCTTCTAGGCTCCAACTCCCTGTACTTAAATGAAAAATCGCACTCAGTATATAGTTACATCAATATCTGATTTTAAAGACACTAAAAAAAACACAATATATATATAAAATAGATTGCTTGCTCTAAATAGTGCATAACATATGAAATGCTTCCCTTCATAGAAGATTTGATCAAGGAAATGTATATAAATAACTCATCACTTGGAAAAACTAATTAATCGATCTGGAAAAAAATAGATTTAGTAGGACTAGGGTTACCCCCGCTTCAACTATAAGTGCGGAACATGCCAGATCCAAGTCCATCTCAAAGACAAAGATGACGATCTTTAAGCACTCTCCCTTGAAATACAATATATTAAAAAACGCTTCGTTAAGAAACATAACGATTCAATAATATTCCTATTCCATGAAAACATAAGAAGTTTTTATCTTAACATTTGAAAACTATACCAATGAAAAAAAAATTACACCATGATGCATAACTTTTAATTTGTTAAAGTGACCCACTACCCTTTAACAACGATAGGAAAAATCAAAAAATACATCCCAGAAACAAACTGATGGTGTTACTTGAGCATGGATAACTAAAAGCCTGAAACAACATAAATACTTATACACGGAAAGGTAGAGAACAAACATCAATAAAAACGAAGAACATAAGTGGAAAAGAAAATCGTGGATCACCAAAACTACCTAAAATTACCGGCATATGAACATCATCGATCTCTACCATGCAGATACTACTCTGATTTATAATAGACCACGTGAAATCATTTGTTAAATTAACATCAAGAAAGCGATAAGTTAAAATGTATCCACTATATTATACCATATCATAGAGTCAATTTAGCGTATGCCTTCCCCTAAAGTAAAATACTATGTAATACAAAATCACTAACCTCATTCATCTCAGAGACTATATTCTTAAGTGGATACGTGAGTTAGGAAACTAAAAATAATAAAGATACGAGAATTAGGAAGAGTAAAGAAACCCGAAAAAATGACTTCCCCTAAAGTTAAAGAACAAAAGAGCAAGAATGTAAAAATATAATATGACTTTATATTACTCAAAAATATCAAGGGCAGCAACTGCTCTGCAAAATCATTTCAATGGATTGTTTGGGTCGATTTTGTATTCTATTACTTTCATAAATGTCACAAATCTTAGATTCTACTTCTACTATTAATGGTCATATTATAGACTTAAATACACATGATGCCTTCTTGGTCATATAGTCTAACAAAATCAATCAATCGATTTTCTCCTAGTTTTACTAAGTCTTAATTTAATATACAAAAATGATTCACAAATGAGGAGAAAATGCAATAAATTTCTTTAAGCAGGTGAATATTTTGTCCAAATCTTATTTTGTCAGGTATCTACGATTGGATTTTCATGCATATGCTAATTTTCATTAGGAAAGATTCAACCAAATGACAAAATAAATACCAAATCTACACGCGACGCTATACAAATATTACAAAGGAGATTTAACCACTATGTATATATAATTACCTACCACTGCAATCCCATCTCCTTTTTTCTCTCTAAGTGATGTCGTTTTCACATTTAGCTACTCACAAAAATTATTAAATTCATCTAGCTGGACTAACCAGATTGTGATGGAAATTATCAAATTCAATCTAAATTGTAATTTCTCAAGGAATAACAAAAAGTAAGCTAAAATTATAATCATCCAAGCGTGATGCATAAGTTCAGTGACAGGATGAAAAACTACACTTTGTTGATTCCGATTTTCGACTAGTGATAATAAACCGTACTTATGTTGGAAAAGAAAATGCAACAACACATAAAGTAAAAAAAGCAGCGATGCCACAGACGTCAAGCTTGGTCAGCAGGCATAATAATTCCTTTTTCCCAAACTTGTACTTATTGCAAATAACATTAATGCAAGAAGCTGACAGACTCGCAATAAGTATACAATCCGAGCTAAAACAATTAAAAGAAGTTTCATAGATATCAAAGCTTCAATTGATCAAACCAACAAATAAAAATTAAGTTGGTGTAAAATTATATAAAAAAGTAAAACAACCCAACTCTTGGATGTAGTGTTTCTTCTTCTCCTTCACCCATTATTCCCCACATTTTGCAATCTTTCTTTGATTCTTTGTCATTGACCTCCAGAAAAATTCTCATGTTCATTTATCTATAGATAGAAAAAAAAAACTTGAAAGTTACATTGCTAACAGACACTGTATAGCAGCACCCTTAAAGGTTACATTGCTTACAGACACTATACAGTACCCTTAAAGGTTACATTCTAGCATACACTATACAGTACCAAAAAAATAAATCATGATACGTTCAAATGAGGTTGAAATTAGCAGAATATTTCTCCATGAAATTAGCAGGATCTTTCTCCATGAGGTTGAAAACATACACTGATTTTCAGAATTCATATATTTAAAATTACAAGGATCTTTCTCCACCGAACACAATCATTCCCTGAGTATTAATTAGGCATATTCGATGTGGTAAATTCGTACATTGATTTTTCAAAAGAATGAGAAAATAAAATCCCCTCTTTTACATTTACGACAGGAACTAAGAAAATTTTCCTATGATATTGGCCATCTTGATGTGTATATATAATGTATTCCTAACCAACGATGCTAACAACGAATGACACAAAAAAGGATTCATTAGTTTATGAATAAAGTTCACATGGACTATTATCATAAGTGTTTTCTAATGGAATCCGCAGTTACCATGTTTATGTGAATCAAAGATTATTCGTAGGTGTTAATTATCATTATATGTTTTAATGAGGTTGAAATTGGCAGGATCTTTCTCCATGACAAAGAAAAAAATCTTACTTGCCTGCTAACAGGTCCAGCTGCAGGATGGGGATTCCTGAAAATTGAAATGTGAAGTGAACAAAGCTGAGCCCTTTGTAGTTTGTAGTTTATTTTCTTTTTGATTCTTATTTCCTGTAAGTCGCCCCTTGTACATTCTTTTTCTTTCTATTTTATTCTCTTCTTCATCAAAAAACAAAAAAGTGAACAAATTTGAGTATGAAATAGATACGTTATAAATATACCTGTGATGTAAACTTCTTAACATAATTTGCACATCTGACGTAACTAATTTATGTTATCATGTAAGCCTCAGTCTATAGAACATGAATCTTACCAGAACAGTAAATTATGTGTTGTAAAGAAATAATAGCATATATAAACTTTTTCCTACAATAAAAAAACATAGATATTGTTGCCATGTCATACCACCATGCATACTATTTGGAGGCTTATGGACCAAGAATACTCAATTTCATTGAGAGTAAACTTCCCATCTTTAATTCTATTTGCAACTTGACCCACAAGGTAACCGAAGAAAAACACCAAGTATTTTGATACAGTTAGGAAAAGAAAATAGAAATCACACATGAAGATCCAAAAGCTATCAAAATGAAATCCACAGTTAAATCCAGAACCCACCAAATATGGTTCAAGAATCGAATCTGAGTACGACATTAGACCGGTACCCGATGACGACAATTGCCCGGTACCTAGAAATAAAGAGAGTTGATTCAATTTTTAATCTTAAGAGATAAACAAAAAATATGTGTGGGATCTTGAAAGTGTTTCCCAATCATTCTTGCATGACAGAAATAAAATGCAAGTGACATATAATAAGTTTCCCCATCACAGGATGAACGCTTGTCTTCTATCTAGAAAAGAATAGTTTCCTATAGCTCGTTCACATAACTACCCATTTGTTGAGTCATAGAGTTTGAGAACAAAGTAATCGAACGGGAAAGAAAATGAAAAAACAGGAAATCTTACTCATGGTGCTATATCCGCTCACATATCGAGCTCTGTCCAAAACAACAATATATGTTTTTTTTGTGGTTGCCAACTCACTTAAGCTGCAGTTTGAGGTCCAACTTTATTTTATTGCTCCACAACCTAAGCACGGGTCACACATCTAAGACAAAGTAAACATGTGATACCCAAGTGCCAAGAAAAAGAAAAGCATCAAACTGAATTTGTACCTGTTTTGAGCCAAAAGCATCCAACTGAATTTGTTCCTGTTTCTACAGTACTCAGTAAATGTGACAAAGTAAACTTGTGATACCCAAGTGTTAAGAACAGAAAAGCATCAAACTAAATTGACACTTGTTTTGAGCGAAAACATGACCATTTTTGTTAATACGACCAGCATCAATAAGCTCTTAAGTTTTTAAAATAAAGTTTGAGAACAAAGCGAATTCAATTTAATACTTTTCTTTGTTCGGATTGGTAGAATTTTTTACGGATACAAAATCAGTGATATCAATGTTAGGTTGTTAGTTAATGAAAGAATCTTTTGTATCAAACGAATATAACATCAATTTTTCCTAATCAATCTTTATTACCTCTATTTCTATCTTTACACTTTCGAAGTTGGATTATTGGATTGGAAAAAAAAAACATTTCTTTTTGTAATATGGATACACCAAGATAGAGAAACAGACAATACATCAACCTGTTAGAACTCCTGCTGAAAAAATATCCGCATTGTCAATTAAGACCTACGGGAACAAACAACAAACACAACAAACACTAATCAAAAAACAAAAAAATAAATTGAAAAGAATAATAAAATTAAATAAAATCCACATACAAACGCTGATCACATCTACATCGAAATATCCTAAAATCTTAACCCTAAGAAAAGAACAAAGAATATCAAGTCATTTCCGAAACAGAATCGAATCAAATGAATGAGGCTTCTCTTGTGCGCTTATATTCAAAGTGATATCAATAATTTCTAAAATTACATTTTTTTTTATGTTTTCCAATAAAAATCAAAAAGTATTATTCTGTTTCCATCTAAATCATAACAATAATAATATCTATTGGAATTTTACCTTATATCAAAAGGAAGTATTTATCAATGTTAAAGATTTTTTTACCTTAATTAATTTGAACATCTAGCCTAAACAATTTTTGTATATCTTAAAATGAAATTATTAATTTTATATTTTTTATGCTAAAAATGATCCACAAAATATAAATCAGATTTTTTTTCTTATATTTACTGGATCTTTTACCTTATAATAATGGATTAAATTTTTTAAGATGATATTAATAATTATTCATAGATTTTTTTTACTTTACAAACGATCCAAAAAATATAAATCTGACTTTTTTAATCTGAACTTTTGGATTTTTAATATAAATACTCGAAATTCATATAATATTTTGGTGGAGATCAGGTAATATAGTGTATTTTTTTTATCATAAATGTCCGAAATTAATATAGTATTCCATAAATATATTGAATTGATTTATATATTTTTTTTTAGTCATCAATGCCCGAAATTAATATAGTATTTTCCTTTATTTTCTGGATTTTTTACAATAAATACATGAAATTATAAAAGATTCAAAAAAAATATAAATCTTATTATTTTATTCCATAAATATGTTGAATTGATTTCTTATTTTATTTTAATCATAAATGTCCCAAATTAATATAATAGTTTTCTTTATTTTCTGGATTTTCAGAATAAATACACGAAATTAATACAGAAATTTTTCTAAATAATGAGGGTCGTCCGTCGCGTGTGTCCCAACAATCCACCCAATATACACCGCACATTGTCAGATCAATGCACCATATCTAACGAAATTGCATCCAATGAATACAAATGGTTTCTCAATTAGCCAATGAGAGCGCGAGGTTATGTTCGCCAACCAATCAGAGCGAGGGTAAGCTCCACCAGTGATACTTTTATTCTGGAGTGAGGGATGGTATTGAGTTTTTAGGTTGTTGATGATGGATGAAATGGGCTTCGTTGATTTGGGGTTTCAGAATGACCCATTTACTTGGACTAACAATGTAACATCATCTCGAGGTTCATCATGGGAAATTGGACAGATCCACTAGCACACAACGATGGATAACACAAGACATGTGAAATTTTTTTAATGAGGAAACCGAAATAGCAGAAAAACCCCAAAACCTTGTCCAGATTTAACACCATACTATATTAAGCCGCTACGGACACTAGCCTTCTATCAGACTTCGTCACTTCGGACTGAAATGTAGTTGAGACCGAATCCACCCTCCAAGCGATTCAGTTACAGTCTCCTTATACCTCTCTTGAACCTCACAAAGTTCTACGCACTTGATTCCCTTAGCTGACGTCCTTTACTTCCTAAGAATTGCTTCGGCTGAAGTGAATACTTTTGGTACTAATCTGCCTAGATAAGCATATTTGATTTCCATTTAGATCAAATATCAAGGTGTAGGAATTTATTTGCAATAGAAAGCTAGTAAACCTCATAAACCTGGAACTTACGACTCCCGAAGAGAATTTTTAGATTCTTAATCACCTCTCAAGAACAATCGTCGAAAGATCAACTAAGATCAGTCTTTAGATATCTATCTCAAGGAATCACAAAATCTGAGACAAAGAGAACTTTGTGATTACTGTATATCTTTCCTGAAAGAGATTATGAAAACCTCGATAACAGAAAAGCAAGATCAGGATTCACGAACTATCAAGGTAAAGATAGTCCGACCTGGCTTCACGAATCCCCAAGCGAAGTCTTTTAGTTGTAAACCTAAAAGGTCAATAGAGGCGACTCTAGAATCAACTAGGACACAAAGTGTCAGGGATTGATTTTCCTAGTTGACAGAGATGCTCTATTTATAGTTTTCAAAGACTAGGGTTAGCTTAGAATTCAAGCTAAGATAACTTGAGAATCAAGCAAACAACATAGGTCTTCAAACTAAAATATAAGACTATAAACATAGGTTCGGTTACTGAACCCTGTACAATGACAATTCGGTTTGACAACTAAGCCAAAGAACTAAAAGCAACTTGATGTTCGTATAAAAACCTAAATAAATTAATCATGACACAAACACATAAGGGTTTAAGTAATAAATGAAGTCTTAGAAGTGTGTAAGAGAGTTCTAGCAATGCTAAAAATATTAAAATATATAAGTCTTTGAGCATCTGCTAAACATTGTCGGGACAGTTGGTACAACGGTTTGCCAACCGTAAGTCTAGTTCGCGAGTCAGGGTGTTATGGTTCTTGAAACAGGTTCGCCAACCCTACTAGACTACCAAACTCAGTTGACCTCGGTTCGTGAGTCGGGTTCGCCAACTGCAAGCCAATTAATCCAACTTATAAAATCCAGTTCACCATGGTTCGCCAACCGTGTTCGTGAACTGTTCCCACCTGAACTTTTGGTAGCGAACTGTTTCGCCAATCTTCTTCTATTTCCTTTAGTTTCCCTACCATGATTTCTTGAACTCTGATTTCTGAGAGACGTGAGGTTTTATTTTGGTTTGGCAAAAAGATACTTTCACTTTTTCAATTTGGCCTTTTTTAAGCTAAAATGAAAAAGTGAAAGTATCTCAATATGTCCATTTTTATTATAAAATAACTAATTTAAAGTGTCTTTTACATAGCAGGCAAGCGAGCAACAAGCTGCCCCGCAAGCCTTTTTTGGATTGCAATACCTATCCTTTTAAAAACAAACTCTCTCGAACCGGGAGTCATGACTTACTGTGCATGATTTGTGAATTATTTTGGTTTTGATGTTTTTTTTTTTGGATAAGTAGATGATTGATAGTTGTGATGATTTTCCTTTGGATTTGATAGAGATTTTATTTAAGTAAAATGAACTTTGATTAATTACTGAAAGAAATTCAATTGCCGAATGCAAGTACTGCATACGTTTTGGAGGAATTGAAAATACAGGTGAAAGAAAATCCTAAAATGCAAACTTCAGATGTTTTGGGCGTCGTGCCTCAAATACCCAATATCTCAAACGTCGAATACCTCAGGTGACAAATTATTTGAGCCAATTGTGTTGTATTACTGCCACACTTTCCTTGCCATCCACATCAATTAACTTGTAGTATCCACCAACGACATACTTGGTAATTATAAAAGGTTCTTCCCAATTGGAGTTCTTTACAGAATCAAGATTGCGCTTAGTTGCTTTAAGAACTAAATTTCCTTCATAATATTTGTTAGGCTTGATTTTTCTTGACCTGAATATCTTCTGCTGGTTCGGCATTCCTTTTATAGTGGGATTCCATGCATGTGCAGACACCGAAGCTTTCCGATTTTGTGGGACATATGGATACTCGTGCAAGTTTATGGGGGAATAACCAAGATATTATTTGTGCTGAGACATCATTTCAGCAATGAATATTTCAGTGAGATGCTCGATTCGGACAAGTGTCTGATTTAACCACTTGGTAAAATATTGATGTGGTGATCCGTAGCATATTGCAACAGCAGAGTTGCTAGCAGAATTGAGTCCCCATGCTAGGAGAGCATGTGGGAGAATAAATGACATAGATATAAGAGGAGTGAGACTTGCCTAAGCGTGGAATCTCATGATGAATGTCAATGCATCTTCTGCGGTTCTTGATCAAACTCATCAGAGTTCAAAATTCCTCCATGTACCTCGATGATGGAATAACCACAAAATCTTCTGAACCGGAACTTTCCTCGTCAGAGATATGTGCAACCAAAGGTGCCTCGTCAGCAATCATCTTTTCTTCATGGATCCACGTTTGTCCAAGGATCATGTCATATCCTGGATCTTCTCTGATTATGTAAAATTTAATTTTCGTCCAGGTCGAACCTATTTTCGTCTTGAGAGTAATGTATCCATAAGTATCTCTGGGCGTTCCTTCATAATCCCTGTTGAGATGAGAGAATAAGTAGCTTCTTGTCGAGTGATGCCAGCAGCTCTGAGGGTCTTCAATGGAATAACATTGACAGCAATACCAGCATCAATCAACGCTCGCTTGAATTTATTTTCTTTGAGATTGACTGTGGTAATAAGTACCCAGTGGTACATCTTTTTGTATCTGGCTGAAGGCTCATGGAGTATTTCTGGAATGGAAATATGCCTTCCTGACATGATGTGATTCAATAATACGAAGATGTCTTTCCTTTATGTCTTCGACGGATAGAGCAATTCACATATATGTTTGACCAGGGATTGAAGTGCTTCTTTGACAGGTTGTTCAGAGAGAGTAAAAGTCCTCATTGGGAGAGAATATCTGTGCACCCCTTCAGTCCCCAGATTAAGCTCTCCCGACTCGACATTTTCTTTGAAGATGCGCTTTAAAACCTTGCAATCTTTTATTGGATGATTGACGAACCTATGAAAGCGATAATACCGCGGGATTTCCATTTATTATTCAGTCCGCTCTTTCTTGATGTATGGCAATTTGATTGCACCATATTGGATCCATACTTCTAGAAACTCGATCACTTATTCAATGGGAAGAGGGAAGTCTGGGTATGTCTGGTCATATTGTTGACGCTGAGTCGACATTTGTGCATTTCGAGTTTGATTATCCTTCCTTTGTGCTTTTGGAGGAGCCTGAGATATTGGAAAAGCATGCTTGTGTTGTTGTGCCTCGGATTTCCTTACTTCCTTAGATAACAATGTTTGTGGAAGGTTGAGATTGTATTGTTTATTAACTAGGAGTCGGCTTTCGCGAGTTTCATGAGGTTCCTCGACTTTGATAGTCTTTGTTCTTTCCAGTAATTCAAGTGCAGTAGTTTCCTATCGTTTGGATGTTTCATGGAGTTCTGAGAAAGTCTGGAATCGGAGATTTTCCAATAAGTCTCTGTAGACCGGGATCATTCCATTTATGCACAAGTCTACAATTTGCTGATCTGTGACATTTGGATCCTGACAATCCAAAGCTTGGACTCTGAACCTTTTCACATAATAGTTAGGATTTTCATTGTTCCTCTGAAACATCCTTCTCAAATCAGAGAAAGTAACTTGTTCTGAAACAAAGATGTACATTCTGTAGAAAGCATTAATTATTTGTCCCCAACTAGCGATACTTCCTGGTGCGATATTATTGTACCAGGTGTATGCTCTTCCTACTAGAGACTTTTGAAAACTCCTTCAGACAAACAACATGGTTGCATTCATGTTCCCCTATGATTCCAAAAATTGAGAAACATGCTCTCGAGCATTTCCTGTTCCATCATAAAGCATGAATGTTGGAGAAATGTAACCTTTCGAGAGAGGAACTATCTGTATAGCAGAAGGATATGGAGGTTGGTGACGATGGAAAGATGGTGTCTTGTCTTTCCCATGATCCTTCAAAAAGCGCTCCAAATCTTCACGAGCGATGAAACTTGATGGTTCCTTTGATGGTGGGTTATCAGCAGCATTGTGGCATATTCCAAAATATGGATTGAGGATTTTTCAGGGTCAGTGGTTGAGGATGTTTTCTTAGCTTTTCCTTTTACTGACTGACGTTGGGGATGAGTATTTTCAGGAGACAACTTATTTGTGAGAGTCTGGATATAAGCGCATAGTTCTTTATGTGTTGCAGCCATGTCTGTCTGATTCTTAGAGAGACTTCCTCAACCTTGATGAGATTAGCTATGGTAGGTGGATCTTATCTGATTTCTTCAGGAGCTCGGCCGAAAAGAGGATTGTTTCATATCGATGTTGGCTTCAGTATAGACACCGGTTGTTGGTTTGCGGGGTAGTATCAATAGCGCCATTGTTGGAAACATGAATAGTGACTGGAGTACCACCGCCGTTTCTAGTGCTAGCATTGCTTGGGTTAGGGTTAGGATTTGTAACTGAGCCCTGACCTAAGATCGACCATTTTTTGTTGAATTGGGATTGCAACCGAGAGATTAAGCTCCCATTGTGGTTGTCAATCTGTTGATGGGTAAAAACGATTTGTTGGTTTTTAATGAAAAGTGGATAGACGAGCGGTTCTTCAATTGAGAAAATTGCTTAAACATTTAAAAAACGGATGCATTACATGTGAGTGCTTTGAGTTTGAGAAATCAATCTGTAAGACTCAGGCCTAAACCAATACAATGGTCATTCAGAGTCAATTCGGTCACAAAGAATGATGAAGGTCGATCTGTAGGAGAGAAGGTAAGAATTGTGTCTCATGGATTGAACATGGTGTCTGCTGGGACAAAATAATGCACAGACGTCGAGTCTTGATGAATTGTGA
Organism: Papaver somniferum; assembly: GCF_003573695.1. NCBI lineage: Eukaryota > Viridiplantae > Streptophyta > Magnoliopsida > Ranunculales > Papaveraceae > Papaver > Papaver somniferum. The sequence goes on along the minus strand of NC_039364.1, from coordinate 6,387,347 downwards.
TGTATTACTTTACCAGTTGAGGCAATAGTGATGTTCTGATAATTTGGATCGACGCGCATCCCATGAGATTGCTCGATCATGGACCTGTTATGATATGTAGAGTATTTGACAGGAAATCATATGTTGGTGAGTTATGAGTTATCCAGAGTGCTCATTCCTGATCCACTTATCATGAATTGTTGAATGACAAAGTAGGATTAAAATATCAGTGAATATTTAGACGATTGAACATCCAATTAGATGGATGTCCAATGAAATATTAATTAGATTATCAACCAAGTGGATGGCTATCCAATGATGGTGCTAGGTCGAGCAATTAAAATGTTGGTAGAAAGACCAAACATTAAAAATTATTGATTGCATGATCAATATAAAAGTTCTCAACGTTTATCGAATTATCGTAAATTAGAAATCCCGGTTTTGGAGAACCTTAAACCTTGAATCCTGGAGACTTGTCCAATATAGGTCAAGAAATATCGACCAACTAATGGACATGAGAGTCGGCCATTGGTGGTGAACGGACGTCCGTGTGGAGGAATGTCCATGAATGAGGATTTGAGAATTATGAAAGATGAATTATTATTAAAACAATAATGGAGAGGCGTGGGATCTGCCGGCCATGATGGCCAGGGGACCGGCCAGGTCCGGTCATGGTGGTGCACGGGCCACCATGTCCCTCGCGTGTCTATTCTTGAAAATCTTAGGTATTTTGTTGGTCGCTTGAGAATAATTTGGATTTTCATAAGAGTTTGAGCAAGTAGGACTTTGCTCGTACGTCCAATATTTTAGAGTATTAAAATGCCGTTATCTTAATATTATTGGTAAAGGAAAACCTAATAGTCATGGTACTAGGGTTTTCTGGAGAGTTGAGCAATATTTGGAGAAATATGGAGAATTAGGAGTTTGCATAAATGAGGGAGTTTCAAGAGATGAGAGAAATAATAATAATAATAAAATAAGGAATTAGAGAGGCATGGGATCGTCCACGGTTGTGGCATGGCCAGCCGGCCGGTGGGTCCGGTCCCGTGACGCCTCTTTCCTATTTTTTATAATTATTTTATCAATCTTCCCTAGCTCTTCATATTTCCTTGTTCGTCCATATTTTTGGGTGCTCGTTCGTCCATTATTGTTAAGTACACTGGCATCACTTTCTTGGGGCTCACTAGGTGGTGGCCCATACACCCGAAAGTGAATATTTATTATTAATACATAGATTTCTGCTGGGAAAACCATGAATTGAAACAATGAAAACGCGGGGGTCTAACAACCACACCCAATATTTCGTTTTGGAAATCTTTATGGACTAACTCCAATATAATTCCAAGATAATCAACTAGAAAGTTAGATTCATTCAAAAAAAATATATCCAAGAGTTATATCTCAATTTCTCAAATCAATCTGCAATTGAACAAATAAAAATCTATTTTCCATTAATATTTGCATAATGACACAATAGACTTAACTTTTGACATATATGGAACAATCATAGTTCACAGACGTAAACACACATATCCCATAACATTATTTGAAATATATGAAACCAATAAAGATTAATACAACAAAATCATCTTCCAAATAACTTAGAATTTAAATAATTATATCTAAAAACATTGTAAAATGAAAATCGTTGGAAATAGCTATGTGTAATCACAATATATGCTATTCCAAACCCTAGTTATCCTTCTTAAAACACAAGAATAAATTCTCATAAGAAGTTTCCTAGACATTAAGACCTATGATTTTTTTTTATCGTTCCCGAACTCCTTTTCGTCAACAACCATTGGAACATAAGGTTTGTGAAGAAAGGAGTCAATTCCAACAAACCTTCTTGACTGATGTCGAACCAGGGCCTTCTTAATTTCAAGAGTTCTTAGAACAATATACTTTATTTGTTGAATCTCCTTCCTTGTTTCCTTCAACTCTTCAAGAACACCAGAAAACTTCTAAAGATTAGAGGGGATAGCCCTTGGTTTCTTTATATTCTTCCTTTGTCTCTTTAAAGTTGTAGAGGAATGAGATTTATATTTTTCCTTCATGATTGATGGCTTAACAATCATATTAACATCTTTTCCATAGCAGACATAATGTTTGGAGTCTCGATTCCAAATATGGGATTGTGAGAATACAAAAAAACTGACTCTACAAGCAGTCTTGTAACAAAAAGAGTTTTTAAGGAAAGAAAAAGGAATGTAGGGTTACGGAACTTTTATACAAGTAAAAGGATTCATGTACGGCCAATTCACATCCCTAAAAAAGGCTGAATTGTGGAATTTAACCCTCTTTTAATAGTCAAAAGGGGAAATCATTTTCAATGCCAATTTATAATATGAAAAGATCAACAGAATTCCAGAAAACCAAAAGAAAATAAAAAAAAATAAAAATACTTTTCTTAAGCCTGAATTGTGCTCAACTCTTGTCTCTTTGACTAGGCACATGAGACAAGATGCACTTTCAACACGATCAAGTTGTGTTGGGGTGAACAATAATCTGTCCACCATTCAATTCTTGTGCGGAATTCTTAATACCCTTTTTCACAGAATGTTTAGACCTTGCTCTTTTCAGTAGAGGTCTAATCATTTCTTTAGAAATTAACTTTTTCGGAGAACTGAGTTTACTTACCTCAGATGAATTAGACTTCTAAACAAGTTTGATCTTGTTTGCCAATCGATTTGCTCTCCGTTGAAGTTTATTGATATATATTATTTTATGTTTTTACTTGTAAAATTTAGAGAGTTCATGACCCTTAAAAGTACAATAAGAACATGTCAATATGGAGGACGGTTCAGACACCATAGCTGAGCATGCTGCTAAACAAATTGAGATACCTGAAACATGTGAAATAGAATTTTCAGTAGACATGGAAAAATCCATTTTATCCTCCATAGTGGTTGATGAAGTTTCTCTAGGAAGAATATCAATATTGATGTATGTATTGCTACAATTATCAAAATCAATATTTTTACCAAGGAGTGCAACACTTGACTTTTCATCATCGTTTGAATCATAGTGATCAGACATTTCATCAAGAGTTGCACTAACACCTTTGTTCCAAGTGTATTTTCTACGATTTGGACACTCATTAGCAAAATGACCAAAACTTTTACACTTAAAGCACTATGGCATATCTTCATCATCAGTATCAACAATATCCTTGTTTTTCGGAGGGGCACGATCATGAGGTTTGACTGATGACCTGGGAATATCTTTAAACTGTCTTGTGATCAATGAAACTGAATTGTCAAGATATTCATCTAATGAATCAGTCTCAATAGGATCAAATACAGAGTTTCCAACACTTTTACTTTTATCAAGTAATTTAGTGTTCTTTTGTGCTTTGAAAGCAATATCCTTCCCATATTTGGATGTACGCCCATGATCAAAGATCATTAACTTCCCAACAAGAGTATTTCTGGAAAGAGTATTAACGTTATTTACTTCAACGATGGAATGTTTCTTAGAATCGTATTTGGCTGGAAACGATCTGAGAATTTTCATCACAATGTCCTTTTCAAGAATAGTCTTACCCAATGCAAAAGATACATTAACATTTTCAGACACTTTGTGATCAAACTCATCAAATGAATCTTCATTAGCATACAAAGGTGTTCCCAATCAGAATTTAGGTTTTGAAGCCTAGCTTCTTTCTCAGAGGGATTTCATTCGAATACAGTTTCTAAGATATCCCAGACTTCTTTAGACTTAGTGCACGTAGTCACATGGTGTTGAAGATCCGGGTTAATGGCATGGATGATAGCATTTAATCCTTCATAATTTTTCTTTACAGCAAGAATCTCGGCAGGATCATATGCACCAATATCTTTTGGAACAGTTACATCGCCTTCTGTAACAACCGGAGGATCATATCCATTAACTACACGAACCCATGATTGAAAATCACGTGCTTGAAGAAAGGAACACATATAGATTTTCCACCATAAGTAATTCGAGCCATTGAAGACTGGTGGTACATTTATGGGGATAACGTTTATGTCCATAAAGTCATATTGCTACAAACACAGAGTTATGAGGTCTTAAACGTGTTAGCATGCTCTGATACCAATTGAAAAAGCGGGGGTCTAACAACCACACCCAATATTTATTTTCGGAAATCTGTATGGACTAACTCCAATATAATTCCAAGAGAATCAACTAGACAGTCAGACCATATCAAGGAAAATATATCCAAGAGTTATATCTCAATTTCTCAAATCAATCTGCAATCGAACATATAGAAATTTGTGAGCCAGATTAATATAAAAAAAACTTGGATGGTACCAAAGACCAATATCCAAGCGTCAATCAATTTCAATCAACAACCAAAGGTTAGATTCAACAATTGATTGAACTAAGCACAACTTGTGATATTTCAATTATATAGAAAATGTTATGCAGAAAAAGAAATAACACAGACACTAGAAATTTTGTTAACGAGGAAACCGCAAATGCAGAAAACCCCCGGGACCTAGTCCAGATTTGAACACCACACTATACTAAGCCGCTACAGACTCTAGACTACGACAAGTTAACTTCGGACTGAAATGTAGTTGAGCCCTAACCAATCTCATACTGATTAAGGTACAATCGCGTTCCTTACGCCTCCGAATCCCAGTAGGATTCTACGCACTTGATTCACTTAGCTGATCCCACCCACAACTAAGAGTTTTTACGACCTAAAGTCAAAGACTTTATAAACAAATCTGTTAGAGCGTTGCTCGGTCGAACTCGCATGCGTTGTTATCTCAAGTATGTTTGTCAAAGTTAGTGATCAAAAATATAAGTCTTGATTTCTAGTCTATTATAGATAAGTCTCGGACTAGGATAGAAAGTGTAGTTGATCTCAAGGACTTCATGACGATTCATCATACAAGAAGAAGAACTACTCAAGGAACCCGTGGAACTTCACAAAAAGGTATGTAAAGACTTGAACTTATCTGTCACTCAAAAGTCTATATACTCTATCTCCTACTCTTTGAGACAAGAAGTCGTATGCTATATATATAGACTTGGATTATACACATTTGGTATTTCGATCCGAGTATACCTCTCCTATCTACATCTCGAAATATGTGTTGGTAATCTTTTCGCTTTAACCGAGTTTATCTTTACCATGTGACGAAAGTCATAATATGTTTTAATCATCTTGAAAATTTCTTTGACGAGAAATGGTGTAACAACTATATAACGTCCTCTAAGAATGTTTTAATGATTGAAATGGGAGTTTAGATTACATAACCAATGGTGGCATAAGCATTGTTGTGGAAACACATTTATGCATAAGTCTTATTCCTTGAACCAAAGTTTGAGAACTTTGTTGATCAAGAGAACCGGAAGAATGGCGAGATCCAAGTCCGCAAACTGCCGAAGTTCTCAAAACCGAGAATTTCTGCTGGAGTTGACAAACTACTTGCGTGAAGCTAAGTCCGCGAACTCAGTCCGCGAACCAGCGAAGTTCTCAAACCCGAGAATTTCTACTGGAGTTTGTAAACTCTGTCCAGTAACTTAAGTCCGCGAACCTAGTATGTGAACTTGAGAAGGTTATATATCTGAAGATGATTTCTGAACTTAAACTTAAAAAGACTAAGGAATGCAGTTTGCAAACCGTGGCTATAAAATTTCATGAACCGATTCAAGTGAATCAAATCATCTTTGCTTCAATTGTGTCTTGTGTAGTACATAATATTTCCTTGCAATTGAGAACTCTCTAAGTAGTTCATTTGAAGTCATTTGAACTAGTTATGGTGAGGAAGAACATGTTTGATATGAAATGCTCATATGGCTAACCTTTTGGTTAAAAAAATAAAAACTCTAAAAATTAAAAACAAAATAAAATCTCTCTCTCTCTCTTTAATTAATTTTTCTTCTTCTTTTCTTTCGCTCCTCTCGCTTTGCTTTTACTCCAAATCTTTAAGTATTCACCAAAAGCTTTGGAAAAATTTTCTTTCGCTCCAAATTCCAAAATCTGTAAGAAAAAGAGACAAAAACCCAAAAACGTAAAGAAGAACAAGTAAAAATCTAAAAACTCTAGCCTAAAGAAAAGTCCGCGTCGGCGGCGCCAAAAATTGATGTGGATTTTTAATTTGTTCTAGTAAAGAGTTCGTTCAAGACTTGTGAAGGTTCGATTTTTTAATTAAATTTCTAAGCTAAACAAAGATAAACTTAAATAAAGTGATATCAAGATTTTTAAAAATAGACCAAGACTCCGGATTCCACTATTCCTTTAAATGATTGGTTGATAAAGATTATTTCAAGAATTATTATTAAGCCCTTTTTCACATTAACTCACTATATCTGTAAGGTTTCAAACATTAAATTGTAATCCCTAAGCATGAATTACCAAAGAAATATTTCTGAGCATAAGACATCAAATTGATTCACAACTAATTAAGAAAAACCATTTTCAACTCATAAAACACACAATTATAATGATCTTAGTGGATTAAATTAAATTAATAATAATTGAAATTGTAAAGACCGATACTACTTTTATCGTAGTTGTGTGATCTGATCTTGCATCTTCTATCGTACGAGTACAATCAGATTGATCGGCTTGAGATTGATATCTCCGATAGGCAAGATAAAAAATGTAATCACAAACATATCCGTCTCATTGTTTGTGATTCCACAACATCTTGTTTCGCTACCATACGATTAAGATTGTTGTGAGGTGATTGATAACTCTAGGATGTTCTTAGGGAATATATGACCGGATTATCAATTGTTTCATGTTCACCTTGATTATTATCAAAAGACGGAAAAAAACCTTTAGGATTTATCTGTGGGAGACAGATTGATCCTTTGATAGACTTGTCTGTGGGAGACAGACTTGTTTATTGTCAAAGCCTGCGATTTTGGGTCGTGGAAACTCTTAGTTGTAGGTGAGATCAGCTAAGGGAATCAAGTGTGCAGTATCCTACTGGGATCAGAGGCGTAGGATCATAATTGTACCTTGGATCAGTGGGAGATTGATTGGGGTTCAACTACAGTCCAGTCCGAAGTTAGCTTGGAGTAGGCTAGTTTCTGTAGCAGCTTAATACAGTGTGTGTTCAATCTGTACTAGGTCCCGGGGTTTTTCTGCATGCGGTTTCCTCGTTAACAAAATTTCTGGTGTCTGTGTTATTTCAGTTTCCGCATTATATTGTTTTATCTTTATAATTTAAATGATACAGGTTGTGCGTTAGATCATCAATTAGAGTAATCCAACCTTTGGTTGTTGATTGTCATTGATTGATCCTTGGATATTGGTCTTTGGTACCATCCAAGTTATTCCTTGTGTTTGATTAAAGACTCGCTGATTTCTATTAGCTCGAGTAAATAAAAACAAGAGAGAGATATTAACTCATTGAGATACTTTTACCTAGATTGAGTCTGACTGTCTAGTTGATTCTCTAGAAAGTATTTCGGAGTTAGTCCATACAGATTACTAAGCGAAATATTGTGTGGTGTTGTTAGACCCCCGCTTTTTCAAAATCTATCTCACATAGAAAAATCTATTAAATAGATAAATCTTTCTCCCACAGAAATACCTACGAGTTTTTGTTCCGTCTTTAGATAAATCAAGGTGAACAAGAACCAATTGATACACAAGAATTATATTCCCGAAGAACAACCTAGTAATATCAATCACCTCACAATAATCTTAACCGTATGGTAGCGGAACAAGATATTGTGGAATCACAAAGAATGAGACAAAGAGCTTAATTTGTGATTACTTTTTACCTTACCTATCAGTGATTAAATCTCGAGCAAATCTTAGAGAAGATATTACTCAATACGATAGAACAAGGTAAGATCAGAACACGCAACTACAAAGAAAATAGTTGGGTCTGGCTTCAGAATCCCAATGAAGTCTTTAAGTCGTTAACCTATAATGGTTTTAGAAAAACCTAGGTTAAAGGAGAATCGACTCTAGTCGCAACTAGTATCACACAGAAAGTGTGGGGATTACGTTTCCCAGTTGTTAGAGTTTTCCCTTATATAGTCTTCAAATCAGGGTTTGCAATCAATGCTACCTTGGTAACAAAGCATTCAATATTCACCGTTAGATGAAAACCTGATTAGATTCAAGCTAATATCTTTCAATTGTTAGATTGTCTTAGCTTGTTACACACAAATGAATCTACCTTCATTTAAATAGGGATAACCGTACCTAAACGTGTACACTTAGTTGGCTCAACAATAGTTAACCGAAGTTAGCCATATGAACACTTTCTATCAACCTTGTTCATCTTAATCACAACTAGTTCAAATGACTCAAATGAAACTAGTTACAGAGTTATTCAATTGTTTATATTCTCATATAAGTATACAAGACACAATTGAAGCAAAATCGGTTTTGATTCACTCAAATCAATTCATGAACATTATAGACACGGTTTGCAAAGATTGGATTCCTTATTATACAAATGTATTTGTTCATGAGTATGTAAACATACATAACTGGTTTTAGAACTTAACCCACTCAGGTATGCAAACGGGTACGCATACCTAAGTTCCTGGACTTGGTCTTGTTCGCCAGTATGCAAACTGATGTGGATTTTTAATTTGTTGTAGTAAAGAGTTCGTTCAAGACTTGTGAAGGTTCGATTTTTAAATTAAATTTCCAAGCTAAACAAAGATAAACTTAAATAAAGTGATATCAAGATTTTTAAAAATAGACCAAGACTCCGGATTCCACTATTCCTTTAACTGATTGGTTGATAAAGATTATTTCAATAATAATTATTAAGCCCTTTTTCATATTAACTTACTAATATTTGTAAGGTTTCCAAACATTAAATTGTAATCCCTAAGCATGAATTATCAAAGAAATATTTCTGAGCATAAGACATCAAATTGATTCATAACTAATTAAGAAAAACCATTTTCATCTCATAAAACACACAATTATAATGATCTTAGTGGATTACATTAAATTAATAATAATTAAAATTATAAAATGAAATTACCAATCAAGCATAAGTGAATAGTTTCCTCGGTCGCCTTGTTCAAGGGAGAATTAGCTCATCATCATGTTGGAAACATGCTCAAAAGTTGATTTCATTGTTCAAAGTGTTTACAAATGATGAAAAATGGGAGACAATAATTAAAACCGGGTTTGTAACAATTAAATTTGTTACAAACCGAAGTGTTACATAGAACGATAAATAGTAATTGTCGTTGATACTGTAGCGTAAACGACTGTCGCCTGTGCGTCTTATGTTCTTGGTGTTCTTCATAGCAACAGAAATGGAAGTTCTCTGCAACTTGATTTTCTCGCTCTCTAATGTTGTGAACTCTGCCTAATCACTTCGTAGCCCTTCTACAACATCACAGCAGCCTATTTATACATCTCAACAACAATATATCTTGTCTTGATTGCAAAATATTCTTCATTATTCTCCATGCAGTTTACGGATTTTTCTTCCTCTGATTTTGATTTTCACACGCTCTGCAGCTGTAAAATCTCCATATTTATCTTCTACACACTCCAAATGGTTGCTTAACTCTATCGTACATGTTTAAAACTCACTACAGCTCATTAAATCCCGTGATTGTCTCACTTTGTACACGTAATCCCTGTTTTCTTCTCTCCGATGATGTAGCCCAAATTCACCGGTTCTGATGGACTTACCAGTCATGTTAAGCTGAAACAGGCCCAACCCAACCAATTGTACTTTTGTAATCTCCCATGACTTTTAAGATCAATCAAGTCGAACCATGAAGTTTCAGCCATTGAGTCTACTTCTAGCACGCACAAAAATCAAGCCCTAATATGTTCTTCAACTACAACAGTTTCCCGCCAAAACTGGAATTTTGAACGATGAAGATGGGTAGCCCCCTGTCCATAGTAGGGATGCGAATAGTGACTGGCGCCCTGGGTGCAAATAGTCAATAAGATTCCCTTTAGTAATTGAGGTGCCCCTTATCCAAATTGACATCCCGAGTAGAAAATCTCCTCCACGGTTCCAAATAGCACTTTTTGAGCAACTTTTTCCATACAAGTGTATTTCTCCAAAAACACCTACACAAACATAAAAGCACCATAATAAGTACAAAATCAAGCACTAACAATAGAGACACTGAGGACAATTCGACACAACAATGTTTCTATCAAATACCCCCAAACTTATTGTTTGCTAGTCCTCGAGCAAAACTAATCTAGAAAATAAAATGACTACACTTAGCACGTGCAGCAAGCCGTTAAACCGCTAGGTGGCCCTAGCGGCGGAGTGTTGTCTCCGGAGGGTTTATCAGAAGTGTACCCACAAAACCTTTACTCCAGACTCTATCTATATACACAGAACCTTGGAAGGCAATAAAGAATCTCCTTGTTTGGCGTACTCTCATTGACTACAGGAGGAAGTACCCTGATGTAAAATTCCAATTGTTGTACACGAGTTTCCACTCAGTATACTAAAATTCATATATAAGTGACAGAGCTCTACTCAGATAGTTTCTGGACATCATAACCGGACTCAACCAATCACATGGAAAGATTAAGAAGATGGATAAAGAGAAAAAAACGATGGTTTAAAGTGAACGGTGTTTCCCATATCTGTCTGAAGGCCTCTGCCAAGATGAACCTATCCTAATGGACTGAGATATCAATCTGACTAATATCAACACAACTGGCATATACAAGGGGACCAGTAGTCGACAAACCTAACTCTAGGTCAACACAACTGGCATATACAAGGGCACCAGTGGTCGACTTTATTGAATTTATTCTGGTTGGTCTGACGGTCTGGTCTCAATTTTTATTTTTATTTTTTGGTATCTCAGTCACTCTATTTCACCTAGCAATGGTAACGACTTGAATCGTGTGCCCCACCAAATTGAGCTTTGTGCTTTTATGAATAGACTCTTTAGATGTTTCCATCTAATCAGATTGGTTCCTCAACTCCTACAACCAAGATGTTCCCACCCACTTAGATTGGTTAGTGCCAACCTTAATAAGCATAAATTTCTAAGCTCTGGAGTTTATTTATTGCAACTAAAAGCTAACAAAAAGTTTCTTCCCCACCCCCAAACTTAAATCTAACATTGTCCTCAATGCTTCTAATGAAAGCGCAATACCAAAAAGTAAAGTAACATGAGGAATCAATAAAGAGAGAAGTCAGAAAGATAGTACCTGGGTGAAGAGAGAAATCAAAAACTAATATACAACATACAATCGCCTCGATGGTCAATTAAGGGTAAGCAGGATCCTCCAGAGGGACCTCCTCAACATCACCTGTAGGAAAGGGCTCTAAAAATGGTTTCAATCTCTGACCGTTAACCTTCAAAGAACTACTACCATCCGGTGTCTCGATCTCAACAGCTCCATGAGGAAAGACAGTGCGGACAATAAAAGGACCCATCCACCGAGAACGTAACTTCCCAGGAAAAATATGCAAGCGGGTATCATACAGAAGAACTTTTTTGACCTGGAGAAAATAACTTTCTTAAAATATTCTTATCATGCACAAGTTTCATTTTGTTCTTATACTCCTTAGCACTATCGTATGCATCTCTACGAATTTCTTCCAACTCATTGAGCTGGAGTTTCCTATGGGCTCCTGCCTTGTCGAGTGAAAAAATTAGTTGCTTAACGGCCCAATATGCTCTATGTTCTAACTCAACGGGTAAGTGACATGCCTTTCCATACACAAGTCGATAAGGTGACATTCCAATGGGGGTTTTAAACGCAGTACGGTAAGCCCATAAGGCATCAGTAAGCCTAGACGACCAGTCTTTCCGATTAGGATTAACTGTTTTCTCTAATATACTTTTTTCTCCCTATTGGAAACCTCTCTTGACCACTGGTCTGTGGATGATACGGGGTAGCTATGTGTAATACCATATTTCTTCATAAAAATCCTAAAAGGTCAATTACAAAAGTGCGACCCCCATCACTAATTATAGCACGCGGTGTACCAAAACGTGTAAGTATATTACCACTCAAGAACTCAACCACAACCCTATGGTCATTGGTTTTACACGCAACCGCCTCAATCCACTTAGAGACATCGTTTATAGCGACAAGGATGTATAAGTTACCAAAAGAATTAGGAAACGAACCCATAAAGTCAATACCCCACACATCAAAGACCTCAACAACTAAAATAGGGTTCAAGGGCATCATGTTCCTACGAGAAATGGTTCCTAATTTCTGGCAACGCTCACAAGTAACACAGTGACTATGGGAGTCTTTAAACAATGAAGGTCGATAGAATCGACACTGCAATATCTTAGCAGCAGTCTTCTTAGCACTAAAGTGACCCCCACAAGCATGATCATGAAAAAAGGAAATAATACTGGACTGGTCACTCTCAGGTATGCATCTCCTAATTATCTGGTCTGGACAATACTTAAAAAAATAAGGATCATCCCAAAAGAAGTGCTTAACCTAGGCTAAAAACCTAGAAAGATCTTGTTTACCCCAATGTTGGGGCATTCGACTAGTAACAAGATAGTTCACTATATTCACATACCAAGGTTCTTGGGTAACAAAGAACAGTTATTCATCAGGAAAACTATCCCTAACAGGAGGAGAATCATGAAGGGTATCCACAACAAGCCTAGAAAAGTGGTCCGCTACTACATTTTCTGCACCTTTTTTATCTCTAATGTCTAAGGAAAATTCCTGCAACAATAGGATCCATCTAATCAATCTAGGTTTCGTATCCTTCTTGGAAAGAAGATACTTCAAAGCAGCATGATCAGTAAAGATTATGACCTTAGAACCTAAGAGGTAAGATCTAAACATGTCTAAGGAAAACACAATAGCTAATAGTTCCTTCTCCGTAGTGGTATAGTTCAACTGGGCATCATTCAGAGTTTTTCTAGCATAATAAATCATATGAAGTAACTTATTTTCTCGCTGACCTAGCACAACACCAATAGCATAATCTGAAGCATCACACATGATCTCAAAGGGTAGGTTCCAGTTAGGTGCCTGGACTATGAGGGCGGTAGTGAGTAAAGTCTTAAGCTTCTCAAAAGCCTCTAAACAAGCATCATCAAAGACAAACTTAACATCATTTGCAAGCAAATTGCAAAGGGGTATAGAAATCAAACTAAAATCCTTAATGAATCGATGATAAAAACCTGCATTCCCTAAGAATGACCTAATATCTCTTACGGTTTTTGGGACCTGTAAAGTTTTAATAAGGTCAACTTTGGCTCTACCTACCTCTATACCCTTCGAAGATATGATATTCCCTAGAACAAATCCTGAACGAACCATGAAGTGACATTTTTCCCAATTAAGCACTAAATTCTTTTCCTTACACCTAGTTAAAACTAATGACAAATGATGCAAGCATTCATCGAAAGACGAACCAAACACTGAAAAATCATCCATAAAGACCTCTAAGAATCGTTCTACCATGTCGGAAAATATACTCAGCATACAATGCTGAAAGGTCGCAGGGGAATTACATAGCCCGAAAGGCATGCGTCTATACGCAAATGTACCAAAGGGACAGGTAAAAGTGGTTTTCTCTTGGTCTTCTGTGGATACGACAACCTGATTATAACCACAGTATCCATCTAAAAATCAGTAATGGCTACGTCCAGCTAATCTCTCTAGCATTTGGTCGATGAAGAGAATGGTAAAGTGGTCCTTCCTAGTGACCTTGTTCAATTTCAGATAGTCAATACAGACACGCAAACCCGTAGTCACTCGGGTTGGGATTAACTCATTGTTATCATTATGGACTACAATAATACCGTATTTCTTGGGAACAACCTGAACGGGGCTGACCCACTTACTGTCTGAAATGGGGTAGATAATTCCTGCATCTAACAGCTTAAGAACCTCGGTACAAACTACTTCTTTCATATTAGGGTTCAGTTGACGTTGCATCTCCTTAGAAGGTATGGTGTCACTCTCTAAATAGATATGATGCATACAATCAGTAGGACTTATACCCTTAATGTCTGTTATGGTCCACCCTAAAGCTTCCTTGTTATTCTGAAGGACGGTCACTGGCCTATTTTCCTAATTACTATCCAATTCGGATGTTATAATCACAGGTAAAGTTTCAGATGGGCCTAAAAACACATACTTCAGGGTATCTGGTAATGGTTTAAGGTCCAACTTAGGAGGATTTTATAATGAAGGAACTAGGGTAGACTTAGAAACGGGTAGAGGTTCGAACTTAGGTTTCCATCCATTACTAGTGTCTATCAAAGGGGTTGAATCTAACAAAGTATTCACCTCATTAATTACATCGTCATCATCAAAATCAATCCCAAAGTGGGATAGGCATTTCTCTAATGGATCTTCTAACGAAGTGTTTGGTAATGACTCCTCGACTAATGTTCCTATCATGTTCACCTTTTCTATGCTTGAATCATCTAGTTCAGAGGGTAGCTTACTAATATTAAAAATGTTCAGCTCAATAGTCATATTACCAAAAGACAAATTCATAATACCATTTCGACAATTAATGATCGCATTGGATGTAGCTAAAAACGGGCGACCTAAAATCACTGGTATTTGGTTCTCTGGGTCAGGGACAGGTTGGGTATCTAGAATAAAAAAAATCCACCGGATATATAAACTTGTCGACCTCAATAAGAACATGCTCGATCACACCACGAGGAATTTTAACGGACCTATCAGCTAACTGAAGTGTCATCTTGTTAGGTTTCATCTCACCAAGTCCTAGCTTAAGGTACATATGGTATGGGAGTAAGTTCACACTGGCTCCTAAGTCAAGCAAACCTTTCTCGACACGGCATTTACCTATTGTGCAAGAAATAGTACGGGACCCTGGGTCTATATACTTAGGAGTTGTGGTATTCTGAATAATAGAACTCACATGACTAGCTAGGAAGGCTTTCTTCTGGACACTAAGTTTTCACTTTCGCGTACACATATCCTTAAGAAACTTGGCATAAGCGGGAATATGCTTAATCGCATCTAACAATGGGAGGTTGATAGTAACCTGCTTAAAAACCTCCAATATATCATTAAAGTTGGACTCCCTCTTAGTTGGAACTAGCAGCTGAGGGAACCGGGCCCTGAGAACAAAGTCGGGTTCAGCAGGACCCTCATTGGTCTATTTGGAGACTCTATTAGTCTCCTCATTTTCCGGCTCAGAAGGGTGAACTACATCATGTTCACTATCAGGCAAGGCAACCTTATTGTCAACTTTCTTTCCACTCCTAAGGGTTGTAAAAGAATTCACATGATTGTACGATTTCTCTCCTTTAGGGTTAGGATCAGTTTGACTAGGGAACCTTCCAACTTCTCTTTCACTAAGAAACTTAGCTATTTGGCCGACTTGAAGTTCTAATTTAGCAAGAGACTGGGAATTATTCTTAAAATTTTGTCTGGTTTCTTCTTGAAAACCATAGTGGTTCTTTGATAACATCTCATGGTTGTTTGCTAACATAGTAAGAGTTCTTCTAAGGTGGAGATCTTTTTCTGATTCTGAAACTGGGCTTGACCTGAAAACTTCTTAGCATAACCAAAACCTGGGAGAGGTGATGGTTATTTTCAATGATGTTGTAGTAAGATGGTTCGTTCAAGACTTGTGAAAGAAGATTTTTTAGACTTCAATTTTATAAATGATAATAATAAACTCAAATAAAAATGTGATATGAATATTGTGGAGAGACTGGGGCTAGGATTCCACCATTGGTCGATATTAGTGATTTTATAAAACAATAATTTCGCAACTCAACATTCAAATTGATTCTAATAGTATTGCCTAGACATGTATATTTTTAGAAGAATAGATGTTAATCCAAGCATAAAATATCAAAACTCTAAAGCAAGCATATTCCATCAAGAGAAAATACACCTAACTAATCAAAATCATATAATCCATTTTTAGTTCAATGCAAAAATCATAATAGAATTGATATAATTAATTTATAATAAAGATATATCACTTTTATCGAAACAACAGCTTCCTCCATCGCCCCAAGGATTGGGTTTAGCTCTTCATCATGGAAACACGATCAAAATTCATTTTTATTGCTCAAAGGTGGTGTACAAATTATGAAATGGTAGAGAAATCTATTAAAATCGGGTTTGTAACAGTTATAAGTGTTAGAAACCGAACTGTTACAGGGAACGATAGAACCTAACTGTCGTTGTCACTGTAGCAAAACGACTGCCTCTGTGGGTCGATGTTCTTCGTGTTCTTCAGCTTCAGCAGCAGAAATGGTAGTTTCCTGAAACTCGATTATTTACGTCTCTGTAGAGTTATAAACTATCCCAAACTCCCTCCTTTTCTCTGTGATTCCCCAGAACCCTATATATATATTCTACAGGACCAAGGATTACCGCTCATAACTCGAAAAGATCTCCGGTAACTCGACAGTGAAGAGAATTATTCTCCATGCAGTTACGGGAATATCTTTCCATTTTCACCTCCATCACGCGTCTTCCTGCCATCTACACACTCCAAACATGCCATAAGCTCGCCTATAATTGAGTTAAGCTCGTGAAAGGGGAATATCTACACACTCCAAACACGTAATCTTCACAAACTCGTTCAACAGAATCTCGATAATATCTCGTGCACTGTTTAGTCAAAAAGATACGTTACATGCCTGTTTTATTGATTCCGCAAGATTTACCATCCCTGTTTAGCTGAATCAAGCCTACACAACAAAAATCATCCATTGAGTCTCATGAAATCACGTCCAATTCGTGAATCTAAACTCTTCCAGTTAGTGCTCCATTTTCCCGCCAAAATTTGTTTTAAACGAAGGTGAAGATGGAGTGCCCATATCCAGTTATGGGGTGCGAATATCCATGGGTGCTGAGAATGAATTTTGGTTGTAGAAAGCCATGGGTGCTCCTTAGCCAAATCTGGGGTCCGTATAGCAAATGTCCTCCGTGGTGCCCCGAGCAACTTTTAGAGCCGAATTTTCCAAAAATGGTTATTTCCCAAAAATACCTACAAATACAAAAAACACCATAATAAGTACGAAATCGAGTACCAACAATACAGGAAATTGAATACAACTTAGACACAAAAATGTGTCTATCAAATACCCCCAAACTTATTATTTGCTAGTCCTCGAGCAAAACTAATCTAGAAAATAAAATGACTCACGTGCAGCAAGCTGTTAAATCGCTAGGTGGCCCTAACGGCGGAGTGTTGTCTCCGGAGGGTTTACCAGAGGTGTACCCATAAAACCTTTACTCCAGACCCTAGCTATATACGCAGAACCTTGGAAGGCACTAAAGAATCTCCTTGGTTGGCATACAAACATTGACTATAGGAGGAAGTACCCTGATGCGAAATTCCAATTGTTGTACACGAGTTTGCACTCAACATCCTATAATTCATATATAAGTGACAGAGCTCTACTCATATAGTTTCTAGACATCATAACCGGAGTCAACCAATCACATGGAAAGATTAAGAAGATGGATAAAGAGAAAAAATAGATGGTTTAAAGTGAACGAAGTTTCCCATATCTGTCTGAAGGCCTTTGCCAAGATGAACCTATCCTAATGGACTGAGATACCGGTCTGACTAATATCAACACAACTGGAAAATACAAGGGAACCAGTGGTCGATAAACCTAACTCTAGGTCAACACAACTGGCATATACAAGGGCACCAGTGGTCGACTTTATTGAATTTATTTCGGTTGGTCTGATGGTCTGGTCAATTTTTATTTTATTTTTTCATGGTATCTCAATCACTCTATTTCACCCTAGGAATGGTAACAACTTGAATCATATGCCCCACCAAATCACTTAAAAAAAATAAAAACAGAAGGATTAGGATTCAACAAGATATGGGGAAACTACCATGTTTGTTTTTTAATTCTAACACCTGAGCTCTGTGGTTTTATGAATAGACTCTTTAGATGTTTCCATCTAATCAGATTGGTTCCTCAACTCCTATAACCAAGATGTTCCCATCCACTTAGATTGGTTAGTGCCAACCTTAATAAGCATAAATTTCTAGGCTCTGGAATTTATTTATTGCAGCTAAGAGCTAACAAAAAGTTTCTTCCCCACCCCCAAACTTAAATCTAACATTGTCCTCAATGTTCTAAAGATGAAAAAGCATGAACAAGAAGAAACTGTTACCACTTGATGGATGGAAAAAGAAATAAGGAAGGATATTACCGTAAGCATAAGCGTGGGTACGTCCCACGAAATGCTAAATTTAAAGTCTTTAGCTAGACATCAAATACCTCAAAAAGGATTGTCACCTTCCAAAGTCATATATCATAGTCGAAACAATTGTGGGTCCATAAGACCAAATAGAGCTGACACCAGTATGATACAACTGCACTGGTTCAGAAAAATGAAAAGAAGGAGCACGTCCTCATCTAAGGTTTCTGTCAAGACAACTGGGTTTATCTGCGGCGCGTAATTGAACTTCATATGTGTGTCTCGATATATAGATTCATCCGAAAAACGGGTCTCTAGTACTTGGGTTACCTCCTGGACAGTATCAGGAGGATCGGGTTGCGGAGTCTGAAAAGACTCAAGTAATATCTCAGATGCACAAGGCTCGAGTCCCAAGTTAGGGACTCTAATTAGGGATACGAGACAATCACAAGAACCATCACTTCCCCCAAACTTAGGGTTCACAGAAAAACCTCTAACTATTACTTGAATTTCCGGATCTTCAGAGTCCTTAAAATACTCAAGAGACTCTTCTAGTTCTCTACCCCCAAACTTAGGGTCATCATTATTCTCAGAAAAACCTGAAACTATTTCCTGAATTTCTGGGCCCATAGAATCTTTAAAATACTCAAGAGCTTCTTCTAAAGATTGATCACATATCTGATCTAAGAGAATGGTTTCCTCAAAATCATCTAAAGAATCTACCAGTAAAGTGTCAAGCCAATTATCCTGAACCAAATACTGAACTAAAGTGCTAATCATATTGACTTCTTCTAAATCATCGTTCTCAGAAGGTTGTCTAGTAACATTAAAGACATTTAGTTCAGTGGTCATATTACCAAAAGATATGTTCATAAGCCCAGTCCTACATTTGATGACAGCGTTAGCTGTGGATAAAAATGGGCGACCTAAAATCACTGGGATTTGAGCACTTGGGTCCTGAACAGGCTGGGTGTCTAGAACAACGAAATCCACTGGATAAATAAACTTATCAACCTCAATCAGAACATCCTCTATGACACCACGATGGAGTTTTACAGACCTATCAGCTAATTGTAGTGTCATTTTAGTCAGTTTCAACTTACCAAGACCTAGCTGGGTGTATACATGATACGGGAGTAAGTTAACACTAGCTCCTAAGTCAAGTAAAGCTTTATCGACCATGTGATTACCAATCTCACAAGATATGGTGGGGCATCCAGGGTCCTTGTACTTAGGGGGTGTTTGGTTCAGAAGGATGGAACTTACTTGACTAGCTAAAAAAGGCTTTCTTATGGACATTAAGCTTACGCTTTCGTGTACAAAGCTCTTTAAGGAACTTGGCGTAAGCAGGCATCTGCCTAATTGCTTCTAACAACGGAATGTCTATGTTCACCTGCTTAAATGTTTCCATTATCTCGTTGAAAGTCGACTCCTTCTTTGTTGGGGCTAACAAATGTGGATATGGGGCTCTATGCACAAAGGTAGACCTATCAGGAATTTCTTGGGAATCCTTAGAGACTGTTTCAGTTTCCTCGTCTTCGGTCTCCTCTTGGGAAGTAGAAGGTGGAACTATAGTATGTCCACTAGGCATGGATACCTTATTGTCTACCGTTTTACCACTCCTAAGGGTTGTTATCGAGTTCACATGGTTTGATGATTTCTCACCAGCTAAAGATATTTGATTGACTCCCCTAGGGTTAGGTTGTGGTTGACTATGAAACTTTCCTTTTTGTCTCAATGTCTCATTTATCTGACTAACATGGGTTTTCAACTCAAAAATAGCCTGACAGTTAGCCTGGCCTATTCTCTTATTTTCTTCTAAACCTTGAGCAACAGATTGCTGAAACTGCACAGTGTTACGAGTTAACAAAGCAAGAGACTCTTCTAAACTCATAATCTTCTTATCCGAAGGGTTCTGAAACTGTGCCGGAGCTGAAGGATTCTTAGTATAGCCAAAACATGGGGGAACCTGAGAGTTACTAGACTGACCTTGGTATGTCCCTTAGACCAAGAAAGGTTGGGATGGTTTCTCCAGCCAAGGTTATAGGTTTCTGAATATGGGTCAAACTTCTGAAGGTTATCGAATATAGTGTTGTTATAAAGAGCATTGGCTTGCTCCTCAACAGTATGGCCTTCCCAAAAAGGATCTATTCTACCACTATTACCGCTAGAATGACCTAATTCTAAGGCTTTTAACCTTTTGGATATGGCTGCTATTTTAGCATCTGACTCATAAGATCCTTCTACCCTATTGACCTTTCCTCTACTTAGAAGAATTGTTTTCTGGAGTTCCCTACTATTTTCCCATTGTTGGGTCTTATCGGCGATTTCATTCAAAAATGTCATAGCCTCATCAACAGTTTTATTCTCAAACCCACCTGTGCATAAGGACTCAACCATGGTTGTTGAATAATCTAAACCCTCGTAGAGGATCTGAACTAACCTAACCATCTCTAAACCATGATGAGGACATTGAGATATTAAGTCATTGAACCTTTATAAATACCTATATAAAGATTCTCCCTCTTGTTGAGTAAAAGTACATATTTGTGTCCTAATAGACAATGTTTTGTGCCTTGGGAAAAACTTCTGTATAAAAGCAGATGTAAGCTGGTCATAGGTTTCAATTGACTTAGAAGCCAAACTATACAGCCAAGATTTGTCTTTATCTTTTAAGGAAAAGGGGAATAACCTAAGTTTCAATGCATCATCACTAAGGTTTTTAATTTTCAGAGTACTAAAAACTTCTTCAAATTCCCTAACATGAAAATAGGGGTTCTCATTCTCTTTTCCTAAAAAGATTGGGAGCATCTGTAAAGTCTCAGGTTTGAGTTCATAATATGCCTCGGTTTCAGCTAACTTGATATTAGACAGTCGAGAGGTCCTAGTTGGGTTTAATAAAGCTTTCGAAGTTGCCATTCCTGACACTACCAAAGGATTAGGAGTACTTTCTTCACTAATTGTCAAGTTTTCAAAGCTGAAATTTCCAAAGACAGGGCTCCCAAAAGAAAAGTCTTCGAGCTCCCCGCCTTCACAAGAAGAACCACTAGGTTTATCACTAATCAAACGACCTAGAGCGTTTCTTTTCCAAGCCCGCTCTCTAATAACCTCGGTCAAACACTAGAAAAACAAAAGAAAAAGGAAGGGAAGTTCTATGCAAACACAAACAAGGCTGACTCCACCACAACAAACCTACTGATTTCTAGCAAACAAAAAGCATGATAGCTCCACTTAGATTGTTTCTAGACCAGATTCTAATCCTTTGAAAGGGAATTCGTTACAATTTAAGAAAACCCTTCTAGAATCAATCCGAGTTTAAGTAAGTTGAATTGAGACGAGGGAAGATCAGTGGAGCTTTGATACTCAAGGTCTCACCGTCATTACAAGGCGGCGTATTCAACTCACGGAAACCATCATGAACTTTGAAGCATGCTTAAATGAGTAACCAATATTTTTCGAATGACTTTCGTATTAAGCTCTTCACCCTATAGGTCTTGTTCTAGTAAAATTTTAGGCTTAGATTCGCGTTTGGTTTCGTTTTCCTAAGGCGGGCAAGAAGAGAACGGTGATGAAATCCGAACCCTTATCTTGTATGGCCAGTCCTTTCCCTTTACTAGGAAATCAAAGCAGCCGTTTTCGAATCCTCAGCATATATGCAAATGAAGGAATACAGTAACTGGATGACAGGGGATTCACGAGTGTTTCGACAAACTTACCTCCCGTACCAGACGGGGGATGAACCGTTGTAGTCGACTCGGGCCACGACTCCTATGTCATGTACGAACCTGAGGGGCCGAGACAATATCGTAATCGTCGTCCTTCTCTGCAAACAATTGATATTTAAACTACCCTTCCGTAGGGTTTAAAAAAAAATAAAGTCTCAAAGTCCACAGTCCAAAGTCCAAAAATAAAGTGTAAAAGAAAAAGATAATCTAAAAAAAATTCTAAAAAATTGTCTCTCTCTCTCTCTTTTTTTTTAATTAATTTTTATTCTTCATTTCTTTCGCTACTTTCGCTTTGCTTTTACTCCAAATCTTTAACTATTCACCAAAAACTTTGGCAAATTTTTCTTTCGCTCCAAACTCCAAAATCTGTAAGGAAAAGACAAAAACCCAAAAACGTAAAGAAGAACAAATAAAATAAAAATGAAAAACAAATAAAATCCTAAAAAAAAAAATTTTAATACTCTAGCCTAAAGACAAGTCCGCGTCGGCGGCGCCGAAAATTGATTGTTATTTTCAATGATGTTGTAGTAAGATGGTTCGTTCAAGACTTGTGAAAGCAGATTTTTTAGACTTAAATTTTATAAATGATAATAATAAACTCAAATAAAAAGGTGATATGAATATTGTGGAGAGACTGGGGCTAGGATTCCATCATTCGTCGATATTACCGATTTAATAAAACAATAATTTCGCAACTCAACATTCAAATTGATTCTAATAGTATTGCCTAGACATGTAGAATTTTAGAAGAATAGATGTTAATCCAAGCATAAAATATCAAAACTCTAAAGCAATCATATTCTATCAAGAGAAAATACACCTAACTAATCAAAATCATATAATCCATTTTTAGTTCAATGCAAAAATCATAATAGAATTGTTATAATTAATTTAAAATAAAGATATATCACTTTTACCGAAACAACAGCTTCCTCCATCGCCCCAAGGATTAGGTTTATCTCTTTATCATGGAAACACGCTCAAAATTCATTTTTATTGCTCAAAAGTGGTGTACAAATGATGAAATGGGAGAGAAATCAATAAAACCGGATTTGTAACAGTTATAAGTGTTACAAACCGAACTGTTACATGGAACGATATAACCTAACTGTCATTGTCACTGTAGCAAAACGACTGCCTCTGTGGGTCGATGTTCTTCGTGTTCTTCAGCTTCAGCAGCAGAAATGGAAGTTTCCTGAAACTCGATTATTTACGTCTCTGTAGAGTTCTAAACTATCCCAAACTCCCTCCTTTTCTTTGTGATTCCCCAGAATCCTATATATATTCTACAGGACCAAGGATTACCCCTCATAACTACAAAAGATCTCAGGTAACTCGACAGTGAAGAGAATTATTCTCCATGAAGTTACGGGAATATCTTTCCATTTTCACATCCATCACGCGTCTTCCTGCCATCTGTACACTCCAAACATGCCATAAGCTCGCCTATAATTGAGTTAAGCTCGTGAAAGGGGAATATCTACACACTCCAAACACGTAATCTTCACAAACTCGTTCAACAGAATCTCGAGAATATCTCGTGCTCTGTTTACTCCAAAAGATACGTTACATGCCCGTTTTCTTGATTCCGCAATATTTACCATCCCTGTTTAGCTGAATCAAGCCTACGCAACAAAAATCAGCCATTGAGTCTCATGAAATCACGTCCAATTCGTGAATCTAAACTCTGCCAGTTAGTGCTCCATTTTCCAACCAAAATTTGTTTCAAATGAAGGTGAAGATGGAGTGCCCATATCTAGTTCTGGGGTGCGAATATCCATGGGTGCTGAGAATGAATTTGGGTTGTAGACAACCATGAGTGCTCCTTAGCCAAATCTGGGGTCCATATAGCAAATGTCCTCCGGGGTGCCCAGAGCAACTTTTCGAGCCGAATTTTCAAAAAATGTTTATTTCCCAAAAATACCTACAAATACAAAAAAAAACACCATAATAAGTACGAAATTGAGTACCAACAATACAGGAAATTGAGGACAACTTAGACACAAAAATGTGTCTATCAGGAGGCTGAGAATTATTAGATTGTCCTTGATTCTGACCCTTGGACCAAGAAAAATTAGGATGGTTTCTCCAACCAGGGTTGTAAGTCTCTGAGTATGGGTCAAACTTTTGATGGTTATCTAACCTAGCATTGTTATAGACAGCATGGGCTTGCTCTTCACTAACCTGGCCTTCCCAAAACGAGTTATTGGGTTCTACTCCACAACTAGACACTTGAGAGGATCTAAACCTATCATCAGGTTCAACAAGAGACCTATGTTTAGGATGATTCAATTCCAAAGTTTCTAACCTTCTAGACAAAGCAGCAAACTTAGCATCTGACCCGAAGCTCGTGTATACCATATTGGTGCTACTTCTATTGACCAAGAGTCTTTTGGGGGGTTCAACACAAGACTCCCACTGTTGGGATTTTTCAGCGACAGCTTCTAAGAAGGTAAAAGCATCATCAACACTTTTACTAGTGAACTCACCAGCGCACATAAACTCGACCATGGCTTTGGTTGAATAGTCTAAACCATCATAAATAATCTCTACGAGTTTAATCTTATCAAATACATGGTGAGGACACTGGGATAGGAGATCATTAAATCTCTCTAAAAACCTATAAAGAGACTCTCCCTCTTGCTGCACACTAGCACTAATTTTCTGCCTAACAGCTGTAGTTTTATGCTTAAGATAGAATTTCATATAGAAAGCAGCAATAAGTTCCTTACATGTTTCAATGGATTCAGATGGTAGGTTGTTCATCCAGGTCTTGGCTTTATCTCTCAAGGAAAAGGGAAACATCTTAAGTTTCAAGACTTCATCAGTAAGGTCTTTTATTCTAATTGTCCCACAAATTTCCTCAAAGTCCCTAATATGAAAATAAGGGTTCTCATCATCTTTCCCTAAGAATATAGGGATCATCTGAAGAATACTAGGTTTTATCTCGAAATTAGCTGTGGTGGATGGCAATTTAATGCACGAGGCTCGGGTGGACCTAGTTGGGAAAACGTAATCTTTCAAAGTTGTCATCGCTGGCACAACTGAAGTACTAGGGGTATTTTCCTCACGAAGAGATAGCTTCTCAAAACTGAAGTTTTCAAAAACAGGGCTCTCAAAAGAAGAGTCTTCGAGCTCCCCGCTTCCACAAGAAGAACTACTAGGTTTTTCACTAATCAATCGACCTAGATTATATCTTTTCCAAGCCCCTTCTCTAATGACCTCGGGCATACACTAGAAAAACAAATAAAAGAATCCTAAAGGAAGGGAGGTTCTAAGCAAACACAAAAAAGGCTGACTCCACCAAAGCAAACCTAAAGATTTCTAGCAAACAAAAAGCATGATGGCTCCACTTAGATTGTTTCTAGACCAGCTTCTATTCTTTCAAAAAGTAACTCGTTACAATCTGAGCAAACCTCTCTAGAATCAATCCGAGTTAAAATAAGTTGAATAGAGACGAGGGAAGCTGCGTGGAGCTTTGATACCCAAGGCCTCACCAGCATTACAAGGCCGCATATTCAACTCACAGAAACCATCATGAACTTCAAAGTATGCTCAAAAGAGTAACCAATATTTTTCGAACGACTTTCCTATTGAGCTCGTTGCCCTATATGTATCTTTCTAGTTAAAATTTTAGGTTAGGTTAGCGTTTGGTTTCGTTTTCCTAAGGCGGGAAAGAAGAGAATGGTGATGAAATCCGAACCCTTATCTTGTATGGCCAGTCCTTGCCCTTTACTAGGAAATTAAAGCAGTCGTTTTCAATTCCTCGGTATATATGCAAACGAAGGAATACAGTAAACCCGCTGACAGGGGATTCGCGGGTGTTTAGATAAACTTACCTCCCATTCCAGACGGGGGATGAACCGCTGAAGTAGACTCGGGCCACGACTCCTATATCATGTACGAACCCGAGGGGCCGAGGCGATATCATAATCGCCGTCCTTCTGCAAGCAGTTTATATTTAAACTACCCTTCCGTAGGGTTTTAAAAAAAATAAAGTCCCAAAGTCCACAGTCCAAAGAAAAAAATAGTGCAAAAGAAAAGGAAAGTCTAAAAAAAATAAAAAAATAAAAACTCTAAAAAATAAAAACAAAATAAAATGTCTCTCTCTCTCTCTTTTTTTAATTAATTTTTCTTCTTTTTTTTTCTTTCGCTCCTTTCGCTTTGCTTTTACTCCAAATCTTTAAGTATTCAACAAAAGCTTTGGCAAATTTTTTTTCGCTCCAAATTCCAAAATCTGTAAGGAAAAGAGACAAAAACCCAAAAACGTAAAGAAGAACAAGTAAAAATCTAAAAACTCTAGCCTAAAGACAAGTCCGCGTCGGTGGCGCCAAAAATTGATGTGGATTTTTAATTTGTTGTAGTAAAGAGTTCGTTCAAGACTTGTGAAGGTTCGATTTTTTAATTAAATTTCTAAGCTAAACAAAGATAAACTTAAATAAAGTGATATCAAGATTTTTAAAACTAGACCAAGACTCCGGATTCCACTATTCCTTTAACTGATTGGTTGATAAAGATTATTTCAAGAATTATTATTAAGCCCTTTTTCACATTAACTCAATGATATCTGTAAGGTTTCCAAACATTAAATTGTAATCCCTAAGCATGAATTATCAAAGAAATATTTCTGAGCATAAGACATCAAATTGATTCACAACTAATTAAGAAAAACCATTTTCATCTCATAAAACACACAATTATAATGATCTTAGTGGATTAAATTAAATTACTAATAATTGAAATTGTAAAGACCGATACTACTTTTATCGTAGTTGTGTGATCTGATCTTGCATCTTCTATCGTACGAGTACAATCAGATTGATTGGCTTGAGATTGATATCTCCGATAGGCAAGATATAAAATGTAATCACAAACATATCCATCTCATTGTTTGTGATTCCACAACATCTTGTTTCTCTACCATACGATTAAGATTGTTGTGAGGTGATTGATAACTCTAGGATGTTCTTCGGGAATATAAGACCGGATTATCAATTGTTTCCTGTTCACCTTGATTATTATCAAAATACGGAACAAAACCTTTAGGATTTATCTGTGGGAGACAGATTGATCCTTTGATAGACTTGTCTGTGGGAGACAGATTTGTTTATTGTCAAAGCCTGCGATTTTGGGTCGTGGCAACTCTTAGTTGTGGGTGAGATCAGCTAAGGGAATAAAGTGTGAAGTATCCTACTGGGATCAGAGGCGTAGGATCATAATTGTACCTTGGATCAGTGGGATATTGATTGGGGTTCAACTACAGTCCAGTCCGAAATTAGCTTGGAGTAGGCTAGTGTCTGTAGCGGCTTAATACAGTGTGTGTTCAATCTGTACTAGGTCCCGGGGTTTTTCTGCATGCGGTTTCCTCGTTAACAAAATTTCTGGTGTCTGTGTTATTTCAGTTTCCGCATTATATTGTTTTATCTTTATAATTGAAATGATACAGGTTGTGCGTTAGATCATCAATTAGAGTAATCCAACCTTTGGTTGTTGATTTTCATTGATTGATCCTTGGATATTGG
Source organism: Papaver somniferum (assembly GCF_003573695.1). NCBI lineage: Eukaryota > Viridiplantae > Streptophyta > Magnoliopsida > Ranunculales > Papaveraceae > Papaver > Papaver somniferum. The sequence goes on along the minus strand of NC_039364.1, from coordinate 6,360,039 downwards.
TCTTTGGTACCATCCAAGTTATTCTTTGTGTTTGATTAAAGACTCGCTGATTTCTATTAGCTCGAGTAAATCAAAACAAGAGAGATATATTAACTCCTTGAGGTACTTTTACCTAGATTGAGTCTGACTGTCTAGTTGATTCTCTAGAAAGTATTTCGGAGTTAGTCCATACAGATTGCTAAGCGAAATATTGGGTGGCGTTGTTAGACCCCCGCTTTTTCAAAATCTATCTCACACAGAAAAGTCTATTAAATAGATAAATATGTCTCCCATAGAATTACCTACGAGTTTTTGTTCCGTATTTAGATAAATCAAGGTGAACAAGAACCAATTGATTCACCAGACTTATATTCCCGAAGAACAACCTAGTAATATCAATCACCTCACAATAATATTAACCGTATGGTAGCGGAACAAGATATTGTGGAATCACAAAGAATGAGACAAAGAGCTTAATTTGTGATTACTTTTTTCCTTACCTATCAGTGATTAAATCTCGAGCAAATCTTAGAGAAAATATTACTCAATACGATAGAACAAGGTAAGATCAGAACACGCAACTACAAAGAAAATAGTTGGGTCTGGCTTCAGAATCCCAATGAAGTCTTTAAGTCGTTAACCTATAATGGTTTTAGAAAAACCTAGGTTAAAGGAGAATCGACTCTAGTCGCAACTAGTATCACACAAAAAGTGGGGGGATTATGTTTCCCAGTTGTTAGAGTTTTCACTTATATAGTCTTCAAATCAGGGTTTGCAATCAATGCTACCTTGGTAACAAAGCATTCAATATTCACCGTTAGATGAAAACCTGATTAGAGTCAAGCTAATATCTTTCAACTGTTAGATTGTCTTAGCTTGTTACACACAAATGAATCTACCTTCATTTAAATACGGGTAACCGTACCTAAACGTGTACACTTAGTTGGCTCAACAATAGTTAACCGAAGTTATCCATATGAACACTTTCTATCAACCTTGTTCATCTTAATCACAACTAGTTCAAATAAATCAAATGAAACTAGTTACAGAGTTGTTCAATTGTTTATATTCTCATAGAAGTATACAAGACACAATTGAGGCAAAATCGGTTTTGATTCACTCAAATCAATTCATGAACATTATAGACACGGTTTGCAAAGATTGGATTCCTTATTATACAAATGTATTTGTTCATGAGTATGTAAACATACATAACCGGTTTTAGAACTTAACCCACTCAGGTATGTAAACGGGTACGCATACCTAAGTTCCCGGACTTGGTCTTGTTCGCCAGTATGCAAACTGATGTGGATTTTTAATTTGTTGTAGTAAAGAGTTCGTTCAAGACTTGTGAAGGTTATATTTTTAAATTAAATTTCTAAGCTAAACAAAGATAAACTTAAATAAAGTGATATCAAGATTTTTAAAACTAGACCAAGACTCCGGATTCCACTATTCCTTTAATTGATTGGTTGATAAAGATTATTTCAAGAATTATTATTAAGCCCTTTTTCACATTAACTTACTAATATTTGTAAGGTTTCCAAACATTAAATTGTAATCCCTAAGCATGAACTATCAAAGAAATATTTCTGAGCATAAGACATCAAATTGATTCACAACTAATTAAGAAAAACCATTTTCATATCATAAAACACACAATTATAATGATCTTAGTGGATTAAATTAATAATAATTGAAATTATAAAAAGAAATTACCAATCAAGCATAAGTGAATAGTTTCCTCCGTCGCCTTGGTCAAGGGAGAATTATCTCATCATCATGTTGGAAACATGCTCAAAAGTTGATTTCATTGTTCAAAGTGTTTACAAATGATGAAAAATGGGAGACAATAATTAAAACCGGGTTTGTAACAATTAAATTTGTTACAAACCGAAGTGTTACAGAGAACGATAAATAGTAACTGTCGTTGATATTGTAGCGTAAACGACTGTCGCCTGTGCGTCTTATGTTCTTGGTGTTCTTCATAGCAGCAGAAATGGAAGTTATCTGCAACTTGATTTTCTCTCTCTCTAATGTTCTGAACTCTGCCTAATCACTTCGTAACCCTTCTACAACATCACAACAGCCTATTTATACATCTCAACAACAATATATCTTGTCTTGATTGCAAAATATTCTTTATTATTCTCCATGCAGGGTATGGATTTTTCTTCCTCTGATTTTGATTTTCACACGCTCTGCAGCTGTAAAATCTCCATATTTATCTTCTACACACTCCAAATGGTTGCTTAACTCTGTCGTACATGTTTAAAACTCACTACATCTCATTACATCCCGTGATTGTCTCACTTTGTACACGTAATCCCTGTTTTATTCTCTCCGATGATGTAGCCCAAATTCACCGGTTCTGATGGACTTACCAGTCATGTTAAGCTGAAACAGGCCCAACCCAACCAATTGTACTGTTATATTCTCCCATGACTGTTAAGATCAATCAAGTCGAACCATGAAGTTTCAGCCATTGAGTCTACTTCTAGCATGCCCAAAAATCAAGCCCTAAGATGTTCTTCAACTACAACAGTTTCCCGCCAAAACTGGAATTTTGAACGATGAAGATGGGTAGCCCCCTATCCATAGTAGGGATGCGAATAGTGACTGGCGCCCTGGGTGCAAATAGTCAATAAGGTGCCCCTTAGTAATTGAGGTGCCCCTTATTCAAACTGAGAGCCCGAGTAGCAAATCTCCTCCGGGGTTCCAAATATCACTTTTTGAGCAACTTTTTCCACACAAGTGTATTTCTCCAAAAACACCTACATAAACATAAAAACACCATAATAAGTACAAAATCAAGCACTAACAATAGAGACACTAAGGACAATTCGACACAAAAATGTGTCTATCAAATACCCCCAAACTTATTATTTGCTTGTCCTCGAGCAAAACTAATCTAGAAAATAAAATGACTACACTTAGCACGTGCAGCAAGCCGTTAAGCCGCTAGGTGGCCCTAGCGGCGGAGTGTTGTCTCCGGAGGGTTTACTAGAGGTGTACCCACAAAACATTTACTCCAGACTCTAGCTATCTACGTAGAACCTTGGAAGGCACTAAAGAATCTCCTTGGTTGGCATAATCTCATTGACTACAGGAGGAAGTACCCTGATGCAAAATTCCAATTGTTGTACACGAGTTTGCACTCAGCATACTAAAATTCGTATATAAGTGACAGATCTCTACTCAGATAGTTTCTGGACATCATAACTGGACTCAACCAATCACAAGGAAAGATTAAGAAGATGGATAAAGAGAAAAAACAATGGTTTAAAGTGAACGGTGTTTCCCATATCTGTCTGAAGGCCTCTGCCAAGATGAACCTATCCTAATAGACTGAGATATCGATCTGACTAATATCAACACAACTGGTATATACAAGGGGACCAGTAGTCGATAAACCTAACTCTAGGTCAACACAACTGGCATATACAATGGCACCAGTGGTCGACTTTATTGAATTTATTCTGGTTGGTCTGACGGTCTGGTCTCAATTTTTATTTTTATTTTTTGGTATCTCAATCACTCTATTTCACCTAGCAATGGTAACAACATGAATCGTGTGCCCCACCAAATCACTTAAGAAATAAAAACATAAGGGATTAGGATTCAACGAGATATGGCGAAACTACCATGTTTTTTTTTTAATTCTAACACCTGAGCTTTGTGCTTTTATGAATAGACTCTTTAGATGTTTCCATCTAATCAGATTGGTTCCTCAACTCCTACAACCAAGATGTTCCCACCCACTTAGATTGGTTAGTGCCAACCTTAATAAGCATAAATTTCTAAGCTCTGGAGTTTATTTATTGCAACTAAAAGCTAACAAAAAGTTTCTTCCCCACCCCCAAACTTAAATCTAACATTGTCCTCAATGTTTCTAATGAAAGCGCAATACCAAAAAGTAAAGTAACATGAGGAATCAGTAAAGAGAGAAGTCGGAAAGATAGTACCTAGGTGAAGAGAGAAATCAAAAACTAATATACAACATACAATCGCCTCGATGGTCAATCAAGGGTAAGCAGGATCCTCCAGAGGGACCTACTCAACATCACCTGTAGGAAAGGGCTCTAAAAAGGGTTTCAATCTCTGACCGTTAACCTTTAAAGAACTACTAACATCCGGTGTGTCGATCTCAACAGCTCCATGAGGAAAGACAGTGCGAACAAGAAAAGGACCCGTCCACCAAGAACGTAACTTCCCAGGAAAAAGATGCAAGCGGGTATCATACAGAAGAACTTTTTGACCTGGAGAAAATAACTTTCTTAAAATATTCTTATCATGCACAAGTTTCATTTTGTTCTTATACTCCTTAGCACTATCGTATGCATCTCTACGAATTTCTTCCAACTCATTGAGCTGGAGTTTCCTATGGGCTCCTGCCTTGTCGAGTGAAAACATTAGCTTCTTAACGGCCCAATATGCTCTATGTTCTAACTCAACGGGTAAGTGACATGCCTTTCCATACAAAAGTCGATAAGGTGACATTCCAATGGGGGTTTTAAACGCAGTACGGTAAGCCCATAAGGCATCAGTAAGCCTAGACGACCAGTCTTTCTGATTAGGATTAATTGTTTTCTCTAATATACGTTTTTTCTCCCTATTGGAAACCTCTACTTGACCACTGGTATGTGGATGATACGGGGTAGCTATGTGTAATACCATATTTCTTCATCAAAATCCTAAAAGTTCCATTACAAAAGTGCGACCCCCATCACTAATTATAGCACGCGGTGTACCAAAACGTGTAAGTATATTATCTTTCAAGAACTCAACCACAACCATATGGTCATTGGTTTTACACGCAACCGCCTCAATCCACTTAAAGACATAGTTTATAGCGACAAGGATGTATAAGTTACCAAAAGAATTAGGAAACGAACCCATAACGTCAATACCCCACACATCAAAGACCTCAACAACTAAAATAGGGTTCAAGGGCATCATGTTCCTACGAGAAATGGTTCCTAATTTCTGGAAACGCTCACAAGTAACACAGTGACTATGGGAGTCTTTAAACAACGAAGGCCGATAGAATCCACACTGCAATATCTTAGCAGCAGTCTTCTTAGCACTAAAGTGACCCCCACAAGCATGATCATGAAAAAAGGAAATAATACTGGACTGGTCACTCTCAGGTATGCATCTCCTAATTATCTGGTCCGGACAATACTTAAAAAAATAAGGATCATCCCAAAAGAAGTTCTTAACCTCGGCTAAAAACCTAGAACGATCTTGTTTATCCCAATGTTGGGGCATTCGACCAGTAACAAGATAGTTCACTATATTCACATACCAAGGTTCTTGGGTAACAAAGAACAGTTGTTCATCAGGAAAACTATCCCTAGCAGGAGGAGAGTCATGAAGGGTATCCACAACAAGCCTAGACAAGTGGTCCGCTACTACATTTTCTGCACCTTTTTTATCTCTAATGTCTAAGGAAAATTCCTGCAACAATAGGATCCATCTAATCAATCTAGGTTTAGTATCCTTCTTGGAAAGAAGATACTTCAAAGCAGCATGATCAGTAAAGATTATGACCTTAGAACCTAAGAGGTAAGATCTAAACTCGTCTAAGGAAAACACAATAGCTAATAGTTCCTTCTCCGTAGTGGTATAGTTCAACTGGGCATCATTCAGAGTTTTGCTAGCATAATAAATCATATGAAGTAACTTATTTTCTCGCTGACATAGCACAACACCAATAGCATAATCTGAAGCATCACACATGATCTCAAAGGGTAGGTTCCAGTTGGGTTCCTGGACTATGGGGGCGGTAGTGAGTAAAGTCTTAAGCTTCTCAAAAGCCTCTAAACAAGCATCATCAAAGACAAACTTAACATCTTTTGCAAGCAAATTGCAAAGGGGTATAGAAATCAAGCTAAAATCCTTAATGAATCGACGATAAAAACCTGCATGCCCTAAGAATGACCTAATATCTCTTATGGTTTTTGGGACCTGTAAAGTTTTAATAAGGTCAACTTTGGCTCTACCTACCTCTATACCCTTCGAAGATACGATATTCCCTAGAACAAATCCTGAACGAACCATGAAGTGACAGTTCTCCCAATTAAGCACTAAATTATTTTCCTTACACCTAGTCAAAACTAATGACAAATGATGCAAGCACTCATCGAAAGACGAACCAAACACTGAAAAATCATCCATAAAGACCTCTAAGAATCGTTCTACCATGTCAGAAAATATGCTCAGCATAAAATGCTGAAAGGTCGCAGGGGCATTACATATCCCTAAAGGCATGCGTCTATACGCAAATGTACCAAAGGGACATGTAAAAGTGGTTTTCTCTTGGTCTTCTGGGGCTATGACAACCTGATTATAACCACAGTATCCATCTAAAAATCAATAATGGCTACGTCCAGCTAATCTCTCTAGCATTTGGTCGATGAAGGGAATGGGAAAGTGGTCCTTCCTAGTGACCTTGTTCAATTTCATATAGTCAATACAGACACACCAACCCGTAGTCACTCGGGTTGGGATTAACTCATTGTTATCATTCTGGACTACAATAATACCGGATTTCTTGGGAACAACCTGAACGGGGATGACCCACTTACTGTCTGAAATGGGGTAGATAATGCCTGCATATAACAGCTTAAGAACCTCGGTACAAACTACTTCTTTCATATTAGGGTTCAGTTGACGTTGCATCTCCCTAGAAGTTCTGGTGTCACTCTCTAAATATATATGACGCATACAATCAGTAGGACTTATACCCTTAATGTCTGCTATGGTCCACCGTAAAGCTTCCTTGTTATTCTGAAGGACGGTCACTGATGAGTGCCAAATATTGTATATATTTATCCTCTTTTGTTGGCATTTAATTCATCTTTTGTGCATTAATTCTACATTTTATCCCATATTCTGTATTTTCATTGTTTTCGAGAATAAATATTTTTATTAATTAATTGTATATTTTTAGGTAATAAATAAAGATTGGATGAGTTTCGGAGCAAAAAGAGCAGAAAAGTAGTGAAAAGCCAGGAGGAATTACGCAAGGAAGCCGCGAAGAGTGATGTGCGGAAGACCAAAAAAAAAGGATAGAAATGGGCTTGAAGAAGAAAGTTGTTCTTAAAGAAGAAGTGGGCTCAAGGTTTTCCAAGCCCAAACTCATTTCCCAAACCCATATTCTATACCCAAAAGCCTAAAACCCAAATCCATACCCGCTTGCGTCTTCAGCCGTCAGATCAGTTCTCAGAAGCATCTGACGGTCGCTCCCTTGCTGTGCATCGAAGTTTGATATCTCCGCCTTACACTACAGCACCTAACTCCATCTCACGCCGTTAGTTTCGTTGTATCTCTTCATCCGACGGTCGCTGAAGGCTATGTTCCATCTTATCGTTGGATGCATTTCAGATGTATCGATCAAACGCCTATCACTCGCCTAACATCGAAATCTGATGAGCCCGCCTCACACCCGAGCAACCTAACCCTATACCCATCGCCAAACACTCCCCTCCTTCTTTCCATCGACTTCTTTCTCCCTCACCCTCTGCAACCACCATACTCTGCCACCACCATCACCTCCACTGCCCCTTCTCACCACCATAACTCCCACCAAAAGCCATCATGGCTTCTAACAACCACAAACCATCATCACTACCACGTCCTACATCTTCCTCAACAACTAATTTCATCTATTTCCACGCCACTGAACCCTAGGTGTGAAGTTGGTGAAATAGGTTGATGAGCTAGAAGTAATTGGAGCAGGATATGGAGCAGGAAGAGAAATAGAAGGATGGGTCGACGTGATGGAGAAGTTATTTCATCGAATTAGGTAAGATTTGGTAAACCCTAATTTTACTGATTTGGGGGATTTGGAATTTATTTTGTTGTAACTATAAAAGGGTGTTAGGGGTTGTAAAATCTGGGATCTCTGGACTAGCCAGTAGAGAATTGAGAGAATTTTTTAGTTAGTGAATTTCAATTTCAGTTTGCTTATCAGTTAACAGTTGAAAGTTGCATATGTTTTTAGTTATCTTAAATGTTGCTAATTGTGTCTAAATTATCACATATAATGAATGTATGTTGCTATACCATGTTTAGCATGAGCTAAACAGCATCAGGCCAAGGCTCAGCTGAAGCCTTGTGCACTGTCAAATGACTAGAAGCTAGGATAGTTACTTCCATGCACTGTTTTGCTTGAGCAAATGGGAGATACCAATGCTCATAGTGCCTGTGATTGGTTGTTCTGTCAAAAGACAGCCAATGCTAGGGGCAAACTATTGAGCAATTTAGTATTCTTACATTTCTAGATGTATGCATAGGATCAAACTCAACCTAGAAACATGTTATTTGATTAGGCCACAAGGTGGATCCTAAGCTTTGGCTTAGCCACAAATCCTTTGCAATCACTTATAATTTCAGTTTACTTCCTTTGCTGTTTTGCTTGTCTGTTTTTATTGCTTTTTGAAATTGCTGTGCACTGAAAACAGTGCACAAAATCCCCCTGCCCTTGGCTCTCAGCCTTGGTTCCTTGCTTTCCGCCTTAGTGTCTTGTGCTCTGTCTCCATTGCTAGCTTAGGAAACTCTCTAGTTTGCTCCCACTCCCTGCGGAATGACCCCCTGCTTACCTTCTATATCATAACTTGGCCTTGTATACTTGCAAGCTTCTGTGTGTCTTTGCCTGTCACACCAAGTTTTTGGCGCCGCTGCCGGGGAGTAGTGCTGCCAAGCCAAAGCCTGCTGCTGCAATGCCTGCTGCTGCTGTTGCTGCTGCTGCTGCTGTTGCTGCTGTTGCTGCTGCTGCTGTTGTTGCTGCTAAGCCTGCTGCCAAGCCAACTGGGCTGCCAACTGAAGCTGTCAACTGGGCTGCCTATTTCTGTTGCTGCTGGGCTTGTGCAACCTTTGCTGCTGGGCTTGAACCAACTGAGCTGGGCTTACCTTTGCTGCTGGGCTTCGCTGCAGATTCTGCTGGGCTTGTGTTGCTGAGTCACTTCAATTGCTGCTGGGCTTGAGCGTGAGCTTAGGACGATCCTAAAGCCCAACTGGGCTGTACAACTAAAAGGGGACTAAAAGCCTATTTTTGGGCTTCCCTCCAAAAAACAAGTAAGCCTAACCCATGAGTTAACCCACTTGGGCCTTATTTAAATTCAAATTCGGGCTTGTAATAATTAATTTAATTATTTATTTGGGATTGTAATAATTTTTATTTATTTATTTATTTTCTTTCTTTTTTTTTTATATTTGGGACTGTAATTATTATTTTTTATTTTTTTTTGTTTTTTATTTTTCTTTTTCTTTTATGGGCTTGTCTTAATTATTATTATTGTTTTTATTTTCTTTTATGAGTTGTGCTAATTTATGCTAGGTTTAGTTCAAAATTTTTTTTCCAAAGCCCAATTTTTTAAACCAAAAACAAAATCCCTTCTTAAACCAAAACCCATTCAAAACCAAATCTTCATAACCCTTGTGGGCCAAATTGTTTCCGATTGCTCTGTCTGACCAACATGTTAGTTAAGGTACCTACTAGGACATGATTGTGACCTACAGAGACCAGACAAACAGACTTGTTAGAATTAACCCAGACGAACCTATCGAAATTCTAAGTTCTGAGGGAGACAGTCCAGATCAACCAGAAACAATGGGAGAACCCCGTACCCTCAAGGATTATATGTACCCAACTAGAGCCAGTCAACCTTCTTGTATTGTGCTGCCCGAGGCTAATGGCCATTATGAGCTGAAATCAAGCACAATACAGATGCTTCCTATTTTTAGAGGTGTTGAGAATGAAAACCCGTACCACCACGTGAGAGAATTCGAGGAAATTTGTGGAACTCTGCGTTTCACTCAAATGACCGACGAAACCCTGAAGTTAAGGCTTTTTCCTTTCTCCCTGAAAGATAAGGCAAAGGCCTGGCTCTATGCTTTACAGCCTCAATCCATCATGACATGGGATGACCTCATAAAGGAGTTTTTCAAAAAGTTTTTCCCGAACCACAAGACTGCGACAATTCGTCAAAGTCTGAATAGCTTTGTGCAATTAGAAGGTGAGACCTTAGCTAGATACCTGGAGAGATTCAATGAATTATTGCTCCAATGTCCCCATCATGGTTTTGAAAAATGGAGACTTGTGCAAATTTTGTATGAAGGTCTAGATGTGTCCACCCGAACAACGGTTGAGTCGATGTGTAATGGTCTATTCGTAGATAAAACTGCTGACGCGTCTTGGGACTTCTTGATTGAAGTAGCTGAAAAGACGCAACAGTGGGAATCCATCCGTGAAACCAGAAAGACTACATCCGAAGCAAAGGCTTTTAGGATTGAAGCGGATTTTGAGGGAAGAGCAAACATGGCATCAATAGTTAGGAGATTAGAAGAGTTAGAACTACATAAAAATTCAAAACCTTCCACCACTACTCTCCGAGAACATGTCGCTTCGTCTGTTTGTGCTGCTTGTAACGACCCCAACCATCAATTCCAAAATTGTCCAGATTTGCTTGCAGTCCAGGATCTAGGCTTGAACAGGCACATGCCATGTTTCAAAAACCAGAGCATAACCCTTATTCACAGACCTACAATCCAGGATGGAGAAACCACCCTAACTTTTCATGGTCAAAAGGACCCACTCAAGGAGGACCATCTCAACCCAATCAGAGCTATCAAAACAATCAGGGATATCAGAACAATCAAGGTTATCAACACCCGAGAAACCCTCAACAACAATCAAACTCTCAACAACAATCATATCCTCAACACAATACCGACAAGAGATTATCCACCCTAGAGGAAATGTTCCAGAGTTTGATGCAAAGTCAGAAAAATCTAGATCAAAAGATGGATCAAATGTGTGAGAGAGAAAAGGGTAAACTTCCGAGCCAACCCCAACAAAATCCAAAGAGGATATTTCAAACAGGCACAACATCCTGCACTGAAACCTCACCGATCAATCCATGCCATTACCACCCTCCGAAGTGGTAAAGTCATCGAGAACAACGTGGGCGAACCTAATGAATCTGATACAAATTCCACGCTGTCTCCACAACCCCAGAAAACCAAAGAATCTGAGCAAGTTGGAAAATCTGACAATTCTACTGCTGTGAATGTCCCTTTGCCAACTCTTCCTGTTGCCCCATTTCCTCAAAGATTGATCTATCAACAGAAAAGTACCCATTACAATGAGATGTTAGATCTGTTCAAGAGAGTCAACATCAACATTCCTTTTCTTGAAGCAATCAAGCAAATCCCTGCTTATGCCAAATTCCTCAAAGACTTGTGTACTCAAAAGCGCAAGCTCAATGTGCAAAAACGTGCTTTCTTAGCTGAGCAGGTGAGTTCCATCATTCTGAACAAAACTCCACCCAAGTTTAGGGATCCAGGATGTCCAACAATTTCTTGCACTATAGGAGAACACACGGTCAATAAAGCGTTATTAGACCTAGGTGCAAGTGTTAACCTACTGCCATATTCTGTTTATGAGCAGTTAGGTCTTGGGGAGTTGAAACCAACATCTATCACTCTACAACTGGCAGACCGATCTGTCAAGATTCCTCGTGGAGTGGTCGAAGACGTTTTGATCAAGGTTGACAAATTCTATTTTCCCGTAGACTTCATTGTCTTAGACACTCAACCTGTACAAAACCCAGACTGTCACATTCCTGTCATCTTAGGACGTCCTTTCTTGGCTACGTCCAACGCGATCATCAACTGTCGGAATGGAGTGTTAAAACTGTCTTTTGGTAACATGACGGTAGAATTGAATGTGTTCGATATTAGTCAACAACCTGTGAATCTTGATGATGATGATGTGCATGAAGTTAATATGATTGAAGGATTAATGCAAGATTCGTTTGACTAACATTCTATCCGTCGACCCCTTTCAAGCATGTATGGAGAACTTTAACCCTGATTCCTATGATGATGCATACTGTAGTGACGTCCTATCTCTGCTCGAATCTGTACCTCAAATGGACGTCACTGAAAGGAAATATGAAGTGGAACCACCCCTACTCTCTGATTCCAAGCTTATTCCATCCATTGTTGAGCCACCCAAGCTTGAATTGAAAACATTGCCTAGTACGTTGAAGTACGCATTCCTAGGTTCTTCTGATACTTTACCTGTCATTATTTCATCATGTTTAGACACGGAACAGGAAAGTAAGCTTTTAGAAGTACTTAAGGAACACAAAGAGGCCTTAGGATGGACCATCTCAGATCTCAAAGGAATTAGTCCCACCATTTGCATGCACCACATTAACCTTGAAGAGAATGCCAAACCATCGAGGGAAATGCAAAGGAGACTTAATCCTAACATGAGAGATGTAGTCAAAGGAGAGATCCTGAAACTACTTGATGCGGGTATCATATACCCAATTCCCGATAGCAAATGGGTTAGTCCCATTCAAGTTGTGCCTAAGAAGTCAGGCATTACTGTAGTTCAGAACGACAAGAATGAATTAGTCCCTACTCGTACAACCACAGGATGGCGAGTATGCATCGACTACAGGAAGTTGAACACAGTAACAAGGAAGGATCACTTCCCGCTCCCTTTCATTGACCAAATGCTAGAACGTGTGTCTGGACACAGTCACTACTGTTTTCTAGATGGCTTTTCCGGTTATAACCAAATTCACATTGCTCCGAAGATCAGGAAAAAACTACATTCACGTGTCCATTTGGGACGTTTGCTTATAGACGTATGCCCTTCGGGTTGTGTAATGCACCTGCTACTTTTCAGCGTTGCATGATGAGCATTTTTTCTGACATGATAGATAGTTTTCTCGAGATCTTTATGGATGATTTCTCTGTTTTTGGTTCCTCGTTTGACGAATGTTTGAAGCATCTTGCCCTCGTGATATCCAGATGTAAAGAAAAGAACCTTGTTCTAAATTGGGAAAAATGCCATTTTATGGTGAATTCAGGAATAGTTCTAGGACACATCATCTCAGAAAAGGAATTGAAGTGGATAAAGCTAAAGTTGACCTCATTCAACATCTACCACAACCTTGCTCTGTGAAGGAGATCAGATCATTTCTAGGTCATGCTGGTTTTTACCGGCGATTCATCAAAGATTTCAGCAAAATCTCCAGACCTCTGTGCAGTCTTCTCTCCAAAGATGTTGCCTTCAATTTCGATGCTGCTTGTGTGAAGGCATGGGAGGAATTAAAAACCCTTCTCACCACCGCTCCTATAGTCCGACCACCCGATTGGAAGCTTCCGTTCGAACTTATGTGTGATGCCTCTGATTATGCTGTTGGTGCTGTTTTAGGACAGCGAGTTGATAGACTACCATATGTGATATACTATGCTAGCAAAACCCTTAATGATGCCCAACTCAATTATTCAACTACCGAGAAGGAATTGCTTGCCGTCGTTTTCGCATTAGACAAGTTTAGATCTTATCTGATAGGGTCTAAGATCATCATATACACAGACCATGCGGCTTTGAAGTATCTTCTTTCCAAGAAGGATGCTAAAGCTCGCCTTATTCGATGGATACTCTTATTACAGGAATTCGATCTCGAAATCCGTGATAAGAAAGGTTGTGAGAATGTGGTTGCTGATCATTTGTCTAGATTAACTTTAGAGTCTATTGATGAATGTGAGCTGATTAGAGAATCATTCCCAGATGAACAGCTGATGTCTATCTCAGACCTTCCTTGGTTTGCTGATATTGTTAACTACCTCGCTACAGGTAGGATGCCCTCACGTTGGTCGAGACAAGACCGCTCTAAATTCCTGGCTGAAGTCAAACATTTCCTTTGGGATGACCCATATTTGTTTAAGTACTGCCCAGACCAAATCATTAGGAGATGTGTCCCCAACACTGAACAGAAAGATGTATCTTTCTGTCATGACCAAGCATGTGGAGGCCATTTCAGTGCCAAGAAAACCGCTGCAAAGATCTTGCAGTGTGGATTCTATTGGCCATCATTGTTCAAGGATTGCCATGATTATTGTGTTGCTTGTGAACGCTGTCAAAAGCTAGGAAGCATTTCGAGGAGAAACATGATGCCATTGAACCCCATTTTGATTGTGGAGATTTTTGATGTTTGGGGGATAGACTTCATGGGTCCATTTCCCATGTCTGACAGCAAGTTGTACATCCTAGTCGCAGTTGATTACGTTTCTAAGTGGGTAGAAGCCATAGCAACCAGAACAAATGACCACAAGGTGGTACTTTCATTTCTAAAGAGAAACATATTTCACGTTTTGGTACCCCTAGAGCTATCATCAGTGACGGCGGTTCACATTTTCGTAACAAGTACTTTGAGTCTTTAGTACGCAAGTATGGCATAACTCACAAGGTTGCTACTCCGTACCACCCTCAGACTAGTGGACAAGTGGAAGTGTCTAATAGGGAAATTAAGCACATTCTGGAGAAGACGGTCAACCCGTCCAGGAAAGATTGGTCATTGAGATTGAATGATGCTTTGTGGGCCTATAGAACAGCTTATAAGACACCAATTGGCATGTCCCCCTATCGTCTAGTGTATGGAAAGCCGTGCCATCTACCTGTGGAATTAGAACATCGTGCCTACTGGGCAATCAAAGAGCTGAACTTCTCTCTGGACGAAGCTGGAATTCAAGGAAACTTCAACTCAACGAGTTGGAAGAATTGAGAAATGAGGCTTATGACAGTGCCAAGCTGTACAAGCAAAGATGAGTTTCATGATAAGCGTATTCTGCGCAAATCCTTCACTCCTGGTCAGAAAGTCTTGCTGTATGACTCCCGATTACATCTTTTTCCAGGAAAACTGCGTTCCAGATGGAAGGGTCCGTACCTAGTACGCACAGTTTTTCCTCATGGAGCTGTAGAGCTGGAGGATGTCTCCAACAAGAACGTTTTCAAAGTCAACGGGCAGAGATTAAAGCCATTCCTTGAGCCATTTCCACCCGACATTGAAACAACCAACCTGGAGGACCCAGTCTATGTGGACTAAACTGGTCCACTCTTTCCCTAAATAACCAAAAAGTTTTCCAAATCTTTCCCTAAAAACCAAAATTTTCGTTTTCCCATCAAACCAAATTTTCCCAACAAAACCAAATTTTTCCAAAAAGTCCAATCCCATTAAAAACCAAATTTTCTTGTAGATAATGTGTTAGTTAAATTTCCTTTTGTATATTTGTGCTCATCCATTGTGACTCCTAATATGATGGATTTTTGCCTTGAATAACGGAGTTTTAATCGAGCTGCCGCCGTACAATCGGGTATTCTCTCTCCTTTTACTCTACTCAGCATGTTCCTCTTCATATATTGTTTTATAATTCTTTCCATATTTTGAAACATTGAGGACAATGTTTAGTTTAGGTTTGGGGGTATAGAGTAGATACCATGATAATTGCCATAATTGAAAACGAACTCCTTCTTTTTTGAAAAAATTGAAAAATTCCAAAAAAATTGAAAAATCAAAATTAAAAAAATTAAAAAATGAAAAAATCATAAAAATGGAGCTCATTTACCTTGAAATGTTGACTCTTGTGCAAATATGTATTATTAGGAGTCTTAGTCTAGATATTTAGGCACCCTGATTCTAGCACAATTCACATAGTGATAAGAAATTTGCACGCGCACGATCTACCAATACATGTATGGCCTCGATCTTCAAGGTGTTTGATAGGAAGTTACGATTGCCAATCACTTTAGAATACTGAACGAAACTTGACTAGCTTGTTCTTTGGTTGGTTGGGATAGAAGGTGGAGGTTACATTAAGAAAGACAACCATCGAATTTAACTGGGTGCATCAAAAAGGGCTACCTCTTGCAAAGTGTCATGTAATTTTGTTTCCTTTTGTATATGTATCAAAAGTGTTTCCTTTCAAAAAAAAAAAAAAAAAAAAAAAAAAAAAAAAAAAAAATAATCAGAAAAATACAAAAAAATCAAGTATTTATCAATTCCATCATCTCTTGTTCCAAAAATAAAAAGAATAGTCAATGTAAATAAGAGTCATGTAAATAGTCATTTTGTTGTTTCATTGTAATAAGCAAGGAGGGTGTATGCCATTGATGTACAACGCGAGTAATTGTGAAATACCTCCAACTCATTCACAATTCTCGTAAAGTCCGGACAGCTAGCTAGATTTCGACCTCAGTTCTTAGCCTGAGAAACTATCTCTTGGTGATTAGTAGTCATAACTTCAGATCTTTCTTTACACATGTGTAGATACACTTTACACTCTTATCACATGTCTTTTTTTGTTATCAGTGCTAGGATTGTGCCTTGATAGCTAGATTGACATCTCCATTTTGCTGTGAGCTTAACTGTTTTGCACATGTCACATTTGATGGAATCTGAGCTTATATTTTGACCTAGAACTTTGTAGGTACGTTCTAAGCAAACCTTCACGAGACTTCAACTCGTCCACTAGGGACACTTAGTGGTTTAAAAGGCTTAGTGCATACGCTAAATGCATTCGAGAGACCAGCGACAGTGGTATAGTTAGGATTTCCTTAGTTTTGTTTTACTTGAGGACAAGTAAAATTCAGGTTTGGGGGTATTTGATGAGTGCCAAATATTGTATATATTTATCCCTTTTTGTTGGCATTTAACTCATCTTTTGTGCATTAATTCTACATTTTATCCCATATTCTGTATTTTCATTGTTTTCGAGAATAAATATTTTTATTAATTAATTGTATATTTTTAGGTAATAAATAAAGATTGGATGAGTTGCGGAGCAAAAAGAGCAGAAAAGTAGTGAAAAGCCAGGAGGAATTACGCAAGGAAGCCGCGAAGAGTGATGTGCGGAAGACCAAAAAAAAAGGATAGAAATGGGCTTGAAGAAGAAAGTTGTTCTTAAAGAAGAAGTGGGCTCAAGGTTTTCCAAGCCCAAACTCATTTCCCAAACCCATATTCTATACCCAAAAGCCTAAAACCCAAATCCATACCCGCTTGCGTCTTCAGCCGTCAGATCAGTTCTCAGAAGCATCCGACGGTCGCTCCCTTGCTGTGCATCGAAGTTTGATATCTCCGCCTTACACTACAGCACCTAACTCCATCTCACGCCGTTAGTTTCGTTGTATCTCTTCATCCGACGGTCGCTGAAGGCTATGTTCCATCTTATCGTTGGATGCATTTCAGATGTATCGATCAAACGCCTATCACTCGCCTAACATCGAAATCTGATGAGCCCGCCTCACACCCGAGCAACCTAACCCTATACCCATCGCCAAACACTCCCCTCCTTCTTTCCATCGACTTCTTTCTCCCTCACCCTCTGCAACCACCATACTCTGCCACCACCATCACCTCCACTGCCCCTTCTCACCACCATAACTCCCACCAAAAGCCATCATGGCTTCTAACACCCACAAACCATCATCACTACCACGTCCTACATCTTCCTCAACAACTAATTTCATCTATTTCCACGCCACTGAACCCTAGGTGTGAAGTTGGTGAAATAGGTTGATGAGCTAGAAGTAATTGGAGCAGGATATGGAGCAGGAAGAGAAATAGAAGGATGGGTCGACGTGATGGAGCAGTTATTTCATCGAATTAGGTAAGATTTGGTAAACCCTAATTTTACTGATTTGGGGGATTTGGAATTTATTTTGTTGTAACTATAAAAGGGTGTTAGGGGTTGTAAAATCTGGGATCTCTGGACTAGCCAGTAGAGAATTGAGAGAATTTTTTAGTTAGTGAATTTCAATTTCAGTTTGCTTATCAGTTAACAGTTGAAAGTTGCATATGTTTTTAGTTATCTTAAATGTTGCTAATTGTGTCTAAATTATCACATATAATGAATGTATGTTGCTATACCATGTTTAGCATGAGCTAAACAGCATCAGGCCAAGGCTCAGCTGAAGCCCTGTGCACTGTCAAATGACTAGAAGCTAGGATAGTTACTTCCATGCACTGTTTTGCTTGAGCAAATGGGAGATACCAATGCTCATAGTGCCTGTGATTGGTTGTTCTGTCAAAAGACAGCCAATGCTAGGGGCAAACTATTGAGCAATTTAGTATTCTTCCATTTCTAGATGTATGCATAGGATCAAACTCAACCTAGAAACATGTTATTTGATTAGGCCACAAGGTGGATCCTAAGCTTTGGCTTAGCCACAAATCCTTTGCAATCACTTATAATTTCAGTTTACTTCCTTTGCTGTTTTACTTGTCTGTTTTTATTGCTTTTTGAAATTGCTGTGCACTGAAAACAGTGCACAAAATCCCCCTGCCCTTGGCTCTCAGCCTTGGTTCCTTGCTTTCCGCCTTAGTGTCTTGTGCTCTGTCTCCATTGCTAGCTTAGGAAACTCTCTAGTTTGCTCCCACTCCCTGTGGAATGACCCCCTGCTTACCTTCTATATCATAACTTGGCCTTGTATACTTGCAAGCTTCTGTGTGTCTTTGCCTGTCACACCAGTCACTAGCCTACTTTCCTAATCATTATCCAAGTCGGATGCTATAATCACAGTTAAAGTTTCAGATGGGCCTAAAAACACATACTTCAGGGTATCTGGTAATGGTTTAAGGTCCAACTGAGGAGGCTTTTATAATGAAGGAACTAGGGTAGACTTAGAAACGGGTAGAGGTTCGAACTTAGGTTTCCAGCCATTACTAGTGTCTATCAAAGGGGTTGAATCTAACAAAGTATTCACCTCATTAATCACATCGTCATCATCAAAATCAATCCCAAAGTGGGCTAGGAATTTCTCTAATGGATCTTCTAACAAAGTGTTTGGTAATGACTCCTCGACTAATGTTCCTATCATGTTCATCTCTTCTATGCTTGAATCATCTATTTCAGAGGGTAGCTTACTAATATTAAAAATGTTCAGATCAATAGTCATATTACCAAAAGACAAATTCATAATACCATTTCGACAATTAATGATCGCATTGGATGTAGCTAAAAACGGGCGACCTAAAATCACTGGTATTTGGTTCTCTGGGTAAGGGACAGGTTGGGTATCTTGAATAAAAAAATCCACCGGATATATAAACTTGTCGACCTCAATAAGAACATGCTCGATCACACCACGAGGAATTTTAACGGACCTATCAGCTAACTGAAGTGTCATCTTGTTAGGTTTCATCTCACCAAGTCCTATCTTAAGGTACATATGGTATGGGAGTAAGTTCACACTGGCTCCTAAGTCAAGCAAACCTTTCTCGACACGGTATTTACCTATTGTGCAAGAAATAGTACAGGACACTGGGTTTTTATACTTAGGAGTTGTGGTATTTTGAATAATAGAACTCGCATGACTAGCTAGGAAGGCTTTCTTCTGGACACTAAGTTTTCACTTTCGCGTACACATATCCTTAAGAAACTTGGCATAAGCGGGAATATGCTTAATCGCATCTAACAATGGGAGGTTGATAGTAACCTGCTTAAAAACCTCCAATATATCATTAAAGTTTGACTCCCTCTTAGTTGGAACTAGCAGCTGAGGGAACCGGGCTCTGGGAACAAAGTCGAGTTCAGTAGGACCCTCATTGGTCTCTTTGGAGACTCTATCAGTCTCCTCATTTTCTGGCTCAGAAGGGTGAACTACAGCATGTTCACTATCAGGCATGGCAACCTTATTGTCAACTTTCTTTCCACTCCTAAGGGTTGTAATAGAATTCACATGATTGTACGATTTCTCTCCTTTAGGGTTAGGATCAGTTTGACTAGGGAACCTTCCATCTTCTCTTTTACTAAGAAGCTTAGCTATTTAGCCGACTTGAAGTTCTAATTTAGCAAGAGACTGGGAATTATTCTTAAAATTTTGCCTGGTTTCTTCTTGAAAACCATAGTGGTTCTTTGAGAATATCTCATGGTTCTTTGCTAACATAGTAAGAGTTCTTCTAAGGTGGAGATCTTTTTCTCATTCTGAAACTGGGCTTGACCTGAAGAGTTCTTAGCATAACAAAAACCCGGGGGAGGTGATGGTTATTTTCAATGATGTTGTAGTAAGATGGTTCGTTCAAGACTTGTGAAAGCAGAATTTTTAGACTTAAATTTTATAAATGATAATAATAAACTCAAATAAAAAGGTGATATGAATATTGTGGAGAGACTGGGGCTAGGATAACACCATTGGTCGATATTAGTGATTTAATAAAACAATAATTTCGCAACTCAACATTCAAATTGATTCTAATAGTATTGCCTAGACATGTAGATTTTTAGAAGAATAGATGTTAATCCAAGCATAAAATATCAAAATTCTAAAGCAAGCATATTCCATCATGAGAAAATACACCTAACTAATCAAAATCATATAATCCATTTTTAGTTCAATGCAAAAATCATAATAGAATTGCTATAATTAATTTATAATAAAGATATATCACTTTTACCGAAACAACAACTTCCTCCATCGCCCCAAGGATTAGGTTTAGCTCTTCATCATGGAAACACGCTCAAAATTCATTTTTATTGCTCAAAGGTGGTGTACAAATTATGAAATGGTAGAGAAATCTATTAAAATCGGGTTTGTAACAGTTATAAGTGTTAGAAACCGAACTGTTACAGGGAACGATAGAACCTAACTGTCGTTGTCACTGTAGCAAAACGACTGCCTCTGTGGGTCGATGTTCTTCGTGTTCTTCAGCTTCAGCAGCAAAAATGGTAGTTTCCTGAAACTCGATTATTTACGTCTCTGTAGAGTTATAAACTATCCCAAACTCCCTCCTTTTCTCTGTGATTCCCCAGAACCCTATATATATATTCTACAGGACCAAGGATTACCCCTCATAACTCCAAAAGATCTCCGGTAACTCGACAGTGAAGAGAATTATTCTCCATGCAGTTACGGGAATATATTTCCATTTTCACCTCCATCACGCGTCTTCCTGCCATCTACAAACTCCAAACATGCGATAAGCTCTCCTATAATTGAGTTAAGCTCGTGAAAGGGGAATATCTACACACTCCAAACACGTAATCTTCATAAACTCGTTCGACAGAATATCGATAATATCTCTTGCTCTGTTTACTCAAAAAGATACATTACATGCCTGTTTTCTTGATTCCGCAAGATTTACCATCTCTATTTAGCTGAATCAAGCCTACACAACAAAAAGCATCCATTGAGTCTCATGAAATCACGTCCAAATCGTGAATCTAAACTCTTCCAGTTAGTGCTCCATTTTCCCGCCAAAATTTGTTTCAAACGAAGCTGAAGATGGAGTGCCCATATCCAGTTCTGGGGTGTGAATAGCCATGGGTGCTGAGAATGAATTTTGGCTGTAGACAACCATGGGTGCTCCTTAGCCAAATCTGGGGTCCGTATAGAAAATGTCCTCCGGGGGTGCCCCGAGCAACTTTTAGAGCCGAATTTTCCAAAAATGTTTATTTCCCAAAAATACTTACAAATACAAAAAACACCATAATAAGTACGAAATCGAGTACCAACAATACAGGAAATTGAGGACAACTTAGACACAAAAATGTGTCTATCAAATACCCCCAAACTTATTATTTGCTAGTCCTCGAGCAAAAATAATCTAGAAAATAAATGACTCACGTGCAGCAAGCCGTAGGTGGCCCTAGCGGCGGAGTGTTGTCTCCGGAGGGTTTACCAGAGGTGTACCTATAAAACCTTTACTCCAGACCCTAGCTATATATGCAGAACCTTGGAAGGCACTAAAGAATCTCCTTGGTTGGCATACAAACATTGACTAAGGAGGAAGTACCCTGATGCGAAATTCCAATTGTTGTACATGAGTTTGCACTCAGCATACTATAATTCATATATAAGTGATAGAGCTCTACTCAGATAGTTTCTAGACATCATAACCGGAGTCAACCAATCACATGGAAAGATTAAGAAGATGGATAAAGAGAAAAAATAGATGGTTTAAAGTGAACGTTGTTTCCCATATCTGTCTGCACTCAGCATACTATAATTCATATATAAGTGATAGTAACTATCGTTGATATACTGTAGCGTAAACGACTGTCGCTTGTGCGTCTTATGTTCTTGGTGTTCTTCACAACAGCAGAAATGGAAGTTCTCTGCAACTTGATTTTCTCGCTCTCTAATGTTCTGAACTCTCACTAATCACTTCGTAGCCCTTCTACAACATCACAACAGCCTATTTATACATCTCAACAACAATATATCTCGTCTTGATAGCAAAATATTCTTCATTATTCTCCATGCAGTTTACGGATTTTTCTTCCTCTGATTTTGATTTTCGCACGCTCTGCAGCTGTAAAATCTCCATATTTATCTTCTACACACTCCAAATGGTTGCTTAACTCTGCCGTACATGTTTAAAACTCACTACAGCTCATAAAATCCTGTGATTGTCTCACTTTGTACACGTACTCCCTGTTTTCTTCTCTCCGATGATGTAGCCCAAATTCACCGGTTCTGATGGACTTACCAGTCCTGTTAAGCTGAAACAGGCCCAATCCAACCAATTGTAGTGTTGTAATCTCCCATGCCTGTTAAGATCAATCAAGTCGAACCATGAAGTTTCAGCCAGTGAGTCTACTTCTAGCACGCCCAAAAATCAATCCCTAATATGTTCTTCAACTGCAACAGTTTCCCGCCAAAACTGGAATTTTGAACGATGAAGATGGGTAGCCCCCTATCCAGAGTAGGGGTGTGAACAGTGACTGGCGCCCTGGGTGCAAATAGTCAATAAGGTGCCCCTTAGTAATTGAGGTGCCCTTTATCCAAACTGAGAGTCCGAATAGCAAATCTCCTCCGGGGTTCCAAATAGCATTTTTTGAGCAACTTTTTCCACGCAAGTGTATTTCTCCAAAAACACCTACACAAATATAAAAACACCATAATAAGTACAAAATCAAGCACTAACAATAGAGACACTTAGGACAATTCGACACAAAAATGTGTCTATCACAAACCTGTACGCATACTGTCGTTCATGACCGAACTCAGCTGAATCAGTACGCATAAGGGTTTGCGTATTATAGTTTCCGGACTTCAACTATTGAATCGGTACGCATACGGGTGTGCATACTAAATTCCCGGACTTGAATATACTTGCAACAATTAGCATACAAGTACACATACTGTGTTATATGCAATCAAAGGTTAATCGTTCCAAACTCGCATTTTAATCATTAAAACATTCTTGGAAGACGAGAATAGCTCTCTCACACAAACTATTAGCTTCAAAGAAAATTTCAAGGGATTAAATGATCAATATGAAACATTCTGAGTCTACATCAAATGGCTACCTCACACAAATCATGTAAGATGTTACCAGGAAATTTTCACATGATCATCTTTTGACTTTCGTCAAGAATAAAAGATGAACTTGGTTAAAGCGAAAGCTTACCAACACATATTTCGAGAAATATGTAAGCGAGTTGAACTCATCTCGAAATATCAAATGTGCAAATATAAAGTCTATATAACTATACGACTTTTGTCTCAATAGGAGATATAATAGAAATAGACTTCTGAGTGATAGATGAGTTCAAATTTCCACATACCTTTTGTTGATGAAGTTCCAAATTCTCCCCTTAGTGTTCTTCGTCTTCAGTCGACGAACGCCATCAAGTCTAAAGCTCAACTACACATTTTATCTTAATCAGAGAATAGCTATAAGTAGACTAGAAATCAAGACTTATATTTTTGACAACTAAACTTGACAAACAAGCTTGAGATAACAACGCTTGCGAGTTCGACCGAGCAGTGCTCTAACAATGATGAAAATAGAATATTTTTTAGGAATTCAACTGATGAATACTGCAACTAAAATTAATTAATTGATCGCTCTAGCAGGCAACTTGTCTAGGATCATTATATTTATACATACGGGAATCGAGGTATGAGATGGTGGAAGCTGTTATAGCACTACTCAGTCGAACTCGCAAGCGTTGAAATCTCAAGCTTTTTTTTCAAGTTTACTTGATCAAAACTATATACTTTATTTCAAGTCTACTTATAGCCATGTCTCAGATTAGGATATAAGTATGTAGTTGAGCTTTAGACTTCACGACCTTCACCAATTGAAGAAGAAGATCTACTGGAGAGATTGGAGGAACTTCATCAACAAAAGGTATATGGAGACTAAAACTTATCTATCACTCAGAAGTCTATTCTATTGTATCTTCTAAAGAGACTAAGTCGTATAGATATATAGACTTTTACATTTTACACAATTGAAATTTCGAGCCGAGTTTATCTCGTTTATATATTTCTCGAAATACATGTTGGAAGCTTTCAAATTTAGCTAAAGTTCATGTTCTACTTGACGATTTTAGTTGTAGACAATTCATTTGTTGGAAACTAAATATTAAGTCAAGATAATCATGTGAAAATTACCTTGAATATCTTACATGAAATACATACTCATGAACTCAGGTTTGTTTGCGAACTCAGTTTGCGAACTAAAGTCCCTGGAACTTTAATGGAATATGGTATGTGAACTAGTTTTACGAACCGTGGCATTATGTTCATGAATTGGTTCTTGTATAATTACTTTGTACAATTACAAACCAAACCGGTTTTATTTCAAATGGTTCATATATATTTCTATGAGATAATGAACATTTGAACAACTCTCTTGAAACACATTTAGATTCATTTGATTATCTATCATGATTGATTGATCATCATACTTGATTTAGAAGTGTTAGATGAATGTGGTAAACTATAAGTGTTCATGTGTCTAACTTCGGTTAACTATTATTAAGCCAACAAGATATACACGTTTGGGTACAGTTCATCCATATCTAAATATAAGTATATTTCTTTTGTGTGTATCAAGCTAATACCATCTGACGGTGGAAATTGATTGCTTAATTTCTAAGAAGACTTAGCTTGAATCAATTAAATTAGGAGTTCATCTAACGGTGAATATCAATTGCTTTGTTACTAAGCTTTATTATCTTTGATTGTAAGCAACGCTAATTTGAAAGACTATATAAGGGAGAACTCTACCATCTGGGAAACCTAATCCCGACACGCTCGTGTGTCACAGTTGCAAACTAGAGTCGATTATGCTTTAACCTAGGTTTTCCAAAACCATTATTCGGTTAACGACTTGAAGACTTCATTTGAGATTCGTGAAGCCAGACCCAACTATTTTCTATGTAGTTGCGTATTCGGAACTTACTTGTTCTGTCTTATTTACTTTTATCTTCTCTGAGATTTACTCGAGAATTATCTCCAATAGGTAAGACATAAAAAGTAATCACAACAGTTCTTCGTCTCAGACTCTTCTGATTCCGCAATAACTTCTTATGTTAATTAGTTAGGTTACTGTGAGGTGACTAACATCTCTAGGCTGTCTTCGGGAGTATAAGACCGTATTATTAGTTGAGTACTTGTTCACCTTGATTTATCTAAAGACGAAAACAAAATCAGAATATACATATCTGTGGGAGACATATTTGTTTATAAGTCTTCGACTTTGGGTCGTAGCAACTCTTAGTTGTGGGTGAGATCAACTAAGGGAATCAAGTGCGCATAGTCCTGCTGGGCTTCAAGAGGTCTAAGGAACGTGACTGTACCTTAATCGGTATGAGACTTGGTTAAGGCTCAACTACATTCCAGTCCGAAGTTAACTTGTAGTAGGTTAGAGTTTGTAGCGGCTTAATACAATGTGGTGTTCAAATCTGGACTAGGTCCCGGGTTTTTTTCGCATTTGCGGTTTCCTCGTTAACAAAATTTATAGTGTCTGTGTTATTTCTTTTCCGCATTATATTTGTTTATATAATTGAAATATCACAGGTTTGCGTAGTTCAGTTGATAAATCCGAACTTGTTTGTTGAACATAACTTGATTGACACTCGGACATTGGTCTTCGGTACCATCTAAGTTATTATCATATTAATCAGTCCCACGGATATTTTCTATCTAATTGATTTAATGATTGTATTGAGAAAGATATAAAGCTCTTTGATATCTTTCTTGATTGAGTCTCACTTTTAAGTTGGTGCTCTCGGAACTATATTGGATTTTAGTCCATACAAATTGCTGAACGAAATATTAGGTGTATTATACCCCCGCGTTTTCAGAAGCATCATACACGTTCTAAACATTTATTCGGCATAGTCAGAGGACATAACGACATCCTGAAGAAGTTATTGCTCTATACCAGTGGTCAATCCATATATACAGAAGTGAATACTGAAATTGTTCTGTATTGATGAAATATGCAAAATACCAAAAGCTCAGTTGAGAGGCTTTAATGATTGCATATACGTACTCTGAGAGGCTATACCCTCAGTGAAAGATTATCGTGGCATGAGCTTTCACGCTTAAATTCCGAAATATCTATTTCACATACTCGTCTGATTAATGGATCAAAAATATGCAAAATTACGATTTTACGATTATAGCCTTTGTCAAAAATCCACCATCAACAACCTGATACAAAAGTTCTGGAAATATCTTCGTCAATATTCAATCTTCAAGGGTGATCTATGATACTCAACTATAATTCTAACATATCTGAAACTTGACTTAGTAGACTAGCAATCAATATATATTTTTGATCACCTAACATCGATAACAAGCTTGAGATA
The DNA here is from genome assembly GCF_003573695.1 of Papaver somniferum. Taxonomy (NCBI): domain Eukaryota; kingdom Viridiplantae; phylum Streptophyta; class Magnoliopsida; order Ranunculales; family Papaveraceae; genus Papaver; species Papaver somniferum. The sequence continues at coordinate 6,333,642 of NC_039364.1, read as the reverse complement.
TCAAAACTTATGGGTTCAACCGAGCAATGATCTAACAAATGACTTCCCCCAGAGTATGCAAGCTCAGGTATATGACCCTCACAAGGGAATTAAGATTTTTGCTCTCTTCAAGACAGATACAATGCCATAACTCCTCTTACAAACCGACCTTTCCTCCGCTCTTCAAATATATGGACGACCATGATAGGTCGATGCAGTATTCGTCTCTTCTCATCTAATCAACAGTCGTCGGGGTCAACATTTGACCTCAACTAGATCAGGCCACAACTTCTCTTCAAGATCGATTGTGCTTTTTCTCCTCTTTCGGGCGAACGACCAAACGAGGTCGATGATCTACCTCATCCAAGGTTGTGATCTCATATGACACACATGGATACATAAAGCTACCATAACCTCTCCTCATGAGTCATGATGGCTTTAAACGTACAAACACGAGTGTTCCTTTATTTCAGAGGGTATCACAACGACACATCCTATAGTATGATAATTAAGTCACAACATGTAGGGATATCTTTAAGTTTTTAGTATTACGATCTATTCCTTGGTGAGTATTAGATTACTCGCACATAAGAAGAAGAATTGGTTATGAGGAGTCAAGTACGGATGATAGACTCACTTCATTGATTTACCCTTCGTTATTCCTTGGATTACAAATGAGGTATTTGTTACATCCCACATCCTTGTGTCACCGACTTGAGATTAATTTGAATTTTGGAACTATAAATAGAACAATCATCAATCATTCTAAAAACAATGGTAGAAGCAACATTCTCTAGAAACCACTCTCAAAAATTTCTTTCTAAGATTATCTGCAACGAAGAACTCTGATATCATCTCCTTCATCTTCTCCTCGGACGATCGACCCACATATTTCATCTACATGTGATCGAAGCAGCCTTTAAACGAATCTTCTTGGTCTAGATGAAGGGTGTTGTAATCAACCTTCCGCGCTCATCATAAATCCTAACCATCTTCATCTCGTTTATCCCTTTCTATTTTTCATCATCTACTGGTGGTAAATTCTTTGGGTGATGATACCAAAAACCTCGAGTCAGAAACTCGTCATCACCAAATTATTTATCGATCAAAAATAAAAAAATAAAAATCAACACGATATTAAAAAAGGTAACACAACTGCGTTGGTACACGTCTTCTCACATTCATTAACCAAAAGCACATTCGGGGAAAATGCAAAATTCAAAATCTGTTTTATATGGGCATTCTACATCCAATAACTGAAAACTCATTCCTTAAATTATGAAACTCGAGATATATTTTATATGGATTTTTTTTGCGCTATGTTCTCAGCTACTTGAAATAAACACTATAATTTTATCATGCAAGGTAAAAATAGTATAATAATTGCTTTTCCATGTATTGAAAACTTTATGACAGCTGATTTAGTGTCTTCTCATATTCAATAACTGAAAATACATTTCGGATATTCTGAAACTTCAAATACTCTTTTAAGTAAATAATTGTCAGCTCTTTCACATTCTAACCCCGAGCTCCTTACGTGACTCCCGTTAATTTTTCATCCAAAACCAAATATATACCATAATTATTTCTTTTCCCATTAGCGTAAACTAAAAAACACGCCGTTTTTCCATAATTTAAACATTATTGTATCTTTGAACATTTAATAACTGAACATTTTTGTTCTACGCTCTCTACCCTCAAACTACTTAGAGTACACAGTATAATTTTATAATCCATAACCAAAAACACACATCATACTATTTGCTTTTCCAGAACTCCAACTTCAAATGCATATCTTATCCACACCATATTGGTTCTTTCTTGTTATAAGAAAAATTACATCTTTAATTCCAAAACATCCAAAGCAACCATGCAAAACATTTACCACCAGCAACAAATTTTCACCACGGTAACAGTCCAATCAGTTTTTCTTTACATTATTATTCGGTTTAAGAAGAATTTATTTCTAAAATGGCAAAAACACACAACAAAAGATTAACATGAAAAGTGCGCATTACGCACGTGTGACGAGTTAGGAATCCCTTAGGGAATCTATCTATAATACGCCATCTAGAAGCTCAATACGCACTTTCAACGCCATTTTCTTTCCTTCTCCCTCTCCCCTTCACTTCTCTGTTAACCACTCAGTTTCATCAGCACCAGCAGCAGCCTCGACACACACATACGGTACGCCTCTTTGCACAACCCCACCTCCCTGATCTTGCCTCTGAACAACCCCTAGCTTGTAGAGTACAGATTTTTTTTCTAGGGTTTTTACAGAAAGAACCCTAATAATATGGTGCTAAGATTTGTAAATCCTTTGTTTCTCACTAACTTTGGGGTTTGTTACTTATGTTATGTTTATTTTTGTGTGTTTAATTCTGGGTCTGTGTTGGTTTTCTGAGATTTTTGTTTAATCACCTGATCTGATTGCATTTTGGGTTTAGTTTTGGGTTTTTTGTGAGTTTGATTTGGGGTTTGATTTGCATGAGAGATTTGTGGTTTTGTTAGTATGGAGGGTTTTCTGATGTGGGTTTTTGTTTTTTTTGAAGGTTAAGTTTATATATATGGATTTGAAGAGGAGGAGTGCAGGCTGTGGAGTACTAGTTCTGGTGATTTAGTTTTGTTTCTTCATTTTGAGGAGATGGGCAGTAAGTCGAAGAAGGTCGATCCGTCTGTTGGTACTTTAGTTTGGGTTAGGCGCAGGAATGGATCGTGGTGGCCCGGGCGTATAATGGGATTGCATGAATTGCCTGATGCTTGTGTCCTGTCTGCGAAAAATCAAACTCCGGTGAAGTTCTTGGGCCGAGATAATGCAAACATGTAAGTGTTTAAATACTCTTGTTTATGTACTTCTGTTTGGGTGCTTGTAACTCGTAGGGTATGGGCGACTGTTAAATTGTAGTTTGGTAAATATCTGACTTAGTGTTAGGCGTCCACAAGGAGCTGAAGTCTTAGATTTTTTTGGTAGTTCTGGGAGGTAGTTGGTAATGTGATGTTGGGTTGTTGACTGTGATTTACATTGTGACCTTCAGGGATTGGTATAACCTTGATACGACAAGAAGGGTGAAAGCATTTCATTGTGCGGAGTTTCGTGATTGCGTTGAAAAGGCGAAGGCTTCTAAAGGTTGTCAGGTAATGGTGGGTAGTAAGAGAGCTGTGAAATATGCACGCAGAGAAGATGCTATCCTTCATGCACTCGAACTTGAAAAAGAAAGTGAGGCACAAAAACATGAATTGGTTATTAGAGCAGTTGGTGGTACGAGGAAGGAGCACAAGGATGTGGACGCTGAAGGAAACAAGCAAGAGCTAACACAGTCTGGTATATCGTTTGAAGATCCAAATGACAGTACCTTGAAGTTACATTCTTTGTTGAAAAAGAGAAGGAAAACTCCTAATGATTCAGAAGATGATGGAACTGAAGGGATCAAGCGGATGAGAGGTATCGATGATCTGGTAAATGGCGTAGCAGCAAAAGGAAAAGCTAGTGTAAAATGTAAAACTGAAGAGTTGGTTCCAGTGAAGAATACTCCTTCAATCAGTGAACCTATGGAGGAAGATAAGTTAACTCATGTATTTAACAACAAAAGTTCTTTCTCGTTTTTGAAAAAGAAAACACAAAATCAGGTGGCCAGTATTTGTGAAACCCTGAAAAGAAAATATCGTCGCCGTCAGCTGAGAAAGGTTTTGGAGCATTCGACATTGGTGTCTGTTCCCATTTTTTGTGATGACGGTTCTGGTTCAGTGCCATCGCACTATCAAGAAATAAAGGATAGGAAAGATTCTATGGTGGATAGTTCTGTGTTGTTATATAGCAGTAAAGACTTTCCAACAGGTTTAGGTCAGAAACAGACTTCGCCAGATGCTTCTGAATCAAGGAATAGTGAACTCTCCAGCATATCAGAAATCCCTGAGGATGACTTTTCTGATAGCAGCTTATATGATGTGCCGTTCGTTGATCATGAAACACACTGCCAAGGTAATAAGTTTTATCTAACTTACAGATTTTCTCTTTACCAGTCTTCCAGTATATGCCTTCTTTGTAGGTATTCACTTTTTCTGCCCAAGAAGGTCTTGTTGCCTTATATCACTGTTAAGCATTATGTATCATTTCCAGCTTCCCATTCTTTGTGTTCCCAGTGATCCCTCGTGGCATGAGACCGCTTTTATCCTGTCTACCAAATCCCTAAACTCCCATAGAATAGCTGATGTCCCTCATGAGCTCCATTATTTTGCCTGAATTTGAATTTCGTCTATTCGTTTCAAAAAAGTAGAAAATGCATGCTTTTGATTTCTGATTGCATAGTTCTGTTCAGTCAGGGATAGCTAACTACAAACTTGTTTCTCGGATTCTGAATCTTGATGTTTAGATATAGGCTGTAGTTAAGTATGGGCAAGTACTTTTATAGGCGTCTTCTACTCTGCCGAAATTCACGAGCGTATAAAAGCAATTGTAAGATGCTATAAGAATAATACCATGTTATTTAAACATATCTAATTTTAAACAGAAGTTGTGCAGCATAGAAGATCGCATCCTTCGAAATCTGCCCCAGAATCTGAACTTTGTTAATGCAGGGATTTGAAATTTGACATTTGCGTCTTGACTGATTAACCAGTAAAAAGATAAGACAGGAAAAAATGATTTCCAATTTCTGATAGATATTTCAGAGTTTTAGTTTCAATCTGAAATCCGTTCTTTCGAAGATACCCGGAGAAGAATGATGGCTCCTGCTTTCTGTTCCCTAAAGGAAAACTTATCTGTTACCCATAATATATTCTTTGCGTCTCCATACCTCATGATAAATATTTGTTGATTTGGGAATTAAAAACAGATTTTTTTGTACTTCGCTGATTTGGGGATTCTGGTTGCAGGTGTGCCTCTCGAAGTCTATGAACCTACTACAAGGCTATCTGGTCAGTGTAGCCAAGTCAAATCTATATCCTTGAGCTGTGAAGGACTTGATAAATATGGGTCCACCAGTTTCACTACTGAACATCATTATAATAGCAGCAGGAAGACAAAGAAAGGTACTTCAAAGTGGCAGTTAAAAAGAAAGAGGAACTCAAGGATCCTGGGTAAGAGAACGAATGATATACTCTACCTGGGAAACCCAGAAAACATGGATGTTGAAGCGGATGAATTTCTTCCGGGTACAAGTCAGATGGATGAGTTTGGTGTAGGTATTAACCCTGAAGTTCATGCTGATATCTTGGACGAGTCCTATTTGTCCGAGGATGATGGTGGTGGCTGGAGTGAGCACGATGATGATGATGTTGCTGACCCCAGTTATGACTATTTCAGCAAATTTAAGAAACAAAGATCAAAGAAAAGGAAAGGCAAGATGTCAGCACATGGAAGATGTTGGAAATTCATGTCCTTGTCAAGTAATAAATCTGGCGTTGCTAAACCACAGACTGAAGGAAGTTTAGCAGTTTTGTCCCTAAAGGATCCAAGGTCAGCTTCCCATCATCAATCTTTCTTTCTTGGGAACTCCAGAAATGATGTTTCAGATGTTTCGAGCATTAACTTCCAGTGGGGATCTTCACTGTTTGATGTGAATTTGGAAGTAAGAGCGAGTTACAGTGGTCAGAGTGTACCACTGGTTTCTCTTATGAGCAAATATAGTGGTAAAGCTATTGTAGGTCATCCTCTCACAGTTGAGGTTTGCAGTTACGGTTACTGTGATATCTTGTTGAATAGCGTAAAGTATTCTCCAATAGAACATTTCTCAGAGCAGTTATTAGATGTTGAAAATGAAGCGGTTGCTGGTACTTCGAGGACTGAGCCTAGTTTGTACTTCTCAAGGAAAAAACCTGGTAGGCATTCAAAATCTTCAAAGAAGTCTTCCAAGAGTAAGAAAAACGGGATCACCTCAAAAAAGACCCGAAGCCTCTCTTCATTCAGCAGTCTTCCCAAGCAAGAGGCAGGAAGGCAAACACTGGTCGAGAAGTTGAAGGGTGATAATGTAATGGCTTGCATACCGCTTACGATAGTTTTCAGTAGGATAAACGAATCACTGAGCTGAGGAACTAGGAACGTTTTAGATTCAGCCTGTTGGGTGTTTCCCCATATACTTTGCAGAAGAAACAAATTTTTGTTTTTCCTGTTTTCAGCATTGTATATTCTGCTGGCAGAGGTTATAAAAAGAATGTAACGATGACGAGTTCCTCCACTGGCAGAGGAAGAGAGAAAGAAACAACGATGACTGAGTTCATCCATAATATTTCATCAGACTTAGAAATAGAAACTGGTAGCAGTAGTTTTTCTTTTCTTAACAATGTTGGACTTGCCGCTGTATTTGGTGCTTGGTTCTTAGATCTCTTCTTCTTCTGTTTTTTTCAACTTCAAGGCATGGATGTAGGATGTTTTTGAATATGCTTTGTATATGATGTAATATTTTTAACTTGAGATGTAAAGAAACGTTCTTTCAGGAATTCCAAGCAGATAAACTTCTTGTGATGGTTGGTTTAAATTTTTGGAAATGTTATTACAGGCAACTTCCATGCTTTTTGCGTGGAATTGGCGGCCTATTATGGAACCTGCATTTTCCTAAGCATTCGCATTCACCCCAATGTAGTGATTAAGGTGTCATAAAGGAGAGCCTGCACCAATATGCATATGAACCCTGGCATGCCTCAATGGAAAACACCTTTGCAGTTGAAAAGCTGCAGGATGAAAAGGAATGTTCATCTTAGGTATGCGCCATGTCGATTGGTGCCTGCCAGACCCAAGCCACGGACAAGCTGAGAGCTCTAGTAACTCCAGATGTCTAGACTAAATTTTGCTTCAAACGTTATTCCTTCCTGCTACAATCACAATTGCAAAGAGCTCCATTAGTCAGAGTCGCCTGCTCTGGCAGATTGCCTGAGGCAACTCTTGCAAACCTGGGCAAAAAATTTCAAAGGACTTTTTGGTAATTAAAGGGGTAAGGATAAAATCGTAATTTGAAAAGTAGGGTTTATACGCTTATATTCTCTATAAAACTAGGGTTTATATCTCTTAGCCTCCTCCATCAACACCTCTCTTCTCTTCAACCCTAACCTAAAACCCTAGCTGCGGTTTTTCTTTCCAGTCTTGTAAAACCCTCATTAATCATAGCCAATGTTTTAGTTATCATCTGAATCTATAAATCTGTCTAATTTCAAGATATATGTTTGTAATTTCTGGTGGGTTTTGATCTGTTTTTCAAATCTGTACATGAAGTGAGCCTTTCTTTTGCAATGTCTGCTTACACATACTCAGGTATAATGATGTTTATTTTCTGTTTCATTGATTTTTTTTTTCAAGTTATAGATTTGATTTTTGGTGTTGATTTTGAATTCATTTATCTGATTTTACAGGGAAATAAACAAAATCAAGCTTGAGATTTGCTTCATAAATCAGTCGTGAGGGAAGAATTGATAAGTATTGCTAAGCGTTTTGAGTCTGGTATATCAGTCTTTACCCCAAATTTTGGTTGTATGATTTTTTTGGCATATTGTCTATTGGAATGATTTTGGCTTAGGTTGTCAGAGGTCTCTAATTCGGTTTGGCATTCTATGAATGCCATGTTGAGTACTTGAATTCCAATTTGGTTTAACAAGCTGCCGGATTTTCAATGGTTTTAACGATCTCATTTTTTTAATTGTCAATTATACAGATGAGGATGAATTTATATACTATAATCCAACACTTGATCTGAGGAATTTGTTTCCCTTGATGTTAAATAGTAAATTTCTGAATCTGTTATCTAAGTTTGACGTTTGGGTTTGATTTTTTTTTTTTTTGCTTATTTTTGATTGAGTTTTTTCTTTTGGTTTAAAGATTGGTTTTATTTATTTTTTTCTTTTGGTTTAAAGATTGGCTTTATCTGTGTCATCTAGTGATGAAATTGAAAGTTATAATCTTAGGACACCTTCCTACACAGCGTAAGCCAATGCTGTGAATGAGAAAAACATTTCTATTCTGATGATGACCTTCTGTGTACAAATGTCTCAATTAACGAAGAGAACTATAAGGTTATGATGGTATTGTTGCGTCTTTTTGACACTGAAAGTGTACTTTCATGTACTTTCCTTATGATGGAACAATTAGTCGTTTATGTACTCTTGCTTAATGGGTGATCACTTTTGCTGGCTTGGTGCAATGATAGTTGAATTTTACTTGTACATAACGGTTTAAACTTATTAAGCAGTGATGAGCAGCTAACATGTAAGAAAAACTCATGTAGGAAGTGGGATTTTCAATGAAATACTCTTAGGCTTGGCTTCTGAGATTTAATTGTGTTAAACTTCCTTTGGCAAGTGATTTTAGGCTGTGCTGTAGTTTTTCGATACGTTTGCTTCTTTTGGTTTTAAAAGCAGTGATGAGCAGCTAACATGTAAGAAGATCCCATGTAGGAAGTGGGATCTTCTATGAAATACTCTTACGCTTGGCTTCTGAGCTTTTGTTGTTTTTGCTTGTTACTGATAAAATCTTGTTTCATTTCAAATATAACATTGGTTTGTTAACTAGATCAACGAGTATCTGTTGTTAAGCAGTGATGAGCAGCTGACTTTTAAGAAGAACCCATGTAGGAAGTGGGTTTTTCTATGAAATATTCTTACGCTTGGCTTCTGAGCTTAAATCCGCTCAATATGAGATCTGTTTGTAACCATATGAATCTCTGTGCAGTTTTCTTTTGGTTCAGTCATTGAAATCTAAGCCAAACCACTAGCTGGACCTGTACTTATAGATAGACTTGGTCATCATTTCTCAATAATATTTCCAATGTCAATAAATCAGATTAAAATGGCTAATGATGATAAACTCTTTATCTTAGCGGATTTCAGTGAGATTTGTCAATGATCTGAATGTTACACACACTGAAGCCTAAATCTGTTCTTATTGACTACTTGAATTACTTCAAATATTTAGGTTTTGTTTGTGCTTCTTCTGATTGATTTTTAGTTAAGACTTAAATGGAGTTGAATTCTGATTTTGATGCAATGATGAGTTGAAGCACACGGGAGTGTGTTTAGGGCAGTGGGGAAGACCTAAAATCTTTGCCGTGAGCCTCTAACAAAAACGACTTCTCCTTCCACTGAGCATCCTATTTCTCTTCCTTTTAAGTATACAAATCTTCTTTTAAAAATAATCAACCTAGATTTAGTTTTATTTTTTGATATTTAGGAACAGAAACTGATTCAAATGGCTCTATATCTGAGTCAACAGCAGGTGTCTTTCAATGTCAAAACCTGACTGCCGCTTAGAGCCAACATTAACTTTACCAGAGTAAGATTGCTTGTAACTCACTTATATGTTGCTAGCCACAATATCTGGCTACATTTCCAGACCCAAATATGTTCCATATACTTAGTGCCTCTCTTGGAAATATTTGATCGGAGGATTACAATTTTGACATCTATTTATTCAAGTTTTTTTGATTTGGAGTTTGGAGATTTGTGTGCCTTTTTATAATATCAGTTTCCATTTATTATCTGCATGTTGCACCCCGGGCTTCTCCGAAATATACAATGACGAAAAAAGCCCCAATGCTCATGCTAAATTTTTGCCGTTTAGTGTTGCAGGTTCGCTTAGTTCTTCAACAGCTTATTTGTGTCAAAATAACTGCCACATTTCCTTATTGTTTTAGTATTTAAAAGTTGCTTACGGTTTTGTCGATGTCATGTTCTGGTTTGATTTGATTTGATTCTATATCAAATGTACAAGTATCAACCGATCAGATTAATAGGCTAATGACGATAAACTTTTATATCTTAGCGGATTTCAGTGAGATTTTATCAATGATCTGAATGTTACACACACTGAAGTCTAAATCTTTTCTTATTGATATACTTCCATAACATGCTTTGAAATTATATTCTCCCAAGTATCGAGGTTCTGTTTTGTTTAGATTAGTATAAAATGCCGATGATGACTACACATAGACCTGTAATGATTGCGGAGATGACTGCACAATTTGAACATCTAAGGGGCTGAGGCATTTATAAGTGGTTCAACATCTGTTTAGTTATTTTTTTGGTGGTTTGTTATCTTTGTTTACATCATGTTATTTGTTTGCGTTCTAGTTGGTTCCACTTTCCATGTATTGTCTGCATGTTGCACCCCGGGCTTCTCCGAAATATATGATGATGAAGAAAGCCCCAATGCTCATGCTAAATTTGTGCCGTTTAGTATTGCAGGTTCACTTAGTTCTTCATCAGCTTATTTGTCAAAATAACTGCCACATTCCTTGTCTTTGTCTTAGAGAGTAGTTTCAAATGTTGCTTAGTCATGTATTCTGGCTTGGTTTGATTCTATCAATAGATTAGATTAAAAGGCTAATGATGATAAATTTTATATCTTAGCGGATTTCAGTGAGATTTTATCAATGATCTGAATGTTACACACACTGAAGCCTAAATCTTTGCTTATTGATCTACTTCCTGAAATTGCTTCAAGATTATTTTCCTCCAAATATTGAGATTTTGCCTTGCTATTTTGTGGTTGCTGTGGTGTCACATTTGGGCTTGGATTGTTTTTGCGAGGATAATTAAGATGGAAGTGATGATCCTTTCCCCAGCCCATCGACTAAGATTAGAATGTGCGTTTTGTTTAAATCTCTTTTTCAACAGAAGAGGTTTGTTATCTATTTCTTACAAAAGCTTCTATTTGCTTATATGGCTTCTTTTACTGTTAGCCATGTGAGTTTGATCTCTTTCACTGTTTTGTTAATGATGATAAATCTAAGGCTTGTTTCTCAAGAACATTCGCAGTTGCCGACTAAGAGCTTTCGCCTTTCGCCGGGCTTGAGAGCTAATGCTGCTTTATTCCTTCCTTGGATGTCTGAAACATCTTTTACGAACGTTACTTTGTATATTCTTTAAGCATGATTGGCTTCTTTTAATTTTGTTTGGTATCTAATCCTGCCTTTTTCTACAACTAGGAGAGTCTGGATGAAGGAAATACTTTATTTATGTTTTACTCCATAGTTTTTCTGTTTTTCTAGACTGTAATTCTTTATCATTGGATCAGACTGGCTATTTTAGATTGCAGCTCTATTAATAAGAAGCAAGTGATAGAAATAGAAATTAGTATAGACTTGATTTGGCGAAGGCAGCAGGAAAACTGGGTGGTGTTCTCAGGAGACTCAGGATTACTAAGCCTGGTTTTCACATTACCCAGGCTATTTTTCTGACTTTTTCACACCCTTTTTCATACCTTTGGTTCACCTCCTTTTGCTTCTAATTTTGATGGTGTTATGGGTGCTCACCATGATATTTGGTTCTACTTTTCCAGACATTTGATCCCTTGACAAAATGTTTTAACAAAATTAATTAACCGTGTGATCCCTTAAATCTAACGGCTTACATCTTCGAGTTAATTTAAGTTTGGTATGCGTTTGGCTCAATTGTTCAAGGGACAAATGTAAATGTAGGAAATATAATGAAGGGATAACGAAGAAAATATTTAACTGAATTATTGCCTTCATCTTCTTCCCACAGTAATGGTAATTATCATTCGCCTCCTAAGAGCATCTCCAATAGAGGATTTTACATTCCCATTTTCCATAAATCCATATCCAATAATAGGTCCTATGAAAAAAGAGGGGTAAAGGTTTTATAGAAAGTCTTGTTTAGACTTTGAGCAATTCAAACAACTTTTTTTAATTATTATTACCAAATAAATTTTTTTAAACCAATAGGAAAAAAAAAGAACATTTTTCTTTTTATCCAAAAGACTAATCTTAAAAATAAGACCCCGCACCATTGGAAATGGTACATGAGCAAGACATTGTTATTCTTTCCACGTATATAAAATCCCATAAATAAGGATCTAAATAAAAAATTCCACATAAGATTTTTAGCATCCACTATTGGAGATGCTCTAAGGGAAATTCCTATCGCAATCAATTGTTTTGTTGAGCCATGTGGATGAACTAACTGTATTCTCCACTATGGGAAACAAGGCAAAATGAATAAATCTGATATTTTATGTTCCACTATTGATTTTATTAACATAAACTAATAAGAGTTGGGTCCCATTAATCATTTTATTTATATAAACTAATAAGAGTTTGGTCCCACAGATTATTTAACTAATAAAATAAATAATAAAAAATAAACCATAATTATAATAATCAGGTTTTGGAGAGAGAGTATGTGAGGGGCGACATTCATTCGAACGCCAGCGACATTCATTCGAGCGCCAACGTCAATGGTACAGTCGCGCGTCTTCACAATAGATGCGCGCTGGTTGTTCCAACTCGATGTTCAAACCATCAGATTTGTTGGTTTGAACATCAGTCGTAGCATCTGGCGCGCGTCTATGGTATGGATGCACGACATTGCCAATAACGCTGGAGTTGGAAGAAAAGATGCTGGCGTTGGAGTTTAAGATATTTAGGGTTTATTTTTTAATATTTATTTTTATTAGTTAAATATTTTGTGGGATTCAATTCTTAATAATTTATATAAATAAAATCATCAGTGAGACCCAACTCTTATTAGTTTATATTAATAAAATTACTAGTGAGATCTAATTTGTTTATTTTTCCTTGTTTCCCATAATGGAGAATTCAGTTTGTTCATCCACGTGGCTCAACAAATGTTTGAGTTTGTTCATCCCATAGGAATTGCTCTAAACACTAGTTTAGAGATGGCTGGATTTTTTTTCTAAAATTTCTCACCTTGATATGGAAGGGAACGTCTAGTCCCTCCACTGGTTTGGAAACTACAAAGATGTGGAGGTGCATAATTGTACTAGATCGAGGCATCTGTTCACTCCATTGCTCCTACAGTTAGAAAGCCTTTATGTTTGTAGAGAGGATAATCAATTTATAATGATCATTTTCGATCATTCTTTCCCGATCTTCTTACCCTGTGCATACAGTTTGGTAAGAGGTCTAAAGGTTTCTCCTTACCATTACAGCATGATAGAAAGATTACAATGGTTATCTTGTTGATTACGAAGATGAAGACGATGTTTTTATTCTTTCCCGTAATCTCGAAATCATATTTACCTTTTCTCTTATTTAATGAGCAGATTAAGAAATGGAGAGATATATTAAAAAAATTCTACTTATGTCCTTGAGAAAAGTCTTCAAACATTAATTGCTATTTGTGTGTTTAAAAATAAATTTATGGTTCCAAGATAAAATGTGTGGGTATTGATGATAATTTTATGGGAAAAATATGAAAACTATCAAATAATGTGGAACAAAAAATAACCTAAACACTCATCTAAAATGGAACGGACGGAGTATTTGGTTTTGTTCTCGGTTCATCTCCTTTTGCTTGTTTGGTGTTTATTTGAGGTCTTGGGTTTCAATCGTAGCTCAGAAGTTGGACTTCTTTTCTCTCCGGCAGAACTCGATCTTACTTCAGCTAGAAATCTGAGATCTTTGGCTAACACCTCAGCAACAGACACAAACAACAATCACCAATACAGATGTGGATTGAGACCGTGGATTCAGACCATTTCACATCGATTCCGACTGACCTAGTATACGTCTGTTACCTTGGTCTTAGTTTAGATAATTACTTTTGGATTAGAACCCCTGAAAAATGGTTGGTTTATTTGTGATCCCTGCACTTATGCAATTTGTAGCCTTGTGTAGTTTGTTTTAGACAAACCATTTAACCACTTTCTGGATCACTGGGATGGTAGAAAAGGATGATTCATATAATCAGTATTTGTGGAGCAAATCTTGTGATAATGTTAGTGCTTGATCTTTTATGTCTCTTATAACGATTCCGATCGGTTATTATCTTGCCTCTCACAGTTCTCACAGATTAATCAATTAATAAGGAAGCCTTTTTCTGCCTTGTCACTTGTTATTATTTCTCCTTCAGATTAATCATCATTTTCTGCCAACACATGCATTTTATTCAGTATACCTTTGATAGTGAGTTCACATATATAGGGCAACAATTTGCTTGTTTAAAGTAAATGTGCAAGCGCAAGGACGATGTTGTATGCCCTGTGGTTTATGTCTACCTCTGCCATGACCTTAAAGCTGTTGGAAACAAAAAAACCAAAATAGATTAGTCGACATATAATCACATATCTAAATACTGCAGGGATTAAAAAGAAATGTCAAATATGTTTCTTACCTTGATTTGTGAGTTCCAAATTCTTGTCTTGGCCAATTGCCCGGAAGAAATACCCACCCATGCTATTATCTCGAGCATATTTAACCTTGACATCAATAGTTGTAGGATTATCATATCCAACCCAATCGGTTCCGCGGTAGGAATACATAGATACTGTTTGCGTATCATACACCACTCGAGTACCACTAACTCCATTAAAATTCACCACATCTGAATAAATTAGAATCCCTGCTCCGGGACCAACCCCGACTGCCGGTGCACCGATTCCATTCACATTCGGATCCCTCAACTTCCATGTTTTCCCGTACATCGGTAATCCCATAACTAATTTGTTTGCCGGCAAGCCGGCCTGTATCCACGCCTGAATTCCAGCACTAGTACTAATTTGACTTGAAGGGTCGTAAAGCAAAGCATGTGCACCAGTCTTGGATGTATCCCAATCTCCACGATAATCATAACACATCAGGTTGACAAAGTCGAGGGAGTCGTAAGTTGTAAGCTCGGATGATAGGATATAAGCGCTTGGCGTGAAGTAAACAGCGGCTGTTAGTAGAAGTCTTGGCTTTCCTGTTCGTCCAGTCTCAGCTTTACGCCATTCCGTGAGTAGAGTTCCTCGATTGACCATGGCTGCTTGAGTTAACGGGTATTCCCAGTCAAGGTCGAGTCCATCGAAACCATATTTACGGGCCACTTGGATTGTTGGAATGAAATATCGCACATTCATTATGTATGCAAAGTAAAGGTCATGTAATATAAGCGAAGATCATCGTACATAGTAAAATGAAGGTGACGTATTTGATGATGTCAGCATAATCACGAGTAAAGTGTAAAGATCTGTGCGAAGAGCAAAGTGTGCGAAGATGAAGGAATGCACATGAGCGATTGTATCGCACAATGATTCCGAAAATAGTGGTTCTATTAGATGTCATCCACTATTTAGTACCCTATATAAAGGGAAAGGCTATCATGTAATAGAGAGATCTCTTAGTGTGTGTTAGACAAGAAATTAGGAGAGAGAAAGTTTATTTGGAGAGAAAGTAAAACCTTTGTATTATCTTATATCCAATTTAAGATTTCAATGAATAAACGAATGATCTTCACCATGATTTCTTAGTATATTGTTCATATTCTTATATAAGTGTGGTTGTAGGATTTCCTGCAACTACATCTGGCGCTAGAAACAGGGACTAACATAACCTGTTGGTGAATTCTTTTAGAAATCGAGTTTACATAATTTTAGATCTAATATTTTTCTTTGAACAATTGAGATTTTCACCATTAGAACCTTTCGATTCTTTTTAAAAGGAATCTTTCATTTTTAAAAGGAGATAGAAATGGTACGAATTTGATCTACTGCTAAACAAACGGCGAAAACTAGGAGGAGTAAAAGAATTGCTGAAAGAAGAAGAGGTGAAATTCCTGAACAACCAGAGATAGGAGAAAGAGAAAATCAAAGAAATGTATCTCCAATTAGATCTCAGCGTACACAAGAGCAGAATAATGATATTGATTATTATCGAGTGAGCATTCATACCGCACGAGCGAATTCTACCGAAGAAGAGGAACAAAGAACTGGAGATGCAGGAAGGATTGAAGGAAACAAATAAACTATGACAATTGCAGAACTTAGATAGATATTGATTGCACAACGGCGAAGAGAAGAGGAAGAGCGTGCGAACTTGATACGTCAGAAAGAAGATCTAAGAGAAGAGAACCTCAGATTACAGGAACGTAGATCAAGAAGCGCTACACGATCAAGATCTAGGATAAGCAGAAGTTCATCAAGACGAAGTCAATCTAACCAAGGAGGTGCTAGGCGAGAACAACCTTTAGATAATATTGATGAGAACTTACAGGTAGGTGATAATTTACAAGATCAACGCGAGGAGAGACACATAAAATATGCCCGATACGAACAACCGCGTGTGCATCATCACCAACAAGAAGGCCAAAGGAATAACAGACGTCGAAATCTAGGCGAACGACATCGCACACACTATGAGACAGATAACGATGAAGAAAATGATTCATAACAAGGGATAATTCTATTTCATGGAAGAGAAATATTGGGAGATCAATATGCACGCGAAGAAGAGGATGAAAGAAATGATGCTATTCGTGAGCGTATGAGAGATGAAAGAGAAAGGCATAGGCGAAGAAGAGAAGAAGCTGAAGAAAGAGAGATCCCAGAAGCCACGCGACAGAATAATCATGAGAATAGGTTGAGGCAAGCGAGATTAAAAAGACCTATGAGACAAGATTTATATCAAACTATGAGTGAAGAAATTCTTAGAGAAATGGCAGAACTAAGAGAAATGATGATTGCGCGAAGAAATGGTGGAAGGAGACAACTAGAAGAAGCAGTAGAGGAAGCTGTAAAAACACCCTTTTCGAGGCAAATTCAAAGTGCAACAATACCACCTAAATGCAATTTACCAGTATTCACAAGTATATTTGATGAAAGTACATGTGCAATACAACACATAGAAGATTACAAACGATCTCTGTTGCAATGGGAAGAGAATGATGCAGTGTTGTATAAGTATTTCCCTGCCAGCTTGACAGGGGAAGCCTTGCAATGGTTTTAAGGGTTTCCAGTAGGAACCATTAGATAATTTCGTCATTTACCTAACGTCTTTTGGGACAATATATCAGTAATAATATGTCAAGACCCGGGATTGAGACAGCCTTTGGACTTCGCAGAAGGAACAATGAGCGTTTGCTTCATCTAACCACACGTTGGAGAACCATGTGCAGTGAAATGGCAAGAAGGGTAGATGAACGAAATCTTATACTATCTTTTATCAATGATCTTTTTCTTATAGATTTATTATATACACAAATCTTCAGGATAAAAGACACCATAACAATGTCAGAGCTGCGCGAGTTTCATGAGGAATATATAGCACTTGACGAGAAGCAGATAGAAATTGAATCTTATCCGGTTGCGATACCCGATGCGAATAATGGGAACCCAAGTTTTCTCCCAATAATGACAAATGCGGTTACATCTCAAGAAATCAAGGAAAGAACATTAAGGAGGTGGAAAAAAAAAGCTGGTAGCAATGGGTAGTGCAGATCAGGAAGAATTCGAAAGAGAATACAAAGAAAAACAATTTCAAGATCGCGGAAGAAATAATAAGATTGAAAGAATGGACAATCCACCAGAAGGTTTCGGGGGCCAACAACCATATTGTAATAAAAGACAAGGAACTGGAAAGGTGGTCTGGGAACAGATAAACTTGCCAAAGTTGAGTACAGTGGACAAAATCTGGGAAGTTGTTATATTAATGGAAGAAGTTCCTGAACCACATAATGTAGGAGATGAGCCACCCCCTGGGAGAAGGAGCAAAGAATTCTGTATATACCATCGCTTTCATGGTTACACAACAAATAATTGCAGGAACGTGAGGAAAATCATACTGCGAATGATTGAACAAGGAAAACTGAACCACTTCTTAGCAAAGCAGCCACATAATTTACCACCACCACCACCACCAGGAGGAAATGCATATGGTGCATGGAAAGAGAAGAATACATATATAATTCAAGTTGGTGCGAAGGCGAAAAACTTATACTGTAATTCGATTATACATTCGTTCAAGAATATAAAAGACTTTCATGACAACATCTTAAGTCGGGTGCATGCGAGAGATAATGATGGAAGAGAAATCTTTAACCTTGCGAAGGTATCACCACTTAAGGATTGGCAAAAGCAAACTATTTCATTCAGCGCGGAAGAAACACCAGGAGCTGGAGAACCACATGAATATCCACTAGTGGTGAGGTTAAGGATTAACCCGAAAGCAAAAGTAGAAGATAATGAAGAAGATGAAGCGAATACTTGGGCTATAAACAGAATACTCATAGATCCTGGGAGTTATGTTGATATTCTCTTTTATCATACATACAAGACCATGGGTGGAAGAGATGACGAATTAATTCCTTCAGCTTATAAAATTTACGGCTTTAATGGTTCTGCAAATAAGCCAAAGGGAGAAGTGACAATGCGAATTCCTCTACAAAGTCTTCCAACAGAAATTGTATTCTGTGTTGTTGACGTTGAGTCGCCTTATAATTCTCTGATTGGGAGACCATGGCTGCATAGTATCTTGGGTGTGGCTTCGACATTTCATCAATGCATAAAATTTCC
The DNA here is from genome assembly GCF_003573695.1 of Papaver somniferum. Classification (NCBI taxonomy): domain Eukaryota; kingdom Viridiplantae; phylum Streptophyta; class Magnoliopsida; order Ranunculales; family Papaveraceae; genus Papaver; species Papaver somniferum. Next base: position 6,315,434 of record NC_039364.1, on the reverse strand, counting down.
TTTACCTCAAGGTCTTGGAATAATAAGAGGATATACTAATGAAGGTAGAAACATGTCTGGAAACTGATATTGACAAGTGTGAAGAGCGAGAATGCAAGCGAAGAAATTGGAAGAAGAATGTTAAAAATAGTCAAAGAGGTGAAAGATTAATGGTGGATGTGGTGTCTACAATTGGAAAACAGATAAGCAGGGTACCGAGGCAGAACCTTCTGAGAATAATAATACTAAACGATCCAGAAAGAGTACTTATAAAGAAGGAGAAAGAACACAGAGATAAAATTTATGTTCTTAAGAAATGTGCGAAGCTTCTCACACAGTGGAGATTAATGAAATCATGCGAAGTAATGTTCTGAGAAGCATTTGCGAACTTAAAGAGATGCAAAAGGTGAATGAAGAAAGTGAAGAGTACGAAAAGCTCAAATGTTTTTCTTCATGAGTAAGAAATTAATAAGAATTCTATGTACTAGAGTTGTATAACTCAAGCATAAGAATGGAATGAAAAATTCTATTTTCATATGATGATGTCATATCAATAGAAGGCAAATGTAAGTCCTAAATAAGACCTTAATAGAAGGCAACAGAAATAAAAACTATAATTAGGGAGGATAGGCATCCGAATGTGGCGTGCAACCTAGTTTGCATAAATGCAAGAGGCAAAAAGTAATACCTATCGCACGTCATAGTCGGGGAAAACCTGGTAAAGCATGACTCAAGGGAAAGCTACATCGACCCTGGAACTTGAGTCATGGAGATTTTGGGTGAGAAAAAAAGAAAATGCCCATCCAGGAAAGACACCTAAATCGAAAGATTGGGGTAATAAGATCTTTCCTAAGGAGTGCAGAAACTCGATCAGGGCGCCGAGGTACACGGTTGAGTCAAGAGTCCCCGGGGTGTCTGGAGTGTACCTTGCCACTCTTGACAAGTCCTGACTATGATGCACTCGGCCGAAGATACCCCACTTAAGGTGTAGTCTCGTAACCATAAACCATATCGGTGGAGGGATAAGAGACTGCGAAATCAACTGGTTTTTGTATTATCGGATGGGAGGAGCCAACCTTAACCCGGTAGAGGTAAGCTTCCTTGAAGGGGCAACCAGGGGGGAGATAAGGACGGAACCCTCCATTAAGGAGCTGAATTGTGTCAAAAGACGTAAATGTCATGAGGCTTTTTACTCATGGGAGTACCAAGGATTTTCATATTTACGCGCATCATGAACCTGAAGAGGTAATAATACAAGAAAAAGATAAGCTAGATCAATGGGTCGATACATTACAGTGTAAAGACTTCCTGCGATTTCGTCGCACAAGAGCAAAGAAATTTTTGGGAAAAATAAGACTTTTAATTAGGAAGGCTAAATAAGACCTCATGAGAAAAATAAGATATTTACTAACTTTGTTTTGCAGGAAAATAATTATACTGCGAATAATTTTGCATGGTATACAACAGAAATAAAGTAGAGAACGACATTATGTTCATTAGCCAATTAGTATGTGACAATTAACATATGCAAGAATGGGAATGCAAACATCAGAAGAATGTTATTTTCCCCGTATGATAGTCTCATGCACATGCGAGAAAGGTGTACAAAGGAAACATATATTAAAGGAGAAAAAATTAATACTTAAAAGGTGTACATTGAAATAGAAATTCCAAAAAACATGAAAATATACAAGGGGCAAAAAAATAATTTACAGCAAGAAAAAAATGATTAATTTTTGCCTAAATTATCTTCATCATTTCGCTCAGCCTCAGAATCACTTACTTCTTCTTCATATTCTTTCTCACTATCCTCAATATCAGGAACATCTTCATTTGGGGGAACGTCTGCGAATATACACTTTGAGAGAGGAATATCATTATCAATACAGACTTTCTTAACAACAATATCACGAGCACGAGTGGCATCCTTTCCATTATTTGAAACAATGACGAGATAGTTCTTCTTTAACTGCTGATACTTGGCATTGCGAGAAGATAATTGTGTCTTTAATTCTTCTCCAAGATAATTCTTCTCTTTCTCCGCGAAGAACAAATAAGCAAGTTAGAGTTAAAAAAGATATCATCCTCAGGAAATGACAAGTATGACAAAGCAACAAATGACCTTCATGATTGGAAATAATGTCTTTAACCAGTGCAGAATGTTCAAATTCAAGGCTAACATTTACGGCCAAACCCTTCCTAGCATCATTCAGAACCCTAGCAGCCCAACTAAACTCAGCTTCACTTTCTATAAGAAGTTGAGAACGAATTAAATTTCTTTCTTCAACGAGTACGTTCTTTTCGCTCGAAGCTAAGTCACGTTTAACTTGAACTTTAAGGATAGATTCTTGGAATTTTTCTAATGCCTTCGCACCCTTGAGAGCAACCTCATCTTTTTCACTAATGAGTTTGTTCTTCCTTGCCTCCAAAATCTGAATTGTTTCTTTATTTTCATGAAGACGACGTCTGAAGTTATTGAGTGTAGTCAATAGAGGTCTATGATCCATTCTAAGAGCAGTGTACTTCGGTCTTAACTCTTCCAAACTAAGATTATCAATTCCTTTTGTAGGGTAATTGTTTAAAGAAGAATTGAGATGTTCTAAAAGAATTTCCTCATCGGGAAAATTAGTTGCCTCATCAGATAGGTTATAAATGTCTGCGGACATACAAAAATAAGAAATGCGAATTATCATATAAAGCAAAGAGAATGGGAATGATAAAAATTATCATACAAAGCAAAGAGAATGGGAATGATAAAAATTACGTACCAATTAGTTCATAATTTCTTTCTCGGATTTAGCGAATACGTTCAGAGTTGGAAGTATTTTCAGCCTTAAGTTTGGTATTTTCTCCCTTAAACTTGAGAAGTTTTCTTTTGTAATATGAGGAAACCGCATAAGATAAGCGAGATACCTGCGAAAATATAAGCAAAGCATTATATAACGAAGATAAAGAATAGAAATAATATTAAAGAAAGTGCGAAGATGTGAATATTACCATAGAACCAAGTGCATATTGAAAACTTTGGTTTATTGCAGAAGCAGCTCCGCGAAGAGATGGGTCATCCAAAATGGGAGAATCGTAGACTTTAGAAACCATTTCAAAGGTGCGTTGTAATTCATCATTATTAATAGCTGACATGGTATCAGAGAAAAGACTGGATAAATCTTTCATGGAGGAGGAGGTCGATGGATCTTCAGAAATAAGAAAATCATCATCTTCGGATTCAGGACTTGAAGAAGGGTCAAGTTCTTTACGCTTCCTGGATGAAGATTTAGACACAGGTTTCTTGGGTTAATTCTTAGCTTTACCCATAATTTTAAAACCCGAAGTTTCAACCTGCGCGAATAACCAAGATAAGGAACAGAGGCAACAATATTGTTAAAATTAGAAAGAATGTTCCTTACCTCGATATTCTGCGAAGATGACGCATCGTGCGAAGCGTTGGCCCTTTTATCCATAGTCTTTGACTTAACAACCTAGAATGGAAGGGCTAGGAAAATAAGAAATAAAGAAAATAAAGTCATGCGAAGTTTAGAATAGTTCTGTGAAGATCTCACACCGCTTTCTTATTCTCATCTTCGGACAGAAACAATTTCCAAGGCTGATAAGCAGAAAGTTTCTCAGGCAAGGGAAGATCGCTACCATCAGCAGCTCTGCCTGACACAAAAAGACCTTCTAAGACTACAGGGAAATTAAGCCAGCATGTGTCATTAGACCTGCGAGCAGTACTATTGGATTTTTCATTCCAATCTACATCTCGCATAATCTTCTCGTCTTCAGAAATGCCATCTTTTCTTCTTAAGCGAATGGCCCACTTGGTTGATTCATTCTTCATGATCACAACATAGTAATGTTTGAAGAAATTATCAGGAGTATAATCAACAGGGTTGATAGCTTTGTCACGGAACAATTCATTTCGCACCTCATAAGCATAAGAAGTTCCTAATCCTTCTGCGCGACGCGAATACTCCAAGGATATTCTAATAGCATCACCACTTAACTGAAATATTCCCCGTGCGAATCGATCATCAGCCAGAATTTCGTAGAACAAGGGAATTTTTGGATTATACAGTGGGATAGGAAGATTATTCAGAAGTTGTCCTAGTGATACAATAATCTTCTGATTAGTCCATTGTTTGGAATTGATTAACTCAAGATTGAGTTTGGACGAATAATCAGAATCAGAAGGAAGGGAAAGCGAATAACCTCTGGTGTCAAATTCTTTCTTGAGTCTGGTGAATTCTATCTCCATCTTTTTGTCAGCAGGAGCCACTATAAGAATGGGAATGATGGTTTTAAAAGTAAATTTTTTTTTGATCAAGATCAAATCAGTAAGATTATGATCAAATTAGTAAAATTGAGATTAGGTTATAAAGAGAAGAGGGGGAAAAGCGGAGAATGATTAAAGAAGATGGGGAAGAGATGATAGACTGTAAAAAAGAAAAGGCGATGAAGATAATTGCATTAAAAGGTGAAAAATAAAGGAGAAGTAAAAATAAGAAAGAAGAACACGAAGGAAGATATATAAGGAGATTACAAAGAAAATTTACTCTCTATTTTCGAGGTTTATCTCATTTAATGCGAAGAATAAACGGATACGAAGAAGTGGTTATAAGGACGTGTCAGATAATGAATGGTCAAGAAAACACGCATAAATTAAGAAAACTCAAATTCCGGAAGTGTGTCGGCAAAGCAGAATATGAAAAGTTGAACATGTGTGATAGCTTAGGATGGAGATTTCTCATGTCGTTCACTCTATGAAGAGAACGAAATGAGAAGAGGAAAAATGTAGGAATGAAATATCGCACATTCATTATGTATGAAAAGTAAAGGTCATGTAATATAAGCGAAGATCATCACACATAGTAAAATGAAGGTGACGTATTTGATGATGTCACCATAATCACGAGTAAAGTTTGAAGATCTTTGCGAAAAGTAAAGTGTGCGAAGATGAAGGAATGTACATGAGCGATTGTATCGCACGATGATTCCGAAAATAGGGGATCTATTAGCTGTCATTCCTTATTTTTTTGCATGTACATTCCTTCAGCTTCGTAAAGTGTGCGAAGATGAAGGAATGTACATGAGCGATAGTATCCCCACGATCATCAATTCCTCAACCCTTCCTTTATTTTTTTGATCAATGAACTATCATCTATCCTCTCAAAATACAAGCATCTAAACAACTGAGAAAAACCGAATAAAGATAAGAAGAAGAAAAGAACAGAAAAGAAGATGAAAGAAGATAAAAGAAAGAAAATGAAAGTCTTCTTGATTTGGTGTCAATAAGACCCTAGATAATTATTAGGCACCCACCACAAAGGACGTGGAAATCCGAGATAGAAGGTGCCTTGATAATACTTGTCCGTAAATTTACTACTTTACCCTTCCCATAATTTGATAGATTTCTTCTTCGTCCGGTGTCCTATTGACACGTTTAGGTAGTCCACTTCGCATAATTTTTTGAGATCTAACCAGTTAGTTTCATCTCCACATTACTGTTAAATTAATTTTATATTAATTAGAATTCATCAACTAATCGAATCATTAACGGTTAAATCGTCTCTTGACCGGTCTATTAGCGTTGACGAGCTTGTAAATCCTTACAAAAGCCTCATAGGTATGTGGATTTACCATTTCCCGATCATATATGTCGATTACACAAGTCTTTATACAACCTTAAACAAGGACCTAGGGCATGGTATATACTCGGTTGAATGATTTTCTTTAGAAACTTGGTTTCGCTATTTCTCGAGCTGAATCCTCTTTATTTATTCGTCGATCAAAAAATGGTATTATCAATTTACCTTTATATATCTTGACAGGCTCCAACTTAAGTTTTTTGCAAAATTTGATTGACACTCTACACAGAGAATTCACCTTAAAATATCTTGGAAAGCAATCTTTCTTTCTCGGTGTCGAAGTCACATGTACATACTCCTGAAAATTTATTTCCTTCTCCACGACGCTGCATTCAAGACTTGTTGATACGCGAAAATATGCATGGTGCAAAGCCGGTGAATACACATTTTACCACATCTACCGAACCACATACATCAATTGGAGTTCATTTATCCAATCCCACTGTATATCGAAGTCTTGTTGAAGGATTACAACATTTATTGATCACCCGTACGAAACTTGCATTTGCTATAAACAAAATTCGTCAGTTCATGCAGAATCTAATGGAAAAACATCTATATCTTGTCAAAAAGATATTGAGCTATCTGCAGAAGGATATTGCGGTATCTTATCAAAAGGATATTGCGCTATCTGCAAGGAACCTCTACTTTTGGTAGTACTCTTTGGAATTCTTTTACATTGAAGCAGAACTTTCAAGCTTATACCAACTCTGATTAGTCAGATAATCAGACCAATAAACGCTCTGAAAGTAGCTATTATGTTTTCTCAAGGTCAAATATTTTTTTTAATTTGGAGTGCTAGAAAGAACAAAATCGTTTCGAATTTCAGAACCGAGGATGAATAGAAAGATTTTTCTATTGCAACTTCAGAGCTAATATGGATTGAATCCATGTTGAAAGAACTTCAAGCTCCAGTATGCACTCCGTTTTTATGGTGCGATAATCTTGGTGCTACCTATCTCACTATGAATCCCATTTTTTCATGGTTTCACTACACATATTAAAATCGACTATCATTTAGTGCGCGGACGGGTTCAACGCGGCCAGTTAGATGCTTCAATTGTGTGTTTACATGACCAAATTGCTGATGTCTTTACAAAACAAATGCCAAAATACACTTTTATTTTTGGTTTCTAAGCTTACTGTGTCAGACCACTCGATTAGATCGGAGGGAGTGTTGGAGAAAAGGAAACATAGTGTATTTATGGTTTAGTCTTCCTTTAAATTTTGTGTTTCCTGTTTTAGCTTGATTTCTGTTTTTGTAAAGAATTGTTTTTCAAACACCGTAAATGCTTACATACATCTATAAATACTACTTATTTATTTCTGGTACCAGAAATACCTAAAATTTGTCTCTAGTTTCTCAAGAACATTGACAGTTTCCTACCAAGAGATTTTCGCCCTTTCGCTGAGGTTGAGAGCTAATGCTGCTTTATTCCTTCCTTGGATAGTGTTTGTACCATGAGTAAAAATGCCACAATATTTGATCAGATTGATACTGTAACCACCATTTGGTTCTCAATCAAGTCTTCCATTCAACCAACCAACTCAGTATGCAGGCTTCCGAATCTTCTGGCCGGTCAATGGTCAAAGTCAACATTTGGTCAATAGTCAAGGTCAACTGTTGGTCAACTATTGAAACCAAGTTGCCAGTCGTGCTGTCATCCAGTTTTCACCCATGTTGTCGGGGGTGCTACCATCAAGTCTCCGGCCATTTATCCAGTCAAGACTGTCTGCCAGTCAAAGATCGACAGTCGCAGTCAACAACGAAAGACAACCCTGTTAGTCAAAGTCAAGGTCGTTGGTCAAACCCAAAAGCTCATGCCGATTTGGCGCGTTTCCGCCGATCCAGTGCAAAAATCCTGGAGGAAGATTCCAGAAGTTGTTGTATGACTTGCTGACCAAGTTGCTAAAGGGAAGTTCTGGAATGTTCCAGATGACTTGCTGGCCAGGTTACTTCCATACGAAGTTTATCTCAAAATTAGGGTTTAATCTATATATCAACTGTATAAAAAGAAAACGCCCGGATACACGAAAACACACTAACAAACTGTAAAAGGGATAAAAAAACCATAGTAATCCAAACATCAATAAAATATCTCTCCCGATGGGGATTCGTCCGTGGATATATGCAAAACCTGCGGAACCACGTAAATGTGTCTCGTCTTTATGCGTGTTTCATGTTGTTAACCCTGTTTTCATCAACAGTATCATATTAATCGTGTTCTATGCCTGGAAATATTCTTGGGTATAAACATATAGTATCAGATATCTGATGCATGATTGCCTTTTTCTGATTTTATTTGGTAGCTAATCCTGCTTCATTTATGGAACCGTTGTATTAGGAGAGTCTGGATGACGCAAAATATTTTAAATGATTTCCTCATGCTGTCTGTTGTATTAAAAGAGTGTAAATGGCGAAGACATGGTCTTTTTTCTAAGACTTTATAAATGAACCATTTTGCAGTTTTCTACCGACATTGTATGAATATCCATCCTCTCTATATGGATATTTGAATTGAATTCTCTAATAAACGTTTGAAATAAGGTGTCATGCGAGCATTTCCGTCAGGAAATTTCATAGTCTTATTTGATGAATCCATAAACATCATTTTCCTTTTGCATGAATGATTGACAACGCATCCGCAATTGGTTTAGTAGTCCACGACACATGTCTATTATGAGTCATTATGGAAGTATACCAGAATATAAACTTCAAGCGGATATTCCTAGTTTTCACGGGGGTTTACACATCGAAGTATTACTAGATTGGTTTTATGAAGTTGAATCCTTTTTCAAATTTATGGATGTTCTAGACTCTTCTAAAGTGAAGTTGGTAGCATATAAACTAAAAGGTGGAGCTGCATCTTGGTGGGAAGCACTCTCTGAAGATCGATCTAAGTATCACAAACCTCCTATATGCACTTGGGATCGAAGGAGACGGTTATTAAGAGCTGAGTTTTTACCAAAAGATTATAAATAACAGTTGTTTCTTAAACTTCAAAACTATAGACAAGGAGCTAGACTTGTTGAAGTATATATAACTGAGTTTAATGATTTAGTTGCTCATAACCAATTGAATGAAACTGAAGAGAAATTGGTTGCACGTTTTATAGATGGTTTGAAAAATTTAATTCAACAAGGAATGACACAATCAATTTTTACAATGGTTGAAGCAATACAAAAAGCTCTTAAGGTTGAAAGGTGTGTACTCAGTACTTCTCGCCAGGCTAATCAAAGACAGGCTCGTTATCAACATTTTCATAACGGTGCAAGACCATATAACTCTTATGGTTACCATGGTGATAAGGAGCAACAGATGTTGTTGATCCATATTCCCAGGGATCAACTGTCTTTGTTGATCCACAAGACAGGAGTGCAAACCAACCTTTCAGCAACAACAAACTACTTCTGTTCTTTTAGAACCTGTTCCTACAATGCATATATCATCTGCTAAACCACTTCAGGATCCTCCACAACGAAATTTTTCTCGTAATACTAGAGGTAATCAATTTAAACAAGAATTTCCTCAATTATCTAAACCCTCTAATCCTTATTCAAAGTTTCGAGGAGATAAATGTAACAATTGCAACCAAACTGGCCATACTTCTAGTGATTGTCGCAAATTTCATGCTTACATTAACGAAACTCCAGAAGAAACACACGAAGAAGAAGCATTAGAAGATGATGAGTTATTTTATCTTCAAGAACATGAGACTTATGATGCAGATTTCCTTGGAATGATTCGACCAGTTTTAATCACTGAACCCTGTCCTACTCAGAGACATAATATTTTTAGATCTCATTGTTTCATTAAAGAGAAGCTTTGCACCATGATCATTGATACTGAAAGTACATAAAACTATGTTTCTGCAAAGTTGGTTGAGAAACTTGGTTTATCTGTTACTCTTCATCCAAAGCCGTATTCAGTTGGATGGATAAACATCTCATCCACTCAGCAAATTAATCATCAATGTTTGGTGAAGTTTTCTTTCCCTGGGTATTCAGATTATGCTTTGTGTGATGTTATTAACATGACTGCAGGAAGTTTATTATTGGGAAGACCATGGAAGTATGATATTCATGTTGTTCATAACTGCTACGAGAATACTTATACCTTTGTTCATGAAGGGTTTCCTAAAGTTTTATGGCCTTTACAATCTTCTACTTCAGTCAAGGAACCAACAGATAAGAAGAAAAATGCACTAGTTGCGACCATTGTTCATTCTTTACAACCAAATCATTCATTGAGTTCTCATGAAGCTGATAAACCAATGGTGGAGATTCCAGACAAGGTACAACCTTTATTGTCTTATTTTAGTGACTTATTTCCTACTGAATTGCCCAATGTTTTGCCTCCATTAAGGGATCTACAACATCAGATAGACTTTATACCTCGAACTTCTATTCCAATCAACCTCATTATAGGTTAAGTCCTAAAGAACATGAGATTTTACAAGGTCAGGTTGATGATTTGTTACAAAAAGGTTTGATAAGACTTAGCAAAAGTCATTGTGCTAGTCCAGCCTTTCTAATATACAAAAAGGATGGTGGACATCGTATGTGTATAGACTGTAGAGCATTAAACAAAGTTACTATACCATATAGGTTTCCCATACCAAGAATTGATGACATGATAGATATGCTTTCGGGTGCTAAAGTGTTTACAAAGCTTGATTTACATAGTGGGTATCATCAAATACGTATTCGAGAAGGTGATGAATGGAAAAAAGCTTTCAAGACAAAAGAAGGTTTGTATGAGTGGTTAGTCATGCCTTTTGGATTATCTAATGCTTCTAGTACTTTTATACGCCTCATGAATCAAGTTCTGCAACCTTTTCTTGGAAAGTTTGTCATAGTATATTTTGATGACATACTGATTTTTAGCAACAATAAAGAAGAGCATATTTCACATTTATCTCAAGTCTTTAAGGCACTACAGGATAATGTTTTGTATGTGAATCTAAAGAAGTGCACTTTCTTTACAAACAAAGTAACTTTCTTGGGATATGTTATATCAGATACTGGTATTTCTGTAGATGATCAATAAAGTTAAGGCAATTGTGGATTGGCCTACTCCAACATCTATACGCGAAGTAAGAAGTTTTCATGGGTTAGCTTCGTTCTATAGAAGATTTGTGAGAAACTTTAGTACTATTGCAACTGGTTTGACAGATTATTTGAAGTGTGATACTTTTGTATGGACTGAAGAAGCAGATAAGAGCTTTAATCTTATTAAGGAAAAATTATGCAGTGCACCTGTTCTTTCCATTCCAAATTTTCATAAACCTTTTGAGATTCATTGTGATGCTTCTGTTGTTGGCATTGGTGCCGTGTTATCTCAGGAAGGACATCCAGTTGCATATTATAGTGAAAAGAATTCAGATACAAGGAAGAAGTGGTCTACTTATGATTTGTAATTAATTTCTCTAGTTCAAGCTCTTAATAATTGGCATCCTTATCTTATTCACAGCGAGTTCGTTGTCAACACTGATAATCAAGCTCTCAAGTTTCTGAAAACTTAAGCTAAAGTCAACAGGATGCATGATAGGTGGTTATCCACTATCAATCAATATACCTTTTCCATTAAACATCAGAGTGGAAAACTTAATCAATTTGTTAATGCTTTGAGTAGGAGAGATCATCTTCTAGTTACTCTTAAGCATCAGAGTTTAGCCTTTGATTTCTTGAAAGATTTGTATCATGAAGAAAAAGAATTTCAGACACTATGGGAGAAGTGTGGTTCTTCAACATGCAGTGTTGATGATTTTCTCATTCAAGAAGGTTTTCTTTTTAAGGGGAATCGTTTATGTATACCACAATGTTCTTTATGTCTTCATTTAATCCAAGAATTACGTGGAAGTGACCTAGGAGGACATTTTGGACGTGATAAAACTATAACTTTGATTGAAGAACGTCATTTCTGGCCATCTCTTAAAAGGTACGTTCAAAGGTACGTACAAAAACGTATGGTTTGCCAACAGTCCAAAGGGAATATTAAAAACACAGGTTTATATACTCCACTTCCAATTCCAGATGCTCCTTGGGTGGATATTAACATGGATTTTGTGCTTGGATTACCACGTACTACCAGGGGGAATGATTCTATTTTCGTAGTTGTTGATCGTTATTCAAAAATGTCTCACTTCATAGCCTGCAAGAAAACTACAGATGCATCCAACGTTGCTTACTTATTTTTCAAAGAAGTGGTACGTCTGCATGGAATTCCCAAGACAATTACTTCTGATAGAGACACTAAATTTTTGAGTTATTTCTGGAAGTCTTTATGGATGCGTTTGGGAACTAAACTTCAATATAGTACAACTGCTCACCCTCAAATAGATGGAAAAACTGAATTAGTCAATCGACCTTTGGGAAATCTGATTAGGGCCAAAGTTATTGGAAGAAAAGAGAAGCAATGGGATAATTTTCTCCCAAACATGGAATTTGCTTATAATACTTCAATCAATCGATCCACAAGTAAGACACCTTTATTGTTTATTCTAAAGTTCCTAATCATATTTTGGATTTGGTAGTGCTTCCCAAGCTGCGTAAATCAAATCTTAAGGCAGATAAGTTTGTTGACAAAGCTTCACTCATACATCAAGAAGTTAAGTCCAAGCTTGAAGAATCCAATAACAAATACAAAGAAGATGCAAATCAACAAAGAAGACTTAAGACTTTTGATGAAGGAGAATTGATTTTGATTCATCTCAGAAAGGAAATGTTTCATACTGGTACTTACAACAAGACCAAGATGAAGAAATATGAACCATTCAACATTTTGAAGAAAATCAGTGATAATGCATATATTATTTATCTTCCATCCAATTGGAACATCTCTAATATATTCAATGTGCAGGAAATTTTTTCTTTTCATGGAGAGAATGACATTCTTTCTATTCATTAACTCTAGGACGAGTTTCTTTCAAGAAGGGGGAACTGATGTAGTACATCTTTCTTTATATCAACAATGATTGTTGATCCTTTTCTTCGGTATCAACTTTAACAGTTGAACCCATCTTATTAATGTTACGCCATCGAAGACTCGAACCTGGGACCTTCTGGAACGCATCACTTTTGGAGAACGGGGTTGACCAGCTGAGCTAGGGCCCGTTATTAATATTATTATTATTATTATCATCAAAATTGTTTATCAATCTTTACCTTAAAATATTGATCCTAGAATCAGTTTTCTATTAAGTTTCTGACAAAACTTAAACCTATCCATGTTACCCTTATCTGTGCTACACTATTGTGTTTATAAAATAATGCATTTGGCAGATGATATTCTAATCATGTTGTTCATATCCAGCAGTATGAAAGTTTAAATTGTCCTTAATTATCTACGTACAAGGCTCTCTTTTGCCACGATTGTGTTTATAAAATAAAGCATTTTGCAGATAATATTGTAAGCATGTTGTTCATATACCTGCAGTTTGCAAGTTTAAATTGTCCTCAATTACCTACATACAAGGCTCTCTGGGCACGACTGTGTTTATAAAGTAAAGCATTTTACAGCTGCTATTGTAATCATGTTGTTCATGTACCAAATCGATTTAAACTAGACTAAATCTATTTTTGCTTTTGGAAACCGAAACCAAACAATATCCGAATCGATTCGGTTGAGAACCACACCAACTCGGTTCGGTTTAGAACTGCCAGATTTTCCAAAACGACAATTCTCTTAGTTCCAAGTAACCAACGGTTCAAATTATATATTCATTTTTTTTTACATTAAAAGAAACTTGTTTTATCATTGTATGTTTGCTAGCATGTTTAGCCACACTGTCAGCTACTATGTTTACAAGATTTTTGATATATTTACAATCAGATTTACAAAATTTAGTTAACAACAAAATGTTGTCCTTAACTAGACTACTTCCCTCCTAGAAAATACCACTGAATGTACCATTCAAAGCATTGACAAGATCAATGAGAAGAATCCGACTCCCATGAGGAAAAGAACTATGGGTGTAATCTTGGCTCCAACTCCCCATCTAACAAGGTTAAAGGCAAACTAATTAGCTTCTTTTTCACGCATTGTTTCCTCGGTCTCCCGGAAAATACAAATAGACTTAGTTAAATGAAGTTTAAAGATCTATTCATGACCTTATAGGCCTATAATATGATATCTATACGGTGATAGAGCTACAAAGGGACTTGGAAGGATATCTGACCTCCGTATAATCCCAAGGTCTTTACTTTGTCGTATTTGTGATTGTGGAAAAGAAAGAGAAGATCTCTATATACAATCTTATTCAAGGATCTTTATTGTGGCTTATTTGTGATTGTATTAGGTTTTGTCCGTACTGGTTACTGAACGAAAAAGTTGGTGGTGTGCATAGTACCTTTTCCTTTTCAGATGGTATTATCAAAAAGAAAGTACTATCAGCGTCTAAGCATACGCTAATTACTGATTCTCTATTTGAGTTTACTTGTTATTCACATGCAAAGAAATATCCTAAATAACGCAAATCCTGAGATATACAATACCAAGATCTTCGCAAAAATGGAACTTGGTATTTAGTTCTTAGGAATCCCAATATGATTTTAGTAGTTTATAACCGGGGGTTTTGTATTAAGCGCCTTGCAGATGGAATTATTGAACAGTACAAAGCGTGTCTCGTGGATAAAGGGTTTAATCAAAAAGAGGGGATTGACTATGAAGAAACTTTTAATCTAGTCATGGAGCCATGTATACTATTCATGTTGTTATCACTTGGCGCTTACACGTTCTTGGCATGTGCGGAAGCTAAACATCAAAAATGCATTTTGGAATGGTTTCCTAACCGAAGAGGTTTATACTAAGAAGCTTTGATGCCCCAACCTAATCACCTGCTTAGCTGATAGGATTATAACCTAATTGAAGTATCAAATCTAGATTATCGATTTAAAGAATCATAATTACATGATGTACTAATGACAAAATCCAAACTCTCTGATATTGTACAAATGATAGTCTCTCATGTTACAAGTATATAGTAATGTGTTGTTTGAAGATTAATAAAACAATACATACATAAAAGATAAACAAACATCTTCAGTTTGTTAAAACCTTAAGCTACGAAAACGGATATCTTCGCGCGCACCATTTCTTCTGATCACTGAAACTAAAGTGCGAACGAGTTAGCACATCATCCCAAAGGGGTTCCAAATGGAAGCATATAACTCTCAACTAATCACTAATATACTGCTAAAAGATAGAATAATTAAAGCACAACAGTAAAGGAAAACAATTGGCACTTCTGGTCTCCACTTTTAAACGTAACATCGAAAGACGACATTCAAGAAAGACTGTAGGAAGATAACATTCCATAGAACATTCATTGTACAATCAAGTATGATATGTATACGACCAATTTCCCTAGATAATATATAATATAATATTATCACGGCCTCCCATGCTATTTAGATAATATAAAACGGCCTCTCGCCCGATTCTTGACAAAATTTAATTTATAAAATTAATAAATAATAATATTGTCACGGCCTACCGTGCTATTAAGGTTATTAAGCAACGGCCTGCCGTCTATTATGGTGCTTAGCGAGGATATGTGGGGTTACGCAGACACTCCTCACGGGGAAACAGTACAATGCATAACACATTATTCACACATCAGTCAGCAAACATCGAAGTATAACATTCATGAAAGAAAGGTCAATCTACGAATATAATATTAAAACAAACCGGAAATGTGTCATTTTTATCATCACCAAACTCATTGGAGAAGACGACGATAAAATAATTCCATACTCAAATAATAGCTGCCATCTACACGGTTTCCTAGGTCGTGAATCAAGAACTACCATTATAAGTCCTGAAGGTTTTATAATCAGGCATAATATGCAACGAATGGATTCCCACAAGAAATTATAAAAAAATAATATTAGGAAGCTCGACCCCTTATAAAAATAAATAATTGGAGTCTAAACCAACTCCTAATCATCATAGATTAGATATACAATTTGGGGAATCCGAAAACATATTACACAACATACCCAACCATATACACACAGATATACTAACAAAAAGTAAGTGCACATCATGCTCTCATATACAAATAAAATTTAATGATTACAAGAAGGTTACTCAGTTCCCACCTGTTTTGTCGATGCCATGCCTACCTTGAAATCCACACTCCACTGGTTCGTCCTTCGAATCAATCGTTGTTAATAAAGACTAACTTTTTCGGTTCTTCACCAACAAAACCTCATATCATCAAATGAACATCCACTACTTTGTGTTCTCAGAATATCAATCTTGTTTATCACTATCAGAGTTTACACATCTCAACTAAAACCAGGAACCATAACCCTAATCCTAACTGTCTCTTTGATTCACCTTTTCTTTTGAATCTGAAATAATTACCCGAACCAACAGCCCCACGATCATCAATTTCTCAACCCTTTCTTTATTTTTTTGATCAATGAACTATCATCTAGCCTCTCAAAATACAAGCAGCTAAACAACTGAGAAAAACCGAATAAGGATAAGATGAAGAAAAGAACAGAAAAGAAGATGAAAGAAGATAAAAGAAAGAAAATGAAAGTCTTCTTGATTTGGTGTCAATAAGACCCTAGATAACTATGAGGCATCCGCCACAAAGGATGTGGAAAGCCGAGATAGAAGGTGCCTTGATAATACTTGTCCGTAAATTGACTACTTTACCCTTCCCATAATTTGATAGATTTCTTCTTTGTCCGGTATCCTATTGACACGTTCAGGTAGTCCACTTCGCATAATTTTTTGAGATCTAACCAGTTAGTTTCATCTCCACATTACTGTTAAATTAATTTTATATTAATTAGAATTCATCAACTAAACGAATCATTAACGGTTAAATCGTCTCTTGACCGGTCTATTAGTGTTGACGGGCTTGTAAATCATTACAAAAGATTCCTAGGTATGTGGATTTACCATTTCCCGATCATATATGTCGATTACACAAGTCTTTATACAACCTTAAACAAGGACCTAGGGCATGGTATATACTCGGTTGAATGATTTTCTTTAGAAACTTGGTTTCGCTATTTCTCGAACTGAATCCTCTTTATTTATTCGTCAATCAACAAATGGTATTATCAATTTACCTTTATATATCTTGACAGGCTCCAACTTAAGTTGTTTGCAAAATTTTATTGACACTCTACACAGAGAATTCACCTTAAAAGATCTTGGAGAGCTATCTTTCTTTTTCGGTGTCGAAGTCACATGTACATACTCCTGAAAATTTATTTCCTTCTCCACGACGCTGCATTCAAGACTTGTTGATACGCGAAAATGTGCATGGTGCAAAGCCGGTGAATACCCATTTTACCGCATCTACCGAACCACATACGTCAGTTGGAATTCCTTTATCCAATCCCACTGTATATCGAAGTCTTGTTGAAGGATCACAACATTTATTGATCACCCGTCCGGAACTTGCATTTGCTATAAACAAAGTTTGTCAGTTCATGCAGAATCTAATGGAAAAACATCTATATCTTGTCAAAAAGATATTGAGCTATCTGCAGAAGGATATTGCGGTATCTTATCAAAAGGATATTGCGCTATCTGCAAGGAACCTCTACTTTTGGTAGTACTCTTTGGAATTCTTTTACATTGAAGCAGAACTTTCAAGCTTATACCAACTCTGATTAGTCAGGTAATCATACCAATAAACGCTATGAAAGTGGCTATTATGTTTTCTCAAGGTCAAATATTTTTTTTAATTTGGAGTGCTAGAAAGAACAAAATCGTTTCGAATTTCAGAACCGAGGATGAATAGAGAGATTTTTCTATTGCAACTTCAGAGCTAATATGGATTGAATCCATGTTGAAAGAACTTCAAGCTCCAGTATGCACTCAGTTTTTATGGTGCGATAATCTTGGTGCTACCTATCTCACTATGAATCCCATTTTTTCATGGTTTCACTACACATATTAAAATCGACTATCATTTAGTGCGTGAACGGGTTCAACGCGGCCAGTTAGATGCTTCAATTGTGTGTTTACATGACCAAATTGCTGATGTCTTTACAAAACGAATGCCAAAATACACTTTTATTTTAGGTTTCTAAGCTTACTGTGTCAGACCACTCGATTAGATCGGAGGGAGTGTTGGAGAAAAGGAAACATAGTGTATTTATGGTTTAGTTTTCCTTTAAATTCTATGTTTCCTGTTTTAGCTTGATTTCTGTTTTAGTAAAGATTTGTTTTTCAAACACTATAAATGCTTACATACATCTATAAGTACTAGTTATGTATTTTTGGTACCAGAAATACCTAAAATTTGTCTCTAGTTTCTCAAGAACATTGACAGTTTCCTACCAAGAGATTTTCGCCCTTTCGCTGAGGTTGAGAGCTAATGCTGCTTTATTCCTTCCTTGGTAGTGTTTGTACCATGAGTAAAAATGCCACAATATTTGATCAGATTGATACTGTAACCACCATTTGGTTCTCAATCAAGTCTTCCATTCAACCAACCAACTCAGTATGCAGGCTTCCGAATCTTCCGGCCGGTCAATGGTCAAAGTCAACATTCAGTCAATGGTCAAGGTCAACTGTTGGTCAACTATCGAAACCAAATTGCCAGTCGTGCTGTCATCCAGTTTCCATCCATGTTGCCGGGGGTGCTACCAGTCAAGACTGTCTGCCAGTCAAAGATCGACAGTCGCAGTCAACAACGAAAGACAACCCTGTCAGTCAAAGTCAAGGTCGTTGGTCAAACCCGGAAGCTCATGTCGATTTGGCGCGTTTCCGCCGATCAAGTGCAAAAATCCTGGAGGAAGATTCCAGAAGTTGCTGGATGACTTGCTGACCAAGTTGCTAAAGGGAAGTTCTGGAATGTTCCAGATGACTTGCTGGCAAGGTTACTTCCATACGAAGTTTATCTCAAAATTTGGGTTTAATCCATATATCAACTGTATAAAAAGAAAACGCCCGGATACACGAAAACACACTAACAAACCCTAAAAGGGATAAAAAGACCATAGTAATCCAAACATCAATAAAATATCTCTCCTGATGGGGATTCGTCCGTAGATATAGGCAAAACCTGCGGAACCACGTAAAATGTGTCTCGTCTTTATGCTTGTTTCATGTTGTTAACCCTGTTTTCATCAACAATATCAGATTAATCGTGTTTTATGCCTGGAAATATTCTTGGGTACAAACATATAGTATCGGATATCTGATGCATGATTGCCTTTTTCTGATTTTATTTGGTAGCTAATCCTGCTTCATTTCTGGAACCGTTGTATTAGGAGAGTCTGGATGACGCAATATATTTTAAATGATTTCCTCATGATGTATGTTGTATTAAAAGAGTGTAAATGGCGAAGACATGGTCTTTTTTCTAAGACTTTATAAATGAACCATTTTGCAGTTTTCTACCGACATTGTATGAATATCCATCCTCTCTATATGGATATTTGAATTGAATTCTCTAATAAACGTTTGAAATAAGGTGTCATGCGAGCATTTCCGTCAGGAAATTTCATATTCTTCTTTGATGAATCCATAAACATCATTTTCCTTTTGCATGAATGATTGACAACGCATCCACAATTGGTTTAGTAGTCCACGACACATGTTTTACCTTTTTTTTACTAGTCGACGACGTATCCCATTGGGTCACTTGTCCGACTAGCGCTGAATGTTATTGGTCCTTTGTCTTTGGCCGCTAACCTTCGTCAATGTCACTTCCTTTGTGGTCCCGTTAAGGGTCCGATGGTGGTTATCTCATTAGTTCTTTTTTTTGATGCGAAACAACATTCATTACTGAAACAATAATTACATAACTTCAACTGACAGTTAGTTTGATCATCCCTTATAGTTTTAGCAAACTTAAATGGGATGTTACAACCAAAAGCAAAAGAATTTCTGTCAGCTCTTACAATGTTTTCTACTACATGCGCAGTATTATTTGCCGGTCTATGTTCATAGGTAATAGTAGAGCAAGAAACAACAGAGAGTAAGTACTTAATTTCATCAATTAACCTTGGTTTCTCCAGTGAACCAAAGATTTAGTACTGTTACCCGATTCAACCAGATTCATACAGTCACTTTCAAAGATAACATTCTGCAAGTGATTATCTCTGGCCCATAATAAAGCTTCTTTCATGACTAGACATTCAGCTTTCTCGGGATCTACTCCTCCATGGAAGTACTTGCCTCTGATGCCCCAGCATTTCTCTGAAAAGTCACGAACAATTAGACCAATTCCAAAGTTTGAAGAAATATAATCAAATGAAGCATAAATATTTATTTTCAATTCATGAGCTAAAGGAGGCCTCCAAGTCTGATGAGTTATCCCCAGATTGTGTTGCATGTTGATAGAATTATTGAGAGTGCATTGATTTATCAAGATTTTTATGTAATAAATTGTGGAACACACATTTTGATTCTTATTTTGAAACACCTTAGAGAAAGGATTTTTCCATGTAAACCAAGCTGTTATCATAACAGTTGAAAGTAATTATTAAGTTGAGAGTGCATTGATTTACCAATGCTCCTTATCTTAAGAGTAATTATTAATTGAGTTTTCAAACAAACTATTTATCCAATCTGTAACCTGAATCTGATGTTTTTGTAATTGGGACACATTTACGTTCATAGCCAGCCATACTGACTTGGAGTGATCATAATCTAACAGTAAATGTTGGATTGTTTCATCCCCTTGAGAGCATCTAGGAAAAATTGTATCAATGTCTTTCCTATACTTATACAGTTCAACTGCAGTCATCACAATTTCTTTAAGGCATTTTCAAATGAATATCTTCACCTTATGATGAGTATTAGATTTCCACAATGACTTCCAGTTGATGTTTGATCTATTCACTTGAGAATTATAAGTAAAGCTAGTCTGCCTCATTAGGGCATTGTAAGTGGAAGTTACTGAAAATTCCCCATTCCTACTTGGTTCCCAGATCATTTTGTCATTACCTACTTGGACCAATTGCGTATTCAGAATTGACCTAGGTATTTCAGGTGGGAAAAGATCCGTAACAAGCTGATCATTCCACCTTCTTGGATTCTGCATCATTAAGTCAGAAACATAGACTATTCTAGTTGGTTCCTTAAAAGAAGTATTTTGTGTCGGTGGATATTCTAAACCTTCTACCCATTTATCATACCAAACTAGAATTCTAGTTCCACATCTGACATCCCACCAATAGAATTTCCTTACATAATGCAGACCTATCTCCAGTCCCTTCCAGATTCATGAGGAGTTAGTAGGAGACTCTTGTAGATGAAGAAAGTAACAATATGGGGAGTATTTTTCTTTCATAATCTTTACCCAAGCCTTATCTCCCTCTGTGCATAATCGCCAAGCAAGTTTGGTTATCAACGCAAGATTAAATTGCTCAATATTTCTAAATGCTAAACCTCCATCAGCTTTAGAATGACAAAGAGAACTCCAAGCAATCAAATTTAAACCCTTATTTGATTTGTGACCCCACCATAATTTCATTTGTAGGGAGTCTAATTTCCTTACTGTATTCCTAGGGAGTCTAAAATTACTCATATAATGAGTGGGAATTGTGTTTAAAATTGACTTTACCAGTGTTGACCTAGCTGTCTGATTAAGAGTCTTTGCAAACCAACCTTGAAATCTATGCTCATATGAATCTTGAATAGATCTAAAATAGTTGTTTTTTGATCTTCCTAAGAGTATAGGAAGTCCAAGGTATTTATATGAGGTACATAATTCTTTAACTCCCAGTTCATTCGTAATGGCTAACTTGTCTTCATACATTAAATCACCTGTAATAAATGCTGATGATTTGGAAAAATTAATGAGTTGAACTGAGGGATCAATAAATTGCTTCAAAAAAGATTTGACTTTAGCTATACTCGTCTTGTCAGCATCGAAGAACATCATAAATTATCTGCAAACAACAGATGATTAATAAAAATGTAATTCTTCGCTACCTTGATACCTTTCAGCAGTTTAAGAGATTCCGCCACAGTTAAATATCTAGATATATATTCCATAGATAAAATAAAAAGGTAAGGGGATAAAGGATCCCCTTCCCTATAAGGAATGTAAGACTGGCAGGTACTTCCATTTAGTCTAATGGCTACTGTGGTAGTCGATATGCACTATTAAATTAAAGTACGCCATTCTTCACAGAAACCCAATGAGAGAAGCATTTTATCTATAAAAGTCCATTCAACCCTGTCGAAGGCCTTCGACATATCTAACTTTAGTGCTACCAAGCCCTGCTTTTTCTTTGATTTTTCATTGTGTGAATCAATTCATGTTCCATAAAAATATTATCATTAATATATCTCTTGGGTACATAGGCGGCTTGAGACGGTGAAATGATCTTATCCATTAAAGTTTTCATTCTGGTGACCAGAAATTTAGAAATTATTTTGTATGTAATGTTACATAGGCCAATTGGTCTATAATCATTAGGAGTAGAAGGCCCATGAGTCTTCGGGATTAAGCAAGTTACAGTTTGATTAATACCTGAAGGCATCTCTCGTTGAGCAAAGAATTGTTGAACTAAATTAGTGACATCCTCAACAACTATGGACCAATGAGCTAAGAAGAAACATACATGAAAACCATCCGTCCTTGGGGCATTCCAACTAGGCGTACCTCTGAGTACATTATAAATTTCCTCTTGTGAATGAATTTCTATGAGTGCTTCATTTTCTTCCTGAGTGATTGAAGGTTTAATAATATGAAAAGATTAATCTTGAATTTTAGGATTGGTAGATTTGGCAATGCTTGAGAAATGATTAGTAAGTAGTTTCTCCAAGTCATTGTGTGTATGATTCCACTGACCATTTTCATCTCTTAGAGCTGATATATGGTTTCTTGATCTTTTCCTATTTTCCAATGAGTGAAAGTAAGCTGTGTTAGAATCAGCCTCTTTAACCCAGTGATCACCTGATTTTTGTTGCCAAAATTCAGTTTATATTCTCTTCCAGTAGCTTAACTCATCAATAGTTAGATGAATGTTGTTAGAATTCTCTTCACTATAAGGTTGAGCTTGGAGAATAGACAACTGTTCTTTAAGTGTTTGAATATGATAGTTGACCTTCCCAAAATGTTGTCTATTTCACTTTAAGAGATTTGTTCTAGCAATTTTTAATTTTTGAGATAAGGTATTAACTGTAGAAGAAGAATTCCAAGAATTTCCTATAAGATCTAAACAGTTAGGATCTGAAAGCCAACATTTGTAAAACTTCCAAGCATTCTTAGGTTTAAACAAATCTACTTCTGTGGTGAGAAAAATATGGCAGTGATCTGAGCCTAAGAATGGAAGATGTTGCACTGTAGAATTAGGATAATCTCTAATCCAGTTTGAGTTGTGTAGAGCTAAGTCAATTCTAGCTCTATTGTAACCTTTCCCATTTATTCTATTTGACCAAGTATGATGACTACCAGAGTAACCCATATCCATTAAACCGACATTGTTGATGACATTACAAACCCAGTTATCAATTGAATTGATACTCGTTGAGGCATCACAGTTTGATATATGAATATTAAGGTCCCCACTAATCACCCATGACTGAAATTTTTTTCACTCAGTTCTCCAATAAATTCCCACTGTTGTTTTTTGACTTCTAGATGAGTTGAGCCATAAACACAAGATAGAAGCCATTCATGCTTAGAAGCATTAGAAGTAATAATCAGATAAGTCATGTTATCTTTGCTGCAAGCAACATCACGTGGAAATCCATCTTTCCATAGAAGAACCAAAACCCCAGATAGTCCTATTGAACTAACAAAAAGTGAATTTGGGTAATAATATCTTTGAGTTAAAATTCTAGCTTTCTCCTCACCCAGTTTGGTTTCTACAAGAAAAATAATATCAGGATTGTTCTTTTTGATAATTTATGCTAAATGGTCTCTAGTATCTTTGCCCATTAGGCCTTGGACATTCCAGGATAGTATTCTCATGATTTGAACTTTACTAACTAAAGTAACCAATATTTTAAAACAAGAACCACTAATATTGCTACAAACAACATTATAATTTGGATCAGAGAAATTAAAAGAGTTAAAATTTAAAACTGAGATTGGTAAAGAAGGTACCTGGCCATCAGTGCTTGGATTAACTTCTTTGAATCTTTTAGAATGGTTTTGCTCTGAAACATTCCAATAAATGAAGAATGATATTTTCGAGATGGAGAAATTTCAAAATTGACATGTTCACTGTCAGATAAATCAACATTTGGATCTGGGGAATTAATATTAGAAATGGATCCTTCATACCGAGATATTAGAGATTGAAGTGATTTCTTATAGGCTTTGACAGGGAACTGAGTATCTGGATCTATATTATGAAAATTGAAATCATCAAAAGAGACATAAATTTCTCCTAAAGACCCGTATCCACCATCTTGACCTATTATAGAATTTAATGTCTTTAACAGATGCTCCATATTTTGGTCCGAAAAATTATCCATATTAATATTGTTTTCTATATATCCTGCAGAAAGTTAGTCCAAATTCTTGGAATTACTAGGACCCCCTCCTCCAATCTGATTCTTTTACCTTGCCTATGGACCACTTGTTATTTTCCTTTCGAATTAATTTGAATAATACCTTGAGAATCACAAGCAACCGTAGCAGATGGAGAAGAAGACGATAAAGGAATATTCCTTGTAACATTGTCCTGGAGCTGTTCATTCAGATTAACTGCATCTTTTGTCACTTCCACTACATATTGAACTTGATTTTCAGTAAATTTCGTTGCATGCATGGGAATAGAATTCGACCCCATAACCACATTTTGGTCCTGATGAAGAACAAGTTGATTACCATCATCAGTATGTTGCTCTGCCTGACTTATCTTTGCGTTTTGAGATACCACTTTCTGTTGCTGATGAGAGGTACCAGAGTGGCCAGATTTAACTCCCCTCATATCTAGATTCGTCCAAGAAGGAGGATCTAAAATTGAGGTAGATGAGAGATAACCTCTTTGTTGTTGGAGAAGATAGGCTGCGATTGTTTGATACTCAGTTTTCTTGTGATCAATGGTATAACAATAACCACAAAGATTGAATGGTTTCTTCTCATAATACAGTCGGATCCAGACCTCTTCTCCAGCAGCGTTTTTGATCCAAAAACCACGCCTTAAAGGGTCTCTGACATCCACAAGAACGAGAGCTTTCTGCACTTTACCTTTAGGAACTAAACAATCTGGAGGATCTAACTCCTTGACTTCTCCTATAGCTTTGGATATTCCATACACAATGAATGGTTTAGCGAAACCTGGTTGCATGTTGTAAATCCGCATCCGTAGAAGTTGTTTCGTTAAAGTCACATCACTTTTCGGAATCATAGGATTCCAGGGTTCTAATGCTAGCAAATCACCTTCAAGAAACCATGGTCGAAACCTAAGCACAACATCGTATTCCTCCTGTGTTTGGAACTTTATAAGATAACAATCATTGTCCTCCTTTTTTATGTCAATATCTTTACTTTTAGGCCACAACTTTTTGAGTTCAGTATCTAATTCACTCACTGTGTAAACTTTATCTGAGTACGGCTTACTTAAAAAACTATATTTGAACTCAGCCGCACCTTGTTGTAAATCTTCTAAACAAAACTCTGGTTATTTCAAATCTCTTAATATGTTAGTGATTGATGTGTTTTACATCTTTTCCTGGACTCGTATCAAATCAAAGTCCATTAGAGGAAAGCTTAAAGTGAGAGAAAAAAGATGGGAGAAGTAACGAGGTGAAACAAATAAATAAGAAAATTACGACCTCTCTTTTGATGACTGAATGTCTTACACCTGGGAGATTTCTTCTTACAACCCACTAGCTTAGGTTTAGGGTTAAAATTAAAACATCTGTTAAGTCGGCTGGCATTGAAAACACGAAGAAATTCAATAAGGTGAGAGAAGAATAAAGACTTTGGTAGAAGGAAATCATTAATATACTCTGTCTGAAAAGGTATAAAAGAAATCAACCCGTGCAAGCTTCTAATCAAAAGTGAATCCATGTCCAAACCTAGGGAGATTATTAGGACCATCAGGCAAAACCGCTCTAATATCCAAGCAACCTCCAAGCACATCTGCCATAACCTAGAAAAGATAGAACGAGAGATCCATTAAAAGATAAATAAATTAATACTATAACTATATTGGATTAGGATGACATGCAAAGAAAGAAATTGAAGATCAGAAGATTGGATTTCAAAGAAACTAAGCTGAGTCACATCCAATTTAAACCGAGTTGATCGCCTAGTCAGTCGTCTCGAGAAACTTCTTTTTTATTAGGGTTCCTTGTTTACTACTAATGGTTTGTTCCTTGTTATCTCATTAGTTCAGCTAGCAGGGTCTAGCTACTACGTACTGGTGCTGTAATGACATAATAAATTTATAAATTGTGGTTGAAATGGGAAAAAGACCGAAGACTTGAATAACATGATGGGTCAGTTTCAGGGTTCTCTTCAACAATACAATTTAGTGGGATTGTAAAACCAACCTTAGAATATACTTTCTTTGTGGGGCTAATGATGATAAATGTAAAGTGATCCTTGGAGTATATCTTAGCGGATTTCAGTGAGGTTTTCTTAATGGTATGAACGTCACACAATCTGAAGCCTAAAGTTGTTTTCATTGATTTACTTCTAGCACTTGCTTCAAAGATTATTCTACAACTTTATTAAGGTTTTGTTTTGTTTAAATTAGTATGAGTGCCGACGATGACTATACATAGACCTGCAGTGACTGTGGAGATGACCGCAATATTTGAACATTTATTGGGGGCTCATGCATATACAATTGTTTCACATGTTTTTATATTTGAACATTGTTAAAATAGGATTTTCCCTATTTCTCACCCCCATTATTCTTATTTTCCATCCACCTTAATTCCTATCCCTAGTATGACATGGCTGTAAGTGACGCATAGTAATTGCGCATTACAGAGTTGCAGGCCAAGTATGTGTGCATCCAGAATGGCGCAACACTACGTAGACTGTCAAGTGCTAAGAATGGCATAACCCCGCAGGGCCAATGGAGTGAAAAGGTAGCACTGCATTTAAATACGTTTGGCTAAGTAATGAAGCTGGTTGTAAGATACAATGAAGCTTCATTAAGACAAAGCCAAAGTGGCAAGATACAACATGCAACATGCAGTGTTGGAATTATGGCATGTCCGTGGAATTGAGTTGTCCACTCAAGGATGATGCAAGCTGGTAAAATAGACTAAGAATTAGTCTATGCATTAGTTCCAAGCAGGGCCAAAGCTTGGACAATGCAAACAAGTTAGCAATGCAAGAGTGGCATTACTATTGCCATGCAAGTTAGCGAAGTGAAGCATATGGCGCCATGAGTAACTAGAGTGATCTTAAGGAGTCTACCTTGGTGATTGAAGCACAAGGATAGTCTGTGCATTAACTTAGAACAAGAAGTTGGCAGGGCCAAGGTGGGTGGCATCATATTAAGGCCAAAGTCCAGTAAAGCGCAAGTGTTGTGCATTACAGCTCAAGTGACGGTTAGGAGTTGGGTACGATCTTCACAAGCATGCCAAACACACGATAAAAGTAAGGACGGTTATAAAGGGAGTTTATAATCGTGGGAGAGTGTTCATAACCACCAAGAATAGGTGTGGCGTCAATTGTCTAGACAACACAAAAGTTAGCAGTTGAAAAACAATGTAAGCGGTTATGGAAACTAACTGATGGGACACATGGCCGTTCCATGCATGTGCAAGTGTTGTGCACGGTTTTGGCTAGTGAGTTTGCTGTATAAATAGTCCAAAGGACTGTGAAAATGAGTAGGCTACACAGGATAGAGTTAGTCTCATGTTTGAGAGAGTTAGGCATTCACCAATAGGGTGAATGGCATGTTTTTGGTCCATGTGATGGACGAGTTTTATAATCTTCCTTATTGCAATAAAATGGGTTTGTTGCAGTATAAATTTGTGTTTGTGATGTTGCTGATGTTGTGAGTTTGTCAATTGGTTTGATGCATGGCAGAACCTCTTATGCTTATGGGGTGGGGGGGGGGGATGAAGAGTTAGAGAGAAAGAAGATGAATACTTTCGTTGTGAAAAGCCTTATGAGTGAATGAAGATGCGTACTTTGATGCAAGTATGCAAGGCTGAGTGATTGTGGGTGCAGATGATCCACTGAACCACAATCATTGCCTCCTGTCATGTCCCATGAAAATTTTAGGCGATTACATGGGCATGTGACACCTAGTACCACCCATATTAAATTTCATAAATCCTAAATACCATCTCTTGACTTTTTATTTACACGCATTAATAAAACCATCTTAGAACTAAACAAAAATAAAAAATAAAATCTAGGTAACAAATCAAGTTTCCATCTCCATATATGTTCACCATCGACCATAATAGAAATATTGGTGGAATCTTCTTTCACGGACAAGACGGGCTTGATTAACGGGCCTCCCGTGTATTTTATGCACGGTACAAACAATATTACTTTTGATATTTTTCAAGCCAATGAGATTATACAAGATCATAGTCAAGTTGAGATGGGAAAAAATTCTACTCTTATCGGTGTTCATGATGGTCACGGTGGTCCTGAAGCTTCTAGATTTGTATGATATCACCTCTTTCTTCATTGTATGAGTTAGTACTCTAATTTAATTGTTCTTGTTGCGAATTCTCCGTTGATAGGTCCGCAATCGAAGATGATTAATGATACTATGTTTTTCGTTGATTGTAAGTAAAAACCTATATAATGTAGTACAAAATACCATTAGGTACTAGAAATAATATATTAGAGAGAGTCTTGTCCAGTTGACCCAGTCAACTGTCTGTTTGGTCCTTTTTGGTAAAATATATTATAGTTTGGTCCTAAAAATTATGGTTTGGTCCTAGGCTGATGTCATGGATGATGTAAATGTCATTGTGTGGTGGCAGAAATACCTTTTTGGGGCCACATATATAGACAAAATCACTAAAAAATATCTCATTCTTAGATTTACATTCTCTCTCTTCTTTATTTTCAGATTTGTTTTCTCTCTCCTAATTTTTTCAGATCTAGTCTCTCTGTTCTTGATTTTCTTTCTCCGTTTTTACTGCTAGTGTTTGATTTTGATGAAGATCATGTTGTTGAAGATGAAGATGACGAAGAATCATATAAAGATTATGAAAACGACGAAGATGAAGATGCGTTTTTTATTTCTTTGCTACTTTTGAAGACGAAGATGAAGATGTTTTTTTGATGTTTCTGCTCGTGTTGAAGATGAAGATGATGAGATATTTGTTTGCTGCTCGTGTTGAAGATCTCGATTTGTTGATGTTTTTCGTGTTGATGATGATTTCTGTTTGTTGCTCGTGTTGGGAATCTCGATTTGTTGATGTTTTTCGTGTTGATGTTGATTTGTTGATGTTTTTGCGTGATGATGATGTTTGTTGCTGCTGTTGAAGACGTCGAAGAAGATGAAGATGATATTGCTGATGTTTTTATATGGAGTTCATTCCAGAAATGAAGTCTGGTTTGTATATGTTTTTATATGGAGTTCATTTCTGGAATAAAGTCTATTTTTTTAGGTTTTTATATGGACTTTATTTCTGGAATTAAGTTTGTTTTTTTAGGTTTTTATATGGACTTTATTTCTAGAATGAAGTCTGTTTTTTTAGGTTTTTTATATGGAATTCATTTCTGGAATGAAGTCTGTTTTTTTAGGTTTTTATATGGACTTTATTTCTGGAATGAAGTTTTTTTTTTTTTTAGGTTTTTATATGGACTTCATTTCTGGAATGAAGTCTGTCTTTTAGGTTTTTATATGGACTTAATTTCTGGAATGAAGTCTTTCTTTTTTAGGTTTTTATATAGACTTCATTTCTGGAATGAAGTCTTTCTTTTAGGTTTTTTATATGGAGTTCATTTCTGGAATGAAGTCTGTTTTTTTAGGTTTTTTACATGGACTTCATTTCTGGAATGAAGTCTGTTTTTTTAGGTTTTTTATATGGACTTCATATCTGGAATGAAATCTGTTTTTTAAGTTTTTATATGGAGTTCATTTCTGAAATGAAGTCTGTTTTTTTAGGTTTTTATATGGACTTCATTTCTGGAATGAAGTCTGTTTTTTTAGGTTTTTATATGGACTTCATTTCTGTTTTTTTAGGTTTTTATATGAACTTTATTTATGGAATGAACTGCTACAAGAAAATAAGTAAAAATTAACACGGAAGGGTACTTTTGTCAGTTTAATATTTTTAAATAATTATGGACCAAACAGTAAAAGCGTTTTCTTAAAGGACCAAACAGACATGGGCCCACCTAAAAAAGGACCAAACAATATTTTTCCCTGCATTGTATACATTGATTTGAATCTAACTAAGGGTTTCTAGCTTGATTATTTTTACGGTTTCTAACTTATTTTGTTTTGTTTTGTTTAAAAAGGGATTAACCAAGAAGAAGACTAATAAAAATGGTAATAGTCATAGTTATAGTCAATTTGACTTTTATAGGTGGTACATAAGAAAGATCAAACTTTAAAAGTAGGAAATACCATATGGTCCTAGGAATAATATATTAGAGAGAGTCTAGTCCAGTTGAATGAGTCAACTGTCTGTTTGGTCCTTTTTGGTAAAATATATTATAGTTTGGTCCTAAAAATTATGGTTTGGTCCTAGGTGACGTCATGGATGATGTAATTTTCAAATGGTAGTGGCAGAAATAACCTTTTAATGGGGACCATATATATACTCATTATTAGGAGAGAAGAGAATGATTTTCAGATTTATTTTCTCTCACCTCTTTATTTTTCTTTTTCTAGATCTACTTTTTTCTTCTTCTTCTTGTTCTTGTTCTTCTTTCTTCTTTTTTCTTCTGCTACTGTTTACGATGGTGTGTTAAGATGAAGATGAAGATTTATATGTTTTTTTATTTGTGTTTGTTGTTGTTTGTTGTTGAAGATGGTGGAGATGATGAAGACGATTTTTTGATGAATTTTTCTTGATTTTTTTGTCTCTGTTATTGCTGATGATGATGAAGAAGATGAAGATGATGATGATGATGACGACGATGATTTTTCGTTTTTTCGTCATTTTTTCCTGCTGCTGTTCTTGAAGATGATGAAAAAGATGAAGATATGCTATTGGTTCTGCTGTCAAAGAAGATGAAGATTGAAACGAAGATGATGAAGAAGATTTTCGATGTTGCAGCTGCTGTTGAATGACGAAGAATTTATTTCTGCTGCTGTTGAAGACAACGAAGATGATGATGCTGCAATTCATTCCATAAATGAAGTCTTTTTTTTTTAGGTTTTTATATGGAGTTCATTTCTGGAATGAACTCTGTTTTTTAGGTTTTTATATGGAGTTCATTTCTGGAATGAATTCTGTTTTTTAGGTTTTTATATGGAGTTCATTTCTGGAATGAAGTCTGATTTGTATAGGTTTTTAGATGGAGTTCATTTCTGGGATGAAGTCTGATTTACATAGGTTTTATATGGAGTTCATTTCTGGAATGTAA
The DNA here is from genome assembly GCF_003573695.1 of Papaver somniferum. Lineage (NCBI taxonomy): Eukaryota > Viridiplantae > Streptophyta > Magnoliopsida > Ranunculales > Papaveraceae > Papaver > Papaver somniferum. The sequence continues at coordinate 6,284,383 of NC_039364.1, read as the reverse complement.
GTCTGATTTGTATAGGTTTTATATGGAGTTCATTTTTGGAATGAAGTTTGTTTTTTTAGGTTTTTATATGGAGTTAATTTATGGAATGAAGTCTGATTTGTATAGGTTTTTATCAGGAGTTCATTTATGGAATGAAGTATGTTTTATAGTATATAATGAAGTGTACAGTTTTCATCAGGCAAAATGAACTGCTACAAAAAAATAAGTCGAAATTAACACGGAAGGGTACTTTGGTCCATTTAATATTTTTAAATAATTATGGACCAAGCAGTAAAGGCGTTTTTCCAAAAGACCAAACAGACATGAGTCCACCTAAAAAAGGACCAAACTATATTTTTCCCAATTTAAAAGTAAGTTGATTATAGAAACCTTGAAGGGCATCGAAAATAGGAAAAATTGGGATAGGAAATAGGAAAAATCTAAAATATAGCTGTTTCTGCCCTTGCTATTTTGATGTTGCTGTACGTTGTGTTGCATTTGTGGCTTTTAATCTTTAAGTTGTTGCCTTTGTTATAGATTTCTGTTTCGGGTGGCTCTTGTGCCGTCCGTTGTTGCATTTAGGTGCGCTTCCTTCATGTACTTTCTTTTTCTTTTTCAACTGAAAAATACGTTGTGTTGCATTTGCGTGTTTGGTTTATATACCTTTTCAACAGAAGAGGTTTTCGAAGCCAGTACTATGATCCATCTTTACATTGATATCTTTGGATAACAATTGTATTTGTCTATTCTTAGAAAAGTTTCTATCTTCTGACCGCATCTCTAAGATACGAAGCAAGCTTCACCACTGCATTAGTAAACTGATAAACTTTTCACTTATTATTAGTTCTCCAGTCCAACATATTACTCAAGATACCTTATTTCTGCCAGCACTTGCATTGTTATTCAACTATTAGCTAAGTGTAATAATTTGCTTATTTCAATTAAATGTGCAAGCGTGAGGACAGTGTTGTATGTCCTGTGCATTATGTCTACCTCGCCCATGACCTTAAAGCTGTAAGAAACCAAAATAGAATAGTTGACAGAATCACATATCTAGAAAGAATGCAAACCACAGATAACGAGGATCAGAAAGATATTTTTTCCAAGTATAAAATGTGTTTTTTACCTTGAGTGGTGAGTTCCCAATTCTTTTCTTGGCCAATTCGCCGGAAGAAATACCCACCAAGTCTATTATCTCGAGCATATTTAACCTTCACAGCAATAGTTGTAGGACTATCATATCCAATCCAATCAGTTCCGCGGTAAGAATACATAGATACTGTCCTCGCATCATACACCACTCGAGTTCCACCAACTCCATTAAAATCTACCACATCTGCATAAGTTAGAACTCCTCCTCCTGGACCAACTCCGACTGCAGGTGCCCCAATTCCATTCACATTTGCATCCCTCAACTTCCATGTTCGACCGTACATCGGTAATCCCATAATTAATTTGTTTGCGGGCAAACCGGCGTTTATCCATGCCTGAATTCCAGCACTAGTACTAATTTGACTTGAAGGGTCATAAAGCAAAGCATGTGCACCAGTCTTAGATGCATCCCAATATCCACGATAATCATAAGACATTAGGTTGACAAAGTCGAGGGAGTCACGTACTGCTTGCGCCGGGTATGTGGTAAGCTCGCTTGATAGGATATAAGCGCTTGGCGTGAAGTAAACAGGCAGTTAGAAGAAGTCTTGGCTTTCCTGTTCGACCAGCTTCTTCATTAATTGCTTTACGCCATTCCGTGAGGAGAGTGCCTAGATTGACCATGGCTGCTTGAGTTAATGGGTATTCCCAGTCAAGGTCAAGTCCTTCGAAATTATATCTACGAGCCTCTTGAATTGTGGACGAGATGAAATTTGCACGGTTAGAAGGACTACCAGCCATGGCAGCGAAATAAGCACGATTTCTTTGGTTTCCTCCTCCAATGGATAACATAGTTGTTATACGTGGAGTTTTTGACTGAAGAGATGTAGTGAAAACTGGCATCCATTGTTCGTCTTCTGGTTTTAGAACTAGCCGGTAGTTTTGTGGGCTATTTTGGACGAAAGCGTAGAATACATGAGTGTAATAAGAGGCAGGTATATCTGATGGAGGAAGTGTGTTTTGTAACCATGAAGGCCAGTAACCACCTTTTATATCAACAGCAGAAGTTGAAGCGAACATGGTGGCGGAGGAGAAAAAGAAAAACAACAGGATTCAATGAATCATTGTGTTAACCATCGAAATTGACTAATTTGATATAAGGTATTAGTTGCATAATCACTGGACTATATATAAGGCCAGGGCATGTACGTATGTGGCTGCGGGACTATTTCAGTTTGTATATGAAGATAAAAGTCTTAGTAAAAGACTTTGGTTGCTCCCAACACAGATCACCCGAATGGCACACGGGGTCACAAGCATTACAACATGAGTGTTCTGCAGCAGCACGTTGCTTTTTTCGATAGGGATGATAATGGCATCATTTACCCATGGGAAACTTATTCCGGTCTAAGAGCAATTGGTTTCAACGTCATTGCTTCCTTTGTTATGGCGATTCTCATTAACGGGGCCTTGAGTTATACTACGTTGCCTAGTTTGATCCCATCACCTTTCTTCCCAATATACATACACAACATTCACAGATCCAAGCATGGAAGCGACAGTGGAACTTATGATACTGAAGGAAGGTTTGTCCCCGTGAATCACGAAAACATGTTCAGCAAATATGCTCGGGCAATACCTGACAAGATGACATTCAAGGAAATCTGGCAGATGACTGAAGGCAACAGGAATGCATACGACTTCTTCGGCTGGATTGCAGCAAAGTTGGAATGGGGTCTTCTCTACATTCTTGCACGAGATGAGGAGGGACTTTTGTCCAAGGAGGCCGTTCGCAGATGTTTCGATGGTAGCTTGTTTGAGTATTGTGCTATGCTCCAAAAAGAGAGAGAGCTCTAGGTGCTAAGACAGATTAAGGTTCAGGGCGTTGGAGATTTGGTTTGGATTATGCAAGTAGGATTAGTAGTAAGGTGGAGTCATTTCTGTCGCTCTAATACGTTTTGCATGCATGTTAGTGCTGAATACCAGAAATGATATAATAACTCTAGGAAGCGTAGACTCTGCTTCTGTGAAAACATCGTATCTATAAATCTCAGTTTCCCAAAAATTAGAAAAGAAAAGAAATCCAAAGCAGGGTATAAAGTTACAAAACAATTCTCCATAGACCGCGGTTTAAAACCACCTGAAAACCGTCCCTTCACATGAAAACCGCCCCCTCACTTGCAAACATGAAACATGTATGTTTCTTCCCCTCGGAACGCAAACGAGAACCATTTTTCATTTCTCAGTCACTCTTGAGACGTTTCACGAAAACCACCCTTTTCACCTTTTACTCTCTCTCTTCTGCAATCAACTCTTTCTGAAAAAATCAATCGCCTAACAACTGAATATGCTTCAAGAAACAAAATCAATCGGAAAAAAATCCTTAAGTGGATTTGTTACGGTCCTTCCATAGTTCTCAAAATTAGGCAGAATTTCTTTTTTCCATCCCCGTATCCATAAGTTTGCAAGAAAAAAAGAAAAAAAAAAAGAAAAAGAAGAAAAACCAACCAGCAATGGATGCAGGCCCGGATTTCAATTTTCCATAGTTGAAAAAATTTGTTTTGGGTTTTGGGTTGCTAATAGCCCATGTTGGACTATGTTGGGCATCCAAACCGTCACTGATTGGCGATTAAAACTACAATCCTTTTCTGGCACTTTGAAACGTACAAGGTTGTATTGATATAACAATCTCAGATTATTATCTTTTTTTAAGAATTATTGTTTAGTCCAATTTTTCATGACCCAGTTAATGGCTAGTCCACCCGTGAAAAACATTTACTTCCATGTTTTTGGACTAGATTATTTACTCTTTAGTCCAAAAACTTCGTGGAGATCATAAAGTGTATTTTTCTAAATGCCTAAAAGACCCTTCCAGGTCTAACTAATATCAACACATGTAAATATTACTAGTAGTATGTTGCTACATACTAGTAATATCAATACGGTGATACTACATATTAAGATGTACTATACTAGTAGTAACAAAAATATCTTACTAATTTGTTACTAGTAAATTAAGTAACTACTTTACTAGTAGTAACTAGTATAGTACTATACTAGTATACTAGTAGTAACTAGTACTAGTAATATATTATATACTAGTATACACTATACTAGTATATAATATATTAGTATACTAATCGATCTGAATTAGTATAAATTATTATGTATTGATACTACATGTTACTACTAGTACTAGTTACTAGTATACTAATATCCTAGCATACTAGCATACTAGTATACTAGCATACTAGTATCTTATGTATTGATACTACATGTTACTACTAGTATTAGTTACTAGTATACTAATATACTAGCATACTAGTATACTAGTATACACTATACTAGTATGCTAGTATGCTAGTATACTAGTAACTAATACTAGTAGTAACATGTAGTATCAATACATAATAATTTTTTGATATGTAGTATCAATACATAAGATACTACATATCAATATATAGCATACTACATATTGATATGTAGTATCAATATATAACATACTTATCAATACATAACATAACAATATTGAACATAACATATTGATACATAACATAACAATATTGAACATAACATATTGATACTACATATTAATATGTAGTATCAATATATAACATATTACTAGTACTAATTACTATTAGTATACTACATATTACTACTAGTATACTGTAATACCCCGATATTTGGCAGTGGTTGGCCGAATGGAATATAAGTAATGATTTGTCCTTCCCTAACACCGAGGCCTTTTCAACACAATTGGCTCCAGAGTTGGCAGAAAACTCTGCAGTTAAGCGTGCTCGGGCGGGAGCAATCCAGGGATGGGTGACCATCCGGGAAGTTACTGCTGGATTACCGCAGCGATGCCCGTTGAAAATCCCACACTGCTGGATGACCGCAGTGGCTAAGTGGGGACAGTATCGGTGGAGGGACGGGTCATTACAAGTATACTAGTAGTAATATGTAGTATACTAGTACTAACTAGTACTAGTAGTAATATGTTATATATTGATATGTAGTGTGGATGACCGCAGTGGCTAAGTGGGGACAATATCGGTGGAGGGACGGGTCATTACAAGTATACTAGTAGTAATATGTAGTATATGTAACACCCCGATTTTTTCGGGCCCGGATCCCATGTTCGAAAACCCGAAGTGCTACTTCGATACCATAGACGAAGCCCGGCTACTAAGCCCAAGCTCATTAAATAATTTATCCGGGCTTAGTTAATTTATGTTCAGTTTTGAAATTCTTTCGCATCGGATATATATAAAAATTCTTTTCGGAACATCTAACCGTTAATTTGATGTTATTTTTAATTTACATGAACCCTAAAGAAATATACTTTATCAGAAAAATTAATTTCACCGTTAAAAGTTCCAGATTAAATCCAAAATAATTACGTTTTTAAGAAAGATTCATAAAACAGAAAATGACGCCAGTTCACTCAAATAATTTTACTGAGTCCAATACGAATCCATAAATTATTATAATTATATATTCTGAATCCAAACTTATCGCCTATCCAGTAATAAAATTTCTAGGATTTTTAGTTTATCTTAAATACCTTTTGACCATAGTCAAACGAGTAGTTGACCAGTACTGCAGAAACGTACAACAGTGACGATTCGTTTTAGAAAAATCATATCAATTCACTCACAACTTCAAATTTTCTTTGGTCGATCATTATGAAAATATAAAAGAACCATCTTTGAGTTTTAAGTAGACTCTAAAGGCTAAAACATGACATAGAATATTTTAAAAAATAGACAACTTCAGTAAAATTGAATCTGACAGAAAAACGTCTGATCCTTGTACAGTGAAAAAAATTGATTTAAAAATACTTCTGGAACTCAGAAAATTATGAAATTTTTATATGTACATATTGAGAGATTTTTACATGTAAAATAAAAAAAATGAGACAAAAACGTATTATATAATAATTATGATAGACAGTCAAACTGACATGATCCAGAAATTTCCATTATTCAATCAAATAGAGTAGTCTTAACAAAGCATTGTTTTCTTTGGTTATACATTAATCCAATAATCTTTAAAGCTTTAATAACCAATAAATAACTAATTAAATCATCTAAAGGAGTTGATGATATTTTATTACAATCCCAATCATAAATCCTATACAAACTACTAATAATAGCACCAAAACCGATCTCTACGCTTTTCCGTCATTAACTCCTTGTGGTGCCATAAAATCTGGAATTTTTTGTCATTAAACGACGTGAGTTGTGACACCCAGTAGGAAAAGAAGCAACAAAACATTTTATAAAACATTTTCAATTCTTTTTGAAACAACTAGCATGGTTAATAGCATCACAAATACATGGAAACACCACATCCATAAGAACAATCAAATCAATCACATCAAATCCGCTCGCCCCAGGGAGCCCCACGTGGGTTTAGGGAACAAAACCGTTCCCAAGGATATCTCGTATCCCATCATAGTTGTTTTTAAGAATCACAATCTATGGACCGCAGCCCAACATACATAATCATACTCACAACATCGATTATCATTCATATATGAATCAAAACTTACAAAATAAAATTAATTAAAAGAAACTTAAATAAAAAGAAGGTTTTTGATTATGTTGCGCCTACCTCAAAATGTTAGTAATATGAACACGAACCCGAAATATCCAAACCAATCGATGCTAAAGAATTTCTTAACTATCTTTAATTATTTATGTGAAATGCCAAAAAGAATCTGTTGTATTTTTTTTTTATTTTCATTGTAACCTAAACCAAACGCAGCTGAAATTTTCTTAACGGACCGACTAGGGAAACTTTGATATTTATATTCAAATTGATTAAAACCCTAAATAACTATCAACCAATAATGCCATGACACTTGACACTAAAATATCTCTTCCAAAACTAATTCTAGTGGCAAATAAATTGTTCAAAGTTTTCTAAGTTGGCTTTTAAATGCGAACAAATGTTACAGGAAGAAATTTCCATGCATTAGTAACCCTATCCGGTGATGACACGTGGCTATAAGAATATAAAATTGTTAAAGAATTTGATTCAGTCCACTTTGAACGTGAGTATCCCAATTCAATTCCTTCACGCTATTAAGGAAAGCCATTAAATTCATACTATTTAATTTCATAACCAACACTAAGTCTACAAGTGTTCACACTTGATAACTAACAATTCTCCAAAACTACCTAATCCTAGTTTTTTTCTCAACTGATTTTACTCGTTTGAATTTCTTAATTAATTTATAGTCAAAATTTATTTACTTAATGGATGCTAAACATACCCATTTAAGCTAAATGTTCATAAATATAAAAAAATATCAAGATATCTAATTTATATTCTTGCGAAGGCTAATTAATAACATAAAATTCACAATGAGGTTTGCAAAGAGGATATCTAAATCAAAATAGTAAATTATAAAAAACTACCTTTTATTTTTAAAAGACAAAATTAACCTTAAAAATTATGGTGGATATTACAATACTTATTACTAGTATACTAGTTGTTACTAGTATACTAGTTACTACATATTACTACTAGTATACTACGTACTACTAGTAACATATGTATTAATATACATAATATTATATGTTAGCGTTAGTAAAGTAATTTTACTCTTTTCAAAACTTTTTTGGACTAACGAGTAAATATGTTTTCCCGCTGGACTAGCCATTAATCCGGGTCGGGTTTACTGGAATAAACAAGAAAGTTCTCTTCTTTTTTTTCACCGATTTAACGATCTTAGATATTTCATCTTGACTAGAGGCAGCCAGCGTTGACTGGCGATCTTTTAGGGTTTGGGAAACCCCCTTTGCTCTTCCTCGTGGCTGGGGGTGGGGAGTTTCTCCCTTCTCATCCTTCCCTTCGCCTTCAATTCATTAAGAGGATGGCCTGGGGGATATCCATTTTCCTCCTCTATATGCTTCTTCTCCTCCTTTTCATCATCATAACGCAGGAACTAAATTTTTTTCATTATTTGGTTCTCCAAATTCAGATCGATTGGAAGTAGGAATGGTTTTTGATCCGCCATCTCAAGTAGATGGAAATAAAGATCATGTATCCTTGTCTTCGCAAAACTCTCATGAAACCTTCAATCACTGCAAAGATCTAGTGGTTGGTTTTTTCGTCGAGAAAAAGATGGGTTTCTCCGAGGTTCAAAAATTCACCTCAAACTTCTGGAATCTTAAAGGTGATGTAAGAACTTGTGTTAATGGTAATAATGCTTTCATATTTGAATTCAAGAAAAGTGAAGATCGAAAATTGGTGCTTGAATTAGGTTCCTTTTACATTCACAGTAGACTTTTTATTATTAGACCTTGGTCTCCCTTAATTAAGAAAAAAATCTCTGAGATGAAGACAATTTCTATATGGGTGTTGATTTATGGTGTTCCTCAATATTTTTGGGACAATTTATGGCTTAGTAGAATCTCTAGCTACCTTGGAAAACCTATCATGGAAGATGAGTATACTCTCAAGAGGTCTAGACTGCCTTATGCAAGAATTTGCATTGAGATTGAACCATATTTCTCCTATCCTAATACAATTTCCCTTTTAATTGATGGTTCAATTCCTATAGAACTTCCGGTTGAATACCAATGGAATCCCCCCAAGTGTGAAAGTTGCTATGTATTTGGTCAATCTTTGATCAAATGTCCTAAGAAAGGATTAAAGATTAAATCTCATTGGGTTCCAAAGAAGAAGATTACAAAACCTATTAGAGAGAATGCCCCGTGATTGAAAAAGTTGTTCCTCTTATACCTACATGTGAGAGTGCGAGAAAAAATGGTGAAGATCAGGTGGTTGAGGTTCAACTAGTTGAAGAGAAATGGATACCTTATCCTAGTAAAAAGAAGCATACACGGAGATTAGAAGATGCTCCCTTTATTGAGAATGTTGAACATACAAACTTTTTCAGCATTTTAGAATCTAGTTCTGATCCAGCTGGAGTTGAGTCTTCTGCGGAAAAATTGAAGAATAGTGAAGATTATGTTATTCCTATTGCCAAAGTCTCCGACTCTTCAGGTGACATAAACTCTTTGTAATTAGGGCTTGAATATCTCTTTGGATCAGGTGAAGATACAACAGAAAATACTGAAATTCAAGAATTTGAGAATGTCAAAGGTTTTAGACTCTTCAAGCGAAGCGCAGGGAAAATCCCTTGAAGCTCTACGGGTTGAAAAATTTTCTGCTTGGATAGAATATCCTAGCGGTAAACAACCAAATAGGAACATCATTGATGATTTGATTGAGAAAAATTTCAGAAATCTAGGAAGGAGAAGGAGCTATATGATGGTTGTCGTATGCGTCAAAAATAAATTACACTTTCTTACTACTCAAAATATAAATATAGCAAGGCCAAGAAAGGATCGTTCCCACAGAGAGGTCTTGGATTGTCAAATTGTTTCGGTTTCCTATAAATAACAAGGGGGAATTTTCTGATTTTTAATAAACTAAAATAAAATAAAGCAAACAAAGAAATAAACAAGCAAATCAAAGATGTAAATATTGGTTAAGGATTCATCTTCATTCACAAACATGCTTTTTAACATTAACTAGAATTGATATTTAATCTCTCTTTTATCAAAGGCCCCAAGATACCTTGATCGCAAGTATATCCCGCAAATCTCCTATTTCCATCAACAAACACATTAAAAGATGCGAGTATGAATTCTACCTTAGAGAACAACCTAACGTGTAAAAGCACTAATCAAATTTAATTCCCTAGATGCATTAAGTTCTATGAAATCAGGCCAATCAAAGCAATCGAACGAGTAAAAGCACTAATCCGATTTAACAAAGGTTATGATCCACTTGTGACTACTAGGATGTATCACTACAAGCAATAATCACAATTATGCTACTTGTATTCAAGGTGTATCACGTTTACGTATAATAAACCCTAAACTACTAATAGATATGATTACGAGTTCTACCAATTTGCAACTTGACAAAACTAACAATCAATCATACATGACGATATTTCTAGTGAATCATAATTGATAAAATTGAGACAAAACTAATTTATTGAGCACAACCCATGTTTGGAAATCCAACTTATTCCTTAACCAAAAGTTAATTAGTACACATGTTTATGGAATTCATCAAAAGAAGGAAGAGAAAACCTATCATGTTTCTAAACCCTAGAATAGAAGTAGTAGAAGAAGATTAAAAGATCTCCGATTCAGCGAGAAAGAGGTCCCTTTTATATATTTTCTCTTGGTCGACCAATTTCCAAGTCTCGGCCAAAGCTTAACCAAAACGTAGGCTAACTGTTGTTTCTGCATAAAAAGCCCAAACATTGAAGCCCACAATTCTGAGCCCATCGGGTCCATTACTATGCCTGTCAGTTTTGTGGAACTGACAGTGCAAATTCCAGCTGCAACTCAGGCATCACACGGCTCCTTCTCTGCATCGTTCCTAACATACATCTATTCCTGGCAACAACTTACTCCAACTTCAGTCATTCAAACCCATTCATTCTACAGCACAGTCTCAAGCCAAATCACTACCAGTGCCTTCACATTCATTAGCACAACCGTTGGGCATCACAAACCCAAGCCAACGCCAGTTGCAGCTCTGCCTCAAGCTAATAATCCACACATTCAATTCCTGCACATTCTTAACATCTCAGCCACCTGCGGGATCTTCTTAATCTTGTTACAACCAGCAACAAATCACATTTCTGCAACTTATACACTCCTATCCAGCACCATCTTCTCAACTGCATTTGTTGTGTCTTTATCCGCATCGTTGCCTCATACTTAAACCTTCCAATCCATTGCAGTCAGCACCATCACCTGCAACCCGAGCTTACCACCACTGCTGCCAAACTCAGCCAACTTTCTTGCTCTGCGCCACCAACAAAAGCTCTTATCTCCTACAATTACCTTCCTGCAGCATCAGATTCTCTCCTGCTTGCCTCAAGCCATTCTCAGCAAACCAACAACAACCTGCAGTATATCTTCCATCTGTGGCTCCTTATTCATTCAGCAGCACTGCATCATACCAGTTCCACCTGCAATTCATTTCAGGCCATAATACACAGTAACACCATTTTCTTCTCCTTGTTTTGTTGGCAGCTGCTCATCTGATTATTCCCATGTTCACTTGCAACAACCACCAGTTCAATAACACAGTACCACTGATTCAAACCAGAGCTCATTGTCTCAACTTCACCGACACTGCAGCTTCAACCATTTCACTCTGCCTAGCCAAGATCATCTCCCATCAGTGCTATATCTTATGTTCCTGCAATCTGCCAGCAATTTAAGCCATTCATTCTTGTTATCAAACAGCTCACTTTCCTTATCTATTTTCTTGCTAAACCTTGCTCAGAATCTCTTGCCAGTAATGCCGGCTTGCAACTCCATATTCCCATTTGAACAAGAACCAACAATCATCTTTAGTTCAGCCTTCCAGCACCAGCACTAATTCATTTCATAACCTGTAAAATCCTAAGCATACATCTAGATTCATTCCTGAGCCAACACACAGCACCACCAGCTTCAGTTCCACCTCCATCTGAATTTTTCAAACACCAACAACATCACCAGTACCATTTCAGTTCAAGCAGCAGCATCTCAATTCCTTCCCTGCTGTAACTATGACCACTGCGCCACCAAAGAGATTTCCTGAGTTGCACCGCAACACAAACACCAACTTCCCACAAGCCATTGTTACCACCAGTTCCATATCCACTTGCAAAACCCTCGTTCTTTGTTGCTTTAAAATTCGTCCAACTTTGCTTAAATCCTAGCTGTAACCTCTTCTCTTCCTTGTACTTCACTGTAAACAACATGGCACCAATTCATCTCAAAATCGGCTTCAGATTTTAGTTCAATGTCAGATGCTCCTTCTTTTGAATTCATCTGCAATTCAGGTAACATCTCATCTTGCAAACCCTAACAGATTCATTCTTGACTTCAAATCTACTGTCTAAACTTTCACCAATCATCTTCAATTAACGGCCAACATCAAACCCATCGTCGTTCATCAATTTCGGTACCACCATCTCTTCAAACACCACAAAACCCTAACTTTCGAATTCCTGCTCAAGAGTGCTTCTCTGTTCATGTTTATTACCAAATTACTTACCATACTCAAATTTAAATCCAACCCACTCTCCAATTGCTTGCAAATATCGAATCTCAGTTTCCTCTCACAAATCAAAATCACAGCATCCACTCCCATTTGCGGCTGGAGAAAAAATGACTTCTGTCTGAAAACTCGACCAAGTTGGATCAAATAGTATGGGACGACTATCAACACCCATGGGCGTTTTTAGCATTTCTCAACTGGTTGTCCCTTGTCCTTGACTGGGCTCCGGATATCACACGCCTGCAAAATGACTAAAAAACCCTTATTGCTCAAAATGGCTGGTTTCTTCTCCTTTCGCTCCACATCCTAGCCCGATTCCAAGTATAGCTCGTCTGTGAGTTAGCCTTTTTGCCCTTTACGTTCCAGATGGACATTTTTCTCATTCTTTTGTTCATAATGACTTCATTACACCTAGTAAACTCAAAAGCAAACATAAGATACATAATTTATAAGAAAAATAAGAAAGAAAGCATAAATACTAGATATAAAATTAGGTATTTTAGACATCTATCACTATGTAAACTAGGCCGGAAAGATGAGCCTATCAATGAAAAGTTTGACAGAGGGCGTAGAGAGTCGATAAAGAAGAAATGATGCATTAGAATTATCTTTGCAGTGTTTGTAGGAAGTTTGCTTTTGTTAAGTTTTGACCTTTCTCCTTATTACAAGAATTAGGTTCGCTCACTACAAGAAAACCTAGTTTAAGCGATTATAATTTTCCGACTGCTTGAAATTTTGGTCGCTTCAATGTTTGAAGCAACTAAACCTGTGACTACCCGATTACTAGCTCGCTTTTAATATATATCTAATTTTAGCGACCACTATGGTTGTTTTGCCGGTAAAATATTTTTCCGGGTAAAGATACAGCAGCCTCCTAGGGTTAGTAGCTACTTACTTTAAGATAGGAGGACCAGCGATTCAAAATGTATTGGGTTGGTCGAACCTGTTTGAGCATAAGTTTAGCCACCACCCGTCCGTCCGGTAGAGAGAGTCAGAGTTTTTAATTCTTAAAGCAGTGCTGTCCCGAGCAGCTGCGCGGGACTGATTAATAAGCAAGCAGCTTATTAGTCGTAGGATCTTCTCATCAGCCGTTGGATGAAAATGAATTAGTTTTTTCCGGTTAAATACAGCTGGAAAACTTCTGTTACTGGAAATAAATCCTTTTAAAGAAAAATCATTTCATACTATGTCCTTTTTCTTCATCTTTTGTATATGCAGCTTCCTCTACTGCAATGGATCCACCACCGTATACAATTGAGTTGTTAAGAATTAAATTCCTAGCCAGTTACAATCAATGGTACATTTTGTCTCCTCTATCATCATTAAAGAATCAGGAAACAACTAACATCAGTTTCTATTATGGTTTCCTTCAATGCTGCATTTTCCTTGCAACTGTGGGTTGTTGCATTGTTTATTAGGTGACGTGATGCGGTAGAAAATCCAATTGACTGTGACCAAATGGAATGCTCATCACAAATTTGAATTTATTGCTTTATAATTCTAAAAAACAACCTAAGTAATCGAAGTGGATAGAGTATGGTACTTTATATAAGAAAGAAACGGGAGAGTGAACTAAAACTAGGTTAGCTGCGGTATTTCGAATGTCGAATTTGGACTAAAAAGCTTCGATCCACATGCCGTGTTATCATGCCACAGTATGAACCTCGAGTGAAAGACAGTAGAGAAGAGATGAAGAATGCAAAATAACTCTCTTTTATCTAATATATACTATTATGAAGTTTACAGCAACAAAATACCCAACATGGTTGTTCATACACATTTGAAGACTTAAATAATAATGATAATGAGTGTGATGAGAAATCCTTCATTTAGATATTTTATGTTATTTAATGGTGATCAAAATCAATACATGGGTACATTAAGACGTTTTCAATGTACTGGGTTTTGGATTTGCAGACATGATCCTAACCAAGATAATATTTTTTCCGATGCATTTGATTGGAATGTGAGTAAATTCATTCATATATTTATCTAGCTGTTGTTGGATGTAGTTATGCAAACCTCTTGATGATGAAACAAAAGGACTTAGGATGAATTACAAATAAACTACAATGACCTACTTCGAATGAACAGACTTTTGCCAGCTGTAGTTTTTAGAGAAAATAAAAACAAACCAATCCAGCCGTACATGATAGAATCCAACGACTAATAAGCTGCTTGCTTATAAACCAGACCCGCGCAGCTGGGCGGGACAACACTGCTCTAACTTTTATCGAATAGTCTTAAGTAGTCAACACGTGATGAGATATCTTCCATGGTGTCAGTGTGTCGCTTCAGTAAGCAATCTTTCCATCCTACCTCAGTGTGATTAGATATCTTGCATCAAAAGTACATGTGGAAAGCATTGATCGAACTGTCACTTTCGACACCAACATCCTACCTCAAGACCGTTATTCTGTTTCAATATCATGTTACTGGAGATTCAATGTTTACCATTAATCTATCTTATTGTAATTGATGAATTTTGGGGTATTATGTACCCTCGTGTAATAGTTTCTTAGTAGTTTAATACTCCTTCCGTTTCATTTTAGATGATGTTTTAAGACTACTTTTTTGTTCCACAATACTTAAGAGTTTTCATTTTTTTCCACAAAACTACCAATAACACCCTAACTTTTTTTCTTAAACTATAAGTTTTTTTAATGTACTAATAGTAATTAATGTTTGAAGACCTTTTTTAAGGGTATAGATGGAAAATCTTTATATCTCTTCATTTCTTAATCTGCGTGAAAACTCCAAAAACATCATCTAAATTAGAACGGATGGGTTAAATTTCATGCTTCCAAAAAAAGAAAAGTAAGCGATCTTTCCAGCTGCCAACGACAACCAACTCCTTATTGGACCGAAATACAAGTGGCTCTTATTTTAACTTATTTCAAAAAAATTGGTGGGAACTTTTGCCTCCAAATAGATCCTATAGTCTAGTTGAATTTTGCCGCCTGAAATGTTGTTCCAATTTAAAACGAATGTGTGGTCGTTCGATAAAGTGGTAATCCGTGTGGATTTTACTCTTGTGTTAATATCCGTTGGATTGCACATTTTAGTTTTCTACTCTCTCCGTTCCATTTTAGATGATGTTTTAGGGTTATTTTTTTGTTCTACAATACTTGAAAATTTTCATATTTTTCCACAAAACTACCAATAATACCCTTACATTTGGTCTTGGAACTATATGTTTATTTTTAAATGCACTAATAGAAATTAATATTCGAAGACTTTTCTCAAGGGTATAGATGGAAAATCTTCATATCTCTCTCCATTTCTTAATCTGCGTGAAAACTCCAAAAACATCATCTAAAATGGAACTCAGGGAGTATATGTTAGACTAATGTCATGCGGATCATGATTTCTGATCGTTGGATAAAGTGGCAATCCATATGAGTTTTATTAACCGTCATTTATTACCTTTCTGCTTATTTCTGTTTCTATTGATTTTCCGAATCGATTTATGTACAACGAGTTAGGTGATTGAAAAGGAATCAGGGGTTTGGATAAATCGTTGAGGATAATTTGTTTATCCTTTAGATTAAAATCACTGCATCATTGAATCTGAGATGATAATATCAGGGTACACTAAATTATGATATTCTCTCTCTTTGAGCTCTGATTCGTCATTGTGACGTAAGTCTTCTTGTTCTCCCTTAATGTTCCCTGCAATTCAATTTTTGAGTACCCAATTTGATACTGTTCAACATCTTATTCTTATTCTCCTCTTGATTCTCATTATCACCATTAGCATTTACTACAATTACAAATTCAGGATTGATCATACAACAAGTGCAGCTTTTAAGCCTACTGAAACAAGCATTGATATTACCACACCAAATCACATTTGTTCATCCGAATTTTTACATTCCTAAAGCAAAATTGCTGCAGTTCAATACTACACTGCAGACTTTCAACCTCAAACTCTGAGCATCAATTACCAAGATATTCAATTCACAACTTTCATTACTACCAGAATTACTACCTACCCACAAATTCTTACTAGTTCCCCTACACAACAAGAGTTCAACAAACATCATAGAAAATACTTAAACAAGCACTCGAAAAGAAACATAAACAAGACAAGTATTAACAAAAAGTAAGATCCAGAAGTTTAGGAGCAAGCACCGGTATAAATTTATAGAAAAAAACTTGTTGATCATTGTCAGACTTTTTTTCAAAATATGACAAAGGCTTTTATACTGGTACTCCAGGAGAGATTATCATTTACCTTCCCCATCGTAGCTCCCCTTATCTTCCTCATCACTATACTCACTGCCAGATGAAGCAGGAGGCCCATACCCACCATCTCCAGAAGTCTCAGAAGCATCAGAATCAACACTCGCATCACTTTCATCTTCAAGAATCTCCTCGTCTTCCTCTCTGTCAGATTCACCTTCATGCATGGTCCTTGATAATATGAAAGGATTGGCCTTCTCCTGAAGATAGCGTCTATACAATTTATCCTCTTCATACTGCACCATCCGGCGCTTCTCTTCTGCTACATCTGAATCCTCATCACTTGAATCTATTTCTTCCAAAAAGTACTCATAACTGCCATCTTCATCCTCATCCGTATCAGTTTCTGCCGCACTCCCACACCGTTTCATCCCATACTTCTCCAATCTCTCCTCCCTCTTTCGTTCATCTCTGGCTAACCTTTTCTCCTTACATGCAGAAAACTCAAAAGTATTCTCTTCTTTCTCCCTTTTCGCCTCTTCTTCTCTTCTTCGACAGTCAATCTCGGCCTGAACAACATTCTTCACTTTCTCTAACTCCCCATCTCCTAATCTTCGAGCAACATCTCTTACAAAATCATAAACATTGGTGGAGGGGATGAAGAAGATGAAGCATGATTATCTGAACTCTCCATTTATAAATCTCTCTCTAATCTTTTCCTTTTCTGGCCTTTTTTTCTATAATAAGTTTTATCTGCTAATCCACCAAATTTATAGACCCATAATTTTTACCATTTATGTCCATTTAAGACGTTTGGTTAAACGTCCCGTCTCTTTATTAACCACGCCTATTCAAGGTTGTTCGCACCTTCTCCAGAAACATCATTACCCTATTCAATGCATTAGTCAAAACCTATCTCCAGACCTTTCATGTCCCATTAACCCTTTCAGAATTACCATCAAACTGCGCATTACTGGTTCACCAAATATTGATAAGATTAATTGTGTATTAATAAAAATCTTTGATTTTTTGTAGGTTCAAATTAAGCAACATTTATCAAGAGGCACCATCAACCACCAAGGTATGTCAGACCTGCACATTATAACCAACCCAAACATGGTCCATACTCATTCTAAACCATCCAAAAATTTCTTTCACTACTTTTTTACCACACCATATCTTATCAAGTTACTATTTTACTTTCCACCCAAAAGCCTTTCCCTCCTATACCTCAATACCCCAAAAGTACTAACTTAATAACCAGTGGAAGTATTCTCAAACCAATCACATATGAAGCCACAAAAAACAACTGCATTCAATACCCACCTACCAATGTTTACGTCTTGATGACGTCCCTCTACTACCAAATTTCTTCTTCAATCTTGCATCATTGTCAATCCCACGTAAAAGCGAATATTTCCTATGATAACCATGATAATAAAGTAGTTGTAGCTAGCCGTACCAGTATCTGGGAGTCTAGCAATAAGGCCAAAATAACTGCCCCTTTTCATCTTATTTCTCGACTCCTATAAAGAAACATAGTTTTAACTTCTGATACTTCCCATTTTAAGGATCAGTCAACAATAAGGTTGTGTATCTACCTTACATTTCACATACCTATGATCAGTCATTATCAAACTTCCAAAAGCATCCTATACTTACAAGTTCAAATATGTTTTTTTATATCAGCCAATTATAAGATGTATTATTTCTATCATATCATATCCATTTATCTCTCCATGGAACAACCTACAACCCAATACAAAGAAAAACTCTCAAATTTTGAAGTTCAAAACATTTCTTCCTTAATGTCTGAAAAACTTACCCTCCCAATGACTCTTACTGAGCCTGTCTTTATTGATAAAGAAGTAGTTTTGGATGAGAACAATAATAATTTTAGGTGGTTTATGGTGGGATACATATGTAGTGAAACTTTAGTTCTTACTTCTTCTGTTCGTCATTATATTTGCTCCCAATGGCCCATATCTCAATCTCCTACTGTTGCTACTTTCAGTGGTTTACGTAACAAAGTGTTGATTCGTTTTCTAGCAGAGTGTGATTTTAATAGAGTTCATGAGCAAAGACCTTGGTATGCTTGTGGATTCCTGATAGTTCTGAAAGTGGTATCACCAACCTGTTGGCCGACAAATTTTCAACTTTCCTTTACGGAAGAGCTCATGTGGTTTATCTTATGTAATGTGCCTAAGGAGTGCACAAAATTTGATGATTTGAAATTAATCACCCTCATAATGGGGGAATTTATTGAAGCTAAAACCCCATTTGGAAATCATCCCCCTTAAGAAGAATGTGAAAGTGTGTGTGCGTATTTGTGTTTAAAAATCTCTTCCGGTGGAATTACCCTTGTCACCAGAGGGAGAACTGAGCCTTTTCTAATAGAATGCAGATACTTCAAGGTTCCAAAAAATTTCTGTACTTCATGCCGCATAATTGATCACAAAGAATAAACTTGTCCTGTGTGGATAGCTGAGCTCAAAACCAAGAAAGAAGCATACGGTTTGAAATCTAAGTTTGCTTATCCTTCGTTCTCCAGATTAATGATGCCAACAAATCTTTCTTCGTCTCCAAGACAATCAGATGATACTACTATGGGTCTTGATTCTGCAATGATTGCAGCAGATACTATACCAGAATCTCAAAATGTTCCTACTAATTAAGTAACCTGTCGTTGGAAGGGGAAAGGAAATTATGAAAGATCAAGCAGTCAATCCTGTTAAATCTAGCTTTTCTAAGGATTGCTTCCAGATGGGTCCTTTTGTCAACAAATCTGCTGCTCTAAAATTTTTTGATATTGCAAAGTGCAGAATATTCCAAACTTGCTTACACTTACCAAAAAAGATGTTATTATCCCAAGCTTCAAGTAATTGCAGAACTGTACCAGGCAAAGGCCAGGAAATCTTCAGCGATTTTATGAAGTAATCCCGTATTTTGAACGTGACAGGGAAATGCAACATCAGATGATCCGTAGTCTCCAAGGAATCATTACAAAGCAGGCATGTCGTGTTATCCAGATTAACTCTATGATGCATAAGCATTGCTCTCGTAGGCAGCGACTCATGACAAATAGCCCAAACCAAGAAGCTTTCTTTTGGAGGAATATAGTTTCTCCATAGAAACCTTGAAAAAGAACAGTTTGGAATGATTCCAGCCAGGGTATCATAGCGGAATTTGTTGTTGTAATTAGGAACGAAATCAACCTCATCTTGTTCTTCCACAAGTCTAGGAACTGGTCCAATATCCCGACGTAACAGATCCCATTCAAGTTGTTCGTTGGATTTTAGTCGATGTTTAAAAGTTCCATACCATTCCCCATTTCTAATCATCTGTGAAATCGAGTCATACTTCCGCGAAAAGGCTTTGAAAATCACTGGAAAGACATCCTTTAAGCAACCCATAACATGCCATCAATCAAACCAGAATCTAATCCCCTTGCCATTTCGAACTTTAAATGTAACCAAACTATGAATTTCTGGAACTATCTTGGTTACGTCTCTCCATAAGCTCCTACCTTATATATCATTCTCATCAACCGATATAATTAAGGCTGCATCAGCCTTAGTTTTCTGTTGGACTATAGTTCTCCATAATGCTTGTTTTTGTTTAGTATAGCGCCATACCCATTTAACTAGAAGAGTCTTATTAGTTATACGAAAATTCTTCACACCTAGACCACCTTGCTTCTTAGTTAAGCTGATATTATCCCAACTTACCCAAGCCATTTTCTTACGACCTTCCACAACAACCCATAGAAAATTTCTCATCAATTTTATCATTTTCTTCTCTACACAGAATGGAAAGTGAAAGAGAGATAAGAAATAAACCGATAGACTAGCAAGGAAGCTCTTAATAAGCACAAGTCGACCTACTTTGTTCAAAAATTTCTTCTTCCATGATGCTAACTTTTCTGCCATCTTTTCTAAAACAGTGTCCCAAATTGAAGTATTTCTTGAAGTTGCACCAATTGGCATTCCAAGATACTTAATTGGCAGAACCTCTGTTTTGCAGCCAAGCTCCTTAGCTAGCACCCCAATAACCTCATCCGCTCCTACGCGTATCATAGTACTCTTGTCCAGATTAAGTTTCATGCCCGTTAAAGATTCAAACAAAGACAAGATAATAAAGCGTCTAGCTACCTCATCCTCATTAGCATCAATAAAAATGAGACTGTCGTCCGCAAACTGTAAATGAGAAATCACATTACCAGTTTCAACAACTTTGAATCCAGTAATCTGACCCCTTTGCGCTGCATCATTCATCAACTTACCCAAAATTTCAACCACTAGCAGGAAAAGATAGTAAGAAAGAGAGTCTCCTTGCCTTAAGCCTTTCGAAGGCTTAAATCATTCCGTTGAGCCACCATTCACCAAAACTGAAAGATGAGAAGACGTTACACACCACTTTATTCAAGAAATCCATTTCTCGCCAAAGCCATGTTTATATAGAATGCGAATAAGAGAATGCCAATTGATGTTGTCGAAAGCTTTCTCCATATCAATCTTACACAAAATTCCAGGCTTCTTCGATTTAATTCTACTATCAACACACTCTTTGCGATCAAAACACCGTCCAAAATTTACTTCTCATGAATAAAAGCCCCTTGGAAATCTTAAATGAGCTTTGGCATCACAAGTTTTAATCTTCCATCTAGCACCTTCGAGAGAATTTTATACACGCTTCCTATAAGACTAAGTGGTCTGAAATCCTTAGGAGTACACGAATCTTCTTTCTTCGGAATGAGAGTAAGGAAAGAACAGTTTAACCTCCAGTATAAGGAACCAAAATGATGGAAATCATTAAGCATGTTCATGAAATCAGCCTTTATGATATCCCAACACTTCTTGTATAAATCCGAGGTGAAACCATCTGGCCCCGGAGATTTGTTTGAACCCATCTTCTTCACAACTTCCCAAACTTCATCCTCTGAAAAAATCCTTTCCAACCAGAATCTATCATCTTCACCTACCACCGGAAATGGAAAATCATCCAAGGAAGAGCTGATATCTTTGTGAGCTGAAAAAAGATTAATGTAGTAGCTCCTTATCTCTTCTTTGATTAAACTTTGGTCCAAACAGTCCACCCCGTCAATTTGAAGCTTAGCAATAGTGTTCATTTTCTTTCGGGCACTTGCTATTCTATGAAAGTAGCCAGTATTAGCATCACCCCATATGAATCCATTTTGTTTCGCCCGTAATTGCCATTTTCTAGCCTCCAGCCTTTCAATATTTCTTATCTTCGTTTTACATTCTAGTCTAAGAACCTGTTGCTAAAGAAGAAGCACCGTAGTTTCTTCAAGAAGATTTAACTCACCTATCTTTTCAGTTAAAGAAATCTTTTCTTGTTTAACACCTCCAAACTCTTGTAAACCCCACGGCTTTAAGAAATGTTTCAAATTTTGCATTTTCCGAAAGAAAATGTACTCGATGCTCCTTGGAAATCCATTGTTTCCCACCACAGTTTCACCATCTTATAGAAATCCTTATGTTCAACCCAACTACGTTCCAACTTAAAATACGGCTTGTTGCTCACCGAAGGATTGGTAGTAACCATAATTGGGTTATGGTCGGAGTTCGTTCTAGTAAGAGCTAACTGAAGAGCACCAGGAAAGGCTTCATCAAAACCAATATTAAATAGAAACCTGTCCAGTCTACAAAGTAAAGGTTCTGCCTGATTATTCGACCAGGTGTAAGATCCACCAATGAGTGGTTGATCTATCATTTCCTGCTGACGAATAAAATGATTCAAAAACATGCGTTTCTACTATCACCTTCACCTTTGTTCCTTTCCTCATCATACTAAATTGAGTTAAAATCGCCTGCCACACACCAAGGACCATTCCACCAATGGCTAATTTCAGCTAAATCCTCCAAAAACAATTCCCTCAAGTTGTAATCTCATGGGCTATAAACATTAGTGATTACCCACTTGAAGCCATTTACTCTGTTCATAAGAACTGTGGAAATGTTGTTTAGGCCAATTCTTTCATCTTCCTTTTGAAATCTACTGTTGTCCCATATAGATAGTAGTCCACCACTGGCACCTACCGAAGGAATAAAAGTGAATTCAAAATTTTTATCATACCAAAGTTGTTTAACATACCAGCTAGTAAATCTCATCATCTTTGTCTCTTGAATAAGACATATAACACATGTATGATTAACAATCAAATTCTTCAGAGTTGTCATCTTATCGAAATCATTCAAACCTCTCATATTCCAGCATAATATTTTAAAATCTATCATCACCTAGCTGCTCCTGTACTAACCCTTCTTCCATGGTTGCTTCGTCCCTTGTCTGATATCCAACCATATCAGTGTTATTGGAAGATTATCTCCCACCGAGTCTTTTCCATCCCTATCATCACCTTCCCGAACTTGTTCTTCATTCTCTTGCTCATTCGAGTTCCGAAATCTGCCTTAATATCTTAGCACGAGATCTGTCATCTTTGTTTTCAGAGTAGCTATATCCTTGTCAGCTATATGGCCATAGCTGTAAGCTAAAATAAATAAAGAATCCACAGTCTGCACGACTACCTTTTTCTCCATCTTCTGTGCTTGATTTGGCATTCTTCAAATTTTGCACAACAGCATTCTCCATGTCATTTCTGTTTGTTCCAACATGTGATTCTTCAGAGTCTATCGATTCTCCACTACGCTTACTCTCACCAGAATGTAACACATAGAATCTGGATCCCGAGTTTCTTAATGGGCTCCCTTGTGCCTCACTATTAGATTCGTTCAGGTTACTCCTTATGTTAGTCTTAGATATGTAAACCCAACTCCCTTGTTTGTATTCCTGAATAATCTGACCCGACCCATGCAGAATTAGGTTTTGAATCTCCTGAGTATCCACAGCCCTTGGATTCGTTCAATCTTGACCATTTGTTTTTCCCCTTAAACTTCGCGAAGAAGAAACAACCTGTACTTTCAAAAATCTGATTCTCCTTGAATAACGCATCAAAATTACTTATCTGCCTAATGTAGTTAGAATTAGTTATCTTAGAATCAGTAGAATAATCCGCATCCCATTCTATCTTTAGCAACACCTTCTCGTCACCAATCAGCAGCACCGCAGGAACTCCTTCAAAGCCGCCATCAATGGATAAACGAAAGTAATGCATATTCTTCCTCAATTTGATTTATAGCGTCTCCATGGATATTCTTAACATTCCTCCTAATTCATTACCAATTTGAGTAAAGACTTTAGAACTCCACCACTTTGATGGCAGACCCTTGACCTTTAACCACTTCTCTTTTAATGAAAAGGACTCAACCGGGAAAGTTTTCTCCTGCACCACTTCACCATTAGACTCAGTCTTTTGCTCCTTCTCCTGCATAGAACTGTCCTCCTCAATGCACCTACATATTTTAATTATGATTCCTTTATGAACCCAAATAACAGGAGACCACAATCTTTTCCATTCCTATTCTTCTAATGTTATTGACGCAGTTAACATATTAACATCCTCAAAATCAAGAAATCTTCTAGTCTGAAGTTTCCTTTTAATCACACCTACCAATTTAGTCCAAGGTGTTTGATGTGAGATCGTCACCAACCCTTTCCTACCGACCGTGTTTTTCTTTTTTTTGTAAATTTTAGACTTGGGTAATCCTTCTGAGATGAAAACGAGATTACTTCTTTGTTTACAATGGCCTCTGTGAATTCTGTAAGAACTTCAGCCATAACGGACCAACATTCTTTATTTTCTCCAATTGGTAAACATATACTATATTGCTTTCCATCCTCATCTCTTATAAATCTTGAGATCCGCAATCTTGAGATCCGCAGGTATTCTCCAACTCCATTAGTTTGAATCTGTACCAAATATACATTTTCTCCTATTCTTTCTGTCCATTTGTTCTTCCCCTCACCATTTTCAGCCGCATCTTCCATCGTTTTCTTTAACCTACCCATAATCTTTGGACTCAAAGCTAACCAAGATATTAAACCTCCAGTTCCTCTCTCTATGAACTTGATAATTTTTATATTTCTAATGTAATCTTCTTCAATCGGAGATTTCCTCTCTAACTGCAATATTCTTCGCAATGGCTGCATAATTCCACTCTGGCTTATTCTTCCTCCAGAGCTATTATCCATGAGTCCCTCCATTAATTGTGATGCGTTTAAACCTTTCTGCATCCGTGTAGTTCTATGATCTACCAATAATCATGATAAAAATGAAATCTAAAAGACCTAGAAACAGTGACGGAGCCGGCGCTTTTAGATTGTGGGGTCAAATAAATTTGTTCGACGCCATTTACCGAATGATTTTCTAAACTAGTTCAAGGTACTACAAAACAACGCGCACTAGTATTAAAACTACCAATAATCATGATAAAAATAAAATCTAAAAGATCTAGAAACAGTGACGGAGCCGGCGCTTTTAGATCGTGGGGTCAAATAAATTTGTTCGGCGCCGTTTACCGAATGATTTTCTAAACTAGTTCAAGGTACTACAAAACCACGCGCACTAGTATTAAAACTAGATAAACTTGCAGAAACCACCGAAGCATGAATAGACTCGTAATTTTTTCTTGGGTACATTACGGTTAGAATATTACTAACTGGTTAGGCGGTCGAAGGCCGCGAATTTTTTTTAGAACGGGTCGCAATACCAGTGGACGACTGTGACTTGCTTACAGAGAGGGTACTCAATATATAGAATGAAAAATATCAAAATGAACAAACTTAATATAACAGATAGAGAAAAATTATATATTAAGGAAAAAAAGAAACGTTATCAACTTTACACAATATCGCAATGACACTGGTTTAAGTCTTATCAGTTCAATGCAGATCTATAAATATTCAACAAATGGTGTGTACAGTTCTTGATGCAAATCTGATTTACTAACTTAGCTAAGTTAATTACTACCAAGGTAGTGATATAATAGAACTTTGCTTCAGTCCACCTAATGCTTATAATACTATTGCAAATGTTGCCCGGAATGTATAACGGTACGTTTTAAGTCCCAAGTCATCCTCAAGGAATCTCATATATGGTCCATTTGTTGTTTTTAGTTTAATTAAGAGAGCTAGTCGGGTGATAAAACGAGATGTAAGACGATATTAGTTGCACTATGACCCCATTAGCTATACAAGTTTCAACTCTACCACAATATTTGCCCCAGCAACTCGTTAAAATTACGAAAATATCAAGCATATTCTAGCCAAAGTTCAAAATCAAGTGGGGTCTTGGGACCCCATTTGTCCCTTGTTGCCTCCGTCCCGGTCTAGAAGTTCGGATCATAGTTCTTAGAATGCTGTCAGTTGTTTATAAAAATGTACAAAGGATGTTCCAATGAGGTGATGCTGTTTTGGAGTTTCTTACGTCTTGTTATCTGGTGGTCAACTTTGAGGGAAATGTATGATAGACTATTAGTCTATGACAACAATAGAAGATCTGTGCACCAAGCTTGCTATCCCAACAAAAGATTTTGTTTGCTGATTTTTAATTGTTTGAGAGTTCAAGTAAAATTTGTCGAAGGAAATCCATTAATTACAAGAAATCCGGAAATCCATTAATTACAAAAAATCTATGTATCGAATTTTGCTCCCCATCAATATATGTTGCTTGAGTTGTCAAAATAAACCCCTTAATTACATTTGAGGATGTACGTACCCTTGGAGAGTATATTAGGTTGTTAGATGACTTATCACAATCTGTTGTGCTTGCGTGAGAACTTGGATCTGTTTTTAAATTACACAAAATTGGTTAAAAAGACCAAAATCAATAATTTCTTGGTGAAAAAGACATGTAAAATTTGATACTGTTTAAATGGAGGAGATTATAAAAATAGTCAGGATGTAAACAGTTTCATCCTGTCTATTTTCAAATACTTTTTTTTATTTTTGATTTACATCAGGATGCATTCAATTTCATCCTCACTATTTTTTAAGTTTATGCCACGATGAATCCAGCATCATTTTTGCTATTTTTCTGATGTCCATTCCTCCCATACTAATTTGTACTCGTCCATTTAAACCATGTTTTAAGCAGGGGCGGAAGCATGCACAGGCTTCCCCTGGCTTGAGCCACCCCTAATTAAAAAAAAATTGTTCACATAGGTAGTAGATGATAGCTTATTTTAGCTGAATCCCAGGTAACCAATAGCCAAGCCAGGGTAGGAAACTGTTGTTGTTGTTTCTGTTCGAGCGGGAGAAATAGGCAAAGAGAAGAAACCCTAGGTAAGGTGATCTAGCTTATTTAATGTGATCTTATGGGTTACAGATGAGATGCTTATAATTGATTATTTTCTTGAAAAGGGGCACCGGCTTCTTAACATTAGGTTAGTTTCACTAGGGTTCGTATAATTAAAAAAAAAAAAAATTCTTAAAAAGTTTTAGGTTTAATCTTTGATGTTATTTAACTACGAATTTTTGAAAAGACTTTGTATGTATCAAAGGAGCGTGCACAACAGAGTGTTGAAGAGTTATTGTTCTTTCTGAAATTGGATGCTTAAGTTTGATTCAGTTGTTTGGTATTTTAGGGGGGTTGGGTTTTGGTTGGAATTTCAGGAATGTGTATTTGCTACCGTTTATTTTTATAAAAAAATTGGAATGATTACATTTTCGAGCTTTATATTGCCTCATTCACATTTTTTGCTACATAACTGGGTGTTCATCCCTTCCCCTTTTTTATGATCGGCGGTTTTCACCTTTCTCTCTGTAATTCATTTTCTTAGCACAACTTTGGCACAAAAGGTACAAATTAATGAATTATCCATGCTTCATGCCGTAAGCCAAGAGAGCAACCGAAACAACACGAGGATAGTAAATCACTGCTGAAAAAAGAGAGAGAAGAAATGCATACATCCGCCAATGGAGGAAACGTTGTTGAGACTTGAGAGACTGTTTCAGTATATTCGTTACAGGGCATGCAAAGAAACATCATAGCGGAGTCTTTTGCCTGAATGACTAAATCAATACCCTTGCAGTCAGTTATGAATACACATTTGCGGGTTAATCTTTAACACTACATTGATTCATCGAGAGAACTCATGTTTTCAGGTATATAATTGTTTTTTTATTTGTGCCATTTCAGTTCCAACAATCATTCTTTGTTAAATTTAACTCAATTTTATTTCCTATTGTATTATGTTATGCTCAAATGACCAGATTTTTGGATATCTTGGAGGACAAAGATGCTTCAGTTGAAGTTTTTAACCAACTGGACGGCTATGCGCAGGGGATGTACGATGTGCTGTGTAGGATTTTGTACATGTATTTCCTTGTTTGTGTTTGCAGGATTACTAAAGTTGTCTTGTTGATCTGAATTGTTTACTCTAAATAACCAGTCCCATCATTGTTCCCTGCCTATCGACAATGAAGTCACACCCTTCATCTCCTACTCTACCTTAGGAACTAGGAATAGGTATTTTTTTTTGCATCACAAATTTTTTCCTTTTACGAGTGTGCGAATATTTTTTTTCCCAAGCCACCCCAGTCTTGAATCTTGGTTCCGCCACTGGTGTTAAGAATATTTGGACAAATGATCCAATTTCCGTTTAAATTTCGACTCAGCAGGCCTCTGATGGAGCAGTTGAAGTTTTTTATTTTCCATATATATATATATATATATATTCATCTCTACAAATCTTTCACCCGGTACATGTAATATTAGCAACTTTACCGGCTAAATGGATCACTTTGCAGTTTTCTATCTACATTGTCTGAATTCTACTACTCATCCTATCCGTTGAGTATATTATATGGGTATTATTTGCGAATGATATTTGAATTCTACAACCAACGTTTGAAATAAGGTGCTAGCATTTCCGTAAGGAAATTGCATAGTCTTGGATGAAGACATAAACATCATTTTCCTTTTGCATGAATGACTGACAACGCATCCGCAATTGGTTTACTCGTCCTAGACACATGTTTAATCTTTTTACTAGTCGACCACGTATCCCATTGGGTCACTTGTCCGACTAGCCCTGACTCGGTCCCTTCGTCTTTTGCCACTGCTATTCTTCGTCAACGTCACTTTCTTTGTTGTCCCGTTAAGGGTCCGATGGTGGTTATCCCATTAGTTCAGCTACCGCAGGGCCTAACTACTACGTACTGGTGCTGTAGTGACATAATAAATTTATATGTTCGACTGTTTTGTGGTTGAAATGGAAGGAAGACCGATGGTGGTTATCCCATTAATATTATTAGTTCTCCAGTCCAACATATTACTCGAGATTCCTTATTTTCTTTCATTGCTTGCACTATTATTCAGTAAATACATTTGGTAATGAGATTACAATACATACATATATGCCATAAACAATGGCGATGAAGTAGCTAAGCGCAATAATTTGCTTATTTTATGTAGATGTGCAAGCCTGATGACGGTATTGTATGTCCTGCATGTGCCTGTGGATTATGTCTACCTCGCCCATGACCTTAAAGCTGCAAGAAACCAAAATCAAAATAGATTAGTTGACAGAATCACACATCTACAAATACTTCAAACCACAGATAATGGGGATATCAAGATAAGGTTTTTGTAAGTGTCAAATGTGTTTCTTACCTTGGGTGGTGAGTTCCCAATTCTTTTCTTGGCCAATTCGCCAGAAGAAATACCCACCGAGTCTATTATCTCGAGCATATTTAACCTTTACATCAATAGTGGTAGGACTATCATATCCAACCCAATCAGTTCCACGGTAAGAATACATAGATACTGTCCTTGCATCATACACCACTTGAGTCCCACTAACTCCGTTAAAATCTACCACATCTGCATAAGTTAGAACTCCTCCTCCTGGACCAACCCCGACTGCAGGTGCACCAATTCCATTCACATTTGCATCCCTCAACTTCCATGTTCGCCCGTACATTGGTAATCCCATAATTAATTTGTTTGCCGGCAAACCGGCGTTTATCCATGCCTGAATTCCAGCACTAGTACTAATTTGACTTGAAGGGTCATAAAGCAAAGCATGTGCACCAGTCTTAGATGTATCCCAGTCTCCACGATAATCATAACACATTAAGTTGACAAAGTCGAGGGAGTCGCGTACTGCTTGCGCCGGGTAGGTTGTGAGCTCGCTTGATAGAATATAAGCGCTCGGCGTGAAGTAAACAGCGGCAGTTAGAAGAAGTCTTGGCTTTCCTGTTCGACCAGCTTCTTCATTAATTGCTGCACGCCATTCTGTGAGGAGAGTTCCTAGATTGACCATGGCTGCTTGAGTTAATGGGTATTCCCAGTCAAGGTCAAGTCCATCGAAATTATATCTACGAGCCACTTGAATTGTGGAAGAGATGAAATTTGCACGGTTAGAAGGACTACTAGCCATGGCAGCGAAATCAGCACGATTGCTTGAATCTCCTCCTCCAATGGATAACATAGTGATTACACTTGGAGTTTTCGAATGAAGAGACGTAGTGAAAATCGGCATCCATTGTTCGTCTTCTGGTTTTACAACTAGCTGGTACTTTGATGAACTGATTCCGGCGAAAGCGTAGAATACATGAGTGTAATAAGAGGCAGGTATAGCTGATGGAGGAAGTGTGTTTTGTAACCATGAAGGCCAGTAACCACCTTTTATATCAGCAGCAGAAGTTGAAGCAAACATGGTGGTAGATGAGAAAAAGAAAAAGAACAGGATTGAATTAATCATTGTGTTAGCCATTGAAATGGACTATTTTGATTTAAGATATTAGGGGGATAAACACCGGATTATATATAAGGCTAGGGCATGCACGTATGTGGCTGCTGGCCTATGTTTGTATATGAAGATAAAAGTCTTAGAAAAAGACTTTGATTTTGCGTTCTAAGCACGTTGTTTGAATTCTACTACTCATCCTGTCTGTTGCGTATATTATTTGAATTTAAGATAAGATATTACCCCGTGCATCTCCCTTATACGAAACCGCATACTACTAGTCTTTGATGGATATCCATAAACATCATTTTTCTTTTACGTGAATGACTGACTATGCAACCTCAAGGGTTTTACTAGTCCACAACACAGGCTCAAATGTGAGTCGACAACGTATCCCGTTGGGTAACTCGTACTACTTGCTCTGAATTTCTTGGTCCCATTCTTTTTTGCCGCCAGTCTTCGTCACTTATTTCGTGGTCCCGCTGGCTCGGTATGGTTTAATGTAAGGGGTCCGACGGTGGTAATCCCCTTTAATTCAGCAGGGTCAAGTGTACTGGTGCTGTCATGACAATAAATGTGGTTGAAAAAGAGGAAGATCGAAGACTCAGATCAAATGATAGGGCCAGTTGAGGGCCCTCTTCAACATACAATTTAGTACGATTGTAATGGAGGAGCTTGAAGAATTTTATGATTTTCCATCCACTTTTAATGGGAGGTTGAACAAAAGAGCAAGTTTGAAACCAAAAAAATAGAACACATGAAAGAGCAAGTTTATGGGGATGTAGTAAAAATGGACACTTAAAACCAGTTGGCAAGCGGGCGTATGCCCCCATCTCCCCCTAATAGGAACACTATCACATAATTTTTCTAGCTGCTATCTCTTGTAGGTATTACCTTTTTGAAATCTAAGACACTATTTTTTAGAAAAATATCAAATATCAAATTATATAATGGTCATTTTCCTTGAACCCTCGTTAGGGTTGTAAGAACATACCTGAAGCCTATAGTATGGTGGTGTTCGGAAAATTTGACCCGTCATGGGCCTGCAGGACCTGGTCTGGTCTTGTCTGATATATTTAATTAAGGGGAACTTAGGCGTAGGCCCAAAAAAAATATTCTTACCGCCATACCCACAATTAATTTCTGATACAGTCGCACCCATAATTATTTAAAAATATTTAAAACGTACTGAAAGACTCTATTACCCTTCATCGTTTTTGGGCATAACTTTTTTCTTCTCCGCCGGTTTCTTTCCATATTCCTCCATTAGTCTCTGTAACGGATCTGCAAAGATTTTTTCTCCATCATTTAAAGAAATAAATCATTTAAAATCGATGATTCAAAGAAGTAAATCATTTTTGACTAAACCCTAGAATACATTTCAACAAAAATGGATGAAACAGACGAAGAAGAAAAAATCAAGTAGAAGAAACAGAAAAAAAGTTATGCAGCTAAATTTTCCCTTATATTGTCTTATGCACTAAACAAAATGATGCAGAAGACATTATGCACGTGCATAAAAATCCATAAATCAGAAAAGTGAAGAAAGTAATGCATAAGACAATATGCAGCTAAAATAAAATAATGCATAATGTCTTACGCATCTAAAAAAACTGATGCATAACCAGAAAAAGTGAGAAAAGTAATGCATAAGACATTATGCAGCTAAAACAATATAATGCATAATGTCTTATGCATCTAAAAAAAACTGATGCATAACCAGAAAAGTGAAAAAAAGTAATGCATAAGACATTATGCAGCTAAAACGAAATAATGCATAATGTCTTATGCATCTAAAAAAAACTGATGCATAACCAGAAAAATGAAAAAGTAATGCATAAAACATTATGCAGCTAAAACAAAAATAATGCATAATGTTTTATGCAGAAATAATAATGGCATAATGTCTTATGCACTAACCAAAATGATGCAGAAGACATTATGCACGTGCATAAAAATCCATAAATCAGAAAAGTGAAAAAAGTAATGCATAAGACAATATGCAGCTAAAACAAAATAATGCATAATGTCTTATGCATCTAAAAAAAAACTGATGCATAACCAGAAAAGTGAGAAAAGTAATGCATAAGACATTATGCAGCTAAAAAAAAATAATGCATAATGTCTTATGCATCTAAAAAAAACTGATGCATAACCAGAAAAGTGAAAAAAGTAGTGCATAAGACAATATGCAGCTAAAACAAAATAATGCATAATGTCTTATGCATCTAAAAAAACTGATGCATAACCAGAAAAAGTGAGAAAAGTAATGCATAAGACATTATGCAGCTAAAACAAAATAATGCATAATGTCTTATGCATTTAAACAAAACTGATGCATAACCAGAAAAGTGAAAAAGTAATGCATAAGACATTATGCAGCTAAAACAAAATAATGCATAATGTTTTATGCATCTAAACAAAACTGATGCATAACCAGAAAAGTGAAAAAGTAATGCATAGGACATTATGCAGCTAAAACAAAATAATGCATAATGTCTTATGCATCTAAACAAAACTGATGCATAACCAGAAAAGTGAAAAAGTAATGCATAAGACATTATGCAGCTAAAACAAAATAATGCATAATGTTTTATGCATCTAAACAAAACTGATGTTATGCATAAGACATTATGCATAACATCTTTAATTCAAATCTAATCATAAATTTCCGATTGAGATCAAAAACATGGAGACAAATAAGGTATGAAAATTTCCAATTCAGTTGATATCGAAATAATGCAACACACTTCTTACCCTTTTCAACTTCAATTTTAATTTCTTTTTACTTCTCGAATAATCAAAGACAACAGAAACCCAAAATCCCCAGATTTAAACCGCAGATTTTGAAACAGAAACCCTAGTTTTATTGAGAAGATTATTCAGAAAAGGATTTGGGAAAAGATTTGACAAAGGGAAAAATCCAAATGTTAAAACGAAGAATCAGAGTTCACCATTGTTTTCTTCTCGCTTCTCTCTGTTCGTCGCTCGAAGAAAAGGGTACACTACGGGAAAAATCATCATTGACGACACAAGATAAGAGTTGCAGTACCCCTACGATAACTCCATTTCATGCATTGTGGAACGGGGGTATTGTAGAAAGTCCAAGTTTTTCTATAATGGTTGACAAGTGTTGTAAAGGGTGATGTGATTCATGGTTCGACAATAGTTTGTCAATGTTGTGATTCTCTTTCGATTTTTTTTGATAACCTAACACTAACTCTTGCTTGTATTGTAGAACAATCGTGGACAACATAAGTAGCATATCGTAGAAACATATGCAACAACAATTACCAGTATTATGAATAATATTTGGACAACACTTGTATGAATTTTCGAACTATCTTGTACAACACAAACTTATGTTGTAAAGTAACTGTTTCGTAGTCGAAAACTGGAAGACAACATCGATTAGTATTGTGAATACTACTATCATTACACTTCCTAGAGTTGTACGACTATACTGAACAACTCTTACTTATGTTGCAAGATTTGTTTTTACAATACCCTTAACTGTTGTAATATTTGAAGTAACAACTTCTGTTGTCTGTAAATGAATGTGTAACTACAACTTTTATTAGAAGTTGTGTGCATAAAACTATTTTGAAAAAAAAAATTATAGCTGAAACTGGATTGCCGAAAGTATTTCACATTCACATTAACCTGCCAGTGCAATGCACTTACATTCATTCAAGTTAACCTACTAGTGTTAACCACATACATTCAAAAAAGGAAGTGATACAAAAGTTAAGTTTTCTAAACACACTCCAAAAAGATTATGAAGATGTCTATGGGAACACTAATCTATCCTTGGGCCATGTAATAAAACTTCCGATAGCATTACTAACATACTTGAACTCTGAAGTTGGAATGTAGACATAAGCATCATCCACATGAGTAGTAATCACACACTGTATGGCAGATCATAAGTTCTGTCATTTACATCCTGAATCTCCAAAACTTGTTTTTTTTGTTCTCAACTGATGGCAACAGTTAACACCACCAGTTACATTCATCTATAGCAGCAGCAGTCTACAAAACTTCAATATCAAACCAAAACCATGAACCAGTTTCTAGTGTAGAAGCTAAGATTTTGTTCCTGCCACATATGATGATAATCTGTCCAATTGGTTTACCAAGTTCTGCATTGGATAGTGCTTCACCGAGAGCTCTTCCAGGTTTCTTTACAGGCCGATAAAACGAGGGCC
This sequence comes from Papaver somniferum, assembly GCF_003573695.1. Lineage (NCBI taxonomy): Eukaryota > Viridiplantae > Streptophyta > Magnoliopsida > Ranunculales > Papaveraceae > Papaver > Papaver somniferum. The sequence goes on along the minus strand of NC_039364.1, from coordinate 6,250,212 downwards.
TAACTGGAAAACCAATGCCCTCTTGGAAACCTCGTCCGAAGGGCAGTAGCATCGGTTGACACCAGTGTTGAACCTGAAACAAAAAAGAATGATTGTATAAGCTCACAGATCATCCTCAAGCAAACTATGGGCCGTTCATATTATGAATAAACTGATCTCATTTCTGTACATCAAAGGCATGGTCTTAAATATTCTTCTGATAAAATGATTCACTCATTTGAAAGGAAAGTTTGAACAATTTATTTGATAATGTGAAAAAGAAACATATGCATTAATTCACAAAAATAAGAATAAGGAGCTCACCATGTGCAATGGCAGGTGTTGAGATCTGTAATAACAGTAACAAAGAACTAAGAGAAAGACAACCTTCTTCTGAAGGACCTGCCATTTAAGCTTCATGTAAGATGCATTAGCTATCATCCGTTCCTCATCTCCACCAGTCTTCCTACAACAAAACAGTAAAGGTCAAACACAGCTTCTTCACCCATACTGAAATAAGCACAACATCATTGCACAAAGCAATACTAGCTCCCTTAGCAGTATCATTGTCCTAGAAGTGGTTATGTAACTAAGTTGCATTGTTGCCGTAACTCTTGAGCATGTAAGTTTGGCAGGAAGAATCAACTATAAGTTGAAATTAGTAATCTAAATAACTAAGAGAAAGAGAGAGACAGAGTGAGTTACCTAAATTCCTTTTTCTTAACTGTCGTTTCCTCGCAATCATGTTTTCATGCGCCACAGCATGAGAATTGGGAACTATATGTAGCCATGCAAAATCCTCTTATCTTCTCCTAAATTCTCAGATTACACATGATCAGTAACTCTAATTCCGAAACTTTGTACCTACAAACATTTTCCAACATATCTGGTAAGTACTACGAAAGAGTAACACAAAAATATCAGAACATAACATATTTAATTCAGCTGTCTCACTATACTGAGTTGTATGCTTCTATACTAGATGAAGGAGACAACTTACATGGTCTACCAAGATGGGAACTGCATCAGTTGGCTCCGAATAAAGATCATAAATCAAAGACCATTGGTTGCAGTGAGTAGAGAATACGATTATCTTTAGCAGTCCCAAACATGTACATTATAATCTACATTTTCTTGTTCTGCTGTATTTATCTCAATTGTTGATCTACAAAAGACATATCCATAAAACCATTAAAACACAACTATAGGGTTCAGTGAAGGCCCAAATTTTTCTACATAACCCCCAATTTCACAACAACAAAGAAAAAATCCCATTGCCTGTTAATAACCAAAGAATATAATAAATTCTAGCAGTTACATTGAGATACCTGTGCATGGAATTGAGTTTGCTCGACCACCTTCACTCCATCCATATGGGTTGATATTTATTTCCCTATTGCTTGCAGCTTCATATATTCCATGGATTTTTCGATAAGAGTAATTGAACAAGAATATTGGCAAGCCAGGCTTGACGTAAAAGCATCAGTGGCACTGGTTTTGTCTTCTCTTGCTTATCTCGCAGCTGTAAAAGCATCCATTAATCCCGCGAAAAACTCTTCTAACTCTCGGTCAATATCCACCACTATTGCATCACGCCAATAATCACAGCAACATCCTCCTTTTCAACTGCACATTATCCAACTTCCATTCTCAGTACCACCATTTCAGTAGAACCCTAGTTCTTCATAAATCCTCCAACACAATAGAACCCTAGTTCTTCATAAATCTGCTCATGTCTTCTATCTATCTGAGGCAATCAATCGAACCCATCTCTGTTTTCAGTTGAAGCTCAGAAACCCTCATTTCGATTTCCATCTCCTCCCTGAGTTCTTCATCTGCATCTATGCTTGAATTAACTTCAAAAACTCTTGTCTTCTCTCAAACAGAACCTCACAGACCAATAGTACCATTTACTGCCAGAATTCATCCAAATCACCCATAAAATTTCACTATTTCGGTTGTCAACTCAGACTCTACCCAGCTAAAACATCAACCATTCAACCACAAATTCATCGTCCCCAATTGAGCTCAGAGATTTTGATTTTGATTTTGAAATCTAGGGTTTGTTTTTTCAGCTCAACATTGAGATTCGGGGGGTTTTTATTTTTGTTTTGAAATCTAGGGTTCGGTTATGGGAATTGGGATGAGGTTCTAGATTGAGAAGAAGATTTTGATGAATCGAGAACTTCTAGAGATGGAAGAATTGAGTTATGTGATGAAGATTTGAAGGAAACTTGAGTTAGGGCCGCCGTTGATTGTTACCGAGAAGAAATTTGGTTTTGTGTAACTTGAATCAGTGATGGGGTTGATTAGAATTTGGTTCAAATCTGGATTTGATGAGCTGCTACTATTGACTGTTGCGGATGAGAGAAAGGGGGAGTTAAAGAGAGAGATTGAGAGAAGATGATGAAGAAGAGGCGTCGAGAGAAGAGCAGCGGTGGTGATAGAGCACCGCCGTCATCTGTGGAGTAGAGGTGTTCTTCAGCGGTGGTGATTGAGAGAAAAACAAATAGGAATTGGGTTCGAGTGGTTGAAGAAGGGTTATGCTTCGGAAAAAAAAAAAAGAACAAAAGAGTGAATCCGAATGAAAATGATGGACGGTTGAGATTGTATTTGATATGCTCATATGGATTAAGAAAAGATCTTGACGGTTGAGATTGTATTTAGGATGCTCATGCGGATTGAGAAGTATGTGTTTCATTTTGTGCTAATACGAGCTCATGTATTCGGTTTGATTATCAACCTTCGATACGAAAAAAATCCAAAAAAAATATGAATAAATGTAGCACATTCTTATCGACATTTTGATATAAAAAATCCAAAAAATGTATAAGAATAAAGTTGAAAAATAAGAAATCATTCCGATAATTGGTGTGTTTCTTTGTGCTTTTGTGCTTTCTCTTTGTGCTTCCGGTTTGAATTTCGACTAGTTACATAGGTCATGAAGTAATTTTGACTAGTCATACATGTCATGAAGTATCTTTAGTTCACATTAATAGCATTATATATCATCGAAATCGATAAATATGAAGCTCAATGTCGATTCAAACTTAAAATGTGGTATAACGACATACAAACTATGAACCAAGAAGCTCTGAGAGGGTTCTGACTTCAAACTTAGCATGATACATCATCAAAATAGATAAATATGAAGCTCAATGTCGATTCGAACTTCAAACTTGGTATAATGGCCTATAATCTATGAACCACGAAGCTCTGAGAGGGTTCTGACTTCAAAATTAGCATGATACATCACCGAAATTGATGAATATAAAGCTCAGTGTCGATCCAAACTTCAAGTTCGGTATAACGACTTACAAACTATGAACAAGAAGTCTGAAAGTCCACAAAAACGATGAATCCAACCATCCACAAAAACGATGAATCCAAAAGCATGTTAGTGCTGAATACCAGAAATGATATAATAACTCTCCGAAGCGTAGACTGTGCTTATGTGACAACATGGTATCTGTAAAATCTTAGTTTCCAAAAATTAGAAAAAAAAAAGAAATCTCAAATTAATTAATTAATTAATAATATGATTTCAGGTGATTTTCCTTTGCTATGATTAAAAAATGAATCAAGCTCTCTTCCTAGAACTTCTAGCCCCACCGAGAATATTTAGACCAACAATAAATCAATTTAAATTTAGAATAATCAGAAAATCTGGGAGTCGGGACCTCTTTCACACGTATTTTACCACACATCTAAAATTTTCTTCTCTCGAAAGAAAAATACTAAGCGGTGGAAAAGAAAAAAACCTCTAGGTTTTGAGGATATCGGTATCACATCTTGCCTTCACCATCAACGCCATCACCAGAACTCAAATAATCAATTGATATTACCTGAATCATCTTTGTTATTTTCTTATTCACGTACAAAAACGAGGGAAGGATGATAAGGTGTTAAGCGCTAAACAAAATCGAAAACTGGTGATTAAATCCAGGGTTAAGGAAACAAGTTGGAATAGTTAGAGTTACAAGGGGATTCGAAAACGATGCGTAGATAAATTAGTATTTGAAGTTTTGGTTAATTTCGATTTTGTTGATTTATTAAACAAATAATCTATTCAATTTGTTTGGTTTTGAATTCCGAGTACTCTATGGTATCTTTTGTTCATATGAAATTCTAATTTAGTTCATTTTGTGCAAGGACGGATCAAGGAAGGCTAAATTTCCTTGTAAGGCCCGGACTAGAAGTCTTGGTGGAGTAGAATTTTTTTTTTTTTGGCTTATGGACTTGGAGGACTAGCCGGGCTAAAGCCCCCTTTAGTCCAGCTGTAGGTCCGTCAGTGATTTTGTGAAAGGTGTCTTACAGGAAACAATAAAATGTGTTGTTGCTTCTCCATATGATTTTTGTGAAACGGGTAAATAACACAAACCCTTTCTTTTTTCTCAGAATGAATGAACCCCAACACTTCTTCTTTGTTCATCTTCACCAACACCTTGGTACTCTTGCTACTACTCTTTACCAACATCTTCAAGTAATGCTTACTTGAATACACTTTCTTCTCAGAGAATATAGATCAATGGCTACTTAAAGAAGCTCAGAATATTGTATCCCATCATCTGTCCTATAATTTCAAATATCGTCAAATTTATTGCAGCTGTGTGTTATGAACGAGTATAATTTATAGACACGAACTAAAATCATGTAACTGGGCATTGTTGTTCTCAATTGAGTTTTATGCAATTTAGTGTACATTGGTTTAAGTTCCTAAGTGGCAAGTACAAGTCAAGTCAAAATAGCTTCAGTAGTGATCCAAATTTGAACATCATTGGGGATTCAAATGATGGCACAAATGATGCACCTCCCTGAAGGATGCTGATATCGGTTTTTCTTTGTGGCTACAATGTTATCTAAAGTCTCAGTGACAGCTGTGCAATAACCTAATTAGTATACTTTGGGTTGCTCTTGCTTTACCAGAAGATAGACCAACCAAAACGGAAAACCGGACAAGCTGCAACTTTGATAAGCAATCATGTGGAGGAACCTTATGAATTACTTAGATAGGGACAACCAATCTGAGCCAGTGCAAAGCACGGACGCACAACTAGCTATAACAGTTTCAATAATAACTCGATTGAATTAGAAAACAGTTTCAATAATAACTCTATGAACCTCATAAAACCCGCGTGTTTTGATACCTGCATGATGAAGTCCGCGATTTTTTTTGATAACTGCATCTCTCTGCTCGAAGAACTCTGGATGATAAAGTCAGATGGTTGCTGTAAATGAGAAAGTTTGGTTGGTTGTCCGGCTGAGCAATTTCAAGATTTCCCATCCTCTTTTTAAGCCGGTCGAGAGAAGAGAAAAACGCACTTGTTTATTCAACACAAATTTGGTTAAAAAGACCAAAATCAACAATTCCTGGGTGAAAAGGACATTTAGATTTTGATATTGTTTAAATGGACAAAAATGTAAAAATAGCCAGGATGTAAACAGTTTCATCCTACCCATTTTTAAATACTTTATCTTATTTTTAATTTAAATCATGATGCATCTAGTTTCATCATTGCTATTTTTTAAATTTAAGTCAGGATGAATCCTGTTTCATCCTTGCTATTTTTTTGGTGTCCATTTCACCCATAGTAATTTTTACTCGTCCATTTGAACCATGTTTTAATGGACTCTCTACACCTTTTCTCCTCGAGACCCTAACTCCCTGTTCTAACGGAAAATGGGTCATTTGTCAAAATATTTTTAAAACATGGTTCTAATGGACGAGTAAAAATTAGTATGGATGAAATTGACACCAATAAAATAGCAAAGATGAAATCGGATTCATCCTGGCTTAAACTAAAAAAATAGCGTGGATGAAACTGGATGCATCCTGATGTAAATTAAAAATAAGAAAAAGTATTTGAAAATGGGTAGGATGAAATTGTTTAACAGTATCAAAATCTAGATATCTTTTTTACCCATGAATTGTTGATTTTGGTCTTTTTAACCAATTTTGTGCCGTTCTAAACCATAACTCCTTGTTCTACAGATGGCTTCTCTTCATGTTAGGGTTTCCATGAGGAACTTCAATAAGCTCCCGGACGAGATCACGCTAGAAATATTGTCTCGTTTACCAACTGAATTTGTTTTAGAATGCAAATTAGTGTCTAAACCATGGAGATATCTTGTTCGACATCCATGCAAAGTTGCACTTTAATCATCTCAATGCTCATGATTCTGGTAAGTCGGGTTTCGTATTTGATACAACATGGGTTGATAAACAATTTTCTTACGCTCGGCATGATGAATATTCGAACAGTTTTACTAGAAAAACAAAGATCAATTTAAGACCTCCAGTTGAGGATTGTTACATTCTTGGTTCCAGTAATGCTTTAATCTGTTTGAATGCAAGAGATACTCATGGACCTGCTTATATCTGTAACCCAATCACACGAGAATATATCATGCTTCCACTATCTCAAGGGAAAGAAATATTAACCGAATTTGGTTACAGTCCTTCAACCAATGAATACAAGGTTGTTAGAATCTATAAAGGAATTGGTGAGGTATTCACTCTTGGCAGCGGCATTGGATGTCGAAACGTGGGGAAAGTGAATGATGTGCCCGTTTGGTTCGAGAACCGTGGTGCGCTTGTGGATGGAGTTATTCATTGGATGGACAAGAAAGGAACAATTTTCTCCTTTGATTTGGCTGATGAAAAGTTTCACGAACTTCCATCACTACCTTCACGAGCTGGTTGGATTCCTTGTATCATTATTAGTCTACATGTTTTAGGCGATTTTTTGTGTGCATTTTATTACTCTGGAAAAAGTTGGGAGATATGGTCTCGGAAGAAGAACAAAAATCATCAACATGTGTTTTGGAGTGAAGTGTTTAGTTATGTTAATGATACAAATATCCAACTGATCATATTTAAAAAGAGTGGTGGGCTTCTATGGTACGATAAAAATGTCTATCGTCATGCTCGAGAAGCTTCATCTCCCAGAATGCTTGTGACTTCTGGTGAGAATGTTACATTTTTTGGATTCCCTCACAAGAACACTTTTGTGTCTTTGAAAGATGTAGTTGAAGAAAATACGAAATTGGTGGATTTAGGGGAAAGAGTAAAATCTAACAGGCAGACCGAAAGCATTGATCGTTGAACATAACTCACTTGACAATATTAATTAGTGTTAGCTTTTAGTTATGCTAAATTGGTATCACTACAAGAAAATGGGTCTCTTGCGGCTAAAATCTACCAACTGTCTGAAAAACTAGTCGTTGGTCGCCATTGGCCCATTAGCTAATAAACTTCCCGTCTAAAAAAAATGTTTGTCGCTGGAAAGAACTGTCCACTCTTTTCTTGCAACCCAAAACCTTTATTTGTTGCTGGAATTGTTTATAACCAAATTAGAACAACTACCTGAATATGTTGGAAGCTATTTATCTTCGGTGATAAAAAACGTTGCGACCAATTTTTTACGAGTCGTTACAATTCTCTATCCACTGTTTATTTACAATTGAATATCTTTGTTGGCTTGCTGGGTAGGATCCGTTGACATGGTTATAATGACATAATCTTGACATGACGACATCTTTTTTTTTCTAAAAAATTTACACGACGATGAATTTGAAGATAAGATTTTGGTGACATGTTCTTCGTATAAAGGTCTACATTCCTACCAAAAATAAGAGTGTTCCGAAATACGAAACTTCACCATTTACAAATTTTAATTTCAACCGTTAATTTTCAATGACTGATATTCAAAATGGTAAATGGTGATCTTATACATCTCGGAATGCTCTCATTTTTGATTGGAGTATAGAGACTTATAAAAAGAACATGTAGCCAAAAATTTAGCTTCAAACACGTTGTCAATTGGGTTCGGTAGAAAAAATAGCATAAAAATACCAAAATTATATCATTATAACATGCCAACAGATCTACTCCTTGTTAAATATCTAATCGATTATCACTAAATCTGTAGTCTGTACTAGCTACTAAAAGATTATATGCCTCGTCTAGTAACGGCTGTACAAAATTTAGATGAATCTCCATAAAGTGACAAGTTGGACAAAATTTAGATGAATCTCCATACAGAGCCAGAGCGGGAATCCTTTTGCTACTTTATCTAAAATTGAAAAAATCAAGAGATCATAGTGCTCGTTGTTCTTTCCATTTTAAGGCATCACGTGGCCGGTTTCCCACATATTTTAAGACGGGGAATAAATTGAAAAAAATTCCGAGTTAATGATGAGTGGTGACTTTTGTTGATTGCTTATGGATGCGCCATTTAATTTAACGTGAATAATTGAAATGCGTTAAGATCCGCTATATATCTTCAAAAAAACAAATCTTCAAGAGAGAGAAACACTTTAGTTTAGTGAGTCGTCTGTGTTTCTGGAAGTGATTTAATAAAAAAACGGAACCTAAAATAAGAAAAGAGAAAGTAAAGTAAAGGATATGCTGCTTTACACAACGTGGGTGCAAGGCTATTGGCTAAAGGCGATCCAGACCAGGTACGGACCCAGAAATGTTACAAGCGTAGGGGTAGAATATCTAAAGGCGAGTTTTGTAATTAATGATTAATTAGAATTTGCATATAAAATACTAGATAAATAGATAAGAATAGATTAAAATCCGCAAATTTTAACTATGAAAATTGATTAGAGAAATTTTTTTATGTTTTATAGAAAATAATGGGAAAAAATAGGTGTGAAAAAAAAAGTTTTATGTTTTAACCAAATTTTCGGGCTAAAAATTATTTATAGTACAACTACAAGGACTAAACACTAATAAGGACAGGCTAATTACAAATTTTTTAAAAAAAATTCCTATACTAAGATTTTATTAAGCTAAAAATAACGACGGACAATAGCCCGGGTTAGCCCCTTGCTAGGCCTGTCCCTGATCCAGACACTCGTGGGCATTATTGACTACAAGCTTCCAACCTGGCGCATACAGACCGAATCTTTGTATCTCGGCACCTCATGATGTTAATTCATCCATCCACACCAAAAATAAATAGGAAAAAACCTCGATCCGAGATCTGAAGATTCTTCGTTCTAAAATATATGCTTAATAAATACAATGATCCATAATATATATCGCATACTTTGTAAGTTAGTATTATTCATTTGTATTATATATTGATTGATATAACAATTTTCCTTCATATGTATTATCGGTGAGTCAATATTATTTATGTTTAGTATTAACATGTCCGCCTCTGTCAGTCTTATAAAATTTGTGTTCAGCTACATGTGCCTTGTTAGCCATGTTCCTTACAAATGACACATCATTGTCCTGGTGCAAAACAATTTTTCCATTTGAATCTTCTTACCCAATTCAACCATACTGATCTCACCAGTGTTATGTCACCACCTTCATTTGTACTACTATTAGGAAGACGATAATTTCTCAATCACCTGTACACTTGAAACTTCTCTTCAAACACCATGCACGTAGTTTGGTACTTTGCCTCCAGTGCTGACCACATAGCATAACCTTAAAGTTATTCTCCAAACAGTTCAGTTATGTTTAGCCTAACCGTAATCATCCAAACCAACTTCATGTCCAACATCATTCAAACCCTCATCAAATTGTTTCACTAGAAATTCATCTAGTTTATATTAACTATATATATCTTTAAAATCCAACCTCTTATATTTTCTGGTTCTGCATTTTTTTTATTGTTATAGAAACTAGCTATACTGAAAATAATCAATTGAATTGAAAACCTCAATTTGACACACGAGAGTAGCGTCACCTGCTCAGCAAATTGTCCTTAACACAATAGTCTGAAGGTACTTCTCAAGAATGAGAAAGGCTATATCCCATCAGCGGGGATGTGTCTAGGATAGAACTGTCTGATATAGATTTTATAAGCACAATACAATATACCCGACTTCGAATTCAGTGGTAAGGATTATGAAGAAAAATAGGAAACCAATGTTGCGGAAACCAAAGTGAGAAGAGAGAAAAGAAGATTCAGAAAACGTAGTCGCCCCATTTTCAAAAAAGAAATTCGTTTTGTATTTATAGGAGAAAGTTACTTGCAAATCATGTTAGATTTAAGTTTTCTTATAAAACACGTTTTGTTTCTTGTAAAACAATTCAAAACAAAAAATGAATTCTCCCTTAAATAAAGCATCTAAATAAAATATTTTTGTAATTAATTTCCTAAAAAAAACACACCAAAAAATTACTGATAACCGCGGACAACATTTTCGATTGATACCGTTTGGAGCCGGAAGACGTATGTGTTCTGGCATCCCATTGGTCCAAATTATTCCCGTTGTGGTTGGGTCATTGCTACAATCTTTCGAGTGGACCTTCGAAAATGGCGTGACACCTGAATCCATCGACATGAATGAGACGTCCATGAAAAAGTCAATTCCTTTAAGAATAATACCAAGAGCATCGGCGGCAGCAGTACGTGGAGTGTAGGTGTAGGAAGTGTTGGGGGGATGGTAGCGGCAGTCACTTTTCTAATTTTTTCGGTTCGTGTCGTTTGAAACTAGGGTTTTAGATTTGGACTTTCTTGTAAGGCCTCTCCTGTAGCGGTGTTATGGTTTCGTGTCCTGGACCATTAAGTATTGGCTTTGGTTGTGCATAATGAATTTCTCCTAAGAAGTTACCAGTAAAACTCGTGAAGTGAGTTTCTAGGGTTATATTTAGATAGTTTATTTCTGTATTTTGGGTTACAATGCTTTTACTTTTTGCTCGTTTGTGGTACAACTTCATAAAATTAATTTTTCCGAAAATATTGGACACATTGGAGTTTCAATTGCCCATGAATTTCGAAGTTTAATTTGTTTCCACCACAAAACAGAAGACCTCTTGGGACGGCCAAAAAACGTCCCAAGAGGACAAAAAACCGTCCCAAGAGATATTAGGGACGGTTTATGTACCGTCCCCTGTTCCACCGTCACTAATACTATTTGGCCATGTTTTTTTTTTTTGGGACGGACATATTTTAGCCTTGATTTAAATATTCTATGACTATTAGGGACGGTCAGGCCATCATATCCTTCTTTAAGGACGGTTTTTTCAAAACAGTCGTCCCTAGAAGCTACTTGTTTTGTAGTGTTCCTAGCCCAATGTATATATTTTTCTCAGATTGCGTTTTCTTGTTGTCCTATAAGGAAGTTATTTCAATTGTTTTTTTTTAAATCTATCACTAGATCACCGCTGCAGAAGTGGGGCCGATCAAGATGGCCAAAATCTTTTTTGCAAGAGTTATTGGATCCTAGAGCTAAGTCGTATGGGCTAGATTAGCAAGTGTTGCAATTCAAAAAAAAAAAAATGGCCCAAAAGTTAATATACTAGTTCTCTCTCCTAGCATTTGCTGGCAGCTGAACTAGCAGCGAGATTGAAGCGCTGAATGGTTCTGCGCTCAAAAAGTTACCTTTACGCTGAATGGTTCAGCGTTGGGAAATTAATTTTCTGATCTAACGTCTGAGATTTAAAGCGTTGAATCAAACAGCGCTGGCGCTGAACCAAACAGCGCTGGATAGTGGTCCCAGATGACGTGGACTGTTAATCTAGCTGCTAGATTAGCACTCCCATAGGACTTAGGAGGCTGTCCTAGCTGACGTGCATTGCTAATCTAGCTACTAGATTAGCACCCATAGGACTTAGCTTAATAAATTTGACCGTTGTTGGAACGTTACAAAACCTGCAACACTTATAAAGTTCAGACATCACTTAATTTTGTAACGCTTACGAGTCCCTAAGTGACGCATGGAACCTTTCTTATTTTGAAACTTAAAATCTTTGATTACGATCAGATTTCTCTAAATTCCTTTGAGCCCATATAAAAATACAGGGATCATAAACTAATATAAGTTGTATTTGAGGAATAACGATGTAAGATAGAAATGATTGAAAAATCAAAATTTCAAGTAAACTTTTTTCTTTTAGTTGAAATTTCAACCTACAAATTCGTTGAGCATGGATAAAGTTTTTCTAAATTTCTTTGGATTTACGAGAGATATAATGACTAATAGTTCTGTAAAGAAAAAAATCTGTAGGAAAACAATTCAAATTCAATTAATTTTGTAAAATTTATTTTTGTACTTAGATTTTAATTTTGAGGACCATCCAAATGTGACGGACAAACTACATATGATCCAAAGAATAGCGTCCATTGATTCATTTGATTCTGTTTTTCCATCTTTTAGGACCAGGTGAACATTAATTCATTTATGTCCGAGAGATCAATGTTGCTCGGATCGATAAAAGGGTCCGAGGCTGTGTATAGCTTTTATCCTATGATTCCCCTCGTAAAGTCCACAATGCTTCTTCCCCTTTAGTTTTGCAAGAAACAAAAGGCAAGATTCCTTCATATATTAAACGGTCTATATTCCCAGTGGCCACTGGAGCTTTGGTAGTGGACAACTCCTCCTTCCTGTAATCATTACTCCCAAATCCTAACGCTAGAGGCATGCATGTGGGTGAACCTGTAAAGGAACTAAGATAAGGTTTTAATAGACTCTATATTATCATGGTACCTTATTTTTTCTTTAGGAGATTATCTCTCTTTACTTTGGCCGGAATGACAAAAAATATTATTGAGGTTTTATTATATATTGAAGTCCCGGAGAACATTTCTCGGCAAGGGAATTATCATCATTTTCTGATAGTGTTGATGATTATTGTGATAAATTTAAATCACTTTCCGATCGATTGAGTGACCTTGATTTTCCAATGAACGATAAACGACTGGTTATCCAATTGGTTAATGGTCTCCCGGAGGAGTACAACACCGTGGCATCCTTCATTCAACAGTCCATGCCCACATTCGATGATGCTCGATCTCAATTGCATACTGAGGAAATTAGGCGTGCACAGCACTCACTCGCCTCTGCACCCACCGCACTTGCTGCTGCTGCTCCTTCAGACCGCAACTCACAACGCCCTCCTCAGTCAAACAATGGAAGAAGAAACAACCGTCCGCAGCAAACCCACAACAATGGATCAGGCCCAACTGCTGCAACTTCCTCAAGGCCACCACCGTTGCTGCCAACTCCACCAGGCCCACGCTCATACCTACAGCCATCTTATCAACAGTACTGGCCACCTTAATGGGCCATTCCCCCATGCCCCTACCCAACTGCTCCTTCCTGGCACCGGCCTCCTGCTGTGAACCAGCGTCATGCCAGCTCCCGTGGGCGATCTTCTGGACGTAATCATGGCCAAGCTTACATTACTCCATCGACTGAACTTCTACAGCCCACCGACATTGCTGAGGCATATAGCTCTATGCATTTACAACCACCTGATGATGCTTTCTATATGGATACTGGTGCTACCTCGCACCTTACCGCCGATACAGGTACTTTACATAAAGTTCTCAATTCCAGCAATGTACGGTCTATTTTAGTTGGCAATGGCAATAGTATTCCAGTTACTGCTAGTGGCACTAAGTTCATAACCCTCCCTTCTCGTACTCTTCAACTCAAAAATACCCTTGTTGTTCCTGATATTATCAAAAACTTTCCGTTCGTAAATTCACTACTGACAATCATGTGTCTGTTGAGTTTGACCCCTCTGGTTTTTCTGTGAAGGATCTGAGTTCGAGGAAGATTATTCTTCGATGTAATAGTTCCGGGAAGCTCTACCCTATCACCAACTCTGCTGTGCCACCACAAACACCGTCCCAGTCCTCCCCCATTTCTCTTGCTGTTTTTTCGCCAGATATTTGGCACAACCACCTTGGTCACCCCGACAAGGCTATTTTAGATGTTCTTCGTACCAATAATTCTATTCATTGTAATAAGAATCAACATTCTAAACTTTGTCATTCATGTCAAGTTAGTAAACATGTTCGATTACCTTTTTATGAATTAAATTCCAATACTTTTGCTCCATTTGATATCATTCACAGTGATTTATGGACCTCTCCATTACATGTTGATACCGGTTTTCGTTATTATCTTATATTACTGGATGATTTCACCAACTATCTTTGGGTTTATCCTTCAAAATTTAAATCCCAAGTCTATGACAAGTTTTTAGAATTTCGTTCTCTTGTTCAAACCCAATTTGAGCGTCAAATAAATTTTTTTTAATGCGACATGGGACGTGAATTTGACAACTCTTCTTTTCACACTTTTGCTCGTAATTATGGTCTAGTTTTTCGCTTATCTTTCCCCCAAACCTCCTCTCAAAATGGCAAGGCCGAACGCATGATTTGCCGTTTCAATGATATCACCCGCACCCTTATGTCCCACGCTTCCGTTCCACCAAAAATTTGGGTCTATTCTCTCCTTATGGCTGTTTATCTTCATAATATTCTTCCCACAAAAATCCTAAATTTTTCCTATCCTATGTCTATTCTCTATCAACGCCAACCAATATATGACCATCTTCGTATGTTTGGTTGTCTTTGCTATCCTAATCTCTCCTCTACAACTCTTCACAAACTGGCCCCCCGCTCTACTAAATATGTCTTCCTTGGCTTTCCTCTCAACCACCGTGGATACCGCTTCCTTGATCTTACCACAAACAAAATCATCATTTCCCGTCAAGTAACTTTTGACGAAAACGTTTTTCCCTTTACTGATCCTCCAACACCATCCGAAAATGAATCCTCTTCTTCCCCTCTTTATTATCCCTACATTTCCTACAATCTGCCTCCTACCAATCCTACTCCACAGCCTTACACACCACCTCACAGACGCTTTAATTCTCGCCACACCTGCCTCACAACTGTCCCTCCAGCTTCCGCCTCTTCACCTTCCCCACTACAGTCCGTACAACTGCCACCTCCTTCTCCCACTAATCCACCTACAGAACCCTGTCGCCACCTACAGTCTGCCTCTTCACCTTCCCCACTACAAAACTCTCTTCACCTTCCCCACTACAGTCCGCCTCTTCACCTTCCCCACCACATAACCCTGTCGCCACCTCCTGCTTCCAAACTCCCTTCTACAGAAAATCGTAAAACTTCCTCACCTCCAACTATCACTCCCAATATTGTGTCATTACAGCACAGAACTTTATTGCTACCTCCTACTTCGAGAACCCTGTCGCCACCTCCTTCTTCCACTCTCCCTTCTACAGAAAATCGCCACACTACCTCACCTCCAACTATCACTCCCACTACAGTGTCACCCTCAGCCACAGCACCTTCGGCTCCTCCCATACCTACAACTCCTTCTCGACCTACCACTCGTGCCTCTCGTGGTATTTATCGTCCTATAAATCGTCTTAACCTTCATGTCCAAACCCTTCGTCATATCTCTCCTCTTCCTCGTTCCCACTTGTATGCTCTTAGTGGCATAAACTGGAATGCTGCCATGAAAGACGTGTACAATGCTATGTTGAAAACTAATACTTGGGAACTTGTACCACGACCACGTGATTCTCATGTTATTCGTTCCATGTGGCTGTTTCGTCATAGATATAATGTTGATGGATCCTTACAGCGATACAAGGCTTGTCTTGTTGCCAATGGAAGATCTCAACAAGTTGGAGTTGACTGTTTTGAAACGTTTAGTCCGGTTGTTAAACCTGCTACTATTCGTATTGTTCTCACTATTGCTACATCACGATCTTGGCCCATACATCAACTAGACGCCAAGAATGCTTTTCTTCATGGTGATTTAACCGAGACAGTATATATGCATCAGCCTCCAGGATTTGTTGACCCTGATCACCCGGATTACGTATGTAGATTACGTAAATCACTCTATGGCCTCAAGAAGGCTCCCCGGGCGTGGTTTCAGAGATTTTCCAAGTTTATAACAGGTTGTGGTTTCCGTGGTAGAGTATGTGATCCCACACTTTTTGTTTATCAATCAGGATCCAAAAGGGCATACTTACTTTTATATGTTGATGACATTATTTTGACTGCTTCTAATGATGCTCTCCTATGCCGGTTCATTGACTTGATGAAGAGAGAGTTCGCTATGTCTGACCTTAGTCCACTACATCATTTTCTGGGCATCACTGTTACTCGTTCATCCACAGGATTATTTTTGTCTAAGTCATTATATGCACATGACATCATTGTGCGTGCCTCCATGACAAAATGTAATCCAGTGGCTACTCCGGTCGACACCGATTCCAAGCTCAGTGCTACCTCTGACCCAGCTTTTTCGGATCCCACTCTATATAGAAGCCTAGCAGGTTCTCTTCAGTACCTCACCTTTACTCGGCCAGATATTCCGTACGCAGTTCAGCAGGTATGTCTATTCATGCATGACCCTCGAGAGCCTCACATGCATGCCCTTAAGCGAATCCTTCGCCATCTTCAGGGCACCATCAACCAAAGACTATTTCTCTCGGTTTCCACTATCTCTGGCTTAACATCATACTCCGATGCTGACTGGGCGGGTTGTCCCGACTCTCGACATCTGGTTTTTGTATCTTTCTTGGTGACAATCTCATCTCCTGGTCCTCCAAGCGACAAGCAACAGTCTCTCGATCCAGTGCTGAAGCTGAATACCGGGGAGTAGCAAATGCAGTTGCTGAGACAACATGGCTTCACAACCTTCTTCTAGAGATCCATCTACCTCTACGACGTTTTACCATTGTTTACTGTGATGATATAAGTGCGATATATATGTTAGGAGATCCTGTTCAACATCAGCGCACCAAATATGTGGAGATTGATATACATTTTGTTTGTGAACGAGTTCGTATTGGTGTCATTCAAGTCTTACACGTCCCCTCTGAGAACCAGTATGCTGACATCTTCACCAAGGGGCTACCTCGACAGTTATTTGTTCGTTTTCGTTCTAGTCTCAGCGTTTGTTCCTCTCCCACTCAGACTAAAGGGGTGTAATAGACTCTATATTATCCTGTTACCTTATTTTCCTTTAGGAAATTATCTCTCTGTACTTTGGCTGTAATGACAAAAGATATTATTGAGGTTTTATTATATATGGAAGCCCTGGAGAACATTTCTCGGCAAGGGAATTATCAAGAGGTTTGTTAAGTTTTTGCTACTTGTAATTGTCATTACAGAATTGGCAACACATGATTTGAGAACTGAGCAAGTGGTCAATATTATAATAGTATAATCAAAAGAAACTTATTGTGTGATCAGAAGAAACAGGTGGTGGTTCCTTGAGAACCAAAATATTCGGAAGCTGCAGAATTTCTTTCAACCAAAATATGCGGTTGAGTTTTTTTTTTTGCTGTCCAGTCCTGAGTTTTTATGTCCATAGCAAACGAAAAGTCTAATCAGAGACAGGAAGTTGCTTCTACCATTCAAATTATCAATTATAACTTAGATGAAAATAGTTTGCAGAAGATCTTGAAATACAGGGAAAATGTTTTAAGCTCGCCTCACGTTATGGATGTACGGTAGCTAGCTTTTTTTCCCTCGAAATATCTTTTTTCTAATAATCAACATAAATATAAGTATAGACTTAGCTCCTTTGAATTCCATGTTAGTGATAACTAGATTCGCTTGATTGCTTTTTTGGCTACTAAGGAAATAAGCAATTTTTTATCCTCATCACTCGCGGCTGCTTTTTTTGCATAAGAAGTCACCTGGCACATTCATCTGGATATATCCCATCTATTCCGGCACACACACATTAGTATGACAGAAGAAACCAGCCAGTATAAGTGAGGAGATTATTAGTTCCATCCCACATTGTCTAAGCATTCTAAGATCCCGCGGTTTATAATCTTTAGGGCCACTCTACTCCTTGCCAATTGGTTTTGAATTGGATGTTCATATTTTAAATGGTATCAGACCAGACTATTTGCAACGAGTCGTTGACTGCGTCTTTACTCCGCGTCACCAGATTTAACTGTCCACATGTTAGACCCAACGAGACTACATATGAGAGGGCGTGTTGAGATTATTTGTCCCATCTCATATTATCTGCGCAACCTAAGATCCTGCGGTTTATAATCTTAGGACCACTCCACTTATTTCTAATTGATTTTTACTTGGATGTCCATGTTCTAAAAATAAGATATTGTCCACGTGACGTGAAGAAAATCCTCGTATTAGGTGAAATCCCTCGATCCATTTCTTCAAAATATCATATTCTTGCTTCTTCCCATTGACCATGTAGCTAGGCAATGACCGTGGATCATACAACTAACCATTATGTTTCGTGGGATTACTCTACTAAGCATCATGTGAAAGAGTATTAATTGTTGCCTCATTCAACTGGCGTGAATATCAAAGTATGTTGATTAAAGAAGTATAAACTACTACATTTGGGACAACATTCGAATCTCTAAGCATTTTAGAGAACAGAACTAGAGCTCCAACAAATAAAACTCCTTTTCAAAGTGTATGTATATATATATATATGATTGTATTGATTGTGGCTCCTTGGAATGAATTTTTTCTTTTCCAAAAGAATGGTTAAGGAAAGGAATATATCCAAAGATATCTGTTCGTCCACTACTTTGTGTGTGGTCCATTTTTTTTGATGATTTCTATAATAGCTAAAGCGGGAGGAATTGGTGCAGCAATTTGTAGTTTTAACTATTAAGAACTTTTACGCAACAAGTGAACTCAACAAAGGAAATGGAATTGATGCAGCACTTTGTGGTTTTAAAACCGTGGTGGAGCAAAGGTAACGGAACTGATGCAGCAATTTGTGGTTCAACAACCGAACTCAACAAACGAAAAACTACCATGTGCCGTATGATTTAACAACCTTATCTGTTAAGTCCATATTACAAATTTATTTAGATGTCTAATATATATTTAAACATCAAGCACCAACATAGAGCTTCCTGCAACAGGTATGACTTAAACACATATATACTTATATCTATAAGTCATCCAGGAGGATGATCAAACTTGTCTAGTCTTCCTTAACAAATTGGTATCCAACGCCTTGGCGAAATGTTCCAGCATTTTCATCAAGTAGGTTGGATCAGGGCCATCTTCATTCGCTTTCTCATATTGTACAGAATACTTGACAAGGCATTTTTAGTTCCCATCACTTTGTGTTGGAGTGATACTAAGGGTGACATCTAAACTTGGAAAATCATTTGTGACATCTCCTTCAAAAACTGTGTAATTTAGTGACATGTTTTTATGGTCCACTGCAATTACCTTCTCTTTCGCCGTGATGCGGTGATGGTAGAAGCTTTATCTCCTGTAATCATGAACAAACATGGTTAAGAATTACTAGTTAATTATGGATTTATTAAACGAGAGGGAAACAATTGAATGTCATAGTTACAGAATTTACTTACCCTGTACATATTCCCAAACAAATATGCTTCCTACACGAACTTCACCATCTAATGGAAGAACTTGGACATTGTGGACCATTTTAGGAACGTACTTTGGAATCTCGGGTGCATCACGAGTTATCATAGTGTATAATTTCTCTGCGGAGCACTTGGCTTTAAATTCAACCTCCATATGAGGCATTGCAGCGAATAGATGTTGGAAAACTGAACAGCGGAAAATGTAGATATACAGCTAGATCGACCAAAGATTCTGTTTTATATCTCGCTCGGGGTAAGGAAATGAAAAATTGGGTTCGGGTTTATATAGCTCAAACACTGATTAGAGTAGCTACTAGGGGTGTGACAGCTGTGTGTGTTCCTTCCTTTTTGATTGGACAGCTATGTGTATTCCGTTCACGGAGATGCAAGAATTAATGAAAGGTATGTATTTCTTTTAAGCCCACCGTATATCCCACTGATGACATGTTTTTGATCTTTTGGTTTCTCTCTCTCTCTCTGGTTGTGCGAGTCTAGTCGTTGAGGCAATTCCAAGATTTCTGATGCAGCTAAAAATAGGACCAATGTAACTGGGAACGGTGACTTCAAGGTGATTACCTATAACTCATTCAACATTCCAAACTGTTGAGTAATGATAGAGGGATTATTGAATATGCCGAAGAGGATAATGAAGAGTTATCAGATGTGGATTCTAATAAAAATGCGCCCTACATGGCTTATGGAGGCAAAGTTGGCAAGAAAACAAAGAAAGCTTACGAGGCTCAAATGGATTGGCAATGACCCAGATAAGGGAAGCAACGAAAATCTGGGCAAATGTCAGAGATCGGCTGTATTTGTAGGGGTGTGGGCATTTGCCATCCCCTTGGTTTTTTTTGTTTTTGTTTTTGGTGTTGGTTTTGTTTCACCTCTGGACTCGCTTAGTTGTTCTTTTATTCTCGTGTTTACCTTTTATCGATGAAATTTTAAACTTTTAAATGAAAAAGAAAACTTTAGTCATTCAGCTCGCCGAGGTGGAGTTTTTAGTTTTATAAACTTACAAATCCACGTTCTAGCACAACGATTCTATGAAACTTACTGGTATTTTTTTTCTCTGTTTAAGGGAAGTTTTGCGCATGTTTATAATTATATTGTTAGCTTGTATATATTGTGATCTTGATATACCATTGCATAAAAGTGGGTGTATTTCAAAGAATGATATCTCTAATCTGAGTTCGAAACTCACCTTTAATCTTTACGGATCTTTTTTTTTTTTTGAAGCATAATATTTACGGATCAACAAAATAAATAACATGCGGTTATCGGAATAAATAATAGTATACTCACAGTTGTGAATATTCTTATGGAACTCGCTTAAGTGCTCAGCTCAAGCATGGTGTACTTCTTTTTCTTGTAAATATTTATTCAGTTTAAAGCCCGAAAGTTAAATAAAAGTTTAAATTGTATTCTATAGAAGAAGCCTAGAAAAAAAGCTGATAGATTGAACACAAGAACCATATGGGCCTTATATATTGAAGGCTATTATTGGGGCATCACACTCCTTTAGAGGGGCTTCGCCTAATAAGACAAAAAAAGGGTCACCCATAAGTAATATCAAAAACCCCTTATCTCAAATAATTTTGTAATGACCAAACAATCCTTATTTAGTTAATTTTAATCTAATTTAATTATTGTCTAATCAAAATTAAGAAGATGGATTTTGTTATATATTTGTAAATTTTGATTTTGTGGGAAAAAAAACTAGAGAGAAGAGGAAAAAGAAAAAAGTTGGAGATTTCTTTCAAAACTTAGATATTTTGATTCACTCAACAAAAGTGGATGAAACAAGTTACCAACTCGAGGTGGGTGAATCTTTGTATGATAAAGAAAACAAGTTTTACATTCCTCATGTTGGAGATCAAGAGATTGATGATTTGTTAGATGGTAGAGAAGGTTTAACACAAAGTGATGATGAATTTCCACCAATTGAAGAAATAAATCAACAAAGTGAAGAACCAATTGTTGAAAATCAACAGGTACACCTCTAAACTATCTCTCATGGGTTCAATTTCGCTCAAAGCTAGCTTAAGTACGTAAAAAGTTTGAGATTTTTAGACTTTTAATGGAAAATTATGGTTGGGTTGAGCTTCGTTCTCAACCGTAATTGTATTTTACGCTGGGTTTGGAAGAACTCCAAACCGTAACTGGTTTCCAGTAGGAAAAAACCTATATTACGTCTGGCTCCCCAACCCAACCGTAAATATGTTTTTCATGGGTATTTATTACCAGTTTTACGTCTAGGTTAGATTTTCTTTGTTTCCAATCGTAACTGAAAACGTCTAGGTTAGAGGTTAAACTTTCCAGCCGTAAATTTTCTTATTCCTTGAACGTATGGGTTCGTGTACCTTCTAACCTGGACGTAATGTTGGTTGTCCTTCTTTCTTTGACTAATGTTGTGATATTTTGGTTCATAGATCGCGCTTCCACCTAGCCCAATGCCTTCTCATCCTAATGCAAACGAAATTCTAACTGAAGATTCATCCCATCACTATTTGAATGACTTGGTAAGTGTTTTTTTCTTTTTTTTGAAACTAACGGAAAGATATGTTGCTCATTCACTATGTTTTTGTTTTTTTTACTAACTTTGAGTTTTTGGAACATGTAGACATGGAAAGATAAAGAAGATGCAAAGAGATGGCTAGAGAACTAGGCAAGTTAATTATTTGTGTATAGTTGTAATGGATCAACCAATGATCGTCACTTTCAAATGGTTTGCGAGTGTTGTGGAACTAGCAAAAGTCATGTGAAAAAGGGTACCGAATCTAAAAGAAAGACGAAGAGGAAGAATACTACATTCACCAAGAAGAGTAATTTCCCGTTCAAGCTTAAATCCAAGCACAACAAGAATAATGAAAATGATTTTTGGTAATTGGAGAAAGTTGTATGCGGTCGTCATAACCACCTAATACCGAAGACCTTGCTAAGCCATCCTTATGAAGCTCGGCTTAATGATGAAGAAAAAATATTGTAAGTTCCATGACCGAAAACCTTACGAAACCCATTGATATACTCGGTCATATAAAGCTCCTAAACCCGCCGAATGTTTCTACATTGGAAACCATCTACAACGCCAAAACAAAATTGAAAAATCAACAATGGGAAAATAGGAATCAAATGCAACAATTAAGGCATTTGGGAGAGAAGTATAATTACTCCGTTTTCCATAATAAAGATGAGGATGAACAAATAAAGAATCTCATATCGGCTCATCCCGAGTTTATACAATTGGAGCGGTGCTCCAATCAAGTACTTTTAATGGATTGCACGTACAAGACCAACAAGTATGAGATTCCGGTGTTGAACATTGTTGGACAAACTTCCACCAACTCTCCGTTTAGTGTCTCTTTTTGCTTCTTGGAAAATGAGCTTGAAGAGAGTTATGTGTGTGCACTACAACAAATGAAGTTATTCTACGTGGAGGGATATAATCCAAAGGTGATTTTCACCGACAAGGAACAAGCATTGTTGAATGCAATAGCGAGGGTTTTCCCGGATGCTCGTCACCTTCTTTGCACGTTCCACCTATGGAATAACACTGAGACTAAATGTAAGACAATAATTCGTCCAACAAAGAAACGTGAAATGGCGAGAATAAAGAAACTACCGGTAGATAAACAAGAAGAAGCCAGAGAAAAATTCAAGAAGGATGACAAGTTGGCAGAACTAAGATGCGCTAGTTTCTAAGAGGATTGGTATGCCATGGTGATACATGTGTATCTTCCTCTCTCCGAGAACTAATGATCCTCAAAACCGATTGAGGATAAAAATGTAATTTGGGAAGGAATACTGATTTTTAGGCAGTATTCTTAGATAAGGAGATATTCTTAAACAAGGTATTATTCATAAATAAGGAAATATACCTAGAAAAGGAATATTTCCTAGACAAGGTAATATACCTAGAAAAGGTATTATTCCTAGATAAGGAAATAGATTCCTAGATGGTTTTGAGAAACCGTTAAAGTTATAAGTAGATATATTTAGATCATAGGTAAGACATCTAGAGAATGGTTTGTGATACAAACTCACCTAGATCAAAGAAATGAGGTGTGTGAGACAAATCAACTAGAGATAAGTTTGTGAGGCAATTAATTATTGTAAAAGCAAACTTAGGAAATATTTTAAGGTTATTTACCTAGAGAGATTGTGAACGTAACAAAGAGAGAATTGTAATTGTTTTCTTGTTCATAATCTAGACAAGATATTTTCTTCGAATTACTAGTTGTGTTCTGTTTCCTAAGTTTCTCGTCTATTATTATTTTGAATTCCGCCTTTATAGTAACAACTACCAAGGTACAGAGATCAATACGTATCAAGTTGGTATCAGAGGAAGGTTCGTTCTTTTAGGGAAGATTCATGTGGTTTATGGTTTTCAATAGGTCTCTCTACGTAAAACTTGGTGAGGTGCTCGAGAAGCTAGAAGATGTTAAGAAAACAAGGGGATCAAGGATGACAAAGTCAGATGATGATCCTAAGGAAGGAGAACCACCAA
Source organism: Papaver somniferum (assembly GCF_003573695.1). Lineage (NCBI taxonomy): Eukaryota > Viridiplantae > Streptophyta > Magnoliopsida > Ranunculales > Papaveraceae > Papaver > Papaver somniferum. Next base: position 6,226,579 of record NC_039364.1, on the reverse strand, counting down.
CTATGGAAGAAAAGGTGGATGAGCTACAAAAAGACACGCAGTCGATTAAAGTTACCCTTAAGGAATCGAATAAATGTATTAATTCTCATACACCCAAGCGGAAGGCGAAGAAAAAGACTACGTCTCCATCTGGTGTTTTTGAAGAAGGATAAGAAGAACTGCTCAAAAAAGATTGCATCATGGAACGAAGTGTGACTAGGAAAAGATGAAGAGGTATGGAAGCTTTTCAAATTAGACGTCAAGGTCCAGTTTCCAGCAAACAGAGATGGTTCAGCAGGTTGAAAGGAACCCTCGAGTTCCCTAACCTCCAAATCTAACTTTCACGGGAGTTCAAGTTCTTGAGTGGGGGCACATGATACATGTGTATCTTCCTCTCTCCGGGAACTAATTATCCTCAAAACCGATTGAGGATAGAAATGTAATTTGGGAAGGAATACTGATTTTTAGGCAGTATTCTTAGATAAGGAAATATTCCAAAACAAGGTGTTATTCATAAATAATGAAATATACCTAGAAAATGAATACTTCCTAGAAAGGTAATATACCTAGATAAGGAAATATACCTACAAAAGGTATTATTCCTAGATAAGTAAATAGTTTCCTAGAAGGTTTTGGGAAACCGTTAAATCTATAAATAGAGATGCTTAGCTCATAACTAAGATATATAGAGTGTCGTTTGTGATACAGACTCACCTAGATCAAATAAAGGAGGTTTGTGAGACAAATCACCTAGAGATAAGTTTGTGAGGCAATTAATTATTGTAAAAGCAAACTTAGCAAATATTTTAAGGTTATTTACCTAGAGAGATTGTGAACGTAAAAAAAAGAGAATTGTAATTGTTTTCTTGCTCATAATCTAGAGAAGATATTTTTTTAGAATTACTAGTTGTATTCTGTTTTCTAAGTTTCTCGTCTATTATTATTCTGAATTCCTCCTTTATAGTAATAGCTACCAAGGTACAGAGATCAATACGTGTCACATGGCACACTCTCTCACCGTGGAAGATTATGAAGAACGATCTCGTATGTTATTGGATAGTTTGAGAAGTTATCCGAGTATAATGAAGTATTTGGTGGACAATTGGTTGGATCCGCACAAAGAGAAGTTTGTATCCTCTTTCACGAACCAATATAGACACTTCGAAAACCGATCTACAAGTACGGTGGAATCGTCTGACAACCGGTTGAATAAGAAACTTCATAGTGGTGATGGTGGATTTGTTACGGTATTCCAAGCAATGAACACCTATTTCCCCCGTGATCTCGATAGAGTTATGGTGCATTTTGAAAAAAGCCAATCTAATAAACACACTAAATGGAAAGACAACCCTTGGCTTGAGGATATTTATTTTAGAGTGTCGCATCGTTCAATTGATATGATCATGAAAGAAGTGATACAATTTGAGTTGGGTAACTTTGACAGAGGAAAGTATGTTTGTCCTAATATGACAAGTTTGGGCCTCCCATGTCGGCATGTCATAGCCAATTACAATGAAATACTTATTCCGCTACAAGATGTTGATCCCTTTTCGCAACAATTAAAATTCGATAAAACAATAGTTGACCAAGATTTTGGAGGAACGTTTGTCAATACCAATATTGGAAAAGCGCTAGCCGCGAAATATGATACATTAACACGGGGGCAAAGACAAATATGGTTGAGTAACTTGCGTAAATTCGTATTCCCACAAACTAGGTACGATATGAAGGAACCACCTAAGAAGAAGAGAAATGGGAGGCCTTCTACCAAAAAAAAAGAGGAGTGTATGAAGAAAATCGTCAAGGGAATTATTGGAAGAATCAAAGAAAAGAGATCCTTCGGGTTTTGAGTTGTTCCGAAATGCCTATGAAGCGGAGGATGAAATGGAGGAGGAGGATGTTCAAGGTAGAAACAAACGAAGAATATGGCAGATGGAAAAAGGAGAACCAAGTCATCCAAATGTACAAGAAATTGAGCCTCCCACTCAAGAAAGTTTAACAAGAAAGGTTGATTTTAAAGGAAAAGGTCTGATCTTTCGTTCCAAACAACTAGGAAAAAGCAAAGTTGTTAAAGGAAAAGGTTCCAAAGAATGCGGAGCAAAAGATGAGGGAGTTAAAGGAAAGAGTTCCAAAGAATGCAAAATAAAAATTGGAGAAGTTAAAGGAAAAGGTTCAAAAGCATGCGGAACAAAAGATGGGGAAGTTAAAGGAAAAGGTTGCGAAGTTCCCTCCCGAGGAAGCACAAGAAAAAGATTTTGCGTTGTTAAACAATTAGCAAGAAATATAGGAAAAAGTCCAATGGTTGGAATATTTCCGTCAATTGAAAGGAAGAGAACGGTTCGTATTCCAAACGCAACTTACAAACCACCCCCTAGAGATGAGGAAGGTCGATATTCCCGAAATTATTACATCATCTATGAAAATTACCTTCTTTTTTTCCCCGACTTTGTTCGTGACTATATTAAGGCCACGAATGAGGTAGATGGAGATGGGAATTGTGGTTACCACGTCTTCGTGGGTCAACTTGGACCCTTTGAATACGCGAAAGATTGGGGTTGTGAAGAAGTTGACTATGTAAGGCAAAAATGTTTAATTGAACTACGTGGGCACCGAGGTTATTACATACCAATGATGAGATTTGAAATAGACGAGTCCGAGACGGTGTTAAACGAAAGGTTTGTCGCATGGGAATAACGGTTACTCGGAAATAAATGTTTGACAAGTGAATATTGGATGTCCATGCCAATAAGCGGCCAACTACTCCCCAATGTATTCAATTGCGTTGTCCATTATATATCAAATGCATTGATTTTCACATTTGCACCGACAAAGATACCATTTGACGAAGAATAGGATAAAACAAGAATAGTGGTGATTGGTTATGTGCATGAAAACCATTTAATCGGACTCTAAATGAGTGAAGGATGCCCATTACCTTCGTTATTCGATTATAACGAATGGTCCAAGTCTTGGTGTAATAGATTAGAGGAAAGTTTTGAATTTTGGAAGGCATTACAAATGTCGAGGAGTAATGTCTCATTTGCATTGATGAGCGATGATGAAGATGACTAAACGTTCGTGAAGAGTGGTGAAAATATTTTATGACTCACTAGGAATAAAAGAGTTTGTCTAGAAGTGATAATAGGGTCATATGTATTTTGGTATTTTTGAATAAAGTATTTTGTCTAGAGTTGACAATATTATATGTATTTTGAATGACGTACTAGGAATATGAATGAAGTATTTTGTTGAATTGGTTTTCTATTTTTCCTTGATAAAATTTTGGAACACAAGAATACTTACGGCTAGGTTCGTGTCCCAAATAATCTAGCCATAACCACATATTTTGTAATATTGATCTTGAAAGAACATTAACCACATGACATTACATAGAAATTACAACCCATTAAACCACAATACATTACATCAAAATTTCATTACAAAAGGACTAATAATCGGGTCTACGAGTGCGATAGAAGTCCTTCAAGATGTTGAAATGAGGTAAGTATTGGAAATTTGACCTTTTCCACCTTCTCCATTCTTGAATAGCACACTATAAAACTTCAGAATCAGTTTTACCTCTATGTCGTATTTGACCAATAATACGAACTAATTCCATAAATTCTTTAACTTGATCCCTTATCTTTCCGTACCGACAATACAACTTAATTTCATCATATTTATAAGGGTTACCGGTTTCAGAGCAAAAGTTTTCATAAATGGTTCTCCAAAAACTTGTAGTCACAAGACCGTGTTGGCGTCGTTCTTCTCCTCGTTTTGGATAGCATAGTACATAGTTGCGTCAAAGCCATAAATCTTCATCCAACGTAAAACCAGATTCATCCATAATCTAGTGTATTTCTTTCTATACTAGAGTAAGAGTTTAGGTGTAGATGGTTGATGTTGAAGATGTAATGTCTAAATAAGAAAAAATAAGATGGTTGGGCATGTATGTTCAACTTATATATAAAACCAACATGTGTAACGGCTCTATTTTCAAAAATCAAGTAGTACAAGTTCCTAACGGCTCTATTTTCAAAAATCAGGTAGTACAAGTTCCCAACAGCTCTATTTTCAAACCAAATAAGGAAAAAAAAAACAAAACTCACTATAAAAACGACTTACGCCTAGGTTTTAGAGAACACGAACCTAGACGTAATCATAGGATCCAAGCAAAGAATGCAATTATCATGGTTACGTCTAGGTTGGAGGGAAAGAAAACCTGGGCGTAACTTTGAGAATTATTTTTTCTGTCAGGTTTACGTCTGGTTTTTTCGAACTCCAAACCTAGACGTAAGCCTGCAAACGTCCTAAAATTGTTTGTGTTCAGTCTTACGTCTGGGTTGTGCATAGCCCCAACGTGGACGTAAATGTTACTGAATACCTATTTTTTATTTTGCATTTCACTTTAAAACTAGGAGCACAAATCCAATTTTTGGACTTATTCATGCATTCTAGCTAATACTAAGCCAAATTTGTGCATTCACTTAAACATAAAGATACGTAATAAATTCATTCTAGCTAATACAAACCAAAGGAAACTTCATTCTAAAATTGATAGTCTTCTACATCAAAGGAAACTTGTACATAACAAACCACACAAACAACCAAATGAAACTAAATGGTCTTCTACAATTATGATATTGATAGAGTTTAAGGACAATGTTTACTCATTACGAGTACGACCACGACCTCTTTTGTTACCACCTCAATTATGAGGACCTTCACGAACACCACGACCACCTCGAGTAAGAGGACCGTCACGACCACCTCGACCACGACCACCTTGACCCTGATCACGAGCATGCATTTCCTCTTCTGTAGATTCATAACTATTAGGTGATGGCTGACGTTGACTAGTACCCAAATCTCTCGACGACTTCCTACTCCTCTTCGTGCCCCTCTCAGATGAATCATCCTTGTTTGGATCAAACACATCTTTGATTTGTTGTTGTAAATTCTTTACTTGTGCACATGAGAGGGACTCATCTTTTTCGACGCATGGAGTCAATGTTTGTGCCAATTGAAGGCATTTATTTTTCTATTTTACATATCAAATGAAACATATTAGTACAAACAAATGTAGCGTTATGAAACATATTAGTAGAAATGTGAAATGGCGACATGAAAAATAACAACTTTACTTACCATCTTGAAATATAACGCCTTCCAATCCGCATAAAATACAATTATCTTTTCGGCTTCATGCTTATTATTTTCTTGAGCCTTATGGATATGTACCGCCGCTTCCGGATCATTATTGATCACATGAGGATGACCAAAATGGTAATACCAATCCAAATAACCTTGTGCGGCTTCCTTTGTGCGTAGAGCAGGAATGAGCTCCTTCATGTGGACTTGGTATCGTTCATTAGTGTGGTTTTTCCAAACATCAAGATTTTCCTCTGGGTCATAGTTGAGCACGACATTGGCACTTTTTACGGAGGAAGCATTAGCACACAATTTGAACGATTCTTGAGTGACCATTTCTTGCACATGACCATATTGGCAGAGAACTCGACGTGGATTGGCCATTACGTACCCATGAGGATGAAACAAAGGCCCGTTGTAGGATTCAAACTTGAAAAAACACGAAGATCACGCTCTTCTCCAAATTGATCCTTCTTTAGATTTATGTAAGGATCAAATATCACATCTTCAACAGTGAGAGCATCCATTTTCAACCTTAAATCAGCTATCTTCTCTTCTTTGTGTTTTATTTGGGTACCAGTGAATACAAAATTTTTTCCTGTAGGACGACCAATCTCGTCGTCTGACCAAGATGTAGAAGGTCTCATGCTCGGAAAGTGGTCATATACCCATGCCTAAAAAATTATATATAACCATAAAAATTATATACATAAAACCAATAAAAAAAATGATAAATATAACAAAACCGAAACTATACAAATTACCTGAAAAAGACCAACATTACCATCAAGTTCAGTGGATCCAACCCTCGAAACTTTTCGAAAAGAATCAAGTAAATAAGAAAGGGTGGAAGTGCCCCAAGCATACTCTTTGGTCTCCTGGAGATTTTTTAACCATTGTAGATATTGCACATTTACCCGATTCCCGGAGTTATCAGGAATGAATATGGAACCAAGGGAATGCAATAGGTATGCGGTGGCTGTACAACGAGCTGTTGTTTCATCCATCACCTCATGACGTTCTTCTACAGCCTTTTTTGTTCCTCCAAATATATCTTTCAGATTCTTCAACATTATCTTTTTGATAGGTATAGATGGACCTTCTCTTGCTTCATCTGTTTTATTTCCACCAGCCCACTTAAACTGTTTCTCCGTCTCAGATCGATCCTGAAAAAGCGGGGGTCTAACAACACCACCCAATATTTCGCTCAGCAATATGTATGGACTAAGTAGAATATATTTTTAAGAGAATCAACAAGACTCAATCAATTAAAAGTATATTAACGAGTTTGTATCTCTCTCTTGATTTAATTTACTCAAGCAGGAACTGCGAGTTCTAATCAAATACAAGGAATAACTTGGATGGTACCAAAGACCAATATCAAAGGATCAATCACTGACAATCAACAACCAAAGGTTGTATTACTCTAATTGATGATCTAACGCACAACCTGTATTATTTCAATTATAAAGATAAAACAATATAATGCGGAAATTGAAATAACACAGACACCAGAAATTTTGTTAACGAGGAAACCGCAAATGCAGAAAAAACTCTGGGACCTAGTCTAGATTGAACATACACTGTATTAAGCCGCTACATACAATAGCCTAATCCAAGTTAACTTCGGACTGTACTGTAGTTGAAGTCCAATTAATCTCCCACTGATCCAAGGTATTGTTATGCTCCTATGCCTCTGATCCCCGCAGGATAATGCGCACTTGATTCCCTTAGCTGATCTCACCCACAACTAAGAGTTTCTACGATCCAAAATCGCAGGCTTTGACAATAAACAAATCTGTCTCATACAGACAAGTCTATCAAAGGATCAATCTGTCTCCCACAGATAAACCCTAAAGGTTTTGTTCCGTCTTTTGATAATAATCAAGGTGAACAAGAACGATAATCCGGTCTTACATTCCCGAAGAACAACTTAGATTAATCAATCACCTCACAACAATCTTAATCGTGTGGTAGCGAAACAAGATGTTGCAGAATCACAAAAGATGAGACGAAGACGTTTGTGATTAATTTTTATATCTTTCCTATCGGAGATATCAATATCAAGCCAATCAATCTGATTGTACTCGTACGATAAAAGATGCAAGATCAGATCACACAACTACGATAAAAGTAGTATCGGTCTGGCTTCATAATCCCAATGAAGTCTTTAAGTCGTTAACCCGGTTTGAGAAAATAAAAACAGAGGTTAAAGGATAATCGTCTCTAGTATGCAAACTAGTATCACAGGTAAGGTGTAGGGATTAGTTTTGCACAATACTAGATGTCTCCTTTATATAGTCTTCCAAATAAGGGTTTTGCCTTGGTTACAAAGCAAACAATATCCACCGTTAGATGAAACCCTGATTTAGATTCAAGCTAATATTTGTCAACCGTTAGATCTAAAACTTATCTTTTTACACACACTTTAACAATACACACTTCTAGGTTTGTTAACCGTACCCAAACGTATGCACTTGTTGGTTCAATAATGGTTAACCAAAAGGTTAGCCATATGAGCATTTCATATCAACCATGTTCTTCTTCACCATAACTAGTTTAAATGACTTCAAATGAACTAGTTATCTAGTTGTTAAATTGCAAGGAAATCTCATGTACTACACAAGACACAATTGAAGCAAAGATGATTTGATTCACTTGAATCGGTTCATGAACTTTTATAGCCACGGTTTGCATACTGCATTCCTTAGTCTTTTTAATTTTAAATTCAGAAATCATCTTCAGATATATAACCTTTCTCAAGTTCGCAGACTAGGTTCGTGGACTTAAGCAACCGGTAGAGTTTACAAACTCCAGCAGAAAATCTCGGCAAAAGACTTTCCACCGGTTCGCGGACTGGGTTCGCGGACTAGTCTAGTTTGTCAACTCCAGCAGAATTTATCGGGATGAGAAGTTCGGCAGTTCGTGGACTTGAAACAAGCCATTCTTCCGGTTTCTCTTGATCAACCAAGTTCGCAAACTTTGGTTCAAGGAATAGGACTTATGCATACATGTGTTTCCACAACAATGTTTATGTCCACCATTGGTTATGTAATATAAACTCTCATTTCAATCATTGGAACATTCTTAGAGGACGAGATATAGTTGTTATTCACAAACCATTTCTCATCAAAGCAATTTTCAAAGTGATTGAAACATATCATGACTTTCGTCACTAGGTAAAGATATGCTTGATCGAAGCGAAACGTTTACCAACACATATTTCGAGATATAGATAGGCGAGGTATACTCGTCTCGAAATATCAAATGTGTATAATCCAAGTCTATATATATAGCATACGACTTCTTGTCTCAAAGAGTATGAGATAAAGTAGATAGACTTTTGAGTGACAGATAAGTTCAAGTCTTCACACACCTTTTTGTCGAGAAGTTCCATCGGTTCCTTGAGTAGTTCTTCTTCTTGTATGATGAATCACCATGAAGTAATTGAGCTCAAATACACTTTCTATCCTAGTCCGATACTTAGTTATAATAGACTAGAAATCAAGACTTATAATTTTGATCACTAACATTGACAAACATGCTTGAGATAGCAACATATGCGAGTTCGACCGAGCAATGCTCTAACAGCTCCCATCCAAGTGTGTCTTCAACAAGGACATAAAGGTCTTACCAACTCATATTATTGTCAAAACCATCAGAAACAAATTTTCCTTTAACGTTTAAGTCCAACATTTGCTTCACATCATCCGGCGTTATTGTCATCTTGCCGAATGGAAGATGAAAAGTATCGGTTTCTAACCAATATCGCTCTCCAAAGGCACAGGAAATAATAGAATGAAACTCATGCTGATGGTTGAAAATTCCATTACCTAGCCCTGTATCCAATACAAGATCACGAACCTCTTTACATTTTTCACTTAACGGCCAATAACCACCCTTTTTATGTTTCAGTTTCTTTATCGCAATTTCATGATCCTACAAAGAATATATAAAGAACAAATTTTTTAAATTTCTAAATTATACCAAATAATATCAAGTTGAAAAAAATCATGCAAAATAAGTGAAATTTTGAGATTCTTACCCTACTTTCGCAAACCTTAGCAGCCCATGAGTATAGATAACTAAATAAGACCGCAGACTCATCGGGCGCCTCACCCCAAAGCCTACCATTCTTCTTCTTAGGCAAAAATACGTCTTTACCTATAGGAATATGTTTGCCTTTTGGTGAAGGTATCTTCCTCGGCTTATTTTCCTTTACTTGAGGTTGAGGTGTAGCTTCAGGTAAAGCAGCAACAACTTGTTTCCCTTTTCCTTGAACAACAACTTCTTCTTCTTCTTGTTGATTTGGTGTATCTCTAATCACGAGTGTACCTCCCGATAAAAACGGTAGTTGAAATTGATCCCCTTCAATTTCTAGATCTTGGAAAACATTATCTTCCATTTCAGAACATGTTGAGCTACTTCCTTGAATCATATCCTTCTTCTTGTTAGCATCCTTGGGGAGACCTCTATAATCGACCCCACAATGAATTTCTTGGCGAAGTGGAGGAGTATCTTTTGGTGTTAAATTATTTCCTCTATTCTTTTTAGGCTTTGCTCTATCACGATGCCTGCAAGTTACAAGAAATAGATCTTATAGAATCAGTATTGATGGATTAGTAACACAAGTCAATTTATAAAAAAAAATGATGTTCAGGAAGAATTACGCCTATGTTCGACATACAGAGAACCTAGACGTCCTAATTTACGCCTGGAAAATGTAGTGCATGAACCTAGGGGTAAACCCAAAGTTGAAATTTCTTCAAAACATAATTACGCCTATGTTCGACATATAGAAAACCTAGACGTCCTAATTTACGCCTGGAAAATGTAGTGCAAGAACCTAGGCGTAAACCCAAAGTTGAAATTTCTTCAAAACATAATTACGCCTATGTTCGACATATAGAGAACCTAGACGTCCTAATTTATGCCTGGAAAATGTGGTGCAAGAACCTAGGCGTGAACCCAAAGTTGAAATTTCTTCAAAACATCCAGGAAGAATTACGCCTAAGTTTCAAACAAAGCGTAAAACTGAAATTACGCCTAGGTTGACGATAGGAAAATTCAGTAACTAAACCTAGGCGTAAAATTAGAATTACGATTGGAAATCAACTAAACCTAGACGTGATACGACATGCAAATCAAAGTTTACGCTTAAATTGAACTAAACCTAGGCGTAAGTTCTTCAAAAACTAAATTACGATTGAAAATCTAGTACCGTACCCGGGCGTAAGTTCTTCAAGGCGTAAATAAAACCCTAATTTTACTTCGATTTTATTCAATCCAACCTATTTTAAGCACAAAAAGGAGTATAAAAAGATGGGTTTGTTCGATTATTACCTTACATACACCATGGGTTGTTGCTGAGGAGTGTGAAAACTTGATTCCTCAATTGATTGAATCGGTGGAATCAGTTGAGGATGAAGTTGAGGTGTTGATTACCATCACTGGGATCAATTTTATTCTTCCTCATCTTTCATATAGATTTCAATCCAAGGATGTTAAGTTTTTCGAATCGCCGATTAATCGAAAACAATGAAATGAATTGAAGTGAAAATAGAAATTTATTGTGAATAAGAAGAAGAGAAAGAGGAGAAGAAGAAGAGAGCAGGAGTCAAAATGGTTGAAAGTGTGGAGATTAGGTTTTTATTATGTTTTTGTTTTAATTTTCATTGAAGGGTAATTTTAATTGAAGGTTTTTGGTCACCAGATATCCAAGTGAAGCCTCTCTAAAAGAGTGTGACGCCCCAATAATAGCCTTCTATACATTGGACACTCCAGTGATATACATTGGACAATGAAGCAGAAGTGAAAGACTAAAGGGTGCTTTGAGATTGAATATTTTGAAATAATAAATTTATCTATAAATTAATAAAATCTTAATTAGCATTTCGTTCAATTAATAAATTTTGGTGGTCCAACAACGTTAATTTATAGAGTTACTACATTAGCCTATCTTTTTAATGAAAAAGAGGATATCAATGGGTCTGAGTCCTTCCGAGTACACTATTGAACCCAGACCAGCTTTTCCGGATTCGGTTTTTAATTTGTGGATCCAGATCCCCGATTGTTAAAAATTCCGGACACCCATTGGATATTAAGAAAATTACTAAAAAAGGTTTAAAAACTTAACACTTTTCTATTTTGAATTCGGACCTAAATTAGTTTTACAAAAGTTATTATTTCTTTATTAATATACTAAATAAGAATTAATTGTCAGAAAAAACTAAAAACTGAGCGAAAAAAAAAACAAACCAAACCAAAACTAAAATAACATTTATGATTTTACCTAAAAGATGAATAAATTTTACCAAAAAGATAAATAACAAAATGAATGCTCAGATACCTAATACCCACGGATACCCGACGGATTTACCCGTTTGGACCCTTTAGGATTCAGGAAATTATTCTTCAAGTCCCAAGTTGTTAATGGAACCAACTTTAGGACTTGGATTCAGACCTACCGGATCCGGTTCTGAGAAATGGGTACCCATTAACAGCCTGGAAAGCCTGTATTAAAAAAAGAAGAAGGCCCATTCCATTTCATTTCATTTCTAGATCACTCCCGATGTAGTCTCCGCATCTAAATCCCGCCCACTTTTCTCCTTGAAACCCTAAATTACTCTCTGTTCTGCAAATCGCTTCTCTTCATCTTGGGGTTTCAATGGGGAACTTCAATATGCTCCCAGAAGAGATCACGTTGGAATTTTTTCTCGTTTACCAATCGAAACCGTTTTAGAATGCAAATTGGTATCAAAATCATGGAGAAATGTTGTTCGACATCCATCCTTCTCACAATTGCATTTTAATCATCTCCATCATCTTGATACTGGTAAGGTTGAATTTCATATTTGATAAAACATGGGCTGACAAACAATTTTCATATGCTGAATATGATGAAAATTTAAACCATTTTAGTAAAAAAACAAAGATCAATTTAAGACCTCCATTGGAGGATTGTTACATTCTTGGTTCTAGTAATGGATTAATCTGTTTGAATGCACTAGATACTCATGGACCTGCTTATATCTGTAACCCTATCACAAGAGAATATATCATGCTTCTAAAATCTGAAGGAAAAAGAATCTTAGCTGGATTTGGTTACTGTCCTTCAACCAATAATTACAAGGTTGTTAGAATCAATAAGAGAATTGCTGAGGTATTCACTCTTGGGAGCGGCATTGGATGGAGAAATGCGGGAAACATGGACTATGATGTGCCGGCTTGGTTCCAGAACCGCGGTGTGTATGTGGATGGAGCTATTTATTGGATGGACAAGCAAGGAACCATTTTATCCTTGGATTTGGCTGATGAAGAGTTTCACGAACTTTCAACACTACCTTGTTTGCCACGAGCTGGTTTTATTCCTTCTTTTACTATTAGTCTGCAGGTTTTAGGCGATTTTTTATGTGCTTTCTATCACTCTGGAGAAAGTTGGAAGATTTGGTCTTTGAAGAATAACAAAAATCATCAGCATGTGATTTGGAGTGAAGAGTTTAGTTATGTTAATGATGTCAATATCCAACCAATCATATTTACAAAGAGTGGTGGGATTTTATGCTATGATAAAAATGTCTATCGTTATGCTCCAGAAGCTTCATCTCCCAGAGTGCTTGTGAGTTTTGGTGAGAATGTTACATATTTTGGATTTCTTCACAAGCACACCATTGTGTCTTTGAAAGCATTAGGAGAACAAGAGAAACTGATGGGTCCAGTTGAAAGGGAAATTTAGCGGGGAGACAGAAAGCATTGATCATCAGAAAAAAGAAAAAAAAGGACGAAAGAGATCTGTAAATACATATAAACAGGTTAGTTTCATTCAGATTTTCATCTCTTACAAACAAAAACTAGAGAACAATGGTTATCTCTGAACACAACTCAATTGTCAATTTTGAATTACTGTTAGCTTTGAACTATGCTAAATTGCTATGTTATGTTATGTTATTTAAAATAGTTTCATCTGTAAAAATAATGTTATTTGCGGAAATAGCATGAAAACTGAGAGCTTTCTCAGTGGTTTTAGGAAACATATATTTGTAAGACATGATTTTGTATGTAGGCAGCCACACAGCGTAATTTCCTGTTCAGAAATGAGATTCACTGTCAATATTACTACAGGCCTGTAGGACTTAACTTTTGCCACTTCATCTTGGAAGAAAACTTTATAAACTTTGAATTTGGATCCCCAAATTGACTCTCTAGTGCCACTATAAACCAAATAGGACTTCCCCTTCCTAGATACTCTATAGTGTTAATCCTCTTCTTTTAGAAAAATATAGCTGACAAAAATTTATGTCCTACTTAATTCAAGTAACATTTGATACAACGAATGGCAGAATAAAGAAAGCAGGAAACAATCTTTACTTATGTCCTTTGGCTTATTAGGATTCATAGGAAATATGAAAGTCTTAATAATTGGGAATTTGACAGTAATCTTATACTAAGTACAGCTTTGGATTTGGCTAATCCATTTGAACCTGCAACGGGATCCTCAAATCTTAGAATGTCAGAGAAACCATTTACAGGGCTATATCATCACAATTAATACTGATGGTGCCGCTAACAAACACAAATGTTCAGGTGTTGGAGGAGTCTTGCGAGGAGATGATGGAGAGTTCCTTACAGCGCATGCCAAATCTAGCAACTCCATTATCAGCAGTATGGAGGATTTGCGGGTAATATGGGAGGGGTTGCTGCTAGCTAAGCAACTAAACATTAGAAAAATTGTTAGAGATAGAGACTCATCTGCTGAAAACTCTCAACCAAAACAGCTAGCATTCCGTGTATGAAGGAATGACCGAGTATTTTGCATCTTGATTAGTCTTACGGGTCTTTAGTTTTCAGTTGAATCTAGCGTCTGTAACTCATGAATAGGTTGATAAGTTATAACAACCTTTGTACTCTCTGATATAAATAACAAGTAGACTCCACATTTCTAAGTGTGGAAGCCTTTCACCAAAAATCAAATCCTAACTTGGTATCATCCTTGATCCAAGCTACGCTTCCAAAACCAATTCAACAAAAAAAATATAGAATGTCGACAACAAATCAGTTAAGAAACATACAGATCCATCATTTGGTAACTCTTAAGTTAACAGAAAACAACTACCCACTGTGGAAAACGCAGTTTAAACCAATTCTGAAGGGCCATGGACTAACTGGCTTCATTGATGGTTCAAAAACTATACCTCCTAGAACACTACCAGATTCTGATGCTGAAAATCCAGAGTTCACTGCATATGAAGAACAAGACTCTCTTTTGGTTGGGTGGCTGAACTCAACTCTTACTCCAGAATGTCTTGGGGTTGTACGTAATCTTAACACATCTAAGGAGGTATGGGATGCTCTGGAGGAAGAATATGCTCCAAAGACAAAGTTTCACCAGATGAATCTCAAAAAACAGTTACACAACTTAAGCAAAGGTAATAAATCTTTACGAGTCTTTTTAAATGAGTCTAAAGAACTATTTGCACAGCTTGCAGCATCCGGATATACAGTCAGTGATGATGAAAAGAAACAATCCATCAGCAATGGGTTGAATCAAGCATATGATTCGATTGTCTCCACCTTAGGCACATTGGAAAACCTGAGCATGGATCTGTTTTACTCCCATCTTCTGAACTTTGATATGCGTATTACACGTCAGCTTGAGGATATACAACAAACAATTGCACATATTGCTGCTTCTTCTTCGTCAGGAGGAAAACCTTACCAAAACAACAACCACAATCCAAGTCAACGACCTTTTCAGTATCAACAAAATCAGTCTAAATCTTGCTTCAAGTCTCCTATGCAAAGCAACAACACTGCTGAGAAGTGTCAAATCTGCAAGAAGAAAGGACACCTTGGTGACAAATGCTGGTTCCGCTACAAACCAAGCACTAATGTGCAGAAACCTCAAGCTGCATATATTGCTTTTACTGAAGCTTCCTATGGCAATCAATGGGTAACTGATACTGGTGCTACAAATCATCTCACAGCAGATATGAGCAACTTGACAATTCCTCATGAATATATTCAGGCACAGAACAAGTGTATGTTGGAAATGGTAATGCACTTAACATCACACATATTGGTAATGCATATTTCACACATAACTCAAGGTTATTCTGTTTGAATAACATTTTTCATGTACCCATTATAAAGACAAACCTGTTATCAGTTTCTCAATTCTGCAAAGATAATGGTGTTTTCTTTGAGTTTCACTCATCTCATTTCTTTGTGAAGGACAAGACAACGGGAAAGCTGCTGCTGCGCGGACTGAATAGGAATGGACTGTACTTTCTTGATGGCATTACGCAAGTCAGCAGACCAGGATTTTCTCAAGCTCATGTTGCATCTTCCATGCCAACTTGGCATCAACGTCTGGGTCATCCAATGCTCCGTACCGTGTCTAGCATTTGCAATAGGTTTTCACTTCCAGTTTCGAATAAGATGTTTACTTTCTGCAATTCTTGTCATGTTAGTAAGAGAAGAAAACTTTATTTTTCTCTAAGCAGTACATCTTATGATAAACCACTATCTTTGGTTGTTTCTGATATCTGGGTTTCCCCCAAACTCTCCAGGTCTGGTTTTCGATATTACATGCTTATAATGGATGTTTATTCGCATTTCACTTGGGTGTTTCCTTTAGTACAACGTTCTGATGCTTTGTCTATTTTTATTAATTTTCGAAAACAAATTGAAAATCTTACAGATCATAGGATAAAATTTTTTCAGTCTGACAATGCCTTAGAGTACTAGAAGTTCACAAAGTATTTAAATGAATCTGTTATTCAACATCGATTCTCCTGTCCTCATACATCACCACAAAATGGAATTGCAGAAAGACGTATTCGCCATGTCACTGAATCTGGCCTTGCCCTTTTATTTCAAGCACATATGCCCTCTTCATTTTGGGCTGATGCGTTTGTCACTGCTTGTTATTTAATTAATCGTCTGCCTAAATCATCCTGTGAAGTTAAAACTCCTCTAGAACTCCTTTTTCATAAAGAACCAGATTACAAGTTTTTAAAGGTTTTTGGTTGTCTTGCTTATCCTTGCCTCAGATCTTATAACTCAAACAAGCTAAAGCCTAGATCACTCCCATATGTCTTTATAGGTTATAGTAGTTCTCATAAGGGTTATGTCTGCCTACATAGAGAGTCTGGTAGGATTTACATTACATGCCATGTAAGGTTTGAAGAACAGTCGTTTCCATTCAGTCCAAAGCAGCAGTGTGTACCATTGCATAGTCCAGGTAATGTGCCTTCAGGTACTTCATTTCTACATTCTCCTCATTTTACGCGTAGAAATTATCTTCCTACGCAACAACATGTGGTATCTAATAGTGCAGACCAACATATGAGCATCTGCAATGATATGGCTATTTTGGAACCTTCCATGGCATCTCCTACAACTTCTGCTTCACATCTGAATACTCAAAGTATTTCTGCTGCTGATTCTGTCACAAGTATGCCTCTTCAGGAAAGCTCTGAAGTAACTACTACAAATGCTGTGTCCTCTACTCATCCTATGCAGACAAGGGCAAAATATGGTATTAACAAGCCTGTTCAAAAACTGTGTTTGTCTGCATCTAAACATCCCCTCAATGATTCAGACTTCATGGAACCTACATGTTACTCAGAAGCATGCAAACTTCCAGAATGGCGTACAACTATGGATAATCAAATCAATGCCCTCATCAGAAATGACACATATTCGATAGTTCCTTTAAACCTGGCATGAATGTAGTTGTCTCAAAGTGGGTTTATCGAGTAAAACAAAAATCTGACGGGACTATTGATAAATGTAAGGCTCGGCTGGTGGCAAAAGGTTTTAATCAACAGGAAGGGGTTGATTATGGAGAAACCTTTAATCCTGTTATAAAACCATGTATTATACGTCTGGTTCTTTCTATTGCTGTCATGAACAAGTGGCCATTGAAGCAGCTAGATGTTGAGAATGCTTTCCTCCATGGTACTCTGGATGAGGAGGTATATATGAAACAACCGGCAGGGTATGTAGATGCTAATCGTCCAACTCATGTGTGTAAACTGCATAAGTCATTATATGGGTTAAAGCAGGCTCCACGTGCATGGTTTTCACGGCTCAGTAACTATCTGATGACACTTGGTTTTAAAGGTTCAGTTGCAGACACATCCTTGTTTGTCTGTAAAACCAAGCTTTCAGTTACTTATGTGTTGATTTATGTGGATGACATTATTGTCACAGGGTCGGACTCTTCACGGGTTGCTCAGCTCATTCAAGACCTAAGTAGGGAGTTTGCAATAAAAGACATGGGGGACCTTCATTTCTTTCTAGGTGTCGAGGTTATAAAGCAATCTGGTGGTATAATTCTCACTCAGCGAAAGTATATAACAGATATCCTAAAACACACTAAATTGGATGGGGTAAAACCGGTGACGAGTCCAATGTCTTCTAGCTTAAAATTAAGGCAGACGGGCAGTGAAAAGTTTGCAGACTGCACCTTATATCACAGCGTTGTTGGTGCTCTTCAATACCTCCATCTCACCAGGCCTGACATTTCTGTTGCTGTAAATAAGGTATGCCAGTATATGCAGAATCCTTATGTTGAACATTGGGAACAAGTAAAATGTATTCTTCGATATCTGAAGCACACCGTAGATTATGGTCTTCATATTCGTCCTTCACGGGACTTTTCTTTGCATGGTTACTCGGATGCTGATTGGGCTGGTTGCCTAGATGACTGTAGATCCACTAGTGGTTATGGTATTTACATTGGTGGCAATCTGATTTCGTGGAGTGCCAGAAAACAAAAGACGGTCAGTAAATCCAGCACTGAAGCTGAATATCGGGGCATTGCCATTGCAAAATCTGAAATTATCTGGATTGAGTCTTTGCTTCGTGAACTTGGAATTCCTATCTCGCCTCCGGTACTGTGGTGTGATAATTTGGGTGCTACATACCTTACAGCTAATCCTGTGTTTCATGCTCGTACAAAGCATATCGAGATAGATTACCATTTTCTGAGAGAAAGGGTGGCTAGCAAACGTTTGATAGTGCAGTTCATCAGTTCACGGGATCAAATAGATGACATTTTTACTAAGGGGCTACCTTCACCAAGATTTCAATTTTTACTTGGCAAGTTGCACTCCCCCTCAACTTGAGTACAACTTGAGGGGGAGTGTTAGAGATAGAGACTCATCTGCTGAAGACTCTCAACCAAAACAGCTAGCATTCCGTGTATGAAGGAATGACCGAGTATTTTGCATCTTGATTAGTCTTACGGATCTTTAGTTTTCAGTTGAATCTAGCGTCTGTAACTCATGAATAGGTTGATAAGTTATAACAACCTTTGTACTCTCTGATATAAATAACAAGTAGACTCCACATTTCTAAGTGTGGAAGCCTTTCACCAAAACTCAAATCCTAACTAAAATTATTGTTGAAAGCGATTCTAGTTATACAGTTGGCTTATGTTCTTAACGTTGTGACACTCCATGGTTTTTTGGTAACCTTGTTAATGATATTTTGGAGATCCATAAGGACTTTGATAGTATGTTTTATAGTGGGAATTGGATAATTACCCTTTATGTTGATGGTCCTTCATAAATATCCTTTTCATCCATAATTATGAACGATTTTTTGGGGACCATGGTTCTATTTGCGACTAAACCGAACGTTTTGCGACGTAACCGAACTAAAAGTTCGGCCAAGACTTGTTTTTTGCAACGTAATCGAACTTTTTTCTAGAAAAAAATACCTCCATTAAACCTCTCAGCAACTTCCATTTTCAACTCATTTTGATGATTACCTCTCATTTATTCAACCAAAAGCGAATGACAAGTAATGGATTTGTGAGAATACCTTTGTTAATGTTTTAAATTAAGCTATATATATAGAGTGGTGGTGGTTGGTGGTGGTGGTAATCGGAGGTGGTGGTGATAATCGGAGGTGATGGTGGTGATAATCGGAGGTGGTGGTGGTAATCGATAATTGGTGGTGATGATAATCGGAGGTGGTGGTGGTGGTGATCGGCGGTGGTGGGCGGTGGTGGTGGTGATAATCGGTGGTTAGTGATGGTGATAATCGACGGTGGTGGTAATCGGTGGTGGTGGTTATATATATATAAGTGGTTATTAAGTTAATTTTAAATATAATTATAGGGAAGGTGGCATAATAAAATCACCATCTCCTCAAACAAAATTAATGGTCCCTAAAAAATCATTCATAATTATACCCCATGCCTTTTAGAATAAACTGATTTTATTTATAATACCACAAACACCCTCGTCATATTCCTTGTCTAAAGGAAAATCCATCATTTCCCTTTTTTATTTCAGATCTAAATTCTTTTGTCTCTTCTCCTCTTCCAGCCATCACATCCGCCATCGCCGTCTTTTTCCATCTCCTTTCTGCCGGACATGATGGTGATAATGGTGGTAGTAGCGGAAGATATCAAATCTTATTAGTTAATCTGTCCAAATGATTTTTCTTATTAGATTCAGACATTTCTGTTACATTTGGTGATGATGGTGGTGGTGGATTGAGGAAGATATTAAATCATCGTTCCTTTAGATGATGGTGGTGGCGGCGGTAGCAGTGTATTATCTCTGTTCCATCAATTGATAACAGTGGTGTTGGTGGTGGTGATGGAGGAAAAAAGTAGTGAAGATGTTCGTGGTTATCGTTTTCTTATTTTATCCTGGCCAATTGAAATAGATTTCGTCTTCCAATTTCGACATCAACAATAGGAATTGAAGGTTCTGCTGTCGTGGTGATGATGGAGATGAAAAGAAGTTAAAATGATGGTGAGAGATTGTGGTGGTTTTTGTTGGAATGAAATTGGTAATGGAGGGATCAGAATAATGGTTGTGATCAGGTTGGATTAATGAAATTGGTGATGCAGATAGTGGTGGATGGAGGTTGAGTGTGATTGTTGGTGGTGGTGGTGGTGATGGTGAGATTGGAATGATAAATTGGTGATGGAGATAGTGTTGTCTTGTTAGAAGATTTGTGAATTACAGGAGCATATGTTCAGGGTCAGGTAATTTTTTTCAAATTTTTATCAAGGATTCTTCATTTCATTTAGAACTCTTTGGAGGGTATTTTAAGCAATCAAGGGATTTTTATTAGATGTTTATGTATTACTGTATAGATTTGGGATATCTGGTGATTAAATGTGTATCTTGTTATATATTGGATCAAAATTAGTTTTTTTGCAAACTAATGTCTGTTATTATTTAGGATCCTAAATTCCAGAAAAGCATGTACTAGAAATCTGTGTTTAACGGCCACATACCCTTTTACTGGAACATTACTAACATTACATTACATTTTCTTTTCTCTTTCTTTCAGTTTTCCATTTTGTTCATAAGGTAGTACAAAGAACAGCTAGAATTTCAGATAAGATTTTAGAATTTCATAAGACAAGATTGGTGGTGAGTATGCTTTCATTTTGCTTACATTTCAAGATTTTTTCATCTGATTTTTTCTCCCTGGATTCTAATGCAGAGAATAATACAAGGGAATTCCCACAAATATCAAAGGATAAAGAGATGCTTTAGTGTACCTATGCTGATAGTGTATTCCTTGTGCTTTTGAAACGCAAATTCGAAATTTCTTGGTTACTTGCTCAAAATTAGTAGTACTAGTATCCGAGTCCCATACTTGATGGCAGCGAGAATAACTAAGTGTGCTCTTCTAAGCTTGGTGCGGTAATGCCGCAATGATATTTGAATTGCAATTCAAAGCCATTGGTAGTGTGTGTGTGGGTGTGGTGTTGTAGATCCGCTTTCAAATATAATGGTCGAAAGAATGAAAACTTCAGTACCAAGATGTTCAATGGTTATTGTTGACAGACATTACAACATTGAAATGCAACGTAGATTGTAGTGATAATGTTTAATGCATATATGTGATTGCAGGTAGCACGCTGAAATGAGTTCTAGTAGCTGCGTTCTTGGTGAAGACATTGTATCGTTTGGTAACGGGAGTGCTCTTACTGACAAGCGTATGATCAATTATTCTTTTTCCTTGTGTTACTGTGGGATGAGAATTGGTGGCGACATGATGGTTCTTGGTACAATTAATCCTCTCTTTGAGACGGTCTTTTCTCATTCAGATGCTAATGGTAGGTACTATTTTATACTAATTTCTCCAGTAAGAGATAATAACTTGTTTATTTCCTACAAATACGTTTGATGCATCTCACACATTAGTCTTGGGATGGAAACAGTCTGTATTACAACATTAAACTAAGAAACTGCATGTTGGCCGAGATCAGCTGAAGGCAAACCCAAATGTCTTTAACAGGAAGCATGACACTGTCCCGGATTAGTGGTAATAAATTTGCTTACCTGCCTGCACCAGTGTTTGTTGCCGACTTGCTTGCGGAAAGCGTTGTGTCAGAACAATCTTTGAAATTTAGTTTTACAAAGTTCCTGTTTTTCTAAAAGTGTTTTTAAGGGAGGATCATTTTGGAAAGGCCTTCAACTGTGTAGTGAGGCTCAGCTAGAAAAACTCTTTTCCTCTCTCCTACAATGGCATTGAGAAAATAGCTTCAGGTTTTTTGTTTTTCTTCTTCTTCTTCTTTTGCATTTCCTTTGAAGCCTTCATGATTCCAATTGATAAGTTGAGAAATTGACAAAGGTCTGATCTAACACCAGTTTATCTTTGGTAAGAGATGATTACGGACTTTTTCAGCCACAGCGCAATGAAGAAAGATGTGCTCTGAACATTCAGGTTCAAGCCCACAAAGTGCCTGGAACGCTAGGCGAGGCACCAGGCCCCTAATACAATTATGAAACTGCCAAACACCCTATTGATTATGTTTCTTTAGTAACCAATGTAAGCACATGGATTTGGTTAAAGCCGAAAGCATCGGAATGGGGTCTTCGAAGCCACCATTGACGATAGCCCAACAAGCCGAGGTTGCCAGCAACAATGACATGGCAAGCCGAGGTCGCCAGCAACGATGACATGGCACATACGGGGTGCCCTCAAGAGATAATTAGTGATTGCCTAAATAACCCCAACTGTAATAGTACACGTGTACGGCTAATGACTAAAGACTTACTAAGAAAAGATATTAGGGTACACGTGTACAGCAGGCTTTGCCTATAACGAGATATAGAGAGAGCCTCTAGCGAGAGATAAAGCTTTTCAAAGAATTGTATTGTGTATTGGGATTAATCTCCTCACAACCTCATAACAATAGGGGGTGTTTCCATTTGGCGACTTCACTGGGAATAATCCTCAATACCACTACACAAACCCAAAATCATGGATTCGGGTACGTAACACAATCGTGCCTCCGAAAACAAGACATATCTACTAATCGACCATCTGATCACCAATTCGAATCAAATAGCATCTCTTGAGCACCAACAAAAAGAGCAAGAATCAGACACCATGTGCACCGAGGTAGAAACTGAAGTAGGATCCCCATTCAGAGCCGAAGAAGGAGGAGATCCAGAGGATAGAACCAGTACGTGCAGAATATGGGAAATTTTTTTCCAAGTTCTTTTGGGATCTTCATTTCACTAAACACCAACAGGAGATGGCCTGCATGCACATGTTAAACATCTTTTCTGGGGAAGTCCCACACAGATACCTTGAGAAACACTTTGAAGAAATCAAAGTTTGGAAACAGTATTTATGGTTTTTCAACAGTGAATATTTTGTTTATTCTCATTGATATATATAGTGAAGTTTACAACAAAATAGGTTACAACCAATAGAGATATTCTAGGAAAGAACTATATTTACGTAAGGCTAAGTTTAGGAAAGACCTAGTAAATTGGGAAACCTAGTAGACTAAGGAAATATAAGTAACAAGAATATATTTTCTCCAACACACTTTCCAAAAGAAATAACCTTTTCGGAAGAAGATAGAATGGCCGAAATTTGACACTTACGTCCCCTCTACATCACAGTATCGGTGGGAGAAAATACTTTAAATAGAGTTTTCGTAGACACCGGAGCTTCCCTGAATTTAATCTCTCAAAACACTCTTCATCTGCTACGTTTTCCCTCAAAGGCGATACAAGATTTTAGCAGGCAGAAGCGACGAACGATCGGAACAATACAGTTAGAAACCACCCTTGGCCCTATCAAAGCCATCGAACTTTTTCATGTCACTGAAGCAACACAAACGTGTCACATCATCCTAGGACAACCATGGTTAGGAAAACAGAGCAATACCATCCACAGATCATCAATGCATTAAATTCTTACACGGAGGTAAAGAATGGCGGGTTGCAACCACACGAAACCCATTCTCAAAGACGGAAAAGGATCTTTTCCCCGAAGCTGCCTTTTACGAACAACCAACCTCGATAGTTTCCGAAGACGGTTTTGGGAATGAACGACAGAATGAATGCGAGACAAGCAACTGTAAGAAACACTTTCAGAGTTGCACTCATCCAGACGGGAGGAAAATCTACCGTTATGTCAATAAAAAAGACACATCAACCGAAGATGAAGAAATAATGCATGCAATGGAGGATTTAACTATCAAGGAACACAAACACGCCTGGGAGCGACCAAACACCATCTCTAGCAAAAGTGCCGAACCAAGGATCCCTTTAAATATAGGGACTTCGGACAATCCCAAAATACTCCAGATAGGAAGTAATCTAAGGAAAGAAGAACGCCAGGAACTGGAGGACTTGCTGATAGAATTCCAGGATATCTTCGCCAGGAGGACATGCCCGGGTTAAACCCAAACCTTGTTATGCATGAACTCAAAATTTCACCATCAATAAAACCAGTTAAACAGCCACGCCGAAAGTTTTCCCACAAGATTGAAGCACAAATCAAAGAAGAAGTCTCTAGACTACTCAGAAGCCGCGTACATCAAACCCATACATCATCCGACATGGTTGTTGTACCAGTAGAAAAGAAGAACGACAAAATCCGATGCTGTGTAGACTTCCGAGATCTCAATCGGGCATGCCCAAAAGATGATTTTCCCCTCCCCCTTATTGATCTCTTGGTTGATTCAACTGACGACCATGAAATGTACTCCTTATTGGATGGTTATAGCGGATACAACCAAATCAGAATGAAAGATTCTGATGCACCTAAAACCGCATTCTCTGCACCAGTAGGAAATTTTTATTATGTCATCATGCCTTTCGGCGCCACATACCAAAGAGCCATGACGTTAATCTTTCATGACTTAAACCACAGAGAAATGAAAGTATACGTAGATGACGTAATCGTCAAAGCTAAGAAAATGAGAGTACCTTCGACGTGTACTCTCCAGATGCCGAAGCTACGGTTTGAAGATGAATCCAGCTAAGTACACTTTCGGGGTAACTTCGGGTAAAATCCCTTGGTTTAAGGTTACCAAATCTGGAATCGAATTAGATGACGATAAAGCAAAAGCTATTCTAACAATGTCGTCACCAAGAAGCAAAGATGAATTGCAAGCATTAATAGGGAAGATATCATATGCGCTTCGCTTTATCCCTGTTCTGGGTACCAGTATGGCAAGCCTTCTCCCAATGTTAAGAAAGGACGCTCACTGGTCCTGCGGCGAAGAGCAACAAGTGGCACTCGAAAAAATTAAAGAATGCTTAACCCACCCACATGTAATGCGACCGCCAATCCCTGGGGAACCTCTATACTTGTAAGTGGCAAACACGGACAAAGCAATAGGAGCAGTTCCTAGTACAAGATATGGGCAATGATAATTTATCTCCAATATATTACATTAGCAGAGCATTGCGAGAAGGGGAAAAGCGATACTCACCAGCGGAAAAAGCATGCCTCCCACTAATACTAGCAGCACAAAAGTTAAGACACTACATGCTTGCACACCAGACTATGTCGTAGCCTCGGGTAATCCAATCGCCTATTTCTCCACAACAACCATTCCATCAGGACGGATGGCCCGATGGTTAGTGCAGCTGTTCGAGATCTCCCTTCAACCCGCCAAACCAAGAGGAATCCGAGGACAGGCCATTACAGATTTATTGGTGGCTTTCCCTGGATGTGAAGCGTCATTATTACATACAGACATCCCAGGGGAAATCTCATCAGCGGTAGAAATCAAACCATGGATCTTGTATTTTGACGGCTCTTCTCATGGGTCTAATGGTGGAGCAGGAGTATTCTTGGTCACCCCAGATGACGAGTTGATGTCTAAAGCTTTCAAGCTCGATTTCCCGTGTACAAATAACACAGCCGAATACGAAAGTTTTCTCATCGGCCTCAAGATTGCCAGCGATCTCAATGTTAAACATTTAGAGGTAAAAGGTGATTCACATATACTCATACAACAAATTCTGGGGGAATTCAGTGTCAAGGAGCCGGCTCTCGCCGCATACAAAGATAAAGCTCAAAGACTAATAAAAGAGTTTGACATGGTATCACTCCCCCATATGGGAAGGATCACAAACAAGCATGCTGATGCGCCATCTATTTTGGCATCTAGCCTACAAATGTTACATTCAAACGAAGAAACCATTATTGTGACCAAAAACTCGATGCCTTCAACATGGTTTGAAGACTCATCTTTGAAGACTCGAATGACTGGAGACGCCCAATCCTACAATACTTCAGACAGCAACCCGAAGACCGTCAACTGCCATGGAAATCCCTGAGAAAATATAGGTACACATTTCATCTTCCGCCACGTGTCCACAAAGACACACGTGGAGGACATGCGGCTGAGAACATCAAGATATGATATCACACGTGGACAGCCAAGAGACGCGCCTTATCAAGATAGCGTCGCCACCCACCAGATCCAACGGTAGAGGGTCGAGGAAGATGAAAACACTAGAACACTGCGAAGCACTGAAGGATAACCCGAGATTCACTTTATCCTATCCCCAGAAAGATCTAAGGTCTACGGCTGGGGATAGTCAGACTGATGCAGACAAGACAGGGGAAGAGGACAACTGTCTACCGCGGACAGACATCTCAACTACCCGCATTAAATACCCTCAAACAACATACGTGTCAG
The DNA here is from genome assembly GCF_003573695.1 of Papaver somniferum. NCBI lineage: Eukaryota > Viridiplantae > Streptophyta > Magnoliopsida > Ranunculales > Papaveraceae > Papaver > Papaver somniferum. The sequence goes on along the minus strand of NC_039364.1, from coordinate 6,200,505 downwards.
TCAGCCTGTGGAGGAAGCGCAGATAGCACTGAATATTCAAACGGAACACGCAGAGAAGACCAAGAACACGAAGACCTATGCGTAAGCGGCACAAGACACAAGAGGATAAGGTTATAACGGGATTCAGAAGTGGACCCCATGTAACCACCCTATAAATACCCCTCTCTCCCAAGTGAAGAGGGGAGGAAAAGGAGGGAGAAACATTGAGAAGAGAATAGGAGAGAGACAGAGAAATAGAGAGTGTAAGTGAGGTTCCTCCTGCTACGCAGGCTTATATTAGTCTCAAAGTCATTCGACTATTTCGGTAATCCCCACCATATAATGAAAAACCCAATCCCGGAGACAGGGATCTGGGTGAGAATCATATAAGTTAATCGTTTCGTCTATGTTCATGCATATATACTTTATATATTCAATTCATTACTTACAACATATCATGTTTGTACATTTTATACTTCGTCCATTATTTATCTTATTGTATGAGCTAAGGACAATGATTGTAGTTGATGAGACGAGGAAGATTATTAGAACTCTGAGTCAAGGATTCGACATAACCAATCCGTTCCCTTCAGGCGCAGCCTGTTTATTGTATTGTCATGAGTCTGCACGCATTGTTTGTGAGTACTCAGATGACCTTGATCTGCATGTTCACAATCTGGCGCTAGAAACAGGGATATTCATCCCGGTAAAAGATTTATCTTCTCCTGTGACTTGTTTCAGGCTTCGTTTTCTGGAAATAACGATGTATGGAACACTACGGTTTTTTTCGTTCATGATTTCAAAAACCAAAATTATGAGCAGATCCGCGTTTATCTAAGTAGATCTGATTCTTCATGCATTTTCTAAGTTTTCACACCTGTGAAAACTAAAATTATAAGAAGATCCGCGCTTATCTAAGTAGATCTGATTTTTCATGCATTTTCTAAGTTTCACGTCCTTGAAAATCAAAACTTCGAACGGATCTGCGGTCGTCTACATAGATGGGTGCCTTTCGTATCTTCAAGATTTTACACCTTTGAGAACTCATAACGCTAATAGATATCACGTGGGACCCATTGTCTTCGTGATTTTTTCTCTCTTTTTCAGGGAAATATTAAAAGATGGAGAAAAGCAAAGATATCGGGAAGGTAAAAGCTTCGTCAAAAGAGATGCCAAGGACGACCCAAGTGGTAACTAGGAGTAAGCAGAGAGGTGAAAAGCTGAAGGCAATGGATAGGGCGCAGGATAATGCGGAAAGCACGGACCCCATCAATTCCAACATCATCACAACAAACGCAGTAAATGCCACGGCAGCCAAAGCAGGAGCTTCAAGAGCTGGCGGATCCAAGGTTGGAGCTCTCAGAATAACCAATGCTCAACTACAGGAACATCAGGAAGTCGTAGCAGAGTCAGGAATACAACAACCCCTCTATAGGATGCCCTTAACCAACGAACAGAATATACCTTTCCCGACCAAGCAACCGCTTCTAATAGCAGGTCAACCCTCACAACAACCGTCGGGGTCCCGGGGTGCACGGTTAGATCCACCAGAGCCAGTAATACAGATCGTGGATGAGGAACAGACCATAACGCCGATGAGCGATTGCGGGCAGGAACACCAAATCAAGGGTCAAATCATTCCGCTCAGATGATGGCCGAGCTGGCAGAATTAAGGAAGAACCAGAAGACATACACAGATGCTGTGGCGATATTAGCACAAGAGAACCAAACACTCAAGGAAAGAATCATTCATAGCGCAGAGGTAGAAAACCAACGCGACGAAGCTAACTCCAAGTTTGTAGCACCCAATCAAGATAGAAGAATGGTGATCGCAAACAACCCGATTTCATTGAACCGAAGAGGATCAAGGAGCAGTCAAAGATCATACCCTGAGTACAATCCCGAGAACTCGGACTACCACGACGGTACCACCCTCCTAAGAGCAAAATCTACCATTCGTGAAGAGCACCAGATCGCAATGGAAAATCTGCGTGCTGAAAAGCTGGCAGAAATCAAGGAGCTAAAAACTAGGCAGGGAGGCGGAAGACTAGAACAAGTGATGAAGGAAGCAAACACTACCCCGCTGACGCCACACTTGGCCAGGGCTTCCATACCGCAGAAATGTTCGGTTCCTGCTTTCGATTGCTATGACGGGTCAGCTGATCCTGCGGCTCATCTTCGATATTATAATCGAATGATGGCCCGTTGGGATAATGAAGATTCCATACTGTGCAGATACTTCCCATCAAGTCTAAAAGGGTCCGCGTTATCATGGTTCGATAACCTGCCGTCAAACTCCATCGACCAACTCACAAAAAAATTTCTAGCAACATACATGTACAACAAGGTTGTCAATACCGGCATGGACAAGCTATTCTCACTGGAGATGAATTACAAATAGACCATCAGAGAATATACTGATAGATGGCACAAGATTTTCCAAGCTATTGGCAACGTAGATCCTGTGGTTAGTATCAACTGCTACAAATGGGGTATGAACAAGATGATTCCTTTGTTCGTGGAGATCCACGGGACCATCCCTACCACCGAAGGAGATCTCCAGATAATCATAGAAAAGCATGCAAGGTTAGAATAAATTCAGCGTGAAAATCCCAGAGCTCATACTCAACGTCCCACAAGCAAAAATTCCGTGGATCAAGCCAGCGGGTCCAAAAGAGGAATCACAGAAGAGTATTCCAACGCAGAAAGGAAAGAACGAAGGGATGATAGACGAAGAGATGACCGAAAATTTGAAGATCAAGTCTATACCAAGATGAATACCAGTTATTCGCGCATCCTGAGAGAGATCAAAGGGAGGGAGAACTTCGATTGTCCATGGTCCAAGGGAAAGCAGCCTCATAGATCAGAAAAATCCAAGGAATACTGTGAATACCACTGTTTCAACGGTCATCAAACAGAAAAGTGCAAAAATCTGAAGATAATGATTCAAAAACTAATCGACGCAGGAGACCTAAAGCAATATATACGGAAGATTGATAACGAAGATAGAACCAAGAGAGGCAAGCAGGTTCAATTACCAGAAGGCAACCGCACCCTCAACACGATTTCATGTTCAGAGATTCAAGGACCATCCCTAACCTCCCAAATTGGGAAGAGATTAAGAAAACAATTCGAAGATTATTGTGAGCTTTATAAGATCGATGGGAAAGAGGTAAACGAGCACAAACAATGGATGGACGTTCCCATGATCTTCGACGCAGACGATGTGGAAGAAGACATGGAAGACCATAATGATCCTCTAGTCCTCACACTCCCAATAGCAGGGTGCAATGTCAAGAAAATTTTCATTTATGGAGGAAGCTCAGTCAACGTCCTGTTCTATGACACGTTCAAACGTATGGAACTCAACGACGAGCAACTGCTGTCATCTTACTACACCATCTACGGATTCAACGGCGCAGCTACAAAGCCCCTAGGGGACATTGTCTTACAAGTAGACGCAGGGCCCGTGAAAGTGGGCACTCGATTCAACATCGTAGATGCACCTTCACCTTACAACGCCATCATCGGAAGAAGATGGGTTCCAAGCTCAAAGGAGTAGCGGCAACTTACCATCAATATCTCAGATTCCTAACACCCCAGGGAGTCATGGAAATTAAAAGAGACCAAGTAACTGCGCGGGAATGTCAGACCTTACAGAATCAGATCAAGAACGAGCGGGAAGAAAACCACCAGTTCTGAAGAGACAAAAATAAGGAAATAACCATAGATACATATCTGGAAGAAATCTCCGGAAAAATCCTTCTGAGCGTGAGCACCACTGGCAGCGTAGAAGCCAGCACCTCCGCGACAAAAGAAGAAGGAGAGCACACCAAATAGCAATCAAAGAATGCTCCTCTCTTGGGGGACCCAAAACCCACGTTTACGCCTGTCGAAGTAGCTAAAGAAATCAACATAGGTACTGAGGGAAATCCGAAGATTATCAGAATAGGCACCTTGATGATTGAAGAAAGAGAAGCCGCGCTAATCAAACTTCTAAAGGAATACGAGGACATCTTTGCTTGGAAATTAGGGGACATGCCGGGAATTGACCCAAAGTTAGTTCATCACGAACTTCGAATAAAACCAGGTACCCCCCCCCCCCCCCCCCTTTTAGGCAGAAGGTGCGCAAAGTAGCTCCAGAAGACCATCGAGCAGTTGAAGTGGAACTCCGCAAACTACTGGACGCAGGATTCATCAAAGAAGTTATGTACCCAACATGGATCTCTAACATGGTCATCGTACTGAAGAAAAATGACGGAATAAGGATATGCATCGACTTCACCAACCTCAATAAGGCTTGCCCTAAAGATAGCTATCCACTGCCAAACATTGACCAACTTGTTGAGGCAGTTGAAGAATACGAAGAAATGTCATTCATGGATGGATACTATGGATACAATCAATTATTCCTAGCATAAGAAGATCAACAACATACATCATTCTATACACCACACGACCTCTATTGCGACGTAAGAATGCCCTTTGGATTACGAAACACAGGGGAAACCTACCAAAGAAAGGTGGATGAAATTTTCAAACCATGGATTGGAAGTACGCTGGAAGTATATGTGGATGATATGCTCGTTAAAAGCAAGCTGCGCAAAGATCATCACCAAGACCTAAAAGATATTTTCCAAGCAATGACAGTGCACAACATGAAGGTAAACCCAGAGAAGTGCACTTTTGGTGTCACTTCCAGAAAGTTCCTCGGATATTTGGTGACTAAGAGGGGCATTGAAGTCGATCCCGCTAATAAATCCATCGTAAGAATGCCATACCCAAAGAGTTTAAAAGAGGTTCAGAAACTCAATGGTTCGCTGGTTGCGCTGGGGAGGTTCATATCCAGGTCCTCGGACAGATGTAAGTACTTTTTTAACATTCTCAAAAAAGGAAGCAAATTCGAATGGACAGCAGAGTCCGAGGAAGCTTTTCGAAATATCAAAAAATACCTGGCTGAGATCCCTATATTACAAAAACCAGACCCTGATGAAGTGTTGGCACCATACATAGCAGCAACAGAAGATGAAGTCAACGCATTATTGGTTAAAACCAACACGAAGATAGAGCAGCCCATCTATTACATCAGCAAGACTCTGAACGAAGCAGAAAGAAACTACACGAAGATCGAGCAGCTCATCTTGGCGTTAGTATGGGAAACCCTGAAACTCAGAACTTACTTTTTGACTCACTACGTCCGCGTCCCATGCAAAGCTCCGCTAGAACCAGTCCTTAAAAACGCAGGAAAAGTAGGCAGAATTGCAAAATGGAATACTCACCTAGATCAATTCAATATCATCCATGAACAACAACACTCTCAGAAGTCACAAGTATTAGCAGATTCCCTAGCAGACTTACCATTGGATAACTGCGAAGAAGTCATCATCGAAGGACGAAAGGCAGCAGGACTACCAGAGATGGACGAAGGTAAAGACCCTATAGACATCTTGGAACCAAAAAACCCTAGGCAATGGGAAGTCTTCGTAGATGGGTCAAAAAATAAAAAAGGGGCGGGGATAGGCATCGTAATCACCACCCCAATAGGAGATAGGATCATACATGCTTTCAGGTTAGAATTCAAGGGTCATACCAACAACATAGTTGAATATGAAGCAGTGGTGCATGCCCTTCAGTTGATAATAGAAATGGGCATAACTGACGTGCGTCTGACAAGCGATTCACAGCTGGTCATCCGAAAAATAGGGTTGCAATATAATGTTTACGATAGAACATTATCATCATACATGGAATTGGTGCAAACACTGGCATCACAAATCCCAAACATCAAATTCCGACACCTGGCAAGGAAGGAACTCAGGCACGCGGATGCCCTGGCCTACATATATTATAAATGCTCAGAAACGAGGACGTCAAAGCAATCAAAGTAACCAGGATTTACTAGCCTTCAATTGATATTCAAGAACTCTGTGTTGCACAACAAAGGAACCACGCAGAAGAAGATATGGCAGATGATGACGTGGGAGAATTCATCGCGGATGATATCCAAGAAGACGACATCATGGCTAAGGCATATCAAGATGAAGACTTCAGCAAAGAAGAACATTGGAGATCTGAGATTCATCTATTCCTAAAAGAAAGAATTCTACCCTCAGATCTAAAGCAAGCCAGAAAAATACAGTCAAAGGCAGGAAGATATGATCTGAGAAAAGAAATTTTGTACAAAAATCTTTTCTTGGACCATTATTACGTTGCCTATCCAGATCCGACGAACATTTGATTTTGAAAGACATACACCGTGGCGACGCAGGAAATCACAGCGGAATGAGATCCCTAGCAGATAAGGCGAAAACTCAAGGATATTACTGGCCAACAATGATACGAGACGCTGCAAGAATGTCACGAATATGCGAAGAATGCCAGAGTTTCGCCAAAAAAATCCACGCACCAGCAACAATGTTAAACCCAGTAGACAACCCTTGGTTATTCTCAAAATGGGGCATAAATATCGTGGGTCCCCTAATCGAAGGATCAGGGAAGAGAAGATTCTTGATAGTGGCCACGGACGATTTCAGCAAATGGGTAGAGGCTAAAGCCCTGACAAGCATTCGAGACGCAGATGTCTTCACATTCATTTTTCAAAACATCATTTGCAGGTTTGGCATACCAGCTGAGATTGTATCCGACAATGGCAAGCAATTCCAGGGAAAAAACATCGACTTACTCTTCGATACTTTCAAAATTCGAAAGAACAAGTCAACAGCAATTTACCCTCAAAGCAATGGTCAGGCAGAAGCCACAAACAAAACCCTCGCACTCATCCTCAAAAAGCAGTAGGACGAATACAAGAAGCGTTGGTGTGAGAAACTACACAACGTTTTGTGGGCTTATAGGACAACTCGAAGATCATCCACGGGAGAATCCCCATTCTTACTCACCTATGGAGCCGAAGCTATTATCCCAACAGAAATAATCATGCCAACTACGAAGACTGAAGCATGGAAAAGAACCTCACAGCGGACATGATGTTGGAAAGGTTGGATGATCTAGAAGAGATGAGGGAGGCAGCACTACAAAAAATGGAAAATTATCAATGGAAACTATCAAGGGAGTATACTAAGAGGGTCAAGCTTAGAAATTTCGTAGAAGGGCAGTATGTGCTGAGGACCATTCCCCAATACCAACGAGAAAAGAAGTGGGGAAAATTAGCACCAACATGGGGGGACCCTTCGTCATACATGATGTTGCAGGAAATGGGTCTTATTATCTGCGCAACCTAAAAGGGGAGATCCTCAAACACCCATGGAATGCAAAATATCTCAAGCCATATTACCCGTAGAGGGCAACGCAGACCTGCATCTACGTGAAGAGCACCAGAAGAAGAAAACGACGCTTGCGATCGACATGTTTCTATCTCTGAGAGAGGAATACAAACCTCAACCTATCAATCAAGCAAACTTTTGGCAAAAAATAGTCAATACATGGAGCAACATATAACAAGACGACTGCGTGTAAATATAACACCTCACGAGAACCCTACACCTGTAAATACAGCCTCCGCGTCAATACTTCATCCTCCTGTTTTTTACTATTTACTACCTCAGAGGTTCCATCAATGGAATTTTCTAAATGTAACTCAACTGAATAGACACTTTAACCCTCTTTCACCCGTGGACGTAGACACTCTGCTGTCGAACCACGTAAACACTGTGTTAATTGTTGTTCTATTTTACTTGGGGAAAGTAGTCACCTACAATCTCTCGGGACTCCCCTATCAGCGTCTATAAGTGTAGGACCATGGGGAAGGCATCCAGCAGAAAGAGATACCCAACCAATCTTATGGCAGCGGGTTGACGGAATGAACATACATTCCAAACAACTCATATCCTAGAACGCTCCCCGACCCCCACCGTCTGGGAATCCTCTGGCCCAGGATTAGCCAGCGGGGTGACAGGTCTCAAGACGTTCACGAAGATACACATATCTTCGGGTTCGCACTCAAACACTTCACTTACACTTATGGCAGGGTCGACGGAATGAACGTACATTCCAAACAACTCATATCCTAGAACGCTGCCCCGACCCCCACCGTCTGGGAATCCTCTGCCCAGGATTAGCCAGCGGGGTGACAGGTCTCAAGACGTTCACGAAGAACACACATCTTCGGGTTCGCACCCAAACACTTCACTATCCCTGGTTACAGTCGTTATATTCCAAATTAACCATAACAATTATCAATCATTCATTAAAAGTTGATTACAGGCTTGGCAATGGTACGCGGAAACAAGAAAATACAAAAGGAATCTCACGAAGCCTCATAATCAACAAAGATCAACTCTCTACAAAAATCTACTGGATGATTCAACCCCACCAGCAGGTTTAGCAATCTTCCCCTTCTGCGTTGAAGGTACGCTCCCACCCGAGGAAGGGCCTGAAGAACCAGATGTAGGGGGAGGGGGTTTCTCACGGCGCGGATAGCTCCTGATAAGGCCATGCTCGGTCTTCAGATCATACTCAATGCTATCCAGAATTTTGTTGGTCTCTTCCACTAGTTGACACCGAGCCTTGTACGCAATAACAGTATTCATCATCTCAGCCTTTGACAACAACGAGGAAAGGCGACTCACTTCCTTCGAAGCGGCTTGGGCAGCCTCGTCCCTTGCTGTAGCTAAACCTTTATGATAATTAATCTGACTTTCCTGATGCACTAATTGAGATTGAGCCTCCGCAAGCTCTTCATTTGCAGTACGAAGCTGTCCCTGGAGCTCTGCAAGGAAAAAAAAACGCAGATGGTTAGGTCCAGGAAATTGCAGAATCACACTCGATAATATAAGCATATACCTTCGACTCTCGCCGAAGCTATTTCATATTCGTTAAAGCAGCATCACGGGCTTCACCAAGAAAATCATACTCATCTGACAACTTCTTATAATCCGCTTGAAGGGTTGAAAGGGCGTACTGACTCGCATCTAATTCTACCTGTTTCATTGAATCCAAGTGACGAAGATGATTGACCTCATTGTTTAAACCCTCCAGACCCTTGTTGAGCCGATACATATTTACTTCAAGATTCTTCTAAGCCTCAGCTTGGTGTACCACATCAGCCCTAGACGCAGCTAAAGCTTTGCTGAGAGCACCAGCCTCAGCCCTAGCGTCATCTCTCTCCCTAGCAAGACGCTGAAGGTAATCTTTAAAAACAGAGGTCTGGGAAGAACGAGCTTGACGAAATTCTTCTTCCAAGAGATTGATTTTAGCTTCCAATGATGAGACATGTTCTCGGGATTCACGAAGATTATCACGCGTTCATAACAACGTTCTATCAAACAAACGACAATCATTGTTATATTGGTTCTGCAAATCAATCATTTGGATTCGCCTGACCCGTCACTTCTCTTCCAGAGCATTATGTTCATCGGCACGAGCATTCCACTTATCAGCCTCGCTCTTTATCTTCTCTACCAACTCTGCGATGCGAGATTTCTGACGCTGCCGCTCTTTCCGAAGCCATACTAACTCAGGAACTCCACCCACTGAAGATAGGGTAGGGGAGGGAGACTCATACAGAACACTAATTACGGTAAAGGAAAACAACAAGGAAGAGAACAGATAATCAAACTTGTAACAGCCGAAGAATTCTTCTTGGCCTCCTCCAATTCACTACGAACCATAGCAAGATCCATACGAAGCTTCTCCTCCTCCTTGCCTTGTTGCTCCTTAGCCTTGAGGAGACTCTTCAACTCACATATCTCCCTATCCCTATCAGCGATGACAGTCTCAGCCGCAGTAAGCTCCTCTTCCCGAAGACGAATCTTAGCCTCCAACTTAAGGGATTTGGCCTTAAAAAACTGGTACAACATGTGATTGCAATGCTCACTCCTCATCATCTGCGAATCATAAGATTAAAACACCCTGAATCTAAAAATTGCTAAAAACTGATACCAGGAAAAATGATAAGAGAACTCACCTCTAACATCCGCTGTTGGGGAAATCCATACTGATACCCATCAGCCAACACCATCATATCAGAAACAGTTGAGGGAGCGTCGACTATTAGAGCAGCCTCCGAGGCCCGAAGATTCTTATCCCACGCTACTGTAACCTGGTCCTCGGGAGACAATTGCATCATCTTACGGGTATAAGCATCAGATTTCTTCTCACCCTCCACCACAGGGGCTGGATTGGGTACAAACATCAAGTTTTTCTTCTTAAACCAAGCTAAGATGGCATCATCACCCTCCAGGATCAGTGACTGGGGAAAATCATCTTCAGGAGACCCAACTGAGGCCTTACCCATGTCCGTGAATTTAGCACCCGAAGAGTTCGAGGCTACTACTGTGTCCAAATATGGAAGGTCTCTAGCACCGCTCCCCTCTGGAACATCACTAGCATCCACGACTCCCTTACCCTTCCCGTACACCTTGTTAGAATTACCAAGCACATCCCAATCATCGTTGGGGGAAAGCAGGTTGAACTCATAAGCCAGGCCCAGGGCATCGTTTATGTCAAAACCATCCTCCGCAGAATAAATCCGACCAAAGGAAAACTCCTGAGACATAGAAGGAATTTCACCACCAGCACCCTCATCACCAAGGCCGGGGCTATCATCACCAGCATCACTGCAACCCGCAGGATTAGCTTCGGCACCAGCATCATAACACCCTATGGGATTAATATCACCACCAATACCGCTGCCACCGACGGTAGTATTCCCTTCAACAAATTCATCATCATCATGACCGGGAGGGGATGTATCAATACGCTCTTCTATGTCAGACACATCTTCATCCTCGCCAAGCTCAGTCACAGGACTGTTAACTTCTTCATAAACCTCCGCCTCCTTGATTGTTGCGGTGGTGGACTGGTTGGGATTTATCTTACTCTTCTTCGTCGCCTAAAAAGACAAGGCACAAGAATAAAAATCCCTGACTTTGAAAAATATTAAAACTGCCTCAACTAAAGTAAAAGGCATATAGAAATCTTACCTTGACAACCGCAGCATTCTTCGCCTGAAGATCAGCATTGGAACTCTCTTCGTCATCTCCATCAACAACATCGAGGGCATATTGGAAATTCATGCCCTCAAAATTCAAATGCCAAGGACGGAAATTCCGATAACGAGCAGGAGGAGACGTACGTATCTGGCTATCTGCGGTATGACGCCATCCTTGCGGACCTGGAACCCACCCCCAAGCCCAGGGACCAACAACCTCAATAGCAGTTGCGTGCCATTCATAGTCATGATCACTCTTGATCCGCTCACGAGTAGGAAACACCAGTTTGTTAGTAGAATTATCTGTACCCGGGACGTACTTAACCTTAGCACCACTTACTTCACTCAGAAGGAGGATCTCACCACGAGGAGCGGCAATATTCCGAAGACTCACACTCAACGGTTTACGATTCCTACTGTTAACATAGTCACCAAAAGACTTGTTAAAATTCTCAGGCATATACCACTCCATTTCCACAGGGTTGGGAACATAAAGAGTCATCATTGTCTCTCCTTTGCTCCGAAGATAACACTCTCTCAGTGCATGAAGATAATTCCCATGAAGTTGGGAAATAGAGCGACAGTGTGTGTTCTTCGAAGAACCCTCTCGACCAGCCAGCACATCATAATAAAAAGAATCCCCAGACTTGTACAAAGGAAACATAAGACCTGCTTCAAAAGCCCCCACCGTGGTCAGCAATGAAATTCATCAAACTTATACGTCGATATCATCTCATAAGTAATATCATCATCAGCAGCGTGAAAACGAACATCGAATAGTTGAAGACCATGTTTTTTCTTGAAAACCTCCGGATCAATATGTTTGAAGGTCACTTTCTTCTCCCCAACAGTGACGCTGCGTATCTCTTGAAAAATATCCTTCTCCTCCACGGGATCAGGCGCATAATCCTTCGAAGGGTTCTATCGGAAGCTTTTCTCTTAGGCCGAACCTTAGATGCATCAGTCTTCGAAATCACTTCTTTCGAAGACCTCCCCTTGGGTTGAGACACTGAAGGGGGAGGTAGAGGATGTTGGTGAGACGCGGAAGGAGGCGCCACTTACCGAAGAGGTAGGACATCCCGTGTTCTCTTAGGATCATCACGCGGATTAGATGAGGGACGAGAAACAGCATACCGGGATCCAGGAGTCTCTTTTGGACGGTCCCCCTTCTGCGTGTTCCCTCTATGCGACTCACTCCTCTTAGAAGTTAAGCGCCTCTGACCAGAAGAAGACGAAACCCTATGAACGCGGGCATGACCTTGGGAAAATTTAGACGAACCTTCATCAGGCGGAGAAACATCAGGATTCTTACGCGGAGGAGATCTACGCGGACTAGGCGGTGGAGTTTGATAAGAAACCCAAGGATGATCAGCCATGTCTGCGTAGTACACAAACAAGTTTCAGATTTCCGCGGATACAAAACGAAAATCAAAAAACCCAATTTCACCCAGTTCTTCATAATCATGAACTAGATGGAAAATAAGAAAAAAACCTAAATAAAAAGAGGAAATAACAAATAGGGGGAACCATGCACGAAGGACGATATCATTACTATTTATAATGACGAACAGGGGCAATCATACACACATTTATATATATGTTCTTCATCATAAACACATATAGCAGCAACAGAAAAGGAATATATTTTTCAAAAGATAATCAAACACAGTAGAACCACTTACCTATAAAGGAAAAATCAGGGTCGTAAAGAAAGCTTCGAGGAACAACAACAACAACAGCAGAAAAGCTCCGAGGAACGACAACAGAAGCAGCAACAAAGACAAAAACAACAGCAGCAGCAGCAACAATTAATAACAAGGAAACAAAAGCAGTGAACAAAAGTTCTGAGGAAAGAGAAGGAATGAAATTTATGACTAGAGAATTTTCATATTCCTTCTCATATATATATACAAAGAGAAATAAAACCGCCCCACTACCCAAGAAGAAGTTATTGCAAATAGTGGGGAACGTGCCCTAAAATCTAGGAAAATAATAAAGAGAATATGAAGAGAGTAACACGTTTTTTCTTCCCACTTCGACTAACCGCCCAATTGGATGAAAAGGGGAAAATTGTAGGTACACATTTCATTTTCCGCCACGTGTCCACAAAGACACACGTGGAGGACATGCGGCTGAGAACATCAAGATATGATATCACACGTGGACAACCAAGAGACGCGCCATATCAAGATAGCGTCGCCACCCACCAGATCCAACGGTAGAGGATCGAGGAAGACGGAAACACTAGAACACTGCGAAGCACTGAAGAATAACCCGAAATTCACTTTATCCTATCCCCAGAAAAATAAAGTCATTGGTGGAAGCCTCTACTTCGTCACTCCAACTGGCATCTTGTGCAAGTGTGTTGGAACCGAAGAAGCAAAAGGGATATTACAAGAAATTCACAAACAAACTTGCGGTTTTGGACTCGAGATCCCTCTACAACGACGAATTCAGCGAGCAGGGTTTTACTGGACAGATATGGCATATCAAGCCCAAAAATTACAAGATAACTGCCTAATTTATCAAGGGGCTCCACTACATGAAGAGGTCTGCTGCACCACTGAAGAAGAAGATTGGCGAACCCCATACATCGACTATTTAACCAACGAAACATTACCTGAAGACAAGAAACTAGCAAAAAAGCTAGAAAGAAGAGCTAAACGTTTTTTCGTTACACAAAATTGGTTTAAAAGACCAAAATCAACAATTTCTGGGTGAAAAAGACATTTAGAAATTGATATTGTTTAAATGGACAAAAATGTAAAAATAGTTAGGATGTAAACAATTTCATCCTACCCATTTTCAAATACTTTTTCTTATTTTTAATTTACATCAGGATGCATCAAGTTTCATCCTTGCTATTATTTAAGTTTAAGTCAAGATGAACCCAGTTTCATCCTTCCTATATTTTTTGATGTCCATTTCACCCATATTAGTTTTTACTCGTCCATTTGAACCATGTTTTAAAAATATTTGTACAAATGACCCATTTTCCGTTTTCGTTATCGATGGTCAACTTTTCCAAAGATGCTTTAATCAAAAGTCTCTCAAATGCATTGATAAAGAAAGTGCCAACCAGGTGATGGACATAAGCCATGATGGGGAACATCAAGGAAAGGCAAGACTCTTCGTCCAAATTCACAGGATACTATTGGCCAACAATGGAAAGCGATATCACATAATATGTCCAAAAATGCGAACAATGCCAACTTCATGGAAACTTAATTCACCCGCCACACACCATGCTTCAGAGTGTTTGTACCCCATGGCCCTTTTATAGTTGGTGTCTATATATCATTGGACCGATCAGCCCCAAATTGTCAAAGTAACACGAGTACATCGTTACAACAACAAAATGTTTCACCAAATGGGTGGAAGCCACACCATTAAAAGGTACAACCAGGGAGGTTGTCTCGGCATTCATCAAGGAACATATCATCTACCGCTTCGGAATACCAATGTACATAATTTCCGATAACGGAACACATTTCGTGAACAACCATGTAAAAAGCCTTCCAGAATCGTTCTGAATCAAACACAAGATTTCGACACCCTATTATCCACAGGGAAATGGTCAGGCTGAATCTATAAACAAAACACTACTCAGGATCTTGAGCAGGATCCTCTACGACAACAAAATACTATGGCACGAAGAACTCCCACTTGCACTAATGGCATACATAATTGCCAAACCAACGTCAACAGGTGCACCACCATACAGTCTGGTCTATGGGGAAGACGCCATCATACCAGCAGAGGTAGTCCTGGCTTCGGCTAGGATATTATCAACAAGCGGGGTTGACCTAGACAGTCAGCGCTTTCGATCACTCGACATGATAGACGAACGCCGAGACACCGCTGAGAAACGATCCCAACAATATCGAGATCGACTAGCTAGATCCTACAATAAGCATGTCAAAGGGGGACACTTCGAAAAGGGTGACCTGGTACTCGCTATAGCGCCACATGTGCCGAGAGAAAAATTCGCTCCAAATTGAGATGGCCCCTTCCGAATTCGTAAAGTGGGGGATCCGGATACTACAAACTTGAGCATGCCGATGGCACTAAAATCAAAGGGAAAAAAATTTCTAAAATCAATGGAATCTGGTTGAAAAAGTTTCACGCCTAGGCAAAACTTCATAGCAACACATATGTATTCAATGTCCATTACAATGATAATGTTACAATAATCTTCTGCTATAATAATCCTTGTTTTCTGGATAAAACAATGCTATTTTTGATGACTCGAGTCATTCGTAACTTCGGTTCATACTAAAACAACCATCTTTTGATGCGCTCACGTGTTCGGAATTAGTTCCTCACAAAAGGCAATGGGACTTTATCTCAAAATGCCGGTTGAGAACTATTTCCAAAAGGGACATGACCCATAAAGGTAGTCAAAGACCTACAGATAGGAGGACTACAACTCGTAACTCAATCAAACAAGCACATGATTGGAAAACAATCAGTGCAAAGCACGCATACATATCTGCCCACGATCACTTCTACCCATACTAGGCGACACTTTCGGAAACATAACAGAGCATAACATAATCGCCCAAAGATTCACACACATTTTGTGGAATGTCGTAACTGATGATAAGACTATATACATCAAAAGGCAAGAGCCAGCATTACTATCAATCCACCCGAACAATATACGAGCGCAACAGAGCTCAAGGATAATACTTTGAGATACACGAAGATCTCCGGAAAATGCAAGTCCACCTAAAGGAACCCTAACATGACAAACACTTTCTTCGGAAAAACCCGACAACACCAACCTACAACACTCATCAAACATACGCCACAATAGACGGTATGAAGTCTAGAAATCCCATCCACAACATTCACTAAAACATCAAAATAAACATTAATACTAAGCAAAACCAACGACTCGATATAAAGAAAATGCAAGTATATCTGGCCATATAACAGGCCAATACAAAGCAGAGCATCATGGCAACAACCGAAACTCCTCTCGAACCCGAGCTAGAGCAACCCTCACTGTGTCCTTCCCAGGAAGTGCCGAAAGCACTCGAAAGAATGTCACTAAGCGCTGCCTCTGGTAATAATGGTAACAAACAAAAAACAAGGGAGACAACAAGAGACCTTCATCCAGGGCTTCAATCATCAAGCGTTCGGAATTCTGCACGAGAGCGTCCCAATGATTATGACAAGACACAAGATGGTCGAAAACGAGGGGGAGAACCCGAGAAAGCCTTTCCAGATGAGCAATCTCCAGAATCAAACTAGCACGAGACATCATAAAAAGAAAGCAGAAGAACATACTGAAATCAAAATAACTAAATCTCCTTTTATAGGAAACCTGGAGGTAATTAATCACAGCTATTAATGAAGCTAATTATGGTTGAGGGAACTGAAAACAAAGCAAAACGGAGCATCAATCAACTATTTTATTAACAAGCTTCCTGATATCGGGAGATAATTAGTAATTGTCTAAATAACCCCAATTGTAATAGTACTCGTGTGCGGCTAATGACTAAAGACTTAATAGAAAAGGTATTAGGATACACGTGTACAGTATTGGGATTAGTCTGCTCACAACCTTATAATAATAACAAAGTGCTTACAACCAACCTATTCATCATTGCGTATCAAATTATGAAACAATTTTTGTTGGAATTTTTACATTCCAAATCAGGATTGGAGGACAAGAAGAATCTTTTTCAACGAGTAATCTTTCCTGCATTTTCCACTATTAACAATCTTTCACAGAGAAGAACCATTTTGATTTTGATTTCAATAGGATTCCATCATTGTTGCTCAAAATAGACGTAAGTGAAATATGAAAATGCACAAGATCAGCTAGTTCTCCCTACCTACAAATTTTTCTATTCATACGTGTCACCTTATGATTGCCGGGTGAGCATGGGCCCGTATAGACCGGTTTTTATCCAATTCTCTACGGATTTCAAATTTGGTATCCGCATCCAATCCAACATCCAATGGATGCACGGATGAACGGATTGGGTGTAGATAATCCAATGGATTGTGTTAGTTAAAATTTATAGTGAAAAAATAAAGCCAATATAGATGACTTCTTATAGAACCTACACATTTTATATATGTATATAAATATAGAAGTGTCATGGACAACACTCCAAGCAAACACCTTAAAAATTCCAAGACTATCTATATATTTTGTAGAAACTATATAAATGCCCTTAATCCAACGGATATGGATGTCCAACGAATTTTCAAGGTTGAATCCGGGCCCAATCTGTAATCCGTTGGATTTCAAAATCTCATCCGTGTCCAACCCATTAGCTAACAGTCCAGGTTAAATCCGCGGATTGCGGGTAAAATGCTCACCCCTAAATTATTGATTGGCTTTGTGAGACTGACGACTTAACCTAACTGGGCCATGGGAAATAAGCAAGCGATTTGGGTTAGGTCAGTAAAGCCCATATAACAAAGATCCTGCAGATTCCCGATCCAAAAGAACCGATTTCTAAATATGTGAACCTTTTTTCAACTAGGAAAAGGTCGGTTGCCCCCTACCGACTTATTATTAGCTTATAAATAAATACCCTTGTAGGGGCACCTATATGGTTACATAAATTTTTAACTAGCTAGTAAGGTTAAAAGATTTTGTGATGGTAATTAACGACTAAAAAGAGCAGTTCCTTTATCGTTTAAGCAAGAAATAACAATAATGGAGAAAGTAGATTTGAAGGGTAAGAGAAAGATAGAGGATGTCTACGAGAATATTCAAGTAGCAGCTAATAATCAGCATGAAGATGCGATAATGACCATATTGGAGAGGTATGTTTTTGTTTTGTATTTCTGAATCTTTTCGACTTTTTTTTCATCATGCAATATGCAAGAACGATTGTTAATAATTTGTATACCAATTTCTTCATGATTTTTCTTTCCATGTTAATTTTTTATGTTAATATTAATCAAGAACGTGTTTATATGCATGTGAAGGGCAAATAACCAAGAACATCTTGCTGATGAAGATATTCAAATCCTGAATGAATATCTTAACCAAGGACTTCTTCCTCATGAAGGTCTGCAGTTCTTCAGTGATTTTGATAACCAAGAACTTCTTGCTGATCAAGATCCACAGTACTTAGGAGATTGACATAATAATGATGTTCCTGCCGTATCAAAAGTAGGGAGAGGTGAGAGGCTTTTCGTTTAGGAGCGTGGATCGAGCGATCGTGTAGGAGTCGACTCAGCTGTTTGTTTTAGGTAGCTTCAATGAAGACCAGCTTGTTTTCTCAGAGTGATGAAGATGGATGGAAGACTGTGAAGAGTAGGAAAACTTCTAGATCAGGTAACTCTCGTTCTTTTCTTAACAAAAATGGTGTTGGATCGAAGCTAAGGATTTTTCGTTTACAAAGGGGTATGGGAGTAAGTCTGGAAAGTTTCAAATTATTGAATCCAAGGGTGATAGGTTCTCTACTCTATGGGTTAATCAAAAGGGGTTATGTTGGTTTCGAAAGGGCTTATCATTGGAGATCACTAAATCATGGTCAAAATCTCAAATTTGGCAGTTCACCGATTCAGATGAGTGGTTAACAGTAACAAGGGGAAAAAATAATAATGGTGAATACATAAAATTATCTGGTCCTAATGCTTGGGGGAATTCTGTAGATATCTACTTCCCAACAGGTGATATGGGGAATGGATGGAAAAATTATAACAATTATCAATCAACTCAGTCCGATTCAGGAAGTTTCAATCCAGAAACCTCAGTCTTCACCATCGTCGGTTAATTTCCCAAACCCTCCACCTGTTTGGAATAAACCCATATTGGAGACTGAAGTGTTACCTATTGAAAAGGAAAACTGGAATCATATGGTGGTTTTATCATCTGATGCTAACATGGTATCTTGGGATTTAATTGGTAAGCATTTGGGTAAGTGTTTGGAGAAGAACGAGGTATTCTTTCTTCAGCCTTTCTCGAATTCTAAAGCTTTGTTCAAAGTTCCAAATTCAGAGATGAGGACTGATCTTCTTTCAAAATCTGGTTGGAGTTTTAATGGGATTAACTTCAAATTCTTGCCATGGACATCAAAACTTAATATGCTGTCCGAGGAGGAAGTGCTTAAAATTCAGTCATGTTGGATAGAAGTCAGAGGAATTCCATTTTCTCTATGGAATCAAAAAACTTTTGAAACCATTGGATCCAAATATGGTGGTCTCCTTGAAGTTTCAGAGGATACGAGAAATGGTTGGAATCTTTCTATGATGAAGCTCAAAGTACGCGGCCCGGTGGACAGTGTCCAAAAAATTGTAGAAGTCAATTTCAAATCTTTACCATTCAGGGATTTGATTGAAAAGGCGAAAGATCAATCTTCAAATATCAATAACGGTCTGCAGCGTATCAAAGTCTTCAACCCGGTTTCCGGTGCAGGTAGCCTTGATGGAGGGGTATCTTTGGATCCTGTAATATCTGCTGGTAAAGATGATAAGCCAGTGTTAGATGGCTCTGCAGACACGGGTAAACAACAACATCAGTCTGGTGCTGACAAAGGAAAGTCAAAAGCAAACTCGAATCAGTCACGAGATTCTTCAGACTCGTGTAGTCACGGTTTTGCCTACAGACCTAAAGCAAGACCATTAGCTGGCAATGAAGAAATTATTAACGGGCAAATTAGGGACGTGGGCTCTTCTACAAGGTCTTTGGGCCCAGAGCAGTGGGATAAAGCTAAAAGTGGTGGAAAATTTCCCCCTGGTACTATTACGTCAATTTCAATGGGAAATACAAAAAAACTGGATTGTTATTCTTAAGATTCTCCGTCTGGGTCTGAAAATTCAGAATATGGTTCTTACCTCTGTGGTGATTCAGGAATTCTCGCAGATGATTATACCTCTGATTCCTCCGTTGAACGTGAAAGGTTATACAATAGACTCAATCTGGAAGCTGCTAGGGATTCAATTGGTGAATGCATTGGATGTCCATGTACTGCTCACAACTGCAATGTTAGGGCTGTCTCGATTACCAATTCATACTCGCAACCAAAATTGGTGGTATCCATTCATTCTCCTTCTTCATCCTCTCAGTCCAGTGATGGCAACTCTACACAAACCCCTCCTTTCTCTCCTACTGGTGATTTTTTCATCGAAGCTCTATCAGATCCTGAAAAAGAAGCAATGGTAATCTCTTACCTAGGTTCTAAATATCACACAGCTTTTGAATTTATTAAGAAGGTTGGTGTGTCAATGCAATTGGGTTTACCACAGTCTGATTATGAGTTTATAAAATTTTTGATGCATGCTGCCGTTCAGAACCCAGCTGCTTTCAATTTCGAATATAGGGAACAGGAGCAAGTGGCTCTAGATAATTGATAAGTTTTATTGCTTTCTTATGGGTTCTGTCTTGTTATTGTGTTTATCATGTTGAACATCATTTCATGGAAAATAAAGAGTTTGAGAAACTCTAAAAGAAGAGGGGTTGTTAAGAGGTGGATTGTTGTTCATAATCCTGAAATTATTGTCTTTCAAGAGACACTTTTAGAGTCTTGCTCTGACTCTATAGTGTCTCAAATTTGTGGAGGGAGAGCTCATAATTGGGTTTCGTTGGACTCTATCGGTCGTTCTGGTGGGATTCTTGTCATATGGAACCCTAATATAGTAAGTATGGAATCTCATATTGTAGGTACTTTTAGTATAAATATTCAGTTCAGAAATCTTATAGACAACTTCAATTGGTTATTTTCTGGTGTTTATGACCCTTGTGATGTTTTGGAAAGGAAAAGAATGTGGAATGAGTTGAATCTAATGCACACTATTTGGAGTCTACCTTGGTGTATATGGGGGATTTCAATGAAGTCAGATTGATGGATGAAAGAAAATATTGCTCTAATATTTCTAGAGGCATGAAGGATTTCTGCGATTTTTATGATGCTAATGAACTGATTGATATCCCCATTCATGGTGCTAAGTACACTTGGATTAAAAAAGGATCTCTCACCTCAATGAGTAAAATTGATAGATTCATGACAACAGCTGACTGGGATGATCATTTTACGGGTATTTTGGTTAAAGCTTTAGGCAGGCCTTTCTTGGACCACAAACCAATTATTCTTACTTGTGATTTAGAGGATTGTGGAGCTCCTCCTTGGAGATGTGAAAGCATGTGGCTGCTCGAACCAGGATTTCTAGATCTATTGGAGACTTGGTGGGTTTCGTTGGCTAATAATTTCACGGGGTCTTCCGGTTTTATTTTAACGAAAAAATTACAAGCCTTGAAGGGTAAAATCAAGGAATGCAATAGAAATGTCTTCGGGAAAATTGATAGAAAGTGTGAACAGAACTATCTCCTTATTCAATGGTTGGACCAAAAAATTGATGATGAAGATATTTCAGAGTCTGAAGTTATAACACATGATAACCTGATGCTTGAGAGTGAAAAACTTGCTGACATGAAGGAGCATTTCTGGAGGGATATATCTAGAATCAGGTGGATTGAAGATGGTGACCGAAATACTAGTTATTTTCATCGTATAGCAAAGATTCGAAGAATAAGAAATACATTTTGTAGTTTGAAAATTGACTCTGTCATAGTGGAAGACAAGAACCTGATTAAGAGCAGCATCATAGACCACTTCATCTCTCGGTTTAAGTTAACAGACAACACTAATATTTCTATTGGGGAGTTGAATTTCAAAACCTTATCAGTCGAGGATGCAGTATGGATAGAAAGGCCTATTCTTATAGAGGAAGTACTATCTGCCCTTAAACTTCTTGGTCAAAATCGAGCACCCGGTCCTGATGGTTTTCAGGTTGGTATTATTTTGAGGTGTTGGAACTTTATGAAGGATGACATTATGCGTGTAGTGAAGGACTTCGAAACTTCAGGTAAAATTGATTGGAGGCTTAAGTCGACGTTCCTTGCTTTAATTCCTAAGAAGTAGGTTGTTGAGGAGATTAAGGATCTGCGACCCATCAGCTTAACTAGCACCATCTATAAAACCATATCTAAGATTCTAGCTGAGCGTTTGAAGGTAATGCTTCCTAAACTCGTCTCTATTCAGCAGTCAGCTTTCGTGAAAGGTAGACAGATTTTAGACAGTATTTTATTAGATAACGAATGTCTTGATTCTAGACTTAAAAATGGTCCCCTTGGGATCGTTTGCAAAATCGATTTAGAAAAGGCTTTTGATAACGTTAAATGGTCTTTTTAATGGAGACTCTTCAAAAAATGGGTTCTGGTAGTATTTGGCAGAAATGGATCTATGATTGTATATCTAAGGTCCCATTTTCTGTGCTTATCAATGGGTCTATTTTCGGTAAGTTTACTTCCGAGAAAGGTTTACGGCAAGGCGACCCTTTACCTCCGTTTCTTTTTCTTCTTGTTTCTGAGGTTCTTACTATGATGTTTGGCAAATCCGAAATGGAGGGTATGCTTGGGGGTTTTTGTTCTTCTTCTTCTGTTAATGCTATCAAAGTCAGACATCTCCAATTCTCTGACGACACTTTAGTATTTCTGGATGACAATATTGAGCAAGTTAGAAATCTCAAATATATTCTGCTCTGGTTCCAATGTATTTCTGGTCTTAAGACAAATTTTTCTAAATGTAGTCTATTTGGTGTTGGTGATGTTCAAGATATTGAGGGATTGGATGAAATATTGGGTTGCTCTTGCGATAGTTTTCCAACTCAGTACCTTGGCATGCCTTTGGGGGACAAAACCAACTCCACGGCTAAATGGGATAGAATCATTGAGCTTTTCAAGTCCAGACTTGCCTCGTGGCAGCGAAAAACTCTTACAAGAGCTGGTAAGCTTACTTTTATCAAGAGTGTCCTCCAGAGCATTCCTATTTATTATTTTTCTCTGTTCATGGTTCCCTCTAAGGTGATAAAATCTATTGAAAGAGTTATTAGAAATTTTTTATGGGATGAATCATCGGAAACTATAAAGCATCATTGGGTAGGTTGGAGAAATGTGAGTAAGCCTCTCAAGGTGGGAGGTCTTGGTATTAGAAGTTTAAAACACTTAAACAGATCTCTTCTTCAAAAATGGTGGTGGAGATTAGGCCGTGAATATAAAGCTCTATGGTCAAGGGTGGTAGCAGACAAGCATGGTTTTGTCGACTTAGGGTGGAAAACTAGGAAGCCTAAGGAAAAACATGGTGTTAGTCTCTGGAAGAATATTTATTCTACTGCAGATGACTTTTTCAATAATTATCTGTTCAAGATAGGAAAAGGAGACAAAATAAGGCTATGGGAAGACAAATGGTGTGTTCAGGATCCCTTATCTCTCTTATGTCCTGTCCTCTTCAACCTTTCTAGTACCAAGAACAAGTCTATATCTCAGACTTACATCTCCGGAGGTGCTGGATTAAATTGGGACTTAGGTCTGCATCACAGAAGAAGACTCTATGACAGTGAGACTGCTGAACTCTCTATACTTATTCCGTTGCTTGAATCTATTGTGATATCTCCAAATCAGGAGGACCAACTTATTTGGCTTGGTGATAAAAAGGGTATCTATTCGGTAAAGGAGGCATATTTAAACTACTCGCAAGGTAATACCCCCGTCATTCCTTTTCCGAGTTCTAAGGTCTGGTCCAGAGCTTGGCCTCATAGGGTAGGATTTTTTCTTTGGCAAGTGTGTTTGAGTACGTTGCCAACTTTAACTAATCTGCATCATAGACATTCTCCGCTAGACTCCCCTAACCGGTGTTACCTTTGTGGAAATGTTGAAGAAAATGAAGACCATTTGTTGTTACAGTGCCAGTCAGCTTCTCGTGTTTGGAATTACTTCATCACTGCCATGGGGGGTATTCATGTTATTCCCAATACTATTAGAGAGACTGTCGTGGGTTGGAAAAGTTATCCTCTTTCTACCCAAGGAAATCAACTTTGGAAACGTCTTCCTGCAGCAATTCCATGGGGCCTCTGGAAAGCTCGCAACGCTATAGCTTTTAATGGTAAAACTTTCAAACTCCATGAAGTTATTCGCGACATCAAAATTGATGCGTTTAACTGGTCGAAAAGTCTTGACTGCTTCAAGGGAATTATCACTTCTAATGTTATTTTGGGTTGGGAACAATTCTTTTTAAACTCACATTGAGTTAGCTTTTGTTGTTGGGTTGTTTGTCTGGGGTTCCTCTGTTTGTTTTCAGCTTGTAAGGGTTTCATTTTCTTTCTCTAGCCTCCTTGGCTAGTTGGTTTCTTGTGATCTTTCATTCTTTTAATTCATCGTTCCTTCTTTGCCGAGCAAAAAAAAAAAATGATGTTCCTGCCGTACAACTTAGGGAACTTCCTCCTGGTTTCGTGTTTAATCCTTCGGATCAAGAGTTGTTGTCTATGTACTTGAAGCCGAAGATTGGAAATCCTGAAATTCAGTTTGCAGTCATGCCTTGTATGCCCGACGTCAATGTTTATGAATATCATCCTGAAAAGCTTCTAGGTAAGCACATCGTTATTTATTTTTGTTAATTAATATTTCTTGGTTAACTACCGTGATTACGATATTGATCGTTTGTACGTTTCATTGTATGTTTATTACAGAAAGATACCAAGAAAAATCGGGGTATTTCTTTACTCAGAGAACCAAAATGTGTGCCAATGGAAACAGACCCAATCGAACTGTGGAAGGACATGGGTACTGGAAAATGTCTATGACAACAGAGCCCGTCAAGGAAGGCAATACAGAGGTCGGGGAGAAGAGCGGCCTGGTTTTCCATACCGGTCGTCCAACTGATAATAAAAGTAGTACAAAAACCAATTGGTTGATGAAAGAGTACCATATACCTGGTAGTGAGTGGACATTGTGTAGGATCTATTTGTTCAAATAGATCCATTTTAGATTCAGGTTGTAGGCCAGTGGGCACTTGAGCTAGACATAGATAGCTTCTCTATATGTAACTTGTTGTTTGCTTGGAACCCTTTTTACATATGTAGAAGTACTCTCTTTCAGTAAAACTGAGATCGTTATACATATGCAAAGAGAATTAGTTCTCCATCTAAGTGATTAATTTCTTTCTGTTGTTAGTATGCAGTTATTAGCTCGCAGATCACTTAATTTGTTGTTAGTATTCAATTATCCGCTCAAATTATCTTTTTGTTGAAAGATCTGATAGTGAGTGGACATTGTGTAAGATCTATTTATACATATGTAATTTATCTCTCCATCGAAGTAATTAGTTCTCGTATTTTTTGTTGTTGTTGTTACATATTATGCAATTATCAGTTGGCAGCTCACTTATTTTAAACATTTGTAAGATCTACTTTTACATATGTTGTTTTTTTTTTTCCTGAAAAAAATTGGAATTCAGTAAAAATAAAGTACGCACAAAGTTGCAGAAAAGAAGGGAAAAAAAAATGGAAGACAAACTTCAAAGGGTATCTAGGCTCGAGCTGCTGAATGAGCAATCTAATCTTTCACTTGAGGATAAATAAATGGTTACATTGTTTGGATCCTTCATTATTGCATCACCAATAAAACTTGGAGGATGTGTTAACCAAGTCCTGGAAACTTTAAACGCTCTAGCATTCCTAGCAAGTTTGTCCGCTGAGAAAGTGTATGGTACTCAGTGATGAACTTACAAGTCCACGAGGACTGATGACCTAATCTAGTAGAAATATCTAAAGCAAGTGCTTGATTTTCCCATGCTAACTTCTGGTAATCTCCTTCACACCACTATCTTTGCATCAGCCTGTAGTATATAAGATCTGTAGATTAGGACTCAGGACTCATAATGGTTAACAATGTACGCTCCATAGTCTTTTGTTTGGTGATGTACAGTACTCAGTGGTGGCAACAGTAGGATAAAAACGATCATATAATAAAACGACTCTTTGAATTGGGTTCCATCCATCAGTTAATGCCATAGGAATAACAACGATCACTACTTCGTAAACAATCTTGGTTTGCCAATTACTAACGAGTCTAGCTTTTAGTCTTAGGTTGGCTATTTGATATTTCCAGCAAGGTTCCTGGCACTCTGCCTAATGGTTGTACTATTTGGAAAAGGATTCGAATTAGAAATTGATTGTGGCGGACTCGCAGAAAAGGGCACAACATAAAAAACATAGATTTGTTGGACATGATTTTATATGTAACTACACATAGTACTGTATTTTTATTGAGATACATATTGCCTAACTATAATAACACCAAATCAGTTCCACCGAGTACAGTCTCAATAGTATAACAGCCCTGTAGGACGTGACTTTCATCCCTTCATTGCGAAAAAAATCTAAAATATGATCCCCAAATTGATTCTCTAGTGACTCTATACACCAAATAGGACTTCTAAAACTGTGTCACACTTTGATACCATTACATGATTGAATGAATACCCAAAGTGAGGTATAGGTATCCGAGTAAAAGAGGTCTTTTGTAAACACCTGCTGATTGATCTGTGAGCTCTTTGAGTGAGTCCTAAACATTTTCTAAACCATTTTAGACCAAGTACGCTTAACTATGCGTATGAAATTGACAATGTGATGGGTGGGGAATAATTGGCGAGCAAAAGTATTGCCTTTGGCTACGTCGCTGGTACATCTAGGGAAAAGTAGTTTATGTGGAGCCTCCAGCAGGAATTAGTGGCGAGATTTCAAGATGTTAATATACATTCCCCAGGGAGGTGTTGGAGATGTTTGATACTTCGAAATAAGGATTAATTTGTTATCTCGAGAGAATTATCTTAGTTTGTTTGATGAGATGAATAGATTAGTGGTTACTGTTAGAAACATGAATACTTGCTTGTGAAGGAGCATTGCCGATACTTTGACTTGACAGTATAGAGTCAAAAGAGAAAGCCCAAGAAAGAGGTTCCGGTGTTTCTATGAGTGTTTAACCCAAAACAGGGAATGCACAAACACAAAGAAATAAGAGCCAGAAGAAAAAGAAGGTTGTTTAGGGTAAGCGACCGAACTGCTGTTATTAAGCAGCTCCTTCAGGACAGGTTGAATAGTGAAGGTGGGGATACAATTGAGAGCTTGGCAGCGTTGAATGCATGGGTACGAGATTTTTGTTAGTTTTTCGAGCCTAAGGATCTAGAACTTGATACATTTCTGAAGAAAGTGAAGGAAATGGTAGAAAGTAATGAGTCTGGAAGACTTCCCAAGCTTCCCAAGGGGACTCAGAATTTGCAAAAATGATCCATTGGAGGGAAAATGTTAAAAACCATTCAATGGGTGTTTAAAAGGTATGGAGCAATGGCCCTTGACACTCCAACTTTTGTATTGGGAGAAACTCTAACGGGAAAATAAAGGGTTTTAAAGATCAGTGGGAAGCGGAATCTTCTTGTTATGAGACCAGTTGAGGTCAGTCTTGCGGTTTGTCTCTTCCGAAAATTGCTCAACATGTTTCACCTCAACCTTATGCTAACTTATTTGCTTGTAATTTGCAGGTGATTGCTTTTCAGATCAGGAAGGTGTTAGCCGTCAGGTTCCAATCTACTACCTTCTTCGGAAGTGCTGCTATAGCTGGGACTCGTACATCCTCAGCAATCCAGATATCATCATGCGTAAACTATATTTAGTGGTTTATAGCAGCGCAAGATGTTTTATTGTAAACATTTTTATGCTGCCGACTAAAGCTACCGACCAATGACCGATCAAAAAAGAAAAATAAAATGCTACCGACCTAAGTTAATATCTGCAGCTGATTATGTGTAGATGGTCATGCTTTGAAAGTGTAGTCGCTAAATGCCTAAACATGAGAACCTTATGGGTTATCCATCCAAGAAAAATTATACCTATAATCAGCTAAAGCCTAAAGATCACTTTGTCAGAGTGAATGGAAAGAAATATGCATCTAGGAATATCGCTTTTGTTCGGCTTGGATGGCATTGGATTGTTTTTCGCTTTTTCTTTTCCATTTTGTTGTTTTTCATCTTAGACCTCATAGTTTAGAATTTCATATGTTAGAATCAAAGTCTTCTGTTTGTGCCATCAAGAATCCTATTTTATACCCCCATTTTACCTTCTATTCAACTCAATGGCCAACATAGGTTGGGAATAGGATCCTGCTCTAACATCTTCGCCCTTTCCATTTTTTTGGTAGTAACATCTTCATATTCGATCTATATTAAAATCATTGGTGTTTAAAATCCAGTAATCCTCTAGGGAATATCTTTTGATAAGAAACTGTATGGAATACAAGAAAAAGCCAAAGTCAATATTATCTAGCAGGCTAGCTAGGGTGTCCAGGGGTGACAAATCTTGAGATATTTTTAATTGGGGAAAGCAAACCTGTGGAGTGTGATATAGTGAAGTGGTCAACCTTGACAGAGCCATATATTATCACAAAAATTTGCAACATGGCTAATAGGGATACCAATCTGCTTGGGAATTAATGATTATTTTGGCTTTTTCTTTGGCTTTCCCTTTTACACATTTTCTGAATTATTTTGTTAACCGTTTTTTTAAGCCACTATCAGAACTTTTAAAACCTCATATAATCCTATTTTAGCTTCTTTTCAACCCAATGGCCAACATAGGTTGGGAATATATATGGTCCTGCTCTAAAATATTTTCTGTCTTTTTTTCCTTCTTTTTGATAGTAACATCTTCTCATCCGATCTTATATGAAAATCATTGGTCTATGAAATTCACCGGGGAATATCTTTAGATAAGAAAAAAAAAGGGGTTTTATAAATATATCTGATCTTATATGAAAATCACTGGTCTATGAAATTCACCGGGGAATATCTTTAGATAAGAAAAAAAAAAGGGTTTTATAAATATATCAAGTCAGGCTAGGATGTCCAGGAGTACAAATCCTGGGGAAAACCTGTGGAGGATAATAAAAGTCAAGTAGTCAGCTTTGGCATCCATATTACGAATATTTCAGAGATGGCTAGCTGCTGAAATCCAATATCTGCACTGTGTTACTGGCGTGTACTGTTCTGCAGTGCATTGCATCTTGATGAAAATTTAGTGTATCCATTCTGTGGATCAGTTTGATTTGGTTTCTGCCGGAGCATAGTTCCTCGAATCAGACAGACATTGGTCTATAATATTAAGATGAAACGTTTATTTCAGAGGTACACTGGTACGTACTGATTGATTGTATTATTAAAGTAAACCGCTAGTTTGGTAGTAGTTGAAACACAAATTGGTCAAAAAGACCAAAAACAAACATTTTTTGGGTGAAACGGACTGCTAGATTTAGATACTGTTTATATGGACATTAAATAGAAAAATACTGTTCATTTAGCCAAAAAGGATATTTGACCCAGGAAAATAAAAACCAAAAAATATCAATCACCTAAAATACCCCTTAACTGCCAAACGCGACCATTGAACCATGAAAAAGCGCCAGTTCCTTTGCCTGACTGATTACATAAAAACTTGACCAAAATCTAGTCTTCTAGCTTGTCTTTCAAACTGAACTTGGTCTCTTGTAAACAACATGTTTACACACGACTGCATTCCTTGTAATCAACAACATCATAACCATTTAATCTTCAATCCCCTGTAACTCCAGCTGCCATAACTCCACTAGACACCAAGAATAAGAAGAAAATCCTTGTTCTGCACCACCTTATATCACCGGTTCTCAGACTCGAACCATTATCCATCTGCAGCTGTACTGAAACCTTCTCATTCTGCGACAACATCATCACAACTTCCAATTCCAGAGACCCATTTGTAGCTTCTTGCCTGCTATCTCAGTATCACCAGCTTCTTTATTATAGCTACCAGCTGCATTTCATTTACACATTTCCTTCAATTTCCTCAGTTCAGCTTCACAGTAAACACCATCATCTTATCTGGACAACAACTGCATTCTCAGCCCATGCATTATCATAACAACCTGCCATTGCATGTACCTGCATCTTCTTGTCAATCTCTGCTCAAATCTCTGCAATATCTCCTAACATTCATCTTTCATGCTCCAGCTCCAATGCTTGGCCTGCAATTCATTCGCAATCTTCATCCATCAACACAGAGAATCCCATTTACTCCATTTTTGTCCAAATCTCACACATCTCTAGACACTGCATTCGATAGCACATTCATTTACAGCCTCAACTTCATAATCAGCCATTACAACTCCGTTCAGACCATTAGCTGCAGAACAT
This sequence comes from Papaver somniferum, assembly GCF_003573695.1. NCBI lineage: Eukaryota > Viridiplantae > Streptophyta > Magnoliopsida > Ranunculales > Papaveraceae > Papaver > Papaver somniferum. Next base: position 6,170,553 of record NC_039364.1, on the reverse strand, counting down.
TTCTTGTTCACCCGCAACATCATATTTCCATTTCAGACTCAAAACCCATTTTAACCACCACTGAAACTTCACAAAAGTGCAGCCACTACTACTCCTTGTTCTTAACATCACTACCAACAAACTCAGTTCAAATCCCACATGAACCTCAATACCACCAGTTTACAGCCCAAGCCAAACTGCATCAACTCCATCACCATCTTCACTGTGTTCAAGAGCCAGCCACATTAATACAGATTCTTAACAATCCAGAGCTGTAGTTCAATAGCAACATCAAGACAAAAAACTTCAGAAACCCATCTTCATTGAATCTGAACCAAACATGTTCTTAATTCATCATCATAATCTTCCAGCAACAACAATAACTCAACCTCGAATTCATCTGTTTATCAGCAAGAACAACATCTTCTTAGTCTCAGTTTCAAATGCAACCAAGCTCGGTCCAATCCTGCAGCCGCACCTTCAAAACGAGATGAAACTGATTTCATCCAGCATATTCCGATGAAAATACAATTATATCATAGTCTATAACTAGATGAAATTAGTTTTCATCCTGCATATTTTGAAAAAAAAACAATTATATTATAGTTTACAACTAGATGAAATTGGTTTCATCCTGAGTATTCTTACGAAATTAAGGTATATCAATATGTAAGTTATATGAAACTGGTTTCATCTTGCACATTTGGCGAAAATACAGCTATATGAAAGTTTACAACTAGATGAAATTGGTTTCTAGTTGAGTATTCTGACGAAAATGGTATACCAATGAATAAATTATATGAAACTAGTTTTCATTCTGAGTATTTTGACGAAAACGTAATTATATCACAGACTATAACTAGATGAAACCAGTTTCATCCTAGTATAACATGGATGAAAATAATTTTAGGTCAATCCAAAACAGGATGATATTGGTTTCATCCTACTATAACATGGATGAAAATAATTTCAGGTCAATCCAAAACAGGATGATACTGGTTTCATCCTAGTATAGAATGGATGAAAATAATTTCAGGTCAATCCAAAACAGGATGATACTGGTTTCATCCTAGTATAAAATGGATAAAAGCAATTTAAGGTCAATCCAAATTTTACACAAGCTTAACCCAGATGAAACTAATTACATACAGACAAAATTCAATGAATTTTAAAATGGATTTTACAAAAGTTAAACCAATAGGATCAAGAAACTTACCAGTGAAATTGATGGAAGAAAAATTTTAATGCTCAGCACCACCACTGAATTCAATCGGAAGCAGCTTCAAACCCCCGTTTCCTCTGTTGATTCAAACCCTGAATTTCAAGTTCATAACCTCACTGCAAGCCATCACAGATCCAACCTCAAAACCATTACAATTTCGTTTCAGATTCAATAGCAGCATCTGCTGCTCCTCCTTCTATCCCATCTGCTTCTCAATCTTCCATTGCTGTAACTAAGTTCAGTCCCATATCAATTTCTACAACTTCATCTTCTTGAACTCAATCGGTCATTAAACCCATCAACTACACAATATCGAATCAATTTAACTGTGGAAGCTCTCAGATCACGGATTCACAGATCGAACCCATCTTAATTTCATCCTCTCTATCTTCGGAAACCCTTATCAATTCACAATTTCTTCATTTGATTTACCCGAAGAAGCAAACCCTAACTTCATTCATTCACTGCAACTCTCAATTTCATAATCCAAATTCGAGTCAACCCATTATTGATTCTAGATCTTAGCCATCATACCCATCACGTCGACCACCATCTTCTCTGCCCATCAAATCTCTCAATTCCCGATCTCACAGAAGTAACAACAACCATGACTGAAACGGTGGTGGTTGAGAAACAGAAGATCGAGAGCAAAAGAAGAAAGAATGGAAATGGTGGAGATATGGAGAGGGGTAATTGGGTCAGTTTCAATTAAAAAGATTTCTCTGTCCATTTGACCCAGGCTGAATCCTAACTGTCCATTTAGCTCAGGAAACACACAATTTTGGCTGTACAGCCCATTTTCTGTAGTTGAAATTGCGATTTATATGTCTTAATTTTTTTAACTTTTTGGCTTTGTTTTGTTTATCTTACTTAGCTTCACCAGATCCATGCTTTATTTTTTTCGTCGAGTCGGGCATCTGTGGGCTCTCTCAGACCCAGGCTAGACATAGCAGAGGCTGCAGAGCATAAGTCACTACGTACTCTGGGCTGCGCCATCCATGAATATATATACAGAGAAACAAAGTGACAAATAAAACTGACCTAATCTTCTACGGAAGCTGTATGATTACGAAGAATGTCGACATGCAAATAACAACCATAGTAGTACACCTAACTAAATTCTCCATGTCTTCTATCGATCACAGTGGATGGATGATACACGACATGCATTTCGTATTGGCTCTCGAAAAGAGCAGAAAACAGTGAAAAGAAATGAAACATGACATGAGAAGGTAAAGCAATGGCCACTATGAAACGCAACTTATAGTCTAGAAACTTTTTAAGAGAGAAGTTTCTGATATCCAAAATGAAAAAGGATGACATAATATCGACATTTTTGATATCAAAGTGAAACAGAAAACCTAAAAAGTTCTAAAAAGCACCTCTTTGGTAGGTTATATGACAACATATGTCAACACCATGCACTAGCACTACTATACCACCAAACATTTTTTTATTTTATTAACTAACTTTCAATATATGTATTAATTTCAGCTTTTGTGCCCCTAATTGTATTCACTCAATCTCTTTCTACTTCTGGATGTTCTCATAGTTTCCTCCCCTATTAGTCCTAAATGCGAAATGTGCGAAATGCCCTCTCCTTTACTGACTATTCTGTTTGGCTGGTTGTAAGTTTTACAGGCAATGCCATCAAAGGTTATTATCCTACTGCGTCTGTGTCGGGCTATATTATACTCTAATTAAGTAATAAGTATACATAAATGTTAGAAACACTTAACTTTTGAAAAGCACATGCGAGTTTGAAAGAGATGGGAGTTATAGGGTAAATAATGGCATGGTGATATGCACCGTTCAAAAACGTCTAGAGTAAAAAGCAGGGGATCTAAAGCATTTTCCATCTAAACCTGGTAAAGTCAAATGCATTCTGAATTAGATGTAATGTTTAATCTTCTTTTTGATTGGGACCAGTACCGGTCCACATTAAAAGAACACTATTTTGATAGAAAAAGATTAGTTATAGAATAATAATTCAGTATGGTAAATCAATCAAAAAATAATGCTAATTCTGTGTGGTAAACGACTAAAGTCCAGCATGAAACTCGATTTATGAACTCAACCACCAAAAGAGCAGGGTGAAAATTGACTTATCCTAGTCATTCTAGTCGAATCAATTACGTGATGACTGACAAAAGAAACAGTTACAAGGCCACCAATACAATTATAAAATCTATTCGGTCCATAAAGTCATTTAAAGTGTACCAAACAAACGTATCCAGACCCCTCCAATTCAATTATAAAATGTTGATCAAGCGAATAAATTATTCTAAAAACAGAATTTACAAAAAATCAATTTGATTTATTTTACAACTAGGGAGTATAAAAGGAGCTGCCCTTGCCCCATTATGATTCTACTTTGCTCAAAGTTTGTATTACTTTGTTGTAATTAATCCTCTCTGAATACATTGTATATAAACACCCCTTAGTTTTCTACACTCGATAATTCTTTCAACTCCTCCCTTTTCTTCTCGTTCTTGATCAGTCGGTCATGGCAAATTTTCTTGCAACTTCTTCGTCTTATTCTCGGTTGAGACACAAATTGCTACTCATATTATTGATTGTTCCAGTATTGGTCTCTGCGGAGTGTTCATGTGACTTACAAAATGGAGAAAAACGAAACAGGAAAGAAGCTTTGACATACAAATTGACAGCAATAGCATCAATATTAATAGCAAGTGGGATTGGTGTTTGTATACCAATTCTAGGTAAAAGAATATCAGCATTAAGACCAGAGAACAGTTTGTTCTTTATGATAAAAGCATTTGCAGGTGGAGTTATATTAGCAACAGGGTTTATACATGTATTACCAGATGCTTTTGAGAATTTAACATCACCATGTTTGAATGAAGATCCATGGGGTTTTCCATTTACTGGTTTTATAGCTATGATGTCTGCTATTGGTACGTTAATGGTGGATACATTTGCTACTAGTTATTATAAAAGATCACATTTCAATAAAGCTTTACATGTTACTAGAGATGAAGAACAAATTGGTGAACATGCTGGCCATGTTCATGTTCATACTCATGCTACTCATGGTCATGCTCATGGTTCTTCTGCTGACGATACTACTTCTGATTCTTCTTCTTCCCAACTTATTCGTAATCGGGTTATATCACAAGTAAGATTGATTTTTCTCTCTTTCTTTCTTTCCTTTCCTGAGAACAATATATTTTTTATTTCATTATTAATTTGTATTTTTCTAATTTCTATTGATTAACTCTGTGTAAAAGTTGTCCAATCTTCAAAATCTACATGGAATCGATTGAATTAGATCAATTTCTTCTTCATTGTTTTTGGAATCGAGCGTTGAGTTTATGGAAATGTGTGTTGATTGTAGGTATTGGAGTTGGGAATTGTGGTTCACTCAGTAATTATTGGAATAGCTCTAGGTGCTTCTGAAAGTCCATCTACAATAAAACCTCTTGTTGCTGCCTTAACATTTCATCAGTTTTTTGAAGGCATGGGACTTGGTGGTTGCATTTCACAGGTATATACATAACATCCCCATATCCGTTTTATCAATTTTATTTTTTCATATTATGATTTCCCAACCATTTTGGCTCAACATCTAGTCAATTGCAATATCGTATTCTTGGCCCAATTTTAAAAATCTATCACACAAATCATTTAATTTCAAGAAAATGTTTGTGGGTGTTGTTACGCTTTCAGAGCCACTTCTTTAATCCAAGTTGGACTCCCTCATTTACTAGTAGCTCGTGTAAGTTACGGTAGAGTTATTCTAACCAATATAAGGAAATAAAGTAGAGTTATTCTTCGGACAGTACTAATTCTTCACTAGTTTAGCAACAACTCTTTAACATTCCACCGTACGATATTTTAGGCATGATAAAGGCAACTAATTAAATGTTTGTTTTGCAGGCAAAATTCAAGAGAAAAGCAGTTACTATTATGGCGTTGTTCTTCTCACTAACTACCCCTATAGGTATCGGAATTGGTATAGCAATATCAAATGTTTACACAGAGAATAGCCAAACTGCTCTTATAGTCGAAGGTGTTTTCAACTCGGCATCAGCTGGAATACTAATCTATATGGCTCTCGTTGATTTACTTGCAGAAGATTTCATGAATCCCAAAATGCAAACCAATGGTAGACTTCTATTAGGTGCTTATATTTCACTTTTGCTTGGAGCAGGCTGTATGTCTCTTTTGGCCAAGTGGGCTTGAAAATGTATCTTCTTAGGTTTGAATTCCTTCGGGAAAGAGGAGGCAGTTTTTGGTATCCCTCTTGGAAAAATAGGGTTTTTCGTAAGTATGGTTCATGTTATGAAGTTGTGATCCCAGTTTTGTGTTTTGGTTTGTGTTGCGCAAAAATTGAACAAAAAAATTGCAACGATTTTTTTTTTTTTTTTTGTTCTTTTAGGTTGTGAATCTTGTGGTTTACCTAGTTTATTAATTGTCCATATGGGACTTAAAAAAATCTCAACACTCAAAAGAGTAAGTTTAAAGACGCGTATTTAAGTCACTAAAACAGTAGAAAGTGATTAGAGAATATAGAAAAAAGAAGTCTGTAGTATAACTGTTGGCTTAGAGAAGATTTGGAAATTTGGTGAAGTTGAGAGTGCTAGCCCTTGCGTACATAATATTGATGATGAATTTGCTTAGCAAATCATTATGCGAGCCGTTGTAATAAACTTGTAATGGCATTTTTTTAGATAATATACAATTCTATCTAACAAAAGAAAGATATACAGTAAAGAACTAGCAAAGATGAAGGAAAGGAATAGAGCGATCATACATTTAAGTAATTGAGGTTTCTTCATGGTTGAGCTTGTGTTTTTCTGCTGCAAATCCTTGCTAAATCATACTTATGATAATCCTGTTGGCGTCTCTCTGTACCTTCATCCCCAACTTCGTACTAATGCGTGTATATATGCTCCTAATCCTTGCAACCCTAGATGGCTAGCTGAATAAATTTACTAGTATACGAACTACTGCTATTTAGTGGTATACTTCAGGCTCCTTGTTTTGGTCTCTACGGAGTGTTCGTGTCATCTAAAAGAGACTTGTAGGCAACAAATTTACATACTAAGTATGTATGCTTTGTTATCCTCTTGTAGATCACATGAACACTCAGTAGAGACCAAAACAAGGAGGTTGATGAGCAGCACCAAATAACATGATATTATGGAGGTATATGATCATGATCATTTTAGTATATGAGTTTCATAATGCTAAGTTGCTAACGATGTACATACTAATAATCTACTTGGAGTATAATTCAAATGATTTTGTATAATGAAATCTGGCACCTCTACGAGTTGTCAGCAATCGCCGCCCTCCTGGCCTCCATTGGTGACACAGTTTTTATCTCCCTGTATGAGATACTTCTGACATGGTGAAAGATTGGATGAATGAATTTAATTTAAGATGAGGAGAAAAGTCATCGCCAATTTGGTTTATATAGAGTTTGAAGAGTGAATTAATAAGAGGTACTGGGCAAAAAGGATAAACCTTTCAGCACCCCATATACTGATTTTTTGTTTGTTTTCAAAAAAAACTAGAATCCCTTATTGTTTCTCTATTATTTCGCCATTCTTTTATTTTCTTTGCATCATTTTTAGAAAAAACCGAATTGGTTGAGAATATTTCTTTTTTTATTTCTCTGGTGTCAACTAGAAAAGATATCGAAATAGTGTGTCTTCTATGACGACACAATCTATCTTCGTTATATATTCGGATTCTTATGACATTATGACAATATCAACTGAACTATCACTAGTTGATGCAAACATTGGACAGAAAACGTAAGTGTCTTCAGTCTATAATTAACTTTTTCAAAATAATCAAATAATAACTTTTTGGGATATTTAGACTTTAGGTCCCAATTTTATGACCAGCTTTGAGTTTGAGTCCTATGAAAATTTTAATTAGAGTTTGTGTTGGAAAAAATTGGGTTTCACAAAGGATGAATGAATCAGAGAAGAAAGTGTTGCACTCCAAAACTTTCAAGGCTTGTATAAATTTCTTTTAGACAAATATTTCTACCCTCCCAATAACAATTGGCGATTACAACAGGTATGCGAAATATTGCCTTCAGGATACAATGAAAGCCCTGCAACGAAAACTGAATTCAAGGTTTGTACCCCTTGATTCAATCAAGAACACACAAAGAGATTTCTGATTTCTGATGATGCTTTTTGAAACAGAGAAAACAGATTGATTTTTCTTATATGTTAAACGAAACTGGGAGAAGCTATTTATAAAGGGTTTTGCACCTGTTGGGAATAGGTTTTTATTCGCCAACAGGTTTCTATTCACGAAACGTCAGGTTCCTTCATCAACAGACATCAATGGTGTCTTTTGGATTCGAAATTTTCGAACAGGCTTTTATCGGCCAAATAAAACCTTCAGTTCAAAAAATTCTTCCGGAGACGTTGCCCCCTTGAAACCCCCACCAGGGCGATGCCCCCCAGGACCCCCCTTTGGTTAGCGGCGTTGAAAATATTCCAACATTCTCCCCCTATTTTCAAAAACCATAAAACAAAGTTAAAACTTTTAAATCAGAGTGACTGCATCACCGAAGTGATTGCCTACGTACCCGAGTGGGATCAAGCCAACGTAGTTCAAGCACAATTGAGACTAAGCATCATCGTTGAAATCAACACATAAATGATAGGTATTTTTTGGATTTGAACCTTCACTTAGTGTAAGAAACTCAAAGCCTTATCGAGGTTCTATGGTGAAACCAGTCTTGAACCAAGTACCCCTTATGATAAAACCGGAGTCTCCACACATATTGATTTCATAAAATCATGTGTTCTGTAGCCAAGCACGTTAATGGCCATGTGTTTATATCCTTGTTCATGAGTCTTCTTTAGAGAACGGTCTTCTTCTCTTAGGAAACGGCCTTATTTCCATACTCATATAGGTAAGTCTCGAAGGTGTTTCTGCGATACACCTTTTACTAATCATAGACTCATTAAGGATTTACATCCATCCTATTTTCTTGCAGAAACCAGCACTAATAAGAAATGGGAAGTTTTTATATTAGTGCTCCATAATCTACATCCATAACTTGTTGGTACCACATTGAACCTTGTTTATCCTTTTCAAAACATAGGTTGGGTTTCTGCTATGGGAGATCAAACTTCCTTCACAGACCTTAGTCCCATTTCTTTCCTTTTTATTGAAACCACTGAACTTGGTAAACTTTTCGTAAATGGGTCTGCCAAATTCCTCTTTGATTCAATAAAGTTAACCGTAACTACTCCCCTCTTGAGTAGTTGCCTAACCATGTAGTGTCTAAGACTTGCATGTCTAGACTTTCCATTATAAGTCTTATTAGAGACATTATAGATTGTAGCTTGATTATCACAATTAATCAAGACCGCCGGAGTTGGCTTCTTCCAAAAAGGAATTTCCATAAGTAGGTTTCTAATCCAATCTGCCTCCTTACATGCATCAGTTAAAGCTATCAATTCTGACAACATTGTTGAATCAGAAATACAAGTCTGCTTCTTGGAACTCCAAGACACAGCAGCACCCCCTAATGTAAAAATCCATCCAGAAGTTGACTTGGAATTTGTCTACATTGTTCCAGTTAGCATCGCTGTACCCCTCTAGTGCAGCGGGATAGCCTTGGTAATGCAAACCAAAATTTATTGTTCCTTTCAAGTAAGCCATAACTCTTGAAACTGCTTTCCAGTGTTCATATCCTGGATTACTTGAGAAACGACATAATATTCCCACGGCTTGGGCTATGTCCGGTCTTGTGCAATGCATAGCGTACATAAGACTCCCAATAACACTAGAATACTCAAGTTGAGCATGAGTACGGCCGGTGTTCTTCATTAACTTGATAGTATGGTCTAAAGGAGTAGGTGCTGGATTGTCATCAAAGTGACCATATTTCTTGAGAAATTTCTCAATATAATGAGATTGAGTTAAAACCAACTCATCTCCCTTTCTTAGGATCTTAATTCCCAAGATTACATCAGCCTCTCCTAAATCCTTCATATCAAAGTTAGAACTAAGAAACTTCTTTGTTTCTTCCACAACAGATATGTCAGACCCAAAGATTAACATATCATCAACATACAAACAGAGAATCACACAACCAGATCTATCATGCTTACTATAGATACATTTGTCCGCATCATTCACCACAAAACCATATGACAAAACTACTTTATCAAACTTCTCATGCCATTGCATAGGGGCTTGCTTCAAACCATAGAGAGATTTCACTAACTTGCAAACTTTCTTCTCTTGGCCTGGTAATATGAAACCTTCAGGTTGTTCCATATATATCTCTTCTTCTAAATCCCCATTTAGAAAAGCAGTTTTGACATCCATTTGATGCACAACCAACTTATGAATAGAAGCAAGTGCAATCAAGCAACGAATGGATGAGATGCGGGCAACAGGAGCATATGTATCAAAGTAATCAATACCATGTCTTTGTTTATAACCCTTGGCAACTAGCCTTGCCTTAAACTTATCAACTTCACCATCAGCTCTCAACTTTCTCTTGAATATCCATTTACTTCCTATTGCTTTAGCACCAGGAGGTAAATTTACTAATACCCAAGTCCCGTTAGTCAAAAGCGAATGCTTTTCATCATTGATGGCTTCTTTCCAGAAATTTGCATCCCCAGGACCCCCCTTTGGTTAGCGGCGTTGAAAATATTCCAACAGTTTGGGTCTCAGGACTTGAGTTACCGTCTTGACCATCAGGATAGTCAGTTATATCGTGGAAGTGACTGATATATTCTTAACAATCACTTAATTTACCAGTTAAACAAAACAGATCTTGTTTTCGTGGTCATTTAGCATTTCTTAAATTCTTAGCGGCCTCATTTTTGATTTTTGTTAAAAGGAGAGCAAAAAATAATTCGACGAGAGTGGAAATCATTGTCGACTCGCTAACTCAGTTGATATATACAGCGAGTCAAGTAAAAAAAATTAATTGGACTAGAAATACCCCCATGTCCTCGACCATCGAGCAAAACACTGTAAAAAAAAAAATTAGTCCACTTTATGATCGTGAGGCTCTTTTCCATCGTGCAACAAACAGTTCACAAATTCAATTGAATTTTAATTTCTTCTGCAAAATCATATATACACAAAAATGACGAAAATGAAGGGATATTTCTCATGAATATTAAGACAGACTCGTTCTTATATATTTCCATCACAATCTCTCCTCCTTAATTAGCTTTACCTCTTACTTATCACACATTCACAATTCTAGTAAATATCTCTTTTTTCCAATATGTGCCTCCGGGATTTTAATTAACCTCTAATTCCTCCATTCTAATTTGGGTACCGACTAGTATTATTTGCAATAGCGGAAATTTACTGGCTATCGTCTTAGTCAGATTCAGTTTTTCCTCTTGGATGGCGTAAGTTAATCAAATTAGGTTAGATCTCATGTATTTAGTTTTTATAGCAGCTAATTAAATTTAACTCCACCATTTCTTTTTATTTTGCAGGATCTATATATCGTGGCTCACCATTTTTACTTGAACAATATTTTGCTGGTAAACTACGGATTATATTGGTGGTGGAGGAGGAAGTAATGAAGTTACAGAGATGACTAAAGATGTGTTAAGATATTACAGTATCTTGACACTTTTATTGTATATATATGCAGTTATAGAGTATATATTCTTGTTATCTAGGTGTTGTACAATTAGTTATGGTCATATATCTTTGTATATTTTCCTTCTTCTTTTATATGTTGTACTCTTCAATAAGTAGGTGTTTTTACCTATCTAAGTTATATGCAGAACGAGTTCATCGCATACACAGGTTTTATCTTTCTCTATGCTCATGTTTATCATGGCATTAGAGCCAGCAACGATCTGAGAAACTTATTTTCTAATCCCTGTGGTTCTCGGTCTTTTCTTAAAACCCTAAAATTAGAAATCAAGCTACTTCTTCAAACCTGATTAACATGTCTCAAGAAGATTCCCGACCTATTAGTATGAAATTCGACGGAACAAACTATACTCCTTGGTCTTTTCTTATGAAGAGTTTTCTCAAAGGGAAAGGTATGTGGAAATACATTGATGGTACAGAAAAATGTCCTAAAACAAGCACCTCCACTAGCAAGGACAAAGAAAAAGAATCATTTGATCTCAATGAAACCTGGGAAATCAACAATCACAAGATTTTAACTTGGATCGGCAACACTTTAATCACTTCAATTAGTATGCAGCTTACCAGTTTTGAAGTTGCAAAAGATGCATCGGATTTTCTCTCAAAAAGGTACACACAAATAAACTTTTCTCAAAGATATAAACTTGAAAAAGATATTCGTTCCATGAAACAATCACATGATCAGTCTATCTCTGATTTTCATTATGAAATGTTTGTAATTTGGAATCAATTGGCTCTTGTGGAGCCAAAATAGACAACTGATCTAGAATTGTGGGAAAAGTATAGAGAAGAAACAAGAGTGGTACAACTTTTGATGGAAATACAAGATGAGTATGAGTCAGTTAGGGGTGATATTCTTTATCGTTCACTTCTTCCATATGTTGAGTCTGCTTTGTCAGAGCTTATTACTGAGGAAACGCGAAAATGTATCAAGCCAGAACCTTCAGGAGTATTTTCCATGCCTTCTTCCCGGCCAGCCTTCAACTTCCAGAAAATTAATTCAACAAATAATCCAACACAACATGACTTGTCTCAGGTTCAATGTAATAACTGCATGAAATTTGGTCATATATATCAAGAAATCGTACCTTGTCAACAGTTGCAGTACCACAAGATACTCCTACAACTCAATTCAACTACTGTGAGGAACTAGGACACTCCACAAAGAATTGTACATATCCATCATCCAGGAACATGAGAAGGAAGAATTCATATGGTGGACAAATAAGATTTGGTGGGCAAACTAGATTCAGTGCTGCACCAGCTTCATATGTGACACCATCTCCATTTGTATCATCTCAAACTGCACAACCAACACCTGATACAAACTATGATTCACAAACTTCAGTTCCAAATCTTGCTGAGATACAAGAAATGATCAAGCAAACACTCTCAATTGGTAACAACTCTGCTGCTGCATATGTTTTCTCATCTTCATCAGGTATTTTCTCAACTGGTTGGTATCTAGACTCTGGAGCATCAAATCACGTGACTTATGACTCAAAAGTCTTTGATAATATTCATCCTATTATAGCTCCTAAGATACATACTGTTGATGGATCAGTTGTTACGGCAAGTCATATTGGTGTGATAAAAGTCTCGAATAACATATGTGTGCAAGATGTTTTTCTTTTTCCGAAGATCACAATGAATCTTATCTCCATTGGATAATTATGTGATCAAGGATTTAACATCTTTTTCTCTCCTATTGGTTGTGTTATCCAGGATCTCAAAACAAGGAAGCTAGTTAGGATAATACATAGAGTTGGTCGATTATATCTACTCCAATCTCTAGTCATTCCTTCAAAAGTTCAGAATCACGTCATTGATGCATATACTACTCCATCTCACACCACCATATCTCAGTTCATGTCTTGGCACTCTAGATTAGGCCATGTTTCCTTTTCTCGTCTTTCATATATGATCAATTAATAAGGGTTTACTAGGAGATACTCAGTTAGATAAAGAACCAAATTGCATCTCTTGTAAACTGACAAAACAACCAGCTCTCTCTTTTAATCTTAGTACTTCTGTCTCAACTGAAAGATTTTCTCTTATACACTCTGATGTCTGGGGTAAATCTTTAATTATGTCAAAAGGAGGTGCTTTATATTATGTCAGTTTTATTGATGATTATTCACGTTATACATGGGATATCTATTCAGTTTTAGAGACTATTTCCTTAATCTAAATGTTGATTTCTCAACCATGATAAAAACTCAGTTTGGTAAAGTGATCAAATTTTTTCGTGTTGATCAGGGTGGGGAATACATTTCCAATCCATTCAAAGAATTTCTTAAAAACCAAGGCATTATTCTTCGACTGTCATGTACTGAAACTCCAGAAGAAAATGGAGTTGCATAACTTAAACACCGTCATATTATAGAAACTGCTAGAACCCAGTTGATTTCTGGTTCAGTCCCTTCAAAATTTTGGGTACCGCAGTCTACACCATTAATAGAGTCCCTTCAGCTGTTATAGGAGTAATATCACCTTATGAGCGTCTCTATGGTAAGAAACCAAACTATTCTGAGCTTCGAGTCTTCAGTTCAACTTGTTTTGTACTCCTTCCAGAACGAGAACGTCATAAACTTGGTCAAAAGAATGTCTTCTATGTATCTCTTGGGTATGGTATTGAACAAAAAGGGTATCGTTGTTATGATCCACTTAATAGAAAGCTTCTTGTGTCTCGTCATGTTACATTCTGGGAGAAAGTTTCATTCTGGTCACTTCCAAGCAGCAAATCTTCGTCTTTTGAGCCTTTCACTTATTTTGATCCTTTTCCTAGTGAATCCAATCATAACACTTCCTATTGTTGATGATGGTTTTTAGCTTAGGGTTAAAATTGTAAAACCTTGAATTCACTCTGCGAGGAAACAAAGCTAAGAGTGTCAACCTCTCCACTGACACATTTATTGATCCGTTCAATATATTTACATGAAATTTATCCAAACTGGCGAATATAGCAACAATCCCAGATACTCTGTAAATTTCGGCGCCTTGCCCATATTACTTATTAATATAAGATTCACTGAGTACTTTTTCTATGATATGTTCCCCGGCAGAACCCTTAATATCGGTATGGCATGAAGGATTTATGTTCACTCACAGAAGAGTAGCACGGATCTCCAAGTACCACAGTTAAGGCCATTGCACGAAATACTCAGTCAGAAAGCAAACAGAGACGTGGATTAGGAGCAACAACGAGGAAAGCGTGCGCCACTTGGCCACACCCCATGCTACCCAGCCGGTCCTTATTCCTCGACGACCAATCAGGTCTCTTTAAACCTGCCACACTCCCAATGAGTTGTGTATGGGCTCATACTTGCCGGTCCTATTTCCCATCGACCAATCAGGTCGCATTAAACCTGCCATGCGCACCAAAAGGTGGCCACCCCCGTCATTGACCGACCCCTCCTTTTATCAACCAATCAGGTTTCGTATGGATGTCACCATGCCACAACACTGAAGGAGGTGGAAATTGCGTCAAGTGGTCACCATGCCAAATCATCTTCCCAAAGATTGTACAAACAACTAGGAACGTTTGGTAAATAATTTTAATTATGAGCTACCTTCCAAAGGTTTCGTATGGATGTCTATCATAAGATACTAAAAATTCAAATCAATCGGAGCAACGAGCTAAAAGATACAAAATAAAGGGGAGCTAGGTCATGACTGAAAACTAACAGAATCCCTCCTGAATTCTTCCTGAATTTTACTGTCGGGCTTTTTTCACATCCTAAACGAGCTCAAAACCTAAATATTTCGGCGCGGGGAGATAGGAAATTCTTTTCCGATCAAAATAGAGGGGCGGATCGTCGAAATCCGAGTTCATACGAGAATCGTACGACGATTTAGTGAGGGTCGCACATCTGAATTTTCTGATTACAAAATTTCATGAGTTAACACAAAACAGAAGGTAGCCATAATCAATGGCTACCCTTCCTCATGAGATGCGATCTCAGCCATCCAAGTTTTCCACCGAACTGACAGACTTGTGGCAACTTTTAGGAAACCACTGGCCATGGCTACGTCAGGCGCCACTCGCACCACTGCGCCACTAGCATGCACGGGCCATGCCAGCCATGCCGCCAAACCCTAGTTTTGGCCGCGGCTCCAAAACCTAACTTTGATCATACTACCATATCACCGGCATGTATCAATTGCACCACTTTTCTATTGAAAGACGCCAACAGAAGGTAGCCATAATCAACGGCTACCCCTCCTCCTGAGATGCATTTCAGCCATCCAAGTTTGCCACCGAACTTTTAGGAGACCAACCGCCTAAATCCAGTGGCCATGGATACGCCAGGCGCCACCTACACCACCGTGCCACTGGCATGCACGAGTCATGCCAGCCATGATGCAACGCCGCTGGCACACACTAAAGGCGCCACTGCACCATTTGCAGGCACTGGCAGAAGGTATCCATAATCAACTGCTACCCTTCCTCATGAGATGCAATCTTGTCCATCCAAGTTTGCTACCGAACTGACAGACTTGTGGCAAATTTTAGGCGACCAGCTGCCTAAATATAGTGGCCATGGCCACGCCAGAGGACACTTGCACCACCGTCCACTAGCATGCACGAGCAATGCTGCAACGCCCCTGGAACGCACTAAAGGCGCCACTGCACCATTAGCAGGCGCCGGCAGAAAGTAGCCATAATCAACGGCTACCCTTCCTCATGAGATGCAATCTCGTCCATCCAAGTTTGCTACCGAACTGATAGACTCGTGGAAACTTTTAGGCGACCAGCCGCCTAAATCTAGTGGCCATGGCTACGTCAGGCATCACTTGCACCACCGTGCCACTGGAATGCTCGATCCATGCCAGGCGTGCACCAAAGGTGCCATTGCGCCATTATCAGGCGCCAACATAAGGTATCCATAATCAACGGCTACCCTTCCTCTTGAGATACAATCTCAGCCATCCAAGTTCGCCACCAAGATGGCAGGATCATGGCAAGTTTCAGGCGACTATCCAAGACTAGCCTAATAGCATCATATTATTTTCCTACGACAGGCCTCTCGATTTTAACTTGCCACACATAGAAAAATGCCACATGTTTCTCACGAAAACACTCGAGACATCAAACATGTCACAAACTGGGGGATGCTCATTGGGGTATCGGTCTGGCGGTTTACAGCATGCGGTGTGCAATACGCCTGTTACAAGAAAGTGTCATAAAGTGGGGCGGTTAGTAATGGCAAGGAGTAATGGCTTGAGCGGATCCACCTCCCTTATTATGGAAACATAAATCCCAATGTTACACGTTACTCTTCCACCGCTCAATCGTTTCACTTCCTACGAGACCAGGGTACGTTTTATTGCGACTTGTATAAATAAGGCTCACCTATTTCTACCAGATAACAAGTTTTGATCAGGAGAACAATACAACCTCCCGAAATTACCTGGTAGCTTTTCATTCAGCTAGTCAGTTATACTTTCTGATACAAGTCACAAAACCACCACACTTCCAGAATCAACGATTCTGGTCTCAACACTTTATTCGCTTCCCTCCCTAAGACCAACCCTTCTCCTTCACTTTGTGACCGAAGCAAGCCTAGAACGGCCATTTCTTGGTTTAGGACAGGATTGTACAGATTGATCTCTCGAATCAAAAGTACTCCCGTGCAGTGCATTATTTAGAATCTAAACTCTTTTCTCATTCACACACATGAAATTACTAGAACCGGCAGAAATAGTTTTCACCCACAAAAAATTGGCAACCACAGTGGGAGATTAATCTCTCAGTTACAATATCAATTTCCAATTTCCAATTACATTTTCTCATACATGATCTCAAGATGGTAGAATTTAGGTCCGGATCATCAACCAACCCTGAGAACGCTAGCGCTGAAATCATCCCCGGTATGCACCACCGTGCAAGACAGAAGAGCAAAAAAAACAAGAAATATGGAGATACGTACCTGTAATATGCTCGCCTGCTTTATTTCTACTGCTTTGCCGCTAGCTCCAAGGCGTGGGAATAAAACTGATAATACGGGATAAAGAAGATGGGTAGCACCTTTTATAGGCACGACGCTTTGGGAGTTCGAATGGAAGAAGGTTTCCTATTTTTGGTTACACACAAAAAGAGGCAACCGGACCGGCGCTGGCAAGGCTCTATGGCGCAAACAGGCCGCGGCCAAGCTAGCGCCAAGAGCCCTCTCCTAGCCAATGCCATCCTCTCCGCATTCCAGCCAAATCCTATCCAGCACCATCTTCTCCGCGTCCTAGCCAATGCCAAACCAGCGCCATCTTCTCTGCTCCTAGCAAGCGCCAACAGTCCTCTCCATAGCCGGCAAAAGTAGCGCCCGCCACTCCATAGCCAGCACCATCTTCTATGCTCTATGGCCGATGCCAACAGCCTGCGTCTTTCCAGCACCATCTTCTATGCTCCATGGCCGATGCCAACAGTCTGCGTCCTTGCAGCGCAATTTTCTCCGCTTCACAGCCAGCGCCATTAATCTGCGTCCCAGCCAACGCCAAACCAACGCCATCGTCTCCGCTCCTAGCCAGCCAAAGCAGCGTCATTCATCTTTTCATAGCCATCGGCGCCATTGACCTAGCTAGCCAAAGCAGCTCCATTCACCTTTCCACGGCCAGCAGCGCCATTGACCTAGTTAGCCAAAGCAGCGCCGTCCACCTTTTTGTAGACGACCAGCGCCCGTCCCGCGGACGAAGTCGTAGTGCCACCTATGCCAATCGGTATCAAAAGTTGTAGCGCTGACGCCAACACCCTATGGCCAAGCCGAATTTATGCAAAGACGCTTATGCAAGGATCACAGATTCTTCATGCCTCCTGACAAAGCGGCGCGGAAAATGTCCCTTCAGGTGTTACACCTCCGATCACCAGAGCCAGAGCCGTTGTCGCTGCCCCAACGTTTCTTCAAGTGTGACAGCTCCAACCGTCACCAGAGCCACTGCTACTCCACCATCAGGACGAGAGACTGGAGGATCCAGAAGAAGCCGACCTCCTCTTACCACTGTTGATTTGATGGAAAGACAAAAGGTTCTCGTAAGGCTCAGACAAACATGGCTACAACTCAGAAAGGGATACCTATTTTCCTCAAGACAATAACGGAGCGGCCACCACAAGAGTCACGTCAACCCCAGATGGAGCTGACAAGGAATAATTTTAACATCCGGCGCAGGCACTTCAGCAGGATGCGCGTTTATAGATGAAGAGGCTTGTGTTGCTCTTGAACGCCCAGTAAAAGGAAATCAGCAATCCTATTTCATCACCCGTGAAGATCGGGAACGACTTCTCCAAAATCAAGGAAAAGGAAATCAGCAACCCTCTTGAGTTCACAGAGACCTCTTCCCGTTAGGAGCTGTATGATTTCTAGGGATTTCGCCCACAAAATCGTGCATTCTATGATAAAACATTTATGTGAGATTCTATATTTCTCCAAGGCGCAGCGTCAAGATATATTTGCATCCCTCAACCGCACTGCATCAGGAAAGCAGCTGTTTCCATCCAGGGAAGTCGTTCCCAAACCCCAACTTCTCCTGGAAAGCAAGATTGATAGATGGAACTTGGGACTCCTAACCACTGTTCAATTGAAGGATGTCGGGTTTGACGACACGCTGATTGACGCGGCCTCCGATATCAACATTGTAACCATCAAGACTCTGGGAGTTGCAAGGAAAAACAAAATAGAAGAAGCGTATTCTTTCCCATGAGAGAAAAACACGACTTGTCGACCAACACTATCTGTGCCGTCTTCCCATATGCCATATCGTATCAAGTCATTTTTCAAAGTCAAGGATTAATAGCGCCCTCAATGGAGTTTTCTCCAGGAGCCGCTTTGACGTCTCTCTCCAGGAGTCGTTTCAACGTTCTCTCCAGAAGTCTCTCCGCTTGAATGTTCTCCAACAATGGCTCCGCTTCAACGTTCGCTCCAGCAGCCGAAGATTCAGCGTTTTGCTCCATAAGCTTCAACGTCCTCTGCAGGAATCGAAGCCGCTTCAACGCCTCATTCCTGCAAAGGATCGTGCCGTAGCCGCCACATCTTCCTTCCAAAGATCGTGTTGTAGCCGCCACACTCATTCCTTCCAAGGTTCGTGCCAGTAGCCACCACACTCGTCCATGTCAAGGATCGTGATTGCATCCATCCAAGGTTCATAGTCGTGGCCACCTTCTGTTTCATCCCATCAAAGACCTTGGGACTTTTGTCCGTATTTCGACCCGTCATCATCCTGATGTCATCACTAACTCCTGATGCTGCTCACTCATGGGGGAGCCTAAAATACTCAAAGCCCAATCATGCACGAAGGACATGCCTGGCGGAGACAGAGCTAAGTAACTATCCTTAAACTAAATATTTTATATCCATTAGGCATATTCAATAAATTTTAAAATATCTTAGTGTTGAGACGTGCAAATTCCTTAACACTCACTACTGTGTTCCTAGGCATGCTTCCTCAACACATTCTTCCTCTTAGTGTTGAGACGTGTTGATTCCTCAACACTCACAACTGTGTTGCTAGGAATGCTTCTTCAACACATTCTTCCTCTTAGTGTTGAGACGTGTAAATTCCTCAACACTCACTACTGTGTTGCTAGGCATGCTTCCTCAACACATCCTTCCTCTTAGTGTTGAGACATCCAAATTCCTCAACACTCACTACTGTGTTTCCAGGCATGGTGCCTCAACACACCTTTCATATTAGTGTTGAGACGTGCAAATTCCTCAACACTCACTATTGTGTTGCTAGGCATGCTTCCTCAACATATCCTCCCTCTTAGTGTTGAGACGTGCAAATTCCTCAACACTCACTACTGTGTTGCTAGGAATGCTTCCTCAACACATTCTTCCTTTTAGTGTTGAGACGTGTAAAATCCTCAACACTCACTACTGTGTTGCTAGGCATGGTTCCTCAACACATCATTCTTCTTAGTGTTAAGACGTGCAAATTCCTCAACACTGACTATTGTGTTGCTAGGCATGCTTCCTCAACACATTCTTCCTCTTAGTGTTGAGACGTGTAATTTCCTCAACACTCACTACTATGTTGTTAGGCATGTTTGCTCAACACATTCTTCCTCTTAGTGTTGAGACGTGTAAATTCCTCAATACTCACTACTGTGTCGCTAAGCATGGTTCCTCAACACATCCTTCCTCTTAGTGCTGAGACGTGCAAATTCCTCAACACTCACTACTGTGTTTCTAGGCATGCTTCCTCAACACATTCTTCCTCTTAGTTTTGATACATGTAAATTACTCAACACTCACTAATGTGTTGCTAGGCATGCTTCCTCAACACATCATTCCACTTAGTGTTGAGATGTGCAAATTCCTCAACACTCACTATTGTGTTCCCAGGCATGCTGCCTGAACACCTTTCATATTAGTGTTGAGACGTGTAAATTCCTCAACACTCACTACTGTGTTGCTAGGCATGCTTCCTCAACACATCCATCCTCTTAGTGTTGAGACGTGTAAAATCCTCAACACTCACTACTTTGTTGTCAGGCATACTTCCTCAATACATCCTCCTTTTAGTGTTGGGACGTACAAATTCCTCAACACTCACAACTGTGCTGTCATGCATACTGCCTCAATACATTATAGTGCTGACTTTCCCACCACCTCAAACACACATCTTTTTATTTGAGACTCGCTGCACCAACACTACATGGTGTCAGCACCTTGTGGCCAAGCCATAAGTATGCCAACACATGGATCATAGACTACTCATGCCTCCCGCGAAAGGTTAGTCGAATTTTTCTGGCAATATCTTAATGTCTTCCCTTTCGATTTTTATCCTCATATGTCACCATCTCATGCTTACCCCGCAACAATGCCACTGTTACGTGCTAAGCATGGGACTTAATGTTGATTGTGGTTTTTAGCTTAGGGTTAAAATTGTAAAACCTTGCATCTGATGTGACGTCACACTGCGAGGAAACAAAACCATGAGTGTCAACCTCTACACTGACACATTTATTGAGACGTTCAATATATTTACATGAAATTTATGCAGACTGGCGAATGTAGCAACAATCTCAGATGCTCTGTAAATTTTGGCGCCTTACCTATATTACTTATTAATATAAAATTTACTGAGTACTTTTCATGTGATATGTTCCCCGGCAAAACCCTTAATATCGGTATGTCATGACGGATTTGTGTTCACTCGCAGCAGAGTAGCAAGGATCTCCAATTACCAAAGTTAAGGCCATTGCACGAAATACTCAGTAAGAAGGCAAACATAGCCGTGGAGTAGCAGAAACAACGAGTAAAGCGTAAGTCACTTGGCCACACCCCATGCTACCCAACAGTCCCTTATTCCTCGTCGACCAATCAGGTCGCTTTAAACCTGCCACACTCCCAATGAGTTGTGGGTGGACCCATACTTGCCGGCCTTATTTCTCATCGACCAATCATGTCGCATTAAACCTGCCACGCGCACCAAAAGGTGTTTGCCACCGAACTGACAGACTTGTGGAAACTTTTAGGCAACCAGTAGACATGGCTACGCCAGGCGCCACTCGCATCACTGCGCCACTGGCATGCACGAGCCATGCCAGCTATACGACCAAACCCTAGTTTTGCCCGCGGTGCCAAAACCTAACTTTGATCATGCCACCATGTCATCGGCATGTGTCAATGGCACCACTTTGCTATTCACATGTACCAACAGAAGGTAGCCATAATCAATGGCTACCCTTCCTCCTGAGATGCAATCTCATCCATCCAAGTTTGCCACCGAACTGACAAACTTGAGGCAACTTTTAGGCGACCAGCCGCCTAAATCCAGTGGAATGGATATGCCAGGCGCCACCTACACCACCGTTCCACTGGCATGCATGAGCCATGCCAGCCATGATGCAACGCCACTGGCACGCACTAAAGGCGCCACTGCACCATTAACAAGCGCCGGCATAAGGTAGCCATAATCAATGGGTACCCTTCGTCATGAGACGCAATATTGTCCATCCAAGTTTGTCAGCGAACTGACAGACTTGTGGCAACTTTTAGGAGACCAGCCGCCTAAATCTAGTGGCCATGGCTATGCCAGGAGCCACGTACACCACCGTGCCACTAGCATGCACGAGCTATGCCAGCCATGATGCAACGCCGCAGCCACGCACTAAAGGCGCTACTGCACCATTAGCAGGCGCCGGCAGAAGGTAGCCATAATCAACGGCTACCCTTCCTCACGAGATGCAATCTCGGCTATTCAAGTTTGCCACCGAACTGACAGACTTGTGGAAACTTTTAGGCGACCAGCCGCCTAAATTTAGTTGTTATGCCTACGCCAAGGGCCACTTGCACTATCGTGCCACTGGCATGCACGAGCCATGCCATCCATGCTGCAATGCCGCTGATACGCACTAAAGGTGCCATCCAAGTTTGCTACCGAACTGACATACTTGTGGAAACTTTTAGGCGACCAGCCGCCTAAATATAGTGGCCATGGCTACGCCAGACGCCACTTGCACCACTGTGCGATTGGCATGCACCAAAGGTGCCATTGCGCCATTATCAGGCGCCAACATAAGGTATCCATAATCAACCGCTACCCTTCCTCCTGAGATGCAATCTCATCCATCCAAGTTCGCCACCAAGCTGGCAGGCTCGTGGCAAGTTTCAGGTGACTCTCCAAGACAAGCCTAATAGCATCACATGCAATTTTCCTACGACAGGCCTCTCGATTTTAACTTGCCACACGTAGAAAAATGTTACATGTTTCCCACGAAAATGCTCGAGACATCAAACATGTCACAAACTGGGGGATGATCATCAGGGTATTGGTCTGGCGGTTTACAGCGTGCGGCATGCAATACGCCCGTTACAAGAAAGTTTCATAAAGTATGGCGTTTATTAATGGCAAGGAGTAATGGCGTGAGCGGATCCACCTCCCTCATTATGGAAACGTAAATCCCAACGTTACACGTTACTCTTCCACCGCTCAGTCGTTTCCACTTCCTACGAGACCAGGGTATGCTTTATTGCGACTTGTATAAATAGGTCTCACCTATTTACACCAGACAACAAGTTTTGGTCAGGAGAACAATACTACATCCAGAAATCACCTGGTAGCTTTTCATTCAGCTAGCCAGTTCTACTTTCTGATACAAGTCACAAAACCACCACACTTCCAGAATCAACGATTCTGGTCCCAACACTTTCTTCTCTTCCCTCCCTAAGACCAACCCTTCTCCTTCACTTTGTGACCGAAGCAAGCCTGGAATGGCGATTTCTTAGTTTAGGCCAGGATTTTACAGATTGATCTCTCGAATCAAAAGTACTCCCATGCAGTGCATTGTTTAGAGTCTAAACTCGTTTCTCATCCACACAAATGAAATTACCAAAACCGGAAGAAACAGTTTTCACCCACAAACACTTATATATCTACTCCTGAAAGTCCATCGTCTCTAGTTGTTGATCCACCAAATACTGATGATCAAGACCACTCTATGAATCATCCCAACAGTGCAGACCTAGTAAGAGATCCTGAGGATGATTTTTTTCCACCTAGAAATCGAATAGCACCAGCTAAGTATTCAGATTATCATTGTTCTTTGTCATCAATTATGTCTTTTTCTGAACCAAGAACATACAGAGAAGCTGCAGCTATTCCTGAATGTCAAGATTTAATGAAAGAAGAATTAACATCACATAGAGAAGCTGGTACATGGGACTTGGTAGATCTCCCACCTGGAAAATAAGTTGTAGGCAGTACATGGGTTTTCAAAGTTAAAACTAAACAGATGGCAGTATAAACAGACACAAGTCTCGTGTGGTTGCTCAAGGCTATACTCAAGAATATGGGATTGACTATGAGGAGACATTTTCTCATGTTGCTCGTATGGTCACTGTTCGTACGCTTAATGTTGTTGCTGCAATTTGACAATGGAATCTTCATCAGATGGATGTCCAAAATGCTTTTCTTCATGGAGAATTACAAGAGGAGGTATATATGCAACCTCCTCCTGGTCTACCTAATGCTCCAAATCAGGTGTGTAAACTTTGTAAGGCTATTTATGGACTCAAACAAGCACCCCGTTCCTGGTTTGATAAGTTTAGCAGTGCAATTTTGAAGTATGGTTTTACACAAATTTTTTACGACTCAGCAATGTTTACTCGTGTATCAGTCAACAGAATAATAATTCTTCTCTTGTATATATGGATGACATGGTCATTACAGGTAGTGATCTTGAAGGAATTGATAATTTCAGAAGGTATCTCAGTTCTTGTTTTCAGATGAAAGATCTTGGTTTCTTAAGTTACTTTCTGGGCATTGAAGTAGGTAAATTCGACAATGGATACTTTGTATCTCAGGTGAAGTATGCATCTGAAATTATTCAACGTGCAGGGGTCACTGTTACTAAGATTGTGGATACTCCTCTTCAGGGACGGAGTTAGAATTTTTTTTTCAAGGGGGGCTAATTTACAAAAACACATATTCAGGGGGGGCTGACTAAGAGATTTTTCTGTTAATTAGTAAAAGTTTTAAATGATCCTCAATAAATTTACTAAAAAACAGGGGGGCGGGGGCCACCCCTAAACTCTACATAGCTCCGTCCTTGCTCCTCTTGAAGTTAATCTGAGACACAGTCCAACAGACGAAACTTTATTATCCAATCCACAAGGTATCGTCAACTGGTAGGAAGTCTCAACTAATTGACTGTTATTAGGCCAGATATTAGTCATGCAATATATATGGTAAGCCAATTCATGTCAGCTCCTCGTTCTACTCATTTTGCTGATGTTCTTCGAATTCTACGTTACTTAAAAGGAACTTTATATCAAGGTCTTCAGTTTTCATCTAGGTCTGATCTCACTCTAAGAGATTACTCAGATTCTGACTGGGTAGGGGATGTCACTGATAGGCGATCAATTACTGGATATCGTGTCTTTTTAGGATATTCTCTTATATCTTGGAGAAGTAAGAAACTAACTATGATATTTCGTTCTACAGCTGAAGCAGAATATTGAGCTCTTGATCATACCACTTCTGAAATCATTTGGTTACAGTGGCTTCTTAGTGACATGGGAATTCGTCTTCATAAACCAATACCTTTGTTTTGTGATTACAAGGCTGCTATACAGATTACTCACAATGATGTTTTCCACGAAAGAACTAAGGATATAGAGATTTGTTGTTACTTCACAAGGTATAATTTCAAGCACGACACAATTATTCTTCCTCATGTCAAGTATGAGTTTCAAATTGCTGATCTTTTCACTAAGTCTCATCCTGCATCTCGTTTACAATTCTTGGTTTCCAGACTCAAGATGTGTTCTATACCACCTTGAGTCTGAGGGTGTGTATGTGTGTGTTAAGATATTACAGTATCTTGACAACTTTGGTGTGTATATATGCAGTTATAGAGTATATATTCTTGTTATCTAGGTGTTGTACAATTAGTTATGGTCATATATCTTTGTATATTTTCCTTCCTCTTTTATCTGTTGTACTCTTCTATAAGTAGGTGCTTTTACCTATCTAAGTTATATACAGAACGAGTTCATCTCATACACAGTTGTTGTCTTTCTTTATGCTCATGTTTATCAAGATGGACCTTGTTGTGGTCATGATTTTGAACTTAGTAGATTAAACTGATAGAGTTCGGGTAGCTAGCATGCCAACTGTGTGTGTAACTAAGGGTTTTCTAGTCCTAGTCAAATAAAATTACCAAATCGACCGAATCAGTGAGTCAATTAGGATTTTCTCTCTCCTCGAATCATTTTTGGCTCTCCCTTTAACAAAAAACTGATTCTTCACCTTCATTCTTTCGGTCTTCTTCTTCCACTTTTTCCGGAACAAAATAAAAAGAATCCTAGCACGAGGCAATGAGTCATTTGATTTGCTTTGTTCAGAAGACCCTTTAATCTCGAAAGGGTGATTAGTTAATTACTGCAAAACATACGATAGATTGGGTGTGTTTTAGATTATAATTTCAATATGTATGTATCAGGAATCTACTCTAACCAACATCATGTTTGGGATGTTATAAGGATCCAAAATTTCCCAGATTAATAAAGTCTTCTTTAATTATGTCTCTATTTCTCCCAACAAATGTGGAAAGAACAAAGTTTTAATTAAGGGTTTATGTCTGAAATAAAAATTTGGGAATTTTCGTAGAAAATGGGAAGTTCTAAAATCAATCGTACAGTTGGGTGTTTGTACCTGTTTTGGTTCATTCGCATGTTTTAATGCTCTAATAAAAGCAGCATGACTACTTGAACTAATCTTGTAGATCATTGTCCTGAGGGTGTCTTGTACGTAGAGTTTCTATCCATGGTATCCGTTCTTCTTCATTAAGAGGAATCCCCTCATTCGTCTTCTCTACGTATACATTTCATGTATTATTAGTAAATAACCTCAAAAGCATAGGCAAAAATCTTTAAAATTATACCAAATTGAATTTAAGAGCTATCATCATTGGATCATTAGAATGTAGTTAAATAATTGAGATTCATTCATACAAAGGAATTTGCTTCAAAGAAGGCTAGTTTACTGATAAGGTTATCCACCTCACTTCGTACGGTATCACTTTCTTTCTTTGGAAACCAAGAACATCAAAATGGTTGTCCACCTAGCTTCTCATATCTCTTATTGTTCTTTGCAAACCAAGAACATCAATGTTTTTGTAAGTAAAAGTAATTCTTAGAAATAAAATTGCTAATACAGTGCTATCAAGAATGCATGGTTAAGGAAAAATACAGCCGTTGATAGACTTTTGGCGCGTTCTTAAATCTCATGTAGCTCGGCTGATTTTTTTTTTTAATGATGCTCAATAGATCATTTAGATTTGGATACTACCACAACAGAACATATTCATGTGGCTGATTTCTTAAATGTGAACGGAACTTGCCTAATAACATATCAGATTCTGTACTTGCTGTAGCTCTCTGTACATTCTTTCTTCTTTGATAATTTTCTACCTTTCAATCAAAGAAATACAAAGTATATTCTGTTTTGATTGAGCAGATTACAAAACAAAACTCACAAAAAAAAGGTGAATGAAATGGAACCTTTATATTACCATGTTCTCATGGATATGTTGTAGAACAATGTGGGTGGAGCGGGTGGGATCCGACACATTTCAGGAAAACCCACACTCATGTAATACCTACATGCACGCCTCAAACTAGGACTCTAGATGAAATTTTAGTTCTTCATATTAAGTTGCAAAAAAGTTTCCCATGTTGAGATCCGACGCATTTCAGGAAAGAGAGTGGCAAAATGATGTTGCAATGTATTAGGGCCCCAAGATTTGGAATCTAGGTCTATCAGATGTGCAACTTGTAAGGATTGGTCGGGGCAGAATTGGTCATAAGGATTCCTCTTATGAGATTAATCATAATTTCTTCGTCTTGTTCGGCCCATTTCTATGCTCCTTGTAACATAGAACTTTCCCTTATGAGATTAATCATAATTTCTATACGAACTAAGAGGCTATTATTAAGTAATTTGTCAACTAAGGTCGACTCGAATGAAAGAATTAGAAACAGAAACTAGAACATATGACCATTTCGTTTTGTTCGGCCCATTTCTATGCTCCTTGTAACATAGAACTTCCCCTTATGAGATTAATCATAATTTCTATACGAGCTAAAAGGCTATTATTAAGTAATTTGTCAACTAAAGTCGACTCAAATTAAAGAATTAGAAACATAAACTAGAACATCTGACCATTTCGTCTTGTTCGTCCCATTTCTATGCTCTTGGTAACATAGAACTTCTCCTTCTGAGATTAATCATAATTTCTATACGAACTAAGAGGCTATTATTAAGTAATTTGTCAACTAAAGTCGACTCGAATTAAAGAATTAGAAACATAAACTAAAACATCTGATCATTTTTTCTTGTTCGGCCTATTTCTATGCTCCTGGTAACATAGAACTTCCCCTTATGAGATTAATCATAATTTCTATACGAACTAAGAGGTTATTATTAAGTAATTTGTCAACTAAAGTCGACTCGAATGAAAGAATTAGAAACAGAAACTAGAACATCTGACCATTTCGTCTGGTTCGGCCCATTTCTATGCTCCTGGTAACATAGAACTTCCCCTTCTGAGATTAATCATAATTTCTATACGAACTAAGAGGCTATTATTAAGTAATTTGTCAACTAAAGTCGACTCGAATTAAAGAATTAGAAACAGAAACTATAACATATGACCATTTCCTCTTGCTCGGCCCATTTCTATGCTCCTTGTAACGTAGAACTTCCCCTTATGAGATTAATCATAATTTCTATACGAACTAAGAGGCTGATTTTTGCCGAGATATAGATGGGGAGCTGTGAAGTTGGTGGATAGTTCTGCATAACATGTTGTTATGACTGCATAACATGTCATGCAGTCGAGAAAATGTCTGCATAATCTTTCATGCATCAAGAAAATAGCTGCATAACCTGATATGCACCCAAAAATATGGTTGCATAATGTATCAATTTTTTTTGTATCCACTAAAATCAACCAAAACAGTGGCTACATAACTTGTTATGCAGTCGAGAAAATGGATGCATAACCTGATATGCATCCAAAATATTGCTGCATAATGCATTACGCATCGAGAAAATTATTGCACAATGCATGACCTGATATTTTATATGGATGCATACAACATTATGCATCATTTTTTTTATGTATCCACTAAAATCAACCAACACAATGGTTACATAACTTGTTATAGATGCATAACTTTGTTATGTAAATGCATAATTTGTTATGCAGTAGAGAAAATGGTTGCATAATTCGTTATGCGTCTGTAGAATGTGTTATGCATCTTTTTTGGTGGCTGCATATTGATTATGTATCGAATTTTAGAAAATTTTGCCTAAAATGATTATCACCTACGATTTTTTCATGAAAAACAAAAATTTGATATTCTTGTGTTGTACTCGTTGCGTAGCTCTCTTAAAAAGATTTCCAACGATATAAAATTTGTAAATTTCCAAGACGCAGATTTTTAGATATGTTATATCCCCGATGCATAATCCGTCATGCAGACATTTTTATAATAATTTTATATAATTATGGGTGTTAGGGTACCTAAAATTAATTGTGGACCTGATAATGAGAATATTACTTTTTTTGGACCTGCGCCATCCATTGGACGAGTTTGGTATTTAGGAAGAAAAAAAAAATCAATCCGTAATGGACGGACAGGCACGGTTTCATTCATTGAGAATGGCTGATAGAATGACGGACTATTAGTTGGGCATCCAGACCATCCCCGATTGGTGATTAATAGTGCAATCCTAATCTCATATATAGAAGAGTCTTGGAATCCCCTTGCCCAATGTGGTATTATTATTATTCTTAAGATTACTTTGAAACGTATATAACAAATTCTGTCAACATTCTCAGATGTTTTCATCCATTGATGATCGTATTATATACACATAAAGGATATTCTTTCTGTTTTAAGGAGAAGAAGAAGAAGAATAAAGCTTATTAGCAATGTCATCGATCCTGAACAAAGTTAGCAATGCCGCCGAGATGATCTTATGCTTTGGATATAGGTTTCCCGAATTTTGAAGAGTATTAATTAAGTTGCATTGTATGTTGAGTAATTAGCGATATTTCTTGCAATTTTGAAGAGTATTAATTAAGTTGCACCATATGTTGAGCTGCCCAGCGAGATTCAATTCTAAGCACTCGAGTAAGCCAATTTATCTCCATCTTAAGCTCACTGATTTTGAACTGAACCTATCGTTCCATGCATCCCGCATTTCAAATCCCAGAAATGTATTAATGAGCATGCTGATTACAAGAACCCAAGTCAAAATCCCCTCATCAAATATAGAATTAAGACGACACAAACTGAAAAACACTTGCTAGTGGTTCTCCATTGGGAACGTGTGTAACATCTTCCGTTGTAGAGGCTGGCTTGAGCTCTCCTATATTGGGTTTTTGAATCTCTATAATCTTATATTCCTGCATAAAACAAGAGCATTGTCGCCAAAACTAAGTCATTTTTTCTATGCCTACGGACTGTTTGGTTCTGTTTAGTCAGAACAACGAGTGTATGTGAACTTTAAACCTTCCCAAAGAAGCCAAATAGCAAAAAATCAAGCTCGAGAAAGCGATATTTTAAATTTTCTTGTCATGAAACGGTGTATATTTGCTCCAGAAGCAGTCATCTATGTAGAAAGATTGGAAGGAATCCGCTGAGAATTCAAAAGATAATAACGGTCTAGGCATGAGCAGTCATCTCCAACATCACGGTCTGTATCTGACGTCGCCTCGTCTAAGATTAAACCAAGTCGATCAGGTCGTTTAAGAAGAAGCTTGAAAGTAGGTTGTAGCTCGTAACACTGCCACCTTACTCTTTGGGCCACAATTCAGGGCTGGACGGTTAGAGTCTTTAGACGAGGCCCATGAAAATTATCGTTTGAGTATAATTAAAAAAGAACGATTTTTTTTGGAGACCATGGTTTTTTGGGACCATGGTTCTATTTTTAGCATTTAGAAGTAAATCTAGGTCACACCTTGTCTAGATATTTATATTAATACCTAAACTACCCTCCTGATTAATTTTGGGTAATGATTAGTGAAATTATTAGTGAAAGCTAAAGAAGTAAAATTATTGAGAGAGTAAAGTTAGAGAAGATGAAGGAGAAAAACATGAAAAATATTATTTTTTTTCCAATTCACTAAGCTTGAGTATTCAACTGGTGATAGCTCATCTGATTCTTCATCTCCATCCTCTCCTAGATTATTTGTTAATCTTCACAATGATCTAGATATGAGTTATTTCTTAGATGGTGAATGTATTCTTCCACAAACTCAATGTCAAGATGAAAATGATGGATTTTACCAACCACAACCGGAGGAAGAGTATTTGGGTACCCAAGTATGCTTCAAACTTAGATAATGGTGGTTGAATTGGTCCAAATATTCATAAAACTGTAAATTTTTATAAAAACTTCCTGCTAGGTTCAGGTACTTCAGTTACCAAGTGTGAAGAACAGGTAGTTGAACACGGAGTTCGGTTAATAAATGTCAAGAACATATAACCGAACACAGAGTTCGGTTTCTTTCTTCAAACACGCAGGTAACCGAACTTTAGTAATAAGATTTACAGATGTATCTTCGGATGGAGTTTTAGTGCTTATTATATAAAAAGCACTTGGGACTTGGGAGGGCCTTTTTATACCTGGGGTACGATTAGACTTGAGAATTTGCAAAACTAGGGCTTGGAATATGGTACGGGCAGAGTTTTAGTGCTTTTCTCCTTGAAACCCTAACTCACTCTTCTGCCACTAATGCTTTGCAAATCTCTTCTCCTCAACTAGGTTTTCAATGGGGAACTTTGATATGCTTCCATTCGAGATCATACAAGATATTTTAATTCGTCTACCAGTTAAATTTGTTTACGATGCAAATGTGTGTCCAAACCATTGAGATATGTTGTCCAACATCCATCCTTCTTGCAAATGCACTTGAATCATCCTGCTGATGATTCTGGTAAGTTAAGCTTCATATTTTATTCAATATGAGATGTTGATCAAATTTCTTATACTGAGTATGATGAAAATTTAAACCGTTTTAGTGGAACAAGTAGGATCAGTGCAAGACCTCCATTAATTAGACATTCCTATTCAATTATAGGTTCATGCAATGGCTTAATTTGTTTCAATGCATCGGTTAATGGTCATTATGAACCAGCTTATATCTGTAATCCCATAACCAGAGAGTGTATTGTCCTTCCAACATATCAAATGATGAACTTGTTAACTGGATTTGGTATATATTATTCAATCTTAACTGGATTTGGTTACAGTCCTTCAATCAATGAGTACAAGGTTGTAAGAATCTACATAGGTCTATGTTTTGGAATTGTTGATGTTTACACCCTTGACAGTGGCATCGGATGGAGAAATGTGGGAAACTCTAGGCGATCTTTTGTGCGCGTATTATAAATATTATATAGGTTGCAGCGACATATGAATTCTAAAGAAGAATAAAAATTATCAGGATGTGATGTGGACCAGAGGGTTTATCGACTACGGATCGATCAGATTTACAGACGAAGGTTGGCTTCTATGCTATGATTGTGATAAAATTGACTATCGTTGCGCTCCAAAAGCTTCATCTGCCAGAGTGCTTGTTAATAATGGCGAGGTGTTAGAATTTGCAGTGCCTCGCAAGAACACCTTAGTGTCATTAAAGCATTAGGAGAAGAAGGTGCGAAACTAATGGATTCTGAAGAAAGAGCAAGCTCTAGCAGGGAAAAAAAAGTGGTGAGCGTTAGCCAGGAAAAAAGAGATCTCTATATGCACTTAGATTTGTAAGTTTCATTCAGATTTTTAGCTCTCACAAGAATTACAAAACAATGGATCTCTTTGAACATAACTCGATTCAGAAGTTGAATCAACCACAAGAATTCTCTGTTAGCTTTTAATTATGCTAATTGTTATGTTACCATGTTAGTTACAATAATTTCGTCCAATGTTATTACAAGAAAAGCCATGAAAACTGAGAGCTTTTTCATCAGGAAATCCAAACTTTTGGTGCCTACTTGTTTGCATGTGTCCTTTTGAGATCTAGTGCCTGATTTTGTTAATTGGATAAGGCAACTTCAGTAAACAGAGGTAGTACCAAATTCTAACCAAAGGAAGTGTTATTACTATCTAGTGGAATAGGAGTCCTAATGGTTATGAAAGCACAGATAAAACTTGAATAAATCAAACATAACTCTTGAGAAGAAAAAGCGGCAAAGTTGATAGAAAAGAATACAATACACTACTAAAAGAGGACATCTTGACAACTTTCTCCAAAAGAAGTCCGAGTCATAAAAAAAAATCAACAAACTTAAAAGTTAAGAAAAGCAAATAGAAGACGAGACGTCTAACTAGATATAACTAATAATCTTGCAGCAATGATCATTGAACATCTTGAAGTTGTAGTTGGTGTTCATTTACAGTGTTGATGATTGTTGGAATATATGTTACATACCACCGAGAAGAGATGGAGGTGGGATGTTCGGAAGACCAAGTCAGTAGAAGACTAAGTCAGTAAAAGATATATCTCTAGCCAAGATAGTTTGTTATTTAGGTTAGGTTTGTTGTTTATCCTATTTTCCTATAAATAGGAATTTTATGTAACTGTAAATGTTATCTCAATTTCTACCGATGATCAATAATGGTTTCACCCTACGGGGTTAGTGTGGATGTAGACCATTAGAGCTGAACCACGTTAAAATCTCTTTGTCATGATTTTATTTCTGTTTGATCTATGAATCCTCGATACCCATAATTTATTATGGTATCAGAGCGAGGATATCTGCTTGATTGCTTCCGCTTTCTACTTTTTCAATTTTAAAATCTCCGATATTCCGATTTGATATCTCAAAGACAAGTTTGTGTCATCAAACTTTTTGGTCTTTATATAAATCTTTCTCTCATATAAAGAAATCAAATTTTTGCTCATTGTTGATTTGTTGGAGCGACATACGACAGTTCTCGTATCAACAGGTATCTTTTTACTTCGATATGTCTTATTTCTTTCCATGTTGTTTACTGCAAGTCTGCATCTTAATCTTCAACGTTCTATGGGGAGATACGTTCAATCCTCAATCATTTCTGTCACATTAAACAATAATTTTATCAAAGTAATTTGTTGGTGTCAGGATTATTGTCAAACTGATTGATTTCAAATCAATCATTTTTAATCAAATTCAATCTTTTGTTGTAACATCTGTTTTTGTTATTCTTCATAAATTATTTATGGCATGCCGGTCAGCCTCATCATCGCAGCTAAGCTTGCATATGGGAGTGAATCGAACCCTCCTAAGTCCATCTGTAATGGCCCAAGGCCATACTGTGGTATTTCTACCATCATATCAGTTGATTGTACAGACTAGTACCTTTAACAATATGTTTCCATTTTGGAATCAATTATGTTTGAGATTCCCTCATCATCAGTTTTCAAACTGATTTGGTTCTAGCACTACAGATATTTTTCATCAAGTTAATATTTTAGTGTTGTCTTATTCACAAATCTACGATTGCATCAATGTATGCTTTCACGTCAATGCAATACTATCTTAATCAATTGATGTTTGTTGGTTGCTATTCCAACAATTGGTTTCCATCAAAGTGATGTGGATGATCAAAAATGCATTCACTGGAATACTTTTATTGAACTCTACGTGTGGTGTTACAAATTATTCATCCGCACATCAATACTGGTTCTCATCTGTAGCCGTCACTAATGGGAATTCATTAAGTCAAAGAGGATATGAACAATCTTTTTGGTTATTTCTTCAAGATTTCCCCCCCTAAAGTCTTTCCTTTTATCAAGATTATTCGGAATACAAATTCAGTTCTAAATATATTTGTATTTTCTTTGCCAAGAAGAATTCAGTCCCGAAAATATTTGTATTTTCGTAATTCTTGCGAAAATCTGGCAATCAATTCCTTTATTATTGCATATTTCCCATCTTTATCGAGATATCCTCTTTTATTTCTTAAAATTTTTGGAAAATATAATCCCTTTTCAGATTTGGGATCATTTTGTTACAATGATATTCTCTTTTCTATGTTTTTTGAAAAACATAAGTTTCATACAGTACTTGAAACTCATAGCCATATCATGTTTTTGGTGTTCTTTGCAAGAAAAACAAAATCAAATCTCGTTCTAACTTCGGATGACATACTGTGTGAATATGATGTCATTTTAAATCCTCACTTTTTGGTGTTGTCTTATTTGCAAAACTATTGATCGCATCAATATATGCTCTCAAGTCTATGCAATAGTATCTAAATCAATTGACTTATTTGTTCTAATCAATTTCCATGACTAATGGGAATTCAGTAACTCATTAAACCAGATGAGTCATACAACCTTTTTGGTTGCTCTTCAAGAAGTCAATTTTTTTTTAACTTTCATTATGGGTCACCGTTGTTATCAACTATACGACTCTGTCCTGCTGATGTTCCATATTTTTGAGAATATATTCATCACAATCATAATCCATTCTCTATGGATTTTCTCGGAACCTTTTCGAAAATTAGTTTTCATTCAAGAAAACTCTCCTAAGCAGTTAAAATACATCTCAGTGACTAACTGTTATTTTTTTTTTTATAATCAAACTCATTATATGAGTTTCTGGGTATCGAACATAACCTAAGGTTGTTTCGCTTTCTATCAACACCTAATTCAGGGTTTAGTTCCTCCACTGTTCGGAGTTATTAGCAGATGTTTCATGTTTAGCAATAATCATTGAGTGCAAAGCTTGCCAGTACTTGCAATTTCAATTCCGAACTGCTCCAATCATCACTGGTACAAAGCTAAAGTGATGTACGTTGTTGTTGATTGTTCATGTATCAGAACATGAAGTCTTTGTACCTTATAAGTTTGTTGATTGATTAATCAAATCATTAATTCGCAGCACCATTTTCGATTGAGAATCCTCCTCTGTCATCTTTGGTGATCTCATGTCAATATGACCATATCCCATCTTGCTCCTGTGAGCTATTTAATCTATCTTTTGATCTCTATATGATCATTTTATGTCTGTCTTATTCTTCATGTGGTTATAAAAAAAATATAAATATATATATATTAATCATGTGCATTGGCAGTCAACAACTCTGCATCGTTTCTGTGAATCTAAACTGTTGTTTCCTTTTAATCAAATCTGATTTTTTAATCAAAATCCGTTTTACATCTCATCCAAACTGATTTTATTCCAATAATTGTTTATAATTATCCTTGTTGGTATAATCTCTCATTTCTTTTTTTAACTACAATCATAAGTTGTTTCTCATGGTTGATCCCATGATCACAGCAAA
This sequence comes from Papaver somniferum, assembly GCF_003573695.1. Classification (NCBI taxonomy): domain Eukaryota; kingdom Viridiplantae; phylum Streptophyta; class Magnoliopsida; order Ranunculales; family Papaveraceae; genus Papaver; species Papaver somniferum. Next base: position 6,134,927 of record NC_039364.1, on the reverse strand, counting down.
CCTTATTCAAAAGGAATAAGTTCTCATATCATACGTCTGTTAGTTGACGAAACTATTTTTGGATTTGTTTACATTTGCAGTCAAGCCAACTCACTGAATTACCCTATATCTTTTTCAATCCCAACCACGCCATATAACTGCAAAGATATTTTGAGCGTATTTGTCACTCGAGGCAAATTTCAAAATCAAGTCAAGACCTGTTTCAGCAGTTCAATGCTCGTTTTGCCTCATTATTGTGTGTCTTAATTGAAGATCCAGTTCGTCTCAAGCGTGATCTTCGAAGTCCAAGTACAAGATATGGAGGAAGATATTGAAGAAGAACAATCAAATTGCAGGCTTTAATTACATGAGAAAGCCGGCTCATAAAGTTCAACCGCCAAGGTCCGTGAAATAAGATCATATACCATTATCGAAGTACGTTATACAAAGTTTCTTTACAAGGTTTCTTTTCAAGATGTTGTCCAAGTTGCACACTTCAATTCTCTTCGTGTCCAACTTGTTGGGGGGGGGTGTTGGAATATACTGTGCATTATAGATCAAGAAGACCAAGTCTGTAACAATACCTCCTAGATTATAGGATCAAGTCAACTAGTAAATACTCTAATGTAGATAGATAAGTTTCACCTAGTCAAAGATATGGTTTGTTTCTTTATCTTCTAGGTCCATATCCTATCAACTATAAATAGGATCAATCTTGTAAATGTAAAACATCCCAGAACACTAAGTCTGGAGATCAATCTAATTCATCCTGCGAGGTTCTGTCAGTGGACGTAGGCGTTAGTGCCGAACCACTTTAATCTCTTATCTTCTATGTTTGATTGATTTAGTTTTCGTGATCAATGATCCTTCGATACCCATAATTTATTATCCTTCTACCAAGTAAAATCATCTGATCACTTCTGTTTTTTACACATACATCACGTTTGGTTCAAGTTTTGGGGACTCCCGTAATCCGATTGCGAGGTGATCAGCCCAATTAACCCCAACGAAATAGTAAATATAATCTCGGAATCTAAGGCTGGGTTTGGTAATGCTTTTATTTTTTTAAAAGCACTTTCAAAATATAATTATAGTAATTATTTTTCATATTATTGTTTGGCAAAATATTTTTAAAGTGCTTTTAACCCATAGCACTTCTAAATTTCCTCAACTTTTAAAAGCTTGGGGAGAGGAGCTTTTAAAAGCTCTAAAAGCATAAGTTGTGGTCCCACCTAATTTTAATACATAATTTCTCTTTTATATCCCTACTATATTCTATAAGTGACCAAAATTGCCCTCAAATTTTTGATAATCAATTTCGTATTCTCCATATAATATTTTTTAAAGATTGCTATGTTAAACTATTATCACATTATTTAAATATAATTATTTTCACTTTCGAATTATATTTCATATACACATTTCAATTAAAAAAATAAAATAAGAGCCAATATTAAATTAATATTTTATTTTAGTATGATTTTTTGTATCCCAAAATAAATCTATAATAAAAAATAGTTAATAAAACTATCTCTAAAAATCTAATTATGTTTAAATCCTATAAAATAGAATAAAACTATATTAAAAGATTATGTCTGTTTTTTGTCATTTGTTACAACTACAATAAGTGAACTTATATTTTACCAAACACAATTTGATGATTTTCTTAATCAACTTTAGCTTTTAGTATATAGTTTACCAAACACTTAACTGCTTTTTGTACACAGCACAGTGCAACACAACACAGCAGAAAAGCGCTTTCACAAAAGCCACAACATTACCAAACTAAGGCTAAATTCGAGGGAATTCAATTCCCTCTGAATCCTTCTTTTCAATTACAGTGGGCGATGGATGGAATGGAATCCGATTCCAGACCAAAAACACGAAAATTGTGGGGAATGACCAAATTAACCTTCCAACAAAACTAATTCAAAATTATATATCTCGTTCTTCATCTTCTGAAATCGATCGAGGGAGACATCTTCTGAAACTGATCGAGAGAGAGACAATGGAAAAAAAAAACCTAGTGCAATGGAGATCGACTATGATTAATTGAGCACTGTTATCCATTTATTATTCTTCTTTGATGGAAAACCATATTAACGATCTCTAGGATTTGCAATCACAGTAGTAGGGTACTAGGGTTTGAAAATTTAGGATTTGGCATATCACAGTAATTCCTCACCTCTCCTTTCTTCAAACTCTCTTTGATTTCCTTTTGATTACTTGTCCTTCTTTAGGTGTAAAAATTTAAAGGAGGGGAAGAAGGGGAAGAAGGGTATTAAAATTAAACAATAGTAATTTATTAGATGTGGATTACCCTATAATTGATTTATGCAAACCAAACAATAAAATCTGAATCAGGAGTCTCATTCTTAGGAATCCAATTCCTGGAATCAGATTACATGGTAATCTAATTCCTGGGTTGTTAATAACTTGAATCAAACGCGCTGATATTATAGTTGTAGAAAATCTTACAACCAAACCCAATGAGATCCAACACCTAAGATGAAGATCTACTTCTGTGTTTTACGTGGTTCAACCATTAACGATGCCTACATTCACGGGGTTTCACTATGATAGAAGTGTTACATATAAACTCCATTAAAAGGAGTTGGAGTTCTTGTTGAGCTCTCAGTTGTGAGAAAAAGAAGAGAGATCCCTACAAACATATCTCACTTTCCCTCATAAAGGGAAGGGATGTACATGAAGTTACAATACTGCCCTTAGGGATGACTAGATAGGATAAGAACTAGTGAGAAAGTCTTATTTCCTATACATAGTTGTATCTGAACTAATTTACTTCCGCCTTCGCCTTTTGACACACGTTCGTTACATATTTTGCTAGTACACAGGTAATGCATGAATTCTAGTATGCCTAGTGTGTACCATGTATGCTACTAAGGAATCCATATATCTGGTTTTGTGCATCATCAAACCAGACAATATTGAGTATTTCAATTTGCAGTTTTGTGTTTGTATATTTGTTTACTGTTAAGTTGATATAGCAGATCAAATGTTAATTTTTAAAGAACGACCTATGTGCTGACCAAGATTCAATCCAATTTAGATATAACATGTTGAGCAGGTGCGGCCAACAACTTACGCATTGCTGCTTACTGCAAGTAACCTTAAATCATCCTTGTTCGTTTTTATTTACTTTATTATGTCATATACACCTTGAAATTTTTTCCAAAATCGTCATTATCTTATTCAACACTGCAACACCAAAATTTATTTACTTTATCATGTCATGTACACCTTGAAACTTTTTCCAAAATAGTCGTCTTCTTATTCAACAGTGCAACACCAAAATTTAAACTGAGAAGATAGGAAAAGAAAAAAGCAGTCAGATAAATTCACCTGCTTATAGATATTTGACTAGTTGGATGATCGATTTACTTTGTCACAGTTCATGTCAGGAGAAATGGGTGGGAATTATCATATAGCTTAGATCCGCAGCTGTTTAAGACAATACTGCTTTTTCGAGTAAACTTAATTAGGTTCGGAGTCTGCAAGTTTTATAATAACACTGACAGGTCTATGACTCTAGTGCATCAACTGCATATTTCATGACCGAAACCCTAATTAGACATCAAAATTAGGACTTCTTTTACGAAATATCTCAACTTAATATGGGTAGCTGATAGGGACATCCCAGAATGAGGCTGGCTATCTTCATTTGGTTTTCTCTGGTTTTATCTTTGGTTGCCCATAACTGGTGGTCCCATTGGTGAAACTGTTTCTGTTCTCTTTGGTAGTTAATGACAAAAAAATTGGCTCAGCAAAAATAAATAAAATAAAATGACATTGCGGGAGATATGTTTCAAATATGAGAGCCAAGAGTAAAGATAGTTATCATAGCATCATATAAAGGTGCATAACTCGTGGCTGGTGTTAGTACCGACTAGACAATCATTACAACACAGCATGTAAATTTAGCTAATCGAATACCATCCGACACTAGAAATTTTAATAATGCAACTAAACATTTCTCCAATACCCCAAACATAAATCTAACATTGTCCTCAATGTTTTAAAGATGAAATTGAAATTAAAAACATAAACAAGGAGAAACTGTTACCAATTGAAGGAAAAATAAAAGATATTACCGTGTCGCATGATCATGGGTTACCTCCTAATAATCGGCCAAACATTGAATACTGTCTGCCCAAAATCTACCAATGCTACGTCCGGCCTTGGGCCCTTAAAAGATGCGAATGGCCCAACAAATGCCACGATTCCAGTACGTATATATATAGCTAAAACCCTAACTTTTAACTCTCTTGATTTATTGTTTCCTAAACCTAGTATAACTCAAAAACTTAATACTGCTATTCGTCATGGCTGATTCTGATCTTCCAGATGATATCATAACAAACATAAAGGATTTGTTTCTTTTATTCGGCACGGCTGATTCTCTACTAGAAGAGATCATATTAAACATTCTTTCCCGTTTACAAGTTGAATCAGTTTCCCAGTGTGCGTTAGTATGCAAAACTTGGCGAAAATTCATCTACAATAATGATAAGACCTTTTCTCAGGAGCACTCACGCCGGATTTACGATCACGATTCCATTGCTGCTGTTTCTTCTGGTAAGACAAGTTTTGTTTACTTATCTGAATCGAGAAAAAAACTTTTAGAATATGTGGAATATGATGATGAAAATTATAATAAAAAACCTTTGATGAAATTTGAAACAATCGACTTGATCCCTCCTGTTGATTCTATTAGTATTATTGGCTCGTGCAATGGTTTAATTTGCATATCTGGCAACGAAAATATCATGGATCCAATCTACTATATTTGTAATCCCATGACCAAGGAGTTTGTTATTTTACGGGAGTTGAGCATGAAAGAGTGCTCCAAAGATTATATTGTGAGTTTGTTATGTTGCACAGCCACGCAAGAATAAACCCTTTGTTGGACTTGTCCAAGTATATAGTCTAGGGAGTCGCAATGGGTGGAGAAGCATAGAAGAAATCACCTACAAGTTGCGACCTTTCTATTCTTCGAATGGAATCCTTGCGAAAGGAGCTGTTCACTGGTTAGATGAAGACGGAAATATTGTGGCATTTGATCTAGAGCATGAAATATTCCATTTCCTCTCAAGACTGAATTTTCTGCCTTATGAAGTTAGCCCCGGGCATTATGACCTTAGGGTATTGGATGCATGCTTGTGTATTGTCGATCGAACCCCCAGAAAAGTTGACTACCATATAAGGTCATTCAAGAAGATAGACCCAACACAAATTAAAAACCCAACAAATATTACAAGAAAAGCAATAAGGATGCTTAATATTCAGAACAAAAGTAAGCATGATACAAAGGAGGAACCACACAACTCATCATGGAGTTGGGAATATTTATATTCTGACTTGTCAACCTGGAAGCACCGTACATTGAAGTGTTCATCATACCCATTCGCGATTTTGAAGGACGGTACCATAGTTTTGACTCAAGACTCCCGTCAAGACCTCAGGAGTGGTGATTACAACCAGATTGCATATATTCCTCATGGTCAAGTTCGGTACGCAAAAAGTTTTGTTTCATTGAAAGCTCTTGGAGAAAAAGATGCGAGAATGATAGAGCCAGGTGAGGGAGCACGAGCACTACCATTACCAAGGCATGCACACAGGATGGATTGGAATGAGGAGGCATGCACACAAGATGAGTGGGAATGAGGATGTAATGATGTGCATTGCGCAGGGACCTTACTTTTAATTGTGTTTTGGTGCTTTTAGTTTGCTTTTCATTTTTCCTTTTTGTTAGATGTTTTATTTAATTTTTTATTTCATATTGTTTCATTGATGTATTCTCAATTTGGGAGTCTATGAAGACGAATCAAAATTTTTACTTAGTTATATAAATGCAAAGGATAATAAAATTACATGATCATATTTTAGTTCTGCTTCTACACAATTTACAGGCGACTCGAAACATGAAAGTAAGTTTGTAGGCGTGCAAAGAAAGAATATTTATCATGTACATAGTAGAAACTTTTCTTGTTGTCCGTATAAATTTGTAGAACAAGAAAATTGAGAAGATGATATGAATCTGACATGGATTATATGCAGAAGTAGGCCTCGTCTGGACCCTCACTTTCATTTCTAGGCCATTTTTTTTATTTCTTGCAAAACTAGGCAAGTTAAACGGATTCCATCCACTTTAACCATCTCGGTCAATTTATCGCGTTGACTTGTCAATATCTCGCCAAAATATCATATAGGGAGATCTCATACATGTGGTAAGATTACTGAACACGTGTGTCTCAGTCACGTGTTCGATCTCATTCATTCTTCTTCTTCTTATCTTCTTCTTCTTTGTTTTCTTCTCCTTCTGTTTTCTTTCTTCTGCTCATTAGTGAAGAAAAAGGGTTTGATAGAAATTGAGAAGCAAAGTAGATTAAGGTTCAGTTTGTGAAGAAAGTATGGATGGTGTTTGGCAGTGAGGGTTTCGATAATCGAAGACTAGGGTTGAATTCGAACTGAAATTGGGTTCTTGATGCTGGTTTTGAATGATTCTGCTGATATCATCCTCCGTTTGTTTTCTGCTGACTCTCTGCGAGTCGTGTGTTATGTCTATCTAAGTACATCAGATGTTGAGGTGGTATGATTATTGAAGAAGATGGTGTGGTTGAGGTTTATGAAGAAAATCAATTAGAGATTTTACGGTTTCGGGATTAATCTGATAAAATCAGAGTTAGGGTTTGGCATGAAATTGAGAAATGAATTGAGATCTTAATGGATGAGGAAAAGAGGGGTTGTTGATGAATTGATGATATGAAGCAGTTTTGGGAGAATAGTTGGGAATTGAGTTACGGTTTCTGAGAAATGGAATCAGAGATTAATTTGAGGATGAATAAGAAGAAGTTAGAAGATGGGTTTGTTCTAATTGATGTTTGATTGAAGCTGTCTTGAAGATGAATCAAAGAATTAGGGTTTGCTGGTGATTTCAGTTATATGAGAAGAGTATGTAGAAGTTGTTGATGCTGAATTGATGGAAACAATGAAGAGTAATTCAATATTAAAGAAGATTGGTGGTGGTGCGGGAGTTGATTGAAGTCAGGAAACCGAGAGAAGGGTTCGATAGAATTTGTTATGAAGATTGAGAACTGTTGGTGATGATGGGAGTATTTTGGTGTTGGATGAAATAATTTGGTGGGATGTTGTAGCCTTGAGAAGAATTGCAGAATCCAGTTAAGAAAGAACAAGAATTGAATTATATTTGCTGGAATGGATTTATCTTGAGGTAATTGTTCTTCTCAGTGAAAGGATTGTATGAGATGCATGAACCGTCGATTGGTGGTGTTGATAACTAGAGAATGGTGGTGTTGTTTGTGTAGATGAAACTGTAGGTGTTATGGGATGGCCTGAATGAATGAGATGTTGCAGGAAGTATAGGTTTGGTGAGATGATTTTGAAATGGTTATGAAACTGAGAATGAACCAAGATGTGTATTTGAAGTTGTATATACTGATTTGTGTGTGGCATACATATTCCAGGCTCCGCTGCTACTGAAGTATCCAGCCAGTCTTTCAGTGACTGCATACTCATACTTTTTTGGTGCAATGTTTATGGTTATTGCTGGAATATCTGCCACCGATGGAAATACTGTCTGGACATTGAAACCATCTGAGTTAGTTGCAGTTTTCTATGTTGTAAGTACTTTTAATCAGGATTTACTATTTTAGTTATATCATGTACTGAAATTTTGGCTAAGTTAAGTGTACCAGTTTACCCCTAGTTATGACCTTAAGAAGCATGATTAAGTGCCTTAAAATGCACATTGTGCTTTGTTTGCAATATTGAGTTTTGAAGCAAAAACAAGTCTGTCTTGTCTATTTGGTTATCGAATATTATGGTTGTAACTACCATTATTCCCAAGTTGATGTCTGTCTTGTCTATTTGGTTATCGATCAATGTAGATCTTTTCGATTCAATATTTTAGTTTCGATTTCACAGAGTTCCAACTCCATTGCACTGTACTCATCTCTAAAGTTCCCCTGAAACTGCAACATGATTTAATAACACTCATCAGGGAAGGCATAAATTTATATGCATAACAGGTTATGCAGATACTCTAAACAATGGATAACTTGTCATGCAGTCAAAGTTACGTAGTTATGTATAGTTGTTTTTACTGCATAAGCAGTTATGCATAATAAGTTATGCAGTTCTGCATAGTTGATTTTACTGCATAACCAGTTATGCATAATAAGCTACACAGTTATGCATAGTTGATTTTACTGCATAAGCAGTTATGCATAATAAGTTATGCAGTTCGGCATGTTTGCTTTTACTGCATAACCAGTTATGCATGATAAGTTATGCAGTTCAGCATGTTTGCTTTTACTGCATAACCAGTTATGCATGATAAATTACGGAGTTCAGCATGTTTGCTTTACTGCATAACAAGTTATGCATGATAAGTTACGCAGTTATGCATAGTTGTTTTTACTGCATAATCAGTTATGCATGATAAGCTACGCAGTTATGCATAATTGATTTTACTGCATAACCAGTTATGCATAATAAGCTACGCAGTTACGCATAGTTGATTTTACTGCATAACAAGTTATGCATGATAAGTTACCCAGTTATGCATAGTTGTTTTTACTGCATAATAAGTTATGCAGTTCTGCATAGTTGATTTTACTACATAATCAGTTATGCATCGTAAGCTACACAGTTCAGCATGTTTGTTTTTATTGCATAACAAGTTATGCATGATAAGTTACGCAGTTATGCATAGTTGTTTTTACTGCATAAGCAGTTATGCATAATAAGTTATGCAGTTCTGCATAGTTGATTTTACTGCATAACCAGTTATGCATAATAAGCTATGCAGTTATGCATAGTTGATTTTACTGCATAAGCAGTTATGCACATTATTTTTTTTTGGGCCCGCGCCTAAGTTCGCCTAACGTAAAAGACGAGGAATAGCTGCAGATTCTGTTATTTGTCTTTTTTTCCACCCTTATGCGTCCACCGTCTCGAAAGTCTGAAGTCTCAAATACTGTACTAAATTGTAAGGTTTAGGTTAGACAATTGTCTGGGTTAGGGCCATGTTCCCATTCTATGTCATTATTCAGAATGCAAAAAGGGCCTTCTGTCTCAATGCCATTCTCATTCTTCGGACTTTTCTGTAATGTTTGTTGCATTCATTCCGACCGGCGCAGCGTTGCTTCTTTACTGATGATGTATGCTCAGGCAATTCAATGAGTTCAGCAAGCACTGAATGTTCAATAGATTTGAAGGACTAAAACGTCTTTTTAGCTAAGAAGATATGGACAACTGGAAGATAACTGCAGCTAACTTTCCATCCATCACTTTTGGTCAAAACTTGCCTAATCTAGCAATAAAAAAAAAGTGGCCTAAAAATGAAAAGCACCAAAAAAAACGGGCCTATTTTTGTAAAAACCCTCCCATCTGACATTAACTGTGTTGGAATCAAGAGGAGCAAAAATTGATATTTTGTGTTAATGGATGTCTTCGAATTTGCACGGTTGTTGCTGGTTTGTTGGAATCTGTTGTTGGTTGACCTGACATCCTATTCCTACAACAGGGAACATAAGACGATGCTTATCAAAGCTGGTACGTAATTGATTCTTTGGTCTAAGAACTCTGATTTGGTAGTTATACTTACAAAATCAACACCAATGGTACTGACATAACTTTCCAAGAATGAATTGTCCTACAAAAAGCACAAAACTAAAACCTAGAGTTGAATCTGCTTACTTCGCATTTCGTTTATCAATACACAGTCGGTTCTAAATGCTTCAATGTGTTGATAAGGGTTTCCAGTGTAGACCAAAAAACTATACACATTTCACTCCTACATTGACATCTAAATGCTCGATGATCAAGGTATAAAGTACAAGACGACCAAGTAACATGCAACTAGATACTTATACTGTATTGACAATTGATTATCCATAAGCTTAGAGGGGATAATAAAACATCACTGTGAACCGCAGGAGGAGGCATGACTTGCCAACACCAGAATCTCCAATTAGCAAAAGCTTAAACAAATAATCACTACATACATAAATGGAACCAAGTTTACATGCACGTTACTCCAGCTGCTCAACAGACAAATTACAAGAACAAAAACATCAAAAATTATGGTGCACGCCAGTTTCGAACTCTGGTCAGTAGAGAACATAAAATCAGCGGAGAACATAAAATTCAGCAGAGAACATGAAATCGAAATCCTGCAAACAAAGAATTAATCACAAAAAATCATAACCCAATTTTGTAAAATTAAAATTTAACCCATAAATTCATGAAATAAAAAGAGAGCTTACTATTCTGGGTTCATATTCATGGTTTCAAGCTGTAAAAAAATAAGAAAAATTAGAAGAAAAAATTGGAAGCTGCTACTTTGATTGTGAGGTTACGCTTTGGAAACTCTAGCTGTGTATGCCAAGCACTCTTTAGTTCGCAATATTCCCGGAGGACCGTTGCAGATTCTTTCCCAACCCAGCACAAGTCAAATTGCAACAACTTAAGTTTTTTTCCTTCTGTGTTCGAGTTATCGCTTTAGCATTCATGCATGAAATGAATGTGGGGATTACATTTGATCGTGTATAATTCTTGCAATTAACGAAGGAGAAAATATCCCTGGAAGACATACGATGTGCAGATCCAATCATGTATAAGAGCTGCAAAACTATTCTATATTTATCCCTGGATGCTGACCTTATTGAGGGAAATCGAAGAGTTTGGATCCAGGAAAACGGCGGAGCATTGCCCTGGAGGGGATCAGCGTAGCTGTCAATAGCAAGAACAGAGAACAATATGTACATCTTCTCATTCAGCATATCTTCGTCAAATCAATCTAGGCAAAGGTTGAGTATTTCAAACGAGATTTTGGTGATATTCTTTGCAAGGGAAGCTAGTGAAAAACCTTTTCCAAGGTATAGAGATGAAAGGTCTTGATTGTCTGTTGCGTGGAAGTGAAATACCGTAGATGGTTTTTCTGGTTTGCGGTATCCTTTAACTATCTACAAGACATCCAGCTCCCATGATCACCTGCCGTCATCCCACACCTGTTTCTACCGTCTGTCACTCCCACATTACCCATCACTAGCCACAGGCTGTAGTTTTGGGTTTATGTGACGCGACACTGCGTGCTTCTTGGCTTCTTACTCTCGATGTTGGTGTGTCGCATCTTGATTCAAACAGAGGATGCATTCCATCTTCCTATGTCAGAAGTGTAGTTGATCATTTGTTTCTTTACTTTGTCCAACAGATTTTACTCAACTTGTTCAACGGGGATTATCTTCATTTTAACAGGTCCAGAAACTTAATCATATGACGGCTACTATTCCTCCAATGTGTGATTATCTTTCTAACAAAGATGATCGCATAATACACAGTCCGGTAAAAAGCTAATGAACATAATAAAATATACGTAGCATCTTCTATCAACGTTTGTTTTAATTCTACTGTTTGAGGAAATTGAATAGATTTGATCAAAGAATTACAGGACTCAGACTCAGTGCTAATATAGCAGACAAAGTCTGTAACTGTCAGAACAACTAGGACACAGCTAAGCAGAACAGCAAGGACACGGCGAAACAATAGACCATACAAAGTATGCCACATGGCCGACTCAAGACCACACAAATAATAACCATGGCAGACTCTGACAGGATACTATAACTATGTTAACACTCCCCCTCAAATGATGGACCATCACTTGAACTGATCACTGACATAGTGCATCATTTGTTGCTGTAATCTGAAGAACAACTCTTTGGGCAATTCTTTTGTAAAAACATCAGCTATCCGGTGCAGGGTTGGAACATACTGAACTTGTACAAAACCAACAGCCACCAAATCCCTAATAGTATGAAAATCTATCTCAATATGCTTGGTCCTGGCATGAAAAATTGGATTTGCAGCAAGACTTCTAGCTCCCAAATTATCACAGTATAAAGTACAAGGAGTACTGACTGAGAAACCCAATTCATTTAGCAGATAATAAACCCATTGAACCTCAGTTGTAGTTAGAGATAATGCCTTATATTCTGCCTCAGTACTAGATCTAGAAATAGTTGGATGTTTCTTAGATGACCGGGCAACCAGATTTGGACCCATAAAGACACAGTATCCAGCAGTAGACTTTCTAGTGTCAGGGCAACCTGCCCAATCACTGTCACTGTAAGCTGAAATATTTGAACAGTCTCCGGATGTAAACTTTATTCCAGACCCCAAAGATCCCTTCACATATCTCAATATTCGTTTGGCTAGCTGCAAATGCACATCAGTTGGTTGATGCATAAATTAGGACACATAATTCACAACAAAACTCAAATCTGGTCTGGACATAGTGAGATATTGAAGACCACCTACAAGAGATCTATAACCAGCAGAATCAGTCAAAAGAGTACCATCATATAAAGAAGCTGTCTTCCCAGGTACCACTGGAGTTTTACAAGGCTTGCATTCTAGCATATCATGTTTCTTAAGAATCTCTAAAGCATACTTATTCCGAGTTAATAAAAGAGTTGCATTATCAGAATTCCAAGTAGCTTCAATACCCAAGAGAAAATTTAAGAAACCCAAGTCTTTCATAGCAAATTCAGATTGTAACAAAGTAATGAATTGTTTGAGTTGAGCATCTGAAGCACCCACTAGAATGATATCATCAACATATACAAGGAGAACCATCTTCAGTACATCTTGAATAAATTAAAACATACTTAAGCATAAAAGTGCTAAACCTCTCAAACCAGGCTCTTGGAGCCTGTTTAAGTCCATAAACAGATCTTTTTAGTTTGCACACATAATCTGGATGTTCTGGATTTACAAAACCAGGTGGTTGTCTCATATAGACATCTTCAGTCAAAAAACCATGCAGAAAAGCATTTGATACATCCAACTGTCTCATAAACCAGCCATGACTTACTGCTAAACTGATAACACATCTGACAGTGGAAAATTTCACAACAGGACTGAAGGTCTCTTCATAGTACACTCCATCAATTCTCCTATATCCTTGAGCCACTAATCTGGACTTGAATTTGTTTAGAATGCCATCTGATTTAAGCTTAGTTTATATACCGATTTGCAACCTAGCACATTCATACCAGGAACAAAAGGAACTTCTTCATATTTATCATTACAAATCAGTGCTTCATGCTCAGTAGTCATTGACCTAACCCATCTGGGATCCTTCAAAGCTTGAGTAAAAGTTTTAGGTTCAACTAAAGAATCCACAAGAGCAGTAAATGTTGTAGGAATTGGATGTTTCAAATCAGTTCTATGTATCCAGGCTACCCATTTATCATCTAAACCTTTCTTTTTGCTAATACCAGATTTTGATCTTGTATGCATAGTAGAAGAAGAAGGTAAAGTATGATGAGAAATACCTGAAGATGATAATTCCTGAGTAGATGAAGTTGTAGAAGTATCAGCTGATGCAGATGAAGTAGGAGGAAGTAATAGAGAAGAATCAGCACCAGAAGTATCTTCAATAACTACAGCAGTAGTAGATGTCCCAGCAAAAGGAAATACTTTTTCATTGAATATCACATGAGTAGTGGTGTAAACTCTATGAGTTTTGAAATCAAAACATCTATAACCTTTATGGAAATGGCTATAACCAATGAACACACAAATAGAAGACTCAGGGTTGAGCTTATCTTTTCTATAAGGAACCAAATTTGAAAAACACAAGCATCCAAATACTTTTAGAAAAGAGTAATCTGGCAGATTTTTAAATAACACTTCATAAGGACATTTATAGTTCAATAACTTTGTAGGAGTCCTATTGATTAAATATGTAGCATTTAAGAAGGCATCAAACCAGAAAGACTTTGGCGTTGAAGCATTTATGAGAAGTGTATTACCCATTTCTGTAACCTGTCTATGTTTTCTCTCAGCAACTTCATTCTGTTGATGCAAGTGAGGACAAGATATCCTAAGAGAAATACCATTTGTATCAAGAAATTCTTTAAACACCCCCTTAGTTAATTCCAAAGCTCCATCACACTGAAATTCTTTAATCTTAGAACTCAAAGGATTTTCCATTAATTTCTGAAACAAAATGAAACAAAATAAACTGTCTGACTTGAACTTCATTGGATAAATCCAACGAAACTTACAAAAATCATCCATGAAAAGAATGTAATATCTATAACCCAAAGTAGAAATTACAGGAGCATCTCCCCAGATATCACAATGGATTAATGCTAAATCACAAGTTGAAAAAGATTCAGAAGTAGAAAAAGGTAAACAAACACTCTTTCCTAACTGACAAGAAGTACACACAGACTCAAAAGTTTTATTAGACAGCTGAATAGCTGAAGATGAAGCCAATTTATTGATGATGTTGGATGCAGGATGTCCAAGTGTGTGGTTCCAAATAACTGGAGAAGCTAAAACTGAGACAACAGCAGTGTGATGAAGTGAAAGTGCAGGAAATGACTTGAGAGGACACAAGTTGTTTTGTATAAGACCTTGAGCAAGAATCTGATTATTCTGCAGAGATTTGATAATGTTACCCCAAGGAAAAAATTCAAAAGAACAATTATTATCAACAGTGAACTTTGCTATAGATAATAAATTGTACTTGATGGAAGGCACATATAACACATTATTCAGAACAAAAGAAGAAGAAACATTAGCACCTGAAGTATTATGAAAAGTAGTGTCATTTGTTGCTAATGTAGTAGAACCAGTCAGTGTAATGGGTAAAAGCTTACCATCTCCCAACATGACTTGATCTGCATCTTCATACTCTTCAGTCTCATCAAGAATAGTAGAGTCATTCGTCATATGACCAATGGCACCAGAATCTGGGATCCAAATTGGACCAGTAGGACTAACACTCCATTGACCACCGGTCACAGAGAAAGCATTGTGAGTAGCCATATTGTGTTTCTGAGCTAAATGCCAAGGATTTGTTGAAGTAGAACATTCAACACCTGCAAATGCCTTATGAGTGGAACCAGCAGCTTTTCTTGGTGGGGATTTTGGAGAATGTCAAACTAAAACTTGTGTTCTTTGGTTACGCAAAAAAAAGAAAAAAAAAAACCTTCAGCGAATTGAAAGCACTAGAAGACAACTTAAAACTTAGGTCACTGCACAATTACCATTCCCCACTCATCATTTGTATCTTGGGCGCCTTCATTCGGCTCATCTATCTTCGCATCTTTTTCTCCAATAGCTTTCAATGAAAAAAAACTTTTCACATACCTAACGAGATTATCATTAGGAACATCTTTATATGCAATATGCTCGTATCTGTCACCCCTGATCAGGTCTTGACGGAAGTAATGATGAGGATCTTTGGATAAAATTTTGGTACCGTCCTTTAAAATGGCGAATGGGTCTCTTGACACAGCTAATGTATGATGATCCATGGCTTCCCGGTCAAAAAATAATAAATTCCAACTCCATGATGACTTCATATGTTCCTTCTTTGTATGCTGTATACAATTGTTCTCCTCGACATCAAGCATCCTCTTTGTTATCTCTGCAATTTTGGTTGATTCCATCTTCCTGAATGACCATATATGGCGTATATATTTTCCGACAATGCACAAACATCCACCCAAGACCCCAAGTACAAAATCCTTTGGGCTAACAATTTCAGCTATAATCTTAGGTTTTGTAAGGATATGGAATTTCTCATCTGCTAAATCAAATGCAACAACATTTCCTTTATCATCTAACCAGTGAAGAGCTCCATTGGCAAGGATATCATACGAACGAGAGGGTTGCAACTTGTAGGTGATTTCTTCAATGTTTCTCCACTCATTGCCGCTCCCGAGAGTATATAATTCGACTAGTCCAGCAAAGGGTTTGTTCAGGGCTGTGCGGCACAACAATCAATTTGCAGAATCTTATACTTATTCACAGAAGGATGGTAACCGAATCCACTCACCAGATAATCTTCCCAGGAAGCACTTTTTATTGCCATTGTCGGCTTCGGTACAAAGACATACTCTTTATTCATGGGATATACAAATATAGAACTTGTCACATACAGAGATGCAAATCAAACCATTGCATGAACCAATAATTTTATCAACAAAATTAACAGGAGCGATCACTAAGTTAATTATTTCACATTTCGTCAAGAATTTTTCATTATAATTAATGTCATCATCATACTCCACGTGTTTTAAAACCTGACTCTTTTTTCCTGCATCAAATAAGTGAATAAAACTTGCTTTACCAGAAGAAACAGCAGTAATGGTATCGCAATCGTAAATCCGACGTGAGTGCATCTGAGAGAAAGACTTATCATTGTAGATGATATTTCTCCAAGTTTTGCATACTAACTTGCATCGATCGACTGATTCAGCATGTAAACAGAAAAGAATGTTTATTATGATCTCCTCTGGTAGAAAACTGCTCATGGTATAAGAAAAAAACAGAAAACCCTAACTGTAGTTGATTAGTTTAGAGAGAGATAGAACGAGATCCTTGTATTACGACTTTAGCTGTATTCAAGAGTTATATATGGTAGCACCAGTTGGGTCATTTGCAACCATCTCCAATGCAAGTAGGGAAATTTAGGCGCAGGCCCAAAAAAATAATTTTTTCATTGTCAGACCCACAATTAATTTTTAGTTCCGTGATACCTATAATTATATGAAATTATTAAAAAATGTCTGCATGACGGATTATGCATCCGCATGACGGTTTATGCATCAGGGGTATAATTGGCAACGCAACTTGGATATAACATATCTAAAAATCCGTGCCTTGGATTTTACAAATTTTATATCGTTGGAAATCTTTTTAAGAGAGCTACCCAACGAGTACAAACAAGAATATCAATTTTTTGTTTTTCACGAAAAAATCGGAGGTGATCATCATTTTAGGCAAAATTTTCGAAAGCTTGATACATAACCATTATGCAGCCGCCAAAAAAGATGCATAACACATTCTGCAGACACAACGAATTATGCAACCATCTTCTCCACTGCATAACAAATTATGCATTTGGATAACAAAGTTGTGCATCTATAACAAGTTATGTAACCATTGTTTTGGTTGATTTTAGTGCGTCCATAAAAAAAATTGATGCATAATACAGTGCATCCATATTTACGGATGCATATCATGTTATGCATCTATTTTCTCGATGCATAAAAGATTGTGCAACAATTTTCTCGATGCATAATGCATTATGCAGTCATATTTTTGGACGCATAACAGGTTATGCATCCATTTTCTCGACTGCATAACATTTTATGCAGATATTATTATAAGTGCATAACGTGTTATGCAGCCTTTTTTTTCTTGGTGTCAATACTAACAAAAATTAGTTGCATAACATGTTATGCAACCATTCTCTGTACAATATAACAAGTTATGCAAAAAAGAAGGCTGCATAACTTGTCATCCACCTACAATAATAGCTGCATAACGTGTTATGTAACTATTTTCGGGACTGCATAACAAATTATGCAAAAAAAAATTGTAGATGCATGGTAGGTTATGCAACCAATTCCATAGTTACATTACTATTCACACCTCCATTTTCTTCTAAATGCACGTCACAGGCACTCCTTTCGCATAATGAAATGGAAAGTCGCGGATCTTCCGACCGTCGACTCACAGAGGAGTTCACCAAAATGAGGATTGAGGATATCCAAATGGTTACCACGTTACGTATACAATCAACTAACTTGAAACGTTACATATACAAGCAACTAACTTGCAAGTGGCATGCACCCAATTAAGTAAGGTAGTTAATAGAACTGAAGTTTGAATGACAAGCTTTCACTACAATGTCAGGTCAGCAAGGTAGTTAAAGCACATATATGACTGAAAACATGATATTGAGCTTGCACCAACTCATTTTTATATTATTTCCCACAATGTATTGACAACAATGAGTGACAACAGAAGTCAGAGAAATAAGGTCAACATAGGATTCACACAAAGAAACACCAAAATGAATTATACCTTCGTTGCTAACAAGCCTAATGATATCAGATGTAATTTGTTCATTAAGCCTTGTTCCTTTAGAATCTTTAGCTCCCGATTTAGATTTAGCCTGAAAATGCAATTCCTAGGATTACTGTACCAAGTAAAAGGGGAAAACAAGCTTCAGTTTTAAGGGAAAATAAAAAAAAAATAAGTATTTACCTTAACGGGAGCAGCAAAAGACCTAATATTGTTGTATCCTACTCGCAGTTGGTTTAATGAATGAATTGGGTTGCTGAAAAACTTGGATTTTGGTGATCACACCGATGTAAGATGTACACGAAACTCCATGAGAAATCTGAGAGTAGCATCTTGCTTTGAATTATTGAAAATTAGAATTTAAATGCCTAATTCGTGACAAGTAGATCATCTTTTTATAGGAGATGTTTCTAATCGACCACTACCAACTCATCATTTGCTCCTCATCAAAACCTAATTTCCCTGTTTCGATACCAGATGTTAACTGGGACAGCATCAGCTTCTTCAATTTCTGGTTTAAATTCACTTTGAACCCATCTTCCTATCAAACCCATCTTCGATCTAGTAACCAACATCCTGGATTTCTATTAATCTTCACCAAATCCTGGTCTAACCATTTTCAATATTGAACAAACATAATCATGATTGTAATCCAAATCTAGAGACAGAAAGAAAAAGAAAACTTAGCCGTAGGAAATCGCGGAAATTTCAATAATTATGGGTTTCCGAGAAATTTTCACGTAGAAAATTTGTGCGAGCATGAACTTTTCTGGACGTGGATTTGACAGTGAAAAAAGTTTGAAAAATAGGTGTGGTGGTAATTTTCACATGCAACTAGTCAAGGATCCTGGGTGGAGGCCTTAGTAACAGCTTTTTCTTTGCGGGTATAGGTGAAACAATGCTTCTCTACAGATCAAGAAATAAAACCAGGTAAAAACCATATCTTACAGTTTTTTTTTCTTTTGTTTGTGAGTACCAGTGGATCCAGCCCTTTGGGAGACGTGCAGGGGTGGGCTGTGCGTGACGAATATTTTGTGTAGTTTTTTTCACGGTCTGTAAAGACTTTTTGTAAATGAAAACAAAATAAAGATAAAAATTTACATAAAATTCACCTCCAATTTCCAAAGTCTTATTTTACTTATTTTATTTAAATTTAAAACGAAAAAATGATCTGGACTTGAGATATAAGGTCGTGAAGAAAGTCTAATTTAGAATTTGTCTTTTATCCCCCACTTAGTTACGCCATCTCTCTTTATCAGCTTCGCCCTTTGCAATGGAGATGAAAATTTGGTGGAAGATAAACCTAGGTGCCATACTGTATAAGACTTTTGCCCCTTGCATTATAGATTCTCTAAGAGCCTGAGGGGAGTCAGCGGACATTTACAAAACGAATGAGGGGATATGGTTTAGTACCTTACTTCCCGTCAATAGATTAGTTAAACGTTCCATGGGATTCATAGTTTATTCGGAGAATGGTCATTTGCCCAACTATTTTTAAAACATGGTTCTAAAAATTAATATGGAAATAATGAACATGAAAAAATAGCAAGAATGAAACTGGATTCATCATGACTTAAACTTAAAAAAGAGCGAGGATGAAATTGAATGCATCCTGATATAAATTAAAAATAAGAAAAAGTATTTGAAAATGGGTTGGATAAAACTGTTTACATCCTGATTATTTTTATATTCTCGTCCATTTAAACGGTATCAAATTTTACATGTCTTTTTCATCCAGGAATTATCGTTATTGAATTAGTTGACGAATTTAATTTATTTAATTTCACCGTCGTTTACAACCAACAATAGTTTTTCTAAGGGGTAAAGAATCTAACGTCGTCCAAGTTTTATTGGCTTCTAGTGCTCGTATAGCCATACTTCACAAACTATAACAGCATGCCACACTGGATCCTTCAAAGCGACTTTTAATGAAGCCGGTTAAAATTACATTTAGGACTTTGGTCAGAAAATTTAGTGAGATTCACTAAAAAACTACAAACGACAAAAAATTTATCAGAGGATGCGGGTGAGATTTAGTGTACCTAAAAAAGATAACTTCATGCAGTTTTAACAACGGTAAATAGGATTCTATTCACCAATTTTTTAGAGATTTGGTTTAAGTTAAATAAAAGAAATACTAAAGAAAAAAAAACAATTAAATTGATTTTTATTTACCAATGAGAGACGAATCTATGATTTTGGATTCCCGTACTATCGATGCATGTAAAATTAACAATGTATTATCTCTAACTAACAATTACTCATAAAATGCTAAAAATCATATTGAATCCAATTATCTCATGTTTTGGAAGATAAAACATTAAAATTAATTATGCGACTTTTGTCAAATGTAGTTAAAAGGGATAAGGAAGTTATTACAGGTAGAATTGGTGAGTTTAATGTTCTCGAGGAGAATGATGCTCTTCAAATGCAATTTCAAAGTGGAAGATTACAACTAAAGTTGAAGTTAAAATCTATAGAGGTCATGGAAGCTGGGAAGTGGCAATTGAGATCTAAAAAAAAAAATGGTTTTAGATGGGGTGATTCTAATACTGGCTACTTTCACAAAAAGGCAAGTGAAAGGAAGAAAAGAAACACTACTGCAAAGATACATATAAACGAAAGTGACTGCTTTGAGAAAACTATTACTCCCTCCATTTTTAAAAAATAGGCATGTTTTCTTTTTTGGATATGTCAAAAAATAGGCTTGTTTCCATATGTGGAAAGTGAAATGTTATGATTTTACTACTATACCCATAGAGGGACCACTTCCGTCTCTCCATTTTTTCTCATAATATTAAAAAAGGACCACTTCTCTCTCCTCTTTCTCTAATAAGAGATGAGTGGGGACCAAATGATAGATTAGGAAAAAACATGGAAAAGTGGCTTCAATGATTAGTTTTCTTAATTTTTGTGAAAACCAAACACGCCTATTTTTCAGAAACGGGTGGAGTATAAAAAAAGAGATTAGGAACTATCATGTTAGTCTATTTTCTCGACATTCCAATGTGCATTCAACAATGGACTATTTGCATTTTACAAAGGTTACTGGTTATGATAAAGTTTGGCTGGAAAGAGATTTTAGTGAAGAGGAAGTTGGGCAGGTTATCAAGTATATGGGCTCAAACAAGTCTCCGGGTCCGGGTGGATTTACATCTGAATTTTTCAAGTGTTGCTGGCACATTGTCAAGCATGATTGAAGAAGTTTTTAAATGATTTTCACAAATTTGGTATTATGGATTGGAGGTTGAATTGTTTCTTCATTACTTTGATTCCTAAAAAAGAAGATAATGCACTCCTAGAGACTTCAGACCTCTAAGTCTCATTAAGTGTCTATAAAATTCTTTCTGAAGTCTTAGTTCAAAGACTTAAGAAGGTAATGCCTTACCTAATTTCTGATTTTCAAGGAGCATTTATTCATGACAAGAAGATCTTCGATGGAGTTTCGATTGCAAATGAGTGTGTTGATAGCAGACTCAAAGATAAGAAAGATTGTATTCTTTATAAAATTGATATGGAGAAAGCATTTGATCATATTAATTGGGAAGCACTCTTCTCCATTTTGCAGAATCATGACTTTGATTCAAAGTGGATTTTTTGGATAAGATGGTGTGTGTCATTTTCTCATTTAGCCGTGCTTGTGAATGGTTCTTCCAATGAGAAGTTTAAGCCATCTGAGGGTTTAAGAGAAGGAGACTCTATCTATCTTCATTCTTATTTTTGTTGGTTGTTGAAATACTTTCTAAACTTCTTAGTGATGCAGTGGAAAGAAATCAACTGTCAGGTTTCAAAGTGGCTGATAATGGTAGTATGATATCTCATTTGCAGTTGCATATGATACATTAATCTTCCTAGATGCAAGTGCAGAGCAGGTAAGAAGATTACTTATAATCCTAGTTATATTTGAGAATCTGACGGGCTTTGAAGCTGAATTTGGATAAAAGCACTATTGTATATCTTTCATTTGTCGGTTAATGTTGAAAAGAAGATGCTCAAATTGATGAGGAATTTTTTTATGGGGTGTTGTAATGGGAAGAAGGAAGATGGCATGGGTGGCATGGTTAATATCACAAATAATAGAGCAATTATTGTCTATGAAATAAAACTATTAATAGTACATGTCAAAAATAGCTACCTCCTCACCCTAGAAAATAATTTAGCTAATCATTGTATTTAAATAAAAGAAAATTTTCTTACAACGGTTTATATTCGCTAAAGGTTTCTCACGACAAAAACAGTGCAACTTCTAAAATTTTCCGCCACTACGAGGTTCGGTTTCTAAAGGTCTTTCGGAAATGTGTAGACAACGATACAATTTTTTTGACTTGAGCATACTTTTTTCCTTAGTGTCCTAACAGTAGCAGAAAAGAGATTTCCGTAACTCTTAATTATCTTGCTAGCATTCGATGTTCTTCAAAACTCTCTGTCTCCCTGCTTTGGCCTCCCAACAACTCTTTTATACCCAACAGGAGCATTAAATCTCTGTATTAACTCAAAAATATTTTGCTTTCCTTTTGTATTTTCACGGGAATAATTTCATGCTTTATCTTCATCTCGTGTCTGCAACAATTCAACTGACCTTATTTACATCCCCATGCTCTAACGCGCTGCCAACACATCAGTCGGATATTGAGTTATCTTCACTACAGCCACGAGAAATCACATAAAAACCTCTGAGGTTCTATTCTCCCTGTGTGTGTCAATTCCCATGGATGCATCTCAATTATTTGTATTCGAAGGACTTACTAGTCCTGTTTAGGCTCTAGGAACGAACCCAGTTGATTTCAACCAATGACTATCCCTCTAGCTCTTTCAAAATTCTAACCCTAATTTTGTCGGTGACTACAACAAATTTTCCCACCAAATTTTGTTTCAAAAGGTTGAAGATGAGGTCGCCCCTTATGTAATCTAATGGGGTGCCCATAGTAATTGTGGTGCCCCTTATCCATTTTAGGGTTTCCTTTAGTAATTTTTCGAGCTGATTTCTCCAAAAATGTTGCTTTCCAAAAGTACCTACACACACATAAAACACCATAATAAGTAAAAAATTGAGCACTAACAATATATAAAATTGAGAAAATGAAAGACATCAAAATGTGTTTATGGTAATCTCTTATAGAAGAAGGAAAATCATGCAATCGCTCTAATCACTGCAAATAAGACTGCATAATTCGACATGATCAGTCGTAGAAGCTTGATCAAGTGTAGATTCATGAAGGTCATTGTTAACATTAGTATGAGAGTCAGGTGCGCAAGAATGAGCAATAACACTTCATGGTTGTTAATTGGTTGAGAATTCCGAATAAAGGTGGAGTTATGTGGTCAACGTCGCGATAACTATGCACTTAGATTTTAGGTAACCATTCAGCTTATAACGTCAATCCCTAGTGTGATCATCCTTATGGAAGAAATCACAATTATAGTTTTGGAGGAAGTATCACCATCATGGACAGAAAAAAAATAAAAGTTACTGATTCAACAACTGGAATACTGGACCTATTCTTGATGAACTAAGTTATAAATATTTGAAAACGCAAGAGATACCAAATATACCCAACTTTTTGGTTCAGCAACCTCTATAGACAAAACTTAATACAATTGCAAGCAGACCAACTTAATGATCCTTGACAATATGTATATAGAGTTAATATCTCAACCTATACCCAATCAATACTATTTATATAGACACAAGGTCCATGAACCTGATTGTTAAGCAGAGTACATGGAAGACCTCAAAAATAAATATCCAAGATCAATCTAGTCGTATCCAAATAATTCAATCGGGAATTCTAGCAAGTAATTAAACTTGCTATGCATCTTTCAAGATACGAATCCTATAATAAACTAGCCTTGTAATTGATTACAATTAAGCGGACGTATCTACTTATATTGAAACGTACTAACCTGTGTAAATCCTATTAGAAAGATAAATAACATAATGCGGAAAAGGAAAAACACAAGAATAAACCAGAAATTTTGTTAACAAGGAAACCGCAATGATACAAAAACACCGGGACCTTGTCCATATTGAGCCCACAAAAACTATTAAGACACCACATACATTATCCTACTATAATACTTCAGACTGGAATGTAGTGGAGACTGAATCCACCCTCCAAGAGATTCATTTACAGTCCTTTACATCTTAAGAATTACTTTATCCAAAGTGAAGACTTTTGAGACCAATCTTTCTCTAACAGATTGCCAATCTGATTTTCGTTAAGATCAAATATCAAGGTGTTGGAATCTGTTTGTGATAGATAGACTAGTAAACCTCACAAATCGGGAACTTATGAATTTTGAAGAGCATCCCAGATTCTTAACCACCTGTCAAGAAATTTTTTTGAAAGATCAACTAAGATCAGTCTTTAGATATCTATCTTGAGGAATCACAAAGTCTGTGCCGAAGAGAACTTTGGTATTACTATTTGTCTTTCCTGAAAGAGATTACGAAAACCTCGATAATAGAAAATCAAAATCAGGATTCACGAACAATCAGGGTAAAGATAGTCGGACCTGGATTCACCAATCCCCAAATATAAGTGTTTTAGTCGTAGACGTAAAAGTTCAATATATGATGATTCCAGAATAAACTAGGACACAAAGTTTCAGGGATTAATTTTCCCAGTTGACAGAGATGCTCTATTATAGTTTTCAAAGACAAGGTTAGCTTACAATTCAAGCAACAAATTAGATCTTTAAAATACAATAGGAGACTATATACATAGGTTCAGTTACTGAACTGTGAATAATGATTTTTCGGTATTGGCAAGTTAGCGAAATAACTAATAGTTATTTGATGTTTATTTAAACATATAAGAAATTAATCATGATATAAACATACAAGTGTTTAATTAATTAATGTATTCTTAGAAGTCTTTAAGAGAGTCTACCAATTAATGTTACATATAATATAATAAGTCTTTAAGTATCTGCTAAATATTATCGGGACAGTTGGTATTACGGTTTGCGAACTGTAGGAATTGTTCACGAGTCAGGGTGCTAAGGTTCGGGCACCGAGTTCTCCAATCCTACTAGACTACCGAACTAAGTTGACCACGGTTCATGAGCCGGGTTTCCAAATTTCTAGCATATTTATCCAACTTGTAAATTTCAATTCACCACGGTTTTCCAACTGGGTTCGTGAACTGATTTAACCGAACTTTCAGTTGCGAACTAGTTCACCAACCTTCATGTATTTCTATATCTCACATGTCAATGGTTTGCAAACTGGTTCACCGACTTACCCTGAGTAGAAATTTCAGCAAGTTCATATTTCTCCCTTATGATGTTTGAAAAATTCCCAAGTGATTTAATCATTTGCATTGGAAATTTTCTATCGATTCACAATTTAATTCATAGAATTAAACCTGTTAAGGATCTTTGAAAAGAAAATATGGGGGTACCAAAATACACCACCAACGTTTTCTTAGGAAATCTGTATGTACAACCGTAAATACAATTCCGAGCGTTCAACTTAATAAATCTCAGTCAAGGAATAATACTCAGAGTTAATATATTTATATATCACAATGTTCTATCAGAACATTTACAAAGACAAGTCTGTGAACCTGATTTAGAAATAAGACCATCAACAAATTATCAGACAATACTCTTCAAATTGATGAATCACATAGCATTATAATTCGATCAAAAATCAAAAAGATCAAACCACCAAGGTAACCTAAAATTTATCTTATAACCCTTTTTGTTGATCATCTAAATGTCTATCACATATATCAAATATATGCTTCATGATCAAAAATTTAAAACGAAATACTAACACCTGATATATCACTAATTTAGTAGAAAATATAATTGAAAAGCATGGAATCGTCCAAAAAAAATTATTAAAAACCACCGTTGAAGGGTGAATATATATTCTATTGGTCCACATGTCCTAATCACAACAATTTTCCTATAATAGTATGAGAGAGCCACATGTCAACTATAAGTAAATCCCACTTTCCATTGTCCCATTCGCTTCCTTTTATAGGCTTTTCCCAAAATCCCTCTTCTCATGACATTATGCCACAGGTCACGACAAATAGGTCGCGTAGAGAAAGAACAATAAACCGCAGATGCCACATGTCAACTATAAGTAAATCTCGAAAAGAACGAGCAATAAACCGCAGAGATACCAAAATTTTGATTTTGTATAAGGAAAATGATGTTATATTCCGGAAATAATTCCGACCATTTGATTGTATTCATGACAAGAGATGCTCTTTAGTAAAATGAGTATTTTACCTATAAATTTGCACATTCAAACGAATTTGGATGCCCTAAATTCCTAAAATATGCGATCAAAGCGATTTGGTGTTGAATCGTCTATGTCGTGGCACCTTCCCTGATGATCTCACATTCATTTAGCAGCCATGAATTGGACAATAGAGCTCGACTCTTCGAACCTCCTTGCTGACTTTTAGTTGACTTGGTCGAATCTGTGGCCCGGCAATCTGGACGTAAGATACCAAACTCGTCTCAAACACACGAAATCAAGAAATTAAAAATAAAATAAAAAAGACTCCAAACCGAGAAAAAGTAAAGAAAAGAAACCGAGGAAACGAATAAGAAAACGAATATCTTCTCCTCCTCTGTTTCTTGCAGTTCTTGAGATTTGCACTTCAGAAACTTCACTCATTACTGCTACTACTACCACTAAAAGTGTTTTTGGAGATGGATTTGTTACCAGTAGAGAATACTCCGTTGAAGAAACAAGGATTCAGGTCATTAAAACTAGTCAATATAAACATGGATGAAGTTTTTGATTCAAAACCGTATGGTGTTGATTACGGGGTGCTTGATAATGGTTTATCTTATTATGTTCGGTCTAATTCTAAACCTAAGATGAGAGCTGCTCTTGCCCTTGCTGTTAAAGTTGGGTAAGTTTGATTTTTAATCAATAAAGTTCAATTTTTTTTTTTAATTTGTTTGTGAAGTTTTTATTGGATTGATTGACGTTGGGTTTGATTAAAGTTTAGATTTTGATAATTTGGGTGTTGTTAATTTGATTTTGTTTGGGTTGGAGTCAATTATTAGGTTAATTTCATTGAAGGGTTTTGGGGGTTTAATTGGGAAGTAGAGGAAATTTGGGTTTAAATTTTGATTAGGTTACTGGAAATTGAATTTAATTGAACAAAGTATGCTAGGGATTTCGTATGATCCGGCAGAGTATATGTTTTAGAGTTTAGTAACTAGTGTGCCCCTGCATTTGATTCGGCTGTTCATTGAGAATAGAAGTCTGTGAGATAAACTAGTGACCGCTGCGGTGGCTGGGTGAGGTGAATTTGACTTAATGTCAAGCGATTATGCTGTGAAATTGGAAGAAACTGTTTTGAAATATGAAGAAATCGAGATATTCTAGTGAATGTATAGTTACATTTTGCTAATTGGGCTTTTTGTTTTCGAATTACGGTAGTCACAACAAGATGGAATGAAATGCAATGCAATATTTTTTGGTTCTGTACTCGTTTTCTTTTTTAAATGTCTAAAATTGCTCTCTTGATTGAATAATCGAATTAATTTTGTCCACGGCAGATCAGTTGTGGAAGAGGAGGATGAGCGTGGAGTTGCTCACATAGTCGAGCATCTTGCTTTCAGCGCAACAAAGAAGTACACAAATCATGATATTATTAAGTTCTTAGAAAGTGTTGGGGCAGAGTTTGGTGCGTGTCAGAATGCTACGACGTCAGCAGATGAAACGATATATGAATTGCTTGTACCTGTCGACAAGCCTGAACTCTTATCACAAGCTATATCAGTTCTAGCAGAGTTTAGCTCTGAGGTATTGATGATTCGTTTTTATTGTCTTCTGATCTACCACTCAAAAATGCAGATTTATCGTGCACTTCAATGTTCACTTGTTCATTTGTTTATCCAAATATAGGTTCGAGTTTCAACAGAAGATTTGGAAAAAGAAAGAGGTGCTGTTATGGAAGAATATAGAGGAAGTCGCAATGCCAATGGTCGGATGCAAGATGCACACTGGAAATTGATGATGGAAGGATCAAAGGTACTACATATCTGCTGTATCCTATACTTGTCTTGTTGCTTTTCTAGGATTGCCTATATCTGCTAATCTATATATTTTTTTTCCCGTAGTAGACACACATCAGTTGAAATAGGTATGCATGCTGAGATTTCTTAGAACATAGCCTGAGAAAAAACGCTTTGAAATAAGTATTAGCCTGTGTTGCAACGATACGGATACAGTATCGGATACAAGATACCAATACGCTACTATGATACACCAACTTGAAAAACTAAAATACGGCGATACGGCATATCAGTAGTTTGACATGAATATATTATATATAAGATAGAAACTTAACAAAATACATACATGTATGATTAACCTCATTGGATAGAAAAAGTCTGGATAACAAGGAAGAAAGTCTAGAGCAAGATCAGTGGACAGATTTGGAACTAATATTTTGTCACTATAGTTAAAACTTCTCATAGAATCTAGTAAAATACCTAATTTTCTAATATTAAGGTATTGAGATCTAATATTTAGTCAAAGTTTTCTAACTGAGTTGTATCTTGAAGTATTGGAAGTATTAGTACGCGTATCCGTGTATATACGTATCGATACGGCTGATTTTTTTTTTAGGTGTATCGGTGTAACACAGGTATTAGCTGATCACCAAATAAAATGAATATTCATAATCGACTTCCTAACTACTCCTATTTAAGTAAAAGAAACTCATGGACATGTCTATTTTTTGTTTGTGAGGGCATAAGTGCTCTGGTAGAGCCTACAAGCATGTTATCGTATACATGGTTATTGTTGTTTCTCATGATTTGTGTACAGTGGTTGCCGATTTTCTTCTATTATAGGTCTGTCAGGCTGTCATTTCATTTCTTTTTTTTTTCTTGGCCAAAGATCTGCAACCTTGAATGTAGGCAAATAATTATCTCTGTTCAATTAACTTGTTATTCATACCCAAGATTTGTAAAACTGGCTGTTGTCATTTTTTGTCGGTACAGTTATGAGAGCTGAGAAACTTCCCCAACTGGCTTTGAAAAATTATGATTCGCATATCTGAATAAGCTCTTTATTTTTGTTTTCTTGTTCAGTACGATGAGTTGTACAAATTGTTGGAAATTCTAACATAAGCTTGATACTGATTGCAGTATGCGGAGCGCCTACCTATTGGGTTAGAAAAGGTGATACGAACTGTTTCCTCTGAAACTGTCAAGAGTTTCTATGAGAAATGGTATCACTTACATAACATGGCAGTGATAGCTGTTGGTGACTTCTCCGATACACAGGTCGATGCTTATTTTAAATTGAATATCATTTCTTTTGGAGGAAGTGTGATAGGTTTCTAAACTTTGATATCTAATGTACAGAGTGTGGTTGATTTAATAAAGATGCATTTTGGCTCCAAAGTATCGCCATCTGCTCCTCCTTTTATACCAGATTTCCCTGTCCCATCCCATGAGGAGCCTCGGTTTTCATGTTTTGTCGAATCTGAAGCTGGTGGTGTAAGTACTCCGCACATACACTTTCTTACTGCACAAATCCTTATTTAAACAAATATTTGTCAGTATCGACTTTTTGATTTTCTCCCTGCTTCGTTTGGCTCATACCAGTCTGCAGTTATGATCAGCTGTAAGATGTCAGTAGGTGAACTGAAGACCGTGAATGACTACAGGGATTCACTAGCAGAATCAATGTTTCATCATGCCCTTAACCAAAGGTTTTTTAAGATATCTCGTAGGAAAGACCCACCATATTTCTCCTGCTCCTCTTCTGCAGACGTGCTGGCACGTCCTGTAAAAACTTACATAATGACTGCAACTTGTAAAGAGAAAGGAACTATTGA
This sequence comes from Papaver somniferum, assembly GCF_003573695.1. Lineage (NCBI taxonomy): Eukaryota > Viridiplantae > Streptophyta > Magnoliopsida > Ranunculales > Papaveraceae > Papaver > Papaver somniferum. The sequence continues at coordinate 6,105,177 of NC_039364.1, read as the reverse complement.
CGCTCTGGAGTCAATGCTCACGGAGGTACACCTTCCATCTGAATATATGATTTTGCTTTTGCCATTTGCCAATTGCAACCTCCTGTTAATTTAATCTCGTCTCGTTGTTCCCATATTCCTAGGTTGCCAGGATCCGGCTTCATGGATTTTCACAGCGGGAAGTATCAACTGTTCGAGCATTATTGATGTCGGAGATTGAATCTGCTTATTTGGAGCGTGATCAAATGCAGTCAACTAGCCTGCGAGATGAATATCTGCAAGTACTTTATTCCTGTCCCTATTTCATGTACCATGGTTCTATTTTTGTATGGTTTTGAGAAAGTTACTTAAAGAGTAAATTGAGTTACAAATGCATCAAGCTTAATCCCTTTATCTAAGGTTGGGCGTTTTCATATATATGTCACATGTCAGTTCTGTATGATTTTTATATACAAGTCCTATGTGCACTCACTAGTTCATTACTGTGGTTCCAGAAGTAATAAGAAGTTTAAGAAGATGCATTTTCGAATTTGAATTTGAATTAAAGGTTATGTGCATTCATATCTGCATAATGTGCCAAACCTCACTGATCATTCTAATTTGTTCATGTTCGAATTCTCAGCATTTCCTCCATAGTGAACCTGTTGTTGGGATCGAGTATGAGGCGAAACTGCAGAAGAGTCTTTTACCTCGTGAGTTGAACATCTTTGTGGACTTAAAATAAATTGTATGGACCTCTGTTTGCTGTATATCAAGATTTATTCTTTTCGTTACAGAAATTTCGGCTGTGGAAATATCGAAGTTTGCTGAGAAATTTCGCTCTTCATGCGGCTGCGTTATTAAGACAGTTGAACCTCGTCTTCATGCAACGAAAGATTATCTGAAAAGCTCTGTTTTAAAGGTCAACTCTCTCGAGGAACAAAGAAGCATTTCTCCTTGGGATGATGAACACATTCCGGAAGAGATTGTCAGCACAAGGCCAACTCCAGGGTAATATTTCCTACGACTTCTGTACAGTGTTGGGTTCAAGTTCATTCTTAGTTACTCTGTGTATGATTATACGGGATGTTATCCGTACATTTTTTATCCTCTACTGTTCTGGCTTATGCTCAAGTTTAAGATTCTTTCATACTATCCCTTTTTGTACTATGTCGTCTAAATTTTGTTGAAAATCTATTTTTTAGGAGCATTGTGGAGCAGACTGAGTGTCCAAGTATTGGGACCACGGAATTACTTTTATCAAATGGAATGAGAGTTTGCTACAAGTGCACAGACCACCTTGACGACCAGGTACTTGACCAGTTCTGATTTTGGAGGCTGGTGGTAAAAACTCGAATGTTCTGTTTAGTGTTACTGTGTGAATTGCACATGGTTCTTGCAGAAGTCTGTATCACATATAAGCTGGACGTATTATCTAATCATTTCCAGTCAAGGCTTTTACTCTATTAAATTCTGAGCATAATCACGTTTTCTTATTCTTATTTTTTCTTCTTTTAATGTTCAACAGGTTCTGTTCACTGGGTTCACATACGGGGGTCTCTCTGAATTGCCAGAAAATGAGTACTTTGTGTGTTCAATGGGCTCAACTATTGCAGGGGAGATTGGTGTATTTGGTTACAAGCCATCTGTCCTCATGGATATGCTGGCTGGAAAGAGAGCTGAAGTTAGTACCAGGATCAGTGCCTACATGAGGTCGTTTTCTGGTGACTGCTCACCTTCTGACCTTGAAACTGCCCTGCAGGTTTGTTAATTACTATAATTGGCATACATGAATTATATTCTCTTGTTCTTGCATCAACTATGTATTAATATTGTGTACATCATCATCAACTGTACTGCTGCATTTGTCGTTTGCAGCTTGTCTATCAACTTTTTACAACAAGTGTAGTACCAGGTGATGAAGAGGTACAATTAGTGATGGAAATGGCGAAGGAATCAATTCATGCTCAAGAAAGGGACCCTTACACTGTGTTTGCAAACCGTGTCCGAGAACTTAACTACGGGAACTCATACTTTTTCAGGGTATGGTTATTTCGTAAAGTGTTTCAGTTATTTGTCTTTTTTTCTTACTCACTTTTTAGTGAAACTTTTCCGGAAGCAGCCGATCAAAGTTGGTGACCTTCAAAAGGTTGATCCTAGAAAAGCTTGTGAATATTTCAGTAGCTGCTTCAAAGACCCATCAACTTTTACTGTTGTGATTGTTGGAAATCTGGATCCTGCTAGTGCACATCCTCTAATTTTACAATACCTGGTAAATTCTATCACTCTCACAAGCTGCTTGGCCTTGAAACAGTATAAACAAATCCATGTTGAGTTGGCTGTCTATTGTGTTTCTTTGCAGGGTGGTATACCTAAACCCACTGAACCAGTCTTACATTTCAACCGAGATGACTTGAGTGGCTTGCCTTTCACTTTCCCGGCAACCATTATCAGGTACACCAGTTCATTATCTATTTAGTAATTAGTATTCAGCCGGTCAGCCCTAACTCCTTAACTTTTGTTGCATGTTTTTGTGTAACTATAAGAATAAACTTTTATATCATCTAACTAATTAATTATAAAGACTAAAGAGTGAAAACGGGTTGGAGTTTAGACTGGAAATCTTTTCACTAAGTGATATAAATTGTGGTTTTAGGGAAATAGTTCGAAGCCCTATGGTGGAGGCACAATGTTCTGTCCAGATAGCATTTCCAGTTGTGTTAAAGAATGGCTCAATGGTAAGCATGACCCTTTCGAGATCCATAATCTCAAGTCAAGCTTTTTTACATCAACTGTTAACATACTTCCAATATGTTTTTTCTCTGATGAATGCTGTTTTTGCTTTTGTCTCCTTGAAACTCGACTTCAGATGAGAGAGATTCACTTTGTTGGATTCCTAAGCAAACTTCTGGAAACTAAAATCATGCAAGTTCTCCGCTTCAAGCATGGACAGGTATTTTCAAGTTTTTTTGTTGCGAAAAAGGCTTCTGTTTATCTGTGTTCTTAAATGTGGCTTTGCTTAACTGTGTTGTTTTTTCACAGATTTACTCAGTGGGTGTTTCTGTATTTCTTGGTGGTAACAAGCCGTCAAGAACTGGGGACGTGCGTGGTGATATCAGTGTTAACTTTTCTTGTGATCCTGATATCTCATTAAAACTAGTATGCCTCTGTTTGAACGATAAAATAAAAATCTTCTATTAAGTTTCGTGTTGAACGTTGTTAACAAGAGCAATTAATCATCACCTGCACACTTCCTTATGGGTGAGACTTTTGTGTAGGTTGACCTCGTTTTGGATGAAATATCACGTCTTCAGGAAGAAGGCCCATCAGATCAAGATGTTCTGACTATCCTTGAAATTGAGCAACGTGCCCATGAAATCGGGTTGCAGGTAAGTTTCATTACCATACGACTGTTTTGATCAGCACAGTGTTTCACAGTTTGTTGTGTATTAAGTAGTCGCAGCCTCTCTAGATTTAGAGCCCACACTTGGGGGATACCACCACAAATTGTGGGATACTCAAACAAACAAAAAAAAACATTATGAAGTAATTTGGAATATCCCTTATCCAAAATAAATTGGTAATGGCTAAATTATCCTTGAGCATCCCCCAAATGTTCTAAGAGCAAATTTTAGATTTAGATTTTATCTTTTAGTGTTGGTATCCCATATAACCAAATTTGAGTCGGCATTGTTTTCGACGAAAATATTATACCGGTTAAGACTGTCGGTATTGGATTGATCCACAAAGCAATACCGACAATGATTAGCAAAATTGTGCATTGTTTTCTGTATTTTATTTTGATTAGCAAAATTGTGCCCCTGTATTCAGGAAAACTACTATTGGCTGGATAGGATTCTTCGAAGCTACCAGTCGCGAGTCTATTTTGGTGATCTTAGTGTTTCTTTCAAGGTTGGTACTTTCTCCTAGTTATTTTGCTACAATTTGAACATATCTGGGTTTTTTCAAGTTTATGTGGGATGCGCACTCCTCATTGAGGAGGATTTACGGGTTAATTTGCATACAAAAGAGTTGCTCACTTGCCCCTTTCTCTCAACTTCTTTTTTCCTCTTGTACAGACTCAAGATGATGGACGAGATGAAGTCAGAGGATCTTTAAAACCATTAACAGCACAATTATCTTTACAACGCATACTGCCTTTCCCCTGCAGAAAGCAGTACAGTGTAGTGATTCTAATGCCTCAGACCTCACGCTTAAGGCGGCTTAAATCTCTATACTGGTCAACAGTGAACAAGTGTAGTACAAATGCAAAGGTCAGTCAGAATGTTATTTTTCCTCTACTTTTTTTTTTCTGGTTTCTTGTAAGTGTATGCCTTGACCTATTTATTTCTCTGCTCCGAATTATAAAATTGTTCTTTCTTACATAAACTAGAACAACTCGGTGATAGTACCAATTCCTAAATTCTGTTCCACCTCGCCACGTAATTGCCATAGATTTTTCCATGTAATTGCATGATAAGCTCATAGCACATTCTGTGAGCACAATTCTTATCTCCTCGTTTGTGTTTTTGTAGGTTTTGGCAGCAGTTGCTGGTGTAACAGTTGTAGTCTTCACTTTGTGGAAACATTCAAGATTTACTCTCAGATCTTAGGAAAGATTATCGCGATATATTGCAGTTAATTGAAGATTACAAACATAAGGATATTAGAGAGACAAATCCCACATGCGCAACATAGCCAGTGTTTATGCAGACATTGCACTATTGCAGAGTAGAGCAACATGTTGCCGTGGATCATCTACTCTATCGAAGTCAAAGCAGGTTGTGTAAAGGGTTTAAATTTTACCACTTTGTATTCTAGATTTTGTGATCTCTAAAACAGAGTGGTTCCACCATTCTTGTAACGATCGCTGTATGAAATTTTTTAGAAGTAACACAGTACAACATTTACCATAGAGAAATTCTAAACGTATTGACAATCCCAACAATATAGTTATTGATGATTGATTGCACAACATACCTATAAAACCATTCGTTTGACAAGCTCTACCTGAACTCTTGGATACCCAGAAAATTGGTGAAACTTGGTGATGATTTTGCAGTTAGAAAAAAAAGGGGGAGACTGTTTTATAAATGCCTGACAGAGACTTAACAGCTTATATAGCACCAAAGCCAGTGCAGTATGGTGATTCTAATGTTTCAAACCTTACGTTTAAGGTGGCTTAAAACCTCTACACAGGGTTGTGTGATGCTTCAGAATGTAATCTGTTCGGAAGAAACAATAATAGCATATACAAACCTGATTCCGGCTTGGGTGAATTGACGCGGTTCAAGTTTCTTTAAGGAAAGAGAATTTTAAGAGCAATACGAGCAAAGAAGACAATAAATAAGATTATACAATTCAAGTCCCAAAAACTTAAACAAAATTTTGCAATCACATAAATTTTACTTAGATAAACGACGAAAAACTGGACAGCTGACATTTATCACTCTTCCATGGCATGAATCTGGTCTTTTTGTATCTGCACTTTAATCTTTGGAGGAGTTTGGTCCACCTCTAGCCTAATCGTCGTGGGGATACACTGATCTAATTCCTTTCTTGCCTCTTTCATCATCTTAGATTTGTTACCCTTCATCCTTCGTTTATGGTGAGCGATCTCCCTCATATGTCTCATATCGATGATTTCCTTCATAGCTTCAAGAGTTTTCTCAACGCGAATCCTATCATATCTCTCAGGCCTGTTCCTCTTTCTCTCGAATTCAAAGGTCGAATCCTTTGTCATATCCTTGCCATGCATACGTCTATACGCCTTAGTCCACTTGACCTTTCTAGGGTTCCTCTTCATCTTGAAATTCTTGTGGCACTTGGATCTGCAAAATCGAAATATCGAAGCGTCATTGCGTACAAACTGGATACCATGACCTGGATAGATGGTGGATGAACAAAACCAGCACTTCTCCAACCTCATTGTGTTTTTTTAGGAGATCCAGAAAGAAAAATAAAATAAAATCGGCGAGAGCCTCCCTTATATGAAGCCGGCCGACTTATTACGAAGGAGCCAAACCCTAGGTAGGGTTTGGATGGCCGTCAGAATATTAGAGTGATATAAAACGTGTACAACAAACTAAGGGTAACCGTGAAGAGAAGCCTCCGAGGCCCGTGCAGTTCGACGGTTGTGAAAGGCACATGAAGCACCCATATGCATGGCTGCTTTTGCTGGTTTGCCAACAAAAGTGTACCCACTCAAATCTCGCGAACTAGACTTATTCACTTGCTGGTTTTAAATGATGGAAACAAGAAATAACCAAAGCGACTTCTTTAATATAAATTTGTTATTATTGTAGTAATTGAATTGTTCAAATATAATACTTCCATCTGTATAAATGATCGAAAATGCTATATGGACACCAAAGTCCTGTCACCCAAACCAACACGGCTCACTTTAAACACACAGCATGTCGTGCTCCTCTATTACAGATCCCTTTGGCATTCTAGCTAACTTTAATGATCGAAAAAGCATGTTAGAACTTTGTGTATGGACCGATATATACTGGTGCTGATGGATTAGGATCAGGAGGAGACTTTTGATGGGGAGCTCCCTTTGGCCTTCTCGCCTTGACATCGGTCCCAGTTTTAGATGAGTTTCTTTCACTGATCATCAGTTTCCTTGAGCGGCTTTCCAACATTTTTTTCACTGCTTTTCGGCAAGTTAAATATAGTAACAATTAGATTATCATAAAATCGATCGATAATATATTGCAAGTTATAACTAATATCCGATACTGCATATGTCAATTAGACTGGCATCTTCTTCTTTTTCGAAACTGCAAAATTCAAATCAAAATTTCTAACTACATAAAAAGGGTAGATGGAAATTCTCCCTTTTACAAATGAAATAACCAAATGAATAAGCTCACAGTATCGTACATAAACGCCCTTGTTGAAAATTTTAAGTGCATGATATACCCTTTTGCTTATAAAAAGAAAAGGGAGATCGAGTCTTACTGATGATGCTCGTGCGAACACATACCTTCCATGTAACTCGTTGATGACGATGGTGGTGGTGGGTTGAAGACACGGACAACTCTTCTGGCTTCTACTAAATAGCCGAAATGAGGCTTATCGTGCATCATTGAAATCCATACTAATAAAAGGGAACAATAAACATGCAACACTTTGCCAAACGTTAATGGCCTCATCATCATCTTCTTCTTTTTTCCTCTCTTTCTTTCAATCTCTTGTTCTCTGTGCTTAATTAATAAGTGGTGCCTGCTGTTTCCTCTCTCATTAATTGGTCTATCGGGATGTCCTGGAATTATATGACACAAGTAGGGTCTCGAAGAAAATTGTTATGTGGATGCTAGCGATAGCAAAGATATTTTGTAACGAGTCATGTAGGTTGCTATTCCGTGGCTAAGGGGCACCAACACGCACCTATCAATTCTCACCTTCAAACACGATTCGCAAAACCTATCCACATTACAGTTTTGGTGTTGTTCCGAATGACGGTCAGTTTAGAATTTTTGTTTTTCTCTTAAGCTTCCTAATGCCCAGCCACAGCAGCCTATCCCGGCAATCTGTGATGGGGAAATTTCTTCCAGAAAAAATTATTACTGAGACACATAGAAATTAAAGAAATTGAAGGCTTTTGGAATCTTCGATGAATGTACATTAAATAAATGTAAGATATATAGAAATTAAAGAAATTTCATCCCATCCAGCAACCATGTACATTCATAGACCTCCACTCCTTGCCATCAATAATGACTAAATTGTATGTATGGAAAATTCACAAATTTACAACCAAAGACTCCAAGGGCAGATTTTTTTGTTTTACCGATCAAAACAAAGAAAAAAGAGACTCAAGGACAGTGGGACACCAAGATACATAATCAAACATAGATTCTCCCACCAATTCAAAACAAAATGAAAGACTTGGATAAAATTAATAAAAAATTTGTTAAAGTTAACGATGTGGGTTTAACCCATCGAGACACGATTAATGGAACTACTTATTATGATACCTTAATACATTAAACGCATGAGTAGGCCGCATCATATCGGCTGCTAGCACCAACTTCTCAAAAAATTTAAGTATATTGTTGGTTCATGTAATGATTTGATTTGCATGAGTCTATCTTAAAATACATACTGGCTACGAATTATGATATGATAAAAGAATGTGCGTACGTAATCCCATGACAAGAGAATGTGTTGTGCTACCAAGGATAAATGGATAATCGATAATCACGAGGGATGGAAGGATGAGCCGCAGTGATAGATTCAGTTGCGTTCCTTCGATGAATGTACATGGTGTAAGATTTAGTTTTATTACTATGCGAACAAAACTCCCATATGTGGTCAATAAACACAGTCTTTTTTAAAACTCTGTATTTGTCGCGTAGGATATTCATATCATAAAGAATAAAGATAACTAAGTCGGAAACGACTCTAAGTTGCGAGCTTGTCGACGAATCAAAGTGATTGTTATCTATCTCTGATTTCTCGTAATGGGTAAGGATTGGAGATTGCTATTAAAGAGGTGAGCGCCTCTTCTCATCGAACATGCTACGAGTTTCCCATATACAGACAATCAGAGAGAGAAGGGAAGACTCAATTCTCAAACCTAATTATACAGTTGTGGTTATTCTCATATAGTTGCAGTTGCAGATTGGATAAGTGGCTGTTTCAGTTGGAAATCTGTTTCAGGTATGTTTTGAAACTCAAACCCTTATGTTTAACCATGACCTTAATCTTGGCAAGATCTGTTTTGTTTGTTTTGGTTTTAATGATATATGTATACACAGAATTTTCCTACACATGGTTGTTAGGATTTATGATGCTGAGGTCCATGTGTACAACCTTGGTGATGGCAAGGTGTGGAGACACATCGTATAATTATAGAATACAACTATGTACATGGAGATCCGGTTTCGTTTCATTTGGAAGATGAAACTTTGGTTTCAGGGAGTTCCATGGTTGCGTTGAGTTTCCTATAAATAAAGATAAATGGAGGACGTTTGAGTATAGTCCGTAACAAAAAGACACCTAACGTTACTGAAATAAAAAGAAATCATAACAATGTTGATGATATATGGATGCCGAAGAAGAGTGAGCAAGGCTACCAGTCATGGAGCTGGATAAAAGTATATACTCTTAACCGTAATGCCACACCATTTGCAAATATCATTAAGGATAGTGAATTTATATTCAACAATGGTAGGTTATTTTATCGCCATAACCTGAAAACTAGAATATCATACCGTCTCGAGTACAGCATGTAAACAATTTTATTTTATTGAAGGCTTTATTAGGATAAAGTGATACAACAACGAGCATCGAAAATATTTGTAGGGCATAAGAGCTTAGTGTCAGAGCTAACTTGTAGCGTAGAGGAGGAAGGGAAGACCACCGGCTCAAACAAAAGGAAGGAAAAAACAGATGAGCCCTATTCATCCCATTGCTGGCGGTGATGGTGATTGAAGGTTGCTCATAGTATCTTTCTTGCAACATATAAAGCTTAAACATTCTTGGAATTTAGTGTCTTTTAATTATGGTAAGAACTTTAGGCCTGTTATTAGAAGCTGTCTAGATTCTGCTAATACAGCTTCTTTTTTTCCCCTAATAATAATACAGCTGTAACTATAAATAAGCACACAATTTAAAGTTCAAACACACAAAAACATCAGAATTAGGTTTTTATTTTTGCTAGTACATAGCCACAGCCTATAAATATTAGTTTGTTCTCTTCAATACACCCGCAAGTTTCTATTGCAATTATATTGGTCATGCCTAAGTATCTTCCAAAAGAGATCGTTACAGACATTTTATCTCGCTTACCTAATGATTCACTCTGGCAATGCAAGTTAGTATGCAAACTTTGGCGAGATATCATCATTAATGATCCATTTTTCACTCATATGCATGTACAATATCGTCATACTTACAATGATTGTGATTCTTCTGAGATGGTAAGTTTTATTTTTGAGATACCTACAAAGAAGAAAAATGTAAAAGGATTTTACTATGCTGAATTGGATAAAACTATTGAGAAACTTGTTAGACTTAGAGAAGTTGATTTAACAAATAGAGAAGAAATTAACGGTACAATTGAGTATGATACCTTACTACATACAACGTGGGCATGGTCTGCATCATCTCGGTGGCTAACATCAGCTTCTCCAGAAATAATGAAATCATATGAAGAAATTGTTGGTTCATATAATGGTTTAGTTTGCACGACTCTATCTTACTATAATGACTATAAATTATTCTATAAAGCTTTGCCCGTATGTAATCCCATGACAAGAGTACAAGGTTGGTGAACATTAATTATGATCAGGTTCGTGAGGGTGATATTATTGATGGGTTCGGTTACAGTCCTTCGAAAAATGAGTACAAGGTTGTTAGGATGTTTGGTGGTGAGGTTTATATGTACACGCTTGGTGATGGCAAGGGGTGGAGAAACATTGGAACTAAAGAATACAAATCTGGCATAGGGGAGTATATACATGGAGCTTATAATCGGATGGACAAAGATCGGAATTTAGTGTCGTTTGATTTAGCAGATGAAAAATTTGGAGTGCTCGCTGCACCACCTTGTTTCCGCGATTGGGATGACTATTGCTATGAATTAAGACAAGATGGAGAATGTTTAAGTATAGTCCATAGAAACCAAAGAGATGGCTATGACATATGGTTGCTGAAGAAGAAAGAATTGGATGACTATGAAACAAATAAGGATGAGCAAGACTACCAATCATGGAGTTGGATGAAAGAATATAATCTCTATGATGTCTCGCAGCAGGGAAAATTTAATCTATTTGCAATTACGATGGATAGTGAAATTCTATTCCATGATAATAGGTTTTTCTATCGACATGACCCGAATAATAGAAAATCATACCCTCTTCTGGGTTTTAAAATGAACTCCCCTCATCATATTTATAGAGCAGTACGTCACGTAAATAGTTTTGTTGCATTGAAGGCTTTAGGAGAAAACGATACAACACTGATGATTGAAAATATTGTAGTCCAGAAGAGCTTAGTTCCTGAGCTAACTTATAACATAGAGGAAGAGGAGACCACTAACTCAAAGAAAAGGAGGGAGAGAACAGTCTGACAGTGGAGCTCTATTCATTTTATTGCTGGTGATGGTGATTAAAGGTTGCTGAATGCTGGACCTTCTTTGCCATAATTTTTTTTTTCTTTTGCAACATATAGCTTAGTTTTTTTCGACTTTAAAATATTTTCCCCAATTTTTATACATACTTCTTCTTTATGTGTGGTGTGGTTCTCAAATAATGAAGCTGGAATCCATTCATAAACTGCTTCCTTTTCTTTGGATCGAAGTGGGTGCACTTTAGTTATTTTTCATTAATTTAGAGATCATAAAATGTACATGAAAACCATCTCTATTTAGTATCCAATTAGTTATAATAATCATCATTCGACAAACCTACTTGAAAATAATAAGGTGTGGCAAAATGAATTAAGAAGATTTCAGTCAATTGGCAAAGTAAAGCGCCTGTTTATGAAATAGTATAACTGTTAATGCGCAAGGAATCGGCTTTTGGCTGGAAAGACGAAAATTTCCCTCGACTCTTTAAAGTTGCTGGTAACAAATCGGGATCAACATCTCTCTTGAGTTCAGGTTGGTATTTCTTCAGTTCAGATTGGTATCTCCTCGATCTCTTCAATAAATCTCTTCTTTCTCGTTCAAAAAAAAAAAAAAAAAAAAAAAGACTTTTGAATCCAGTGTCCGTCGAGTCGAAAACAAAATACCTCTAAGTCAGGGTCAGGCGTTGAGTCATATCATATCCAAACAAACAGTGTAAATTTCAAATATCATTCTGAAATAACCGAAAATACATGTTTTTGTCGAAATGGGACCTAATGACAAATTTGGATGATAACATTTATATCTCATCACATCGCCAACTTGTACCTCGTCTTCAATTCACACCTTTTAGCACGAGAGCACGCGACCATACTCATGTAGGGTGAGGGATGGTTTTCGGCCTTCTGGACTGCGAAGACGTAGTTTTTGATATATATAGGTGTAGCCTATGTTGAGCTACATTTTTCTGACACACCAATTCCATTCCAAAAATAGAAAAACTCAAAGGCCTTAGAGGGTAGTAGGATTAGGATTTCCCCTCTAAGAATATAGGATTCCTGGAATAAGACTTCCTTCACAATTCCAAATAGGCAAAAACTCTTTCCCCAAATTTCTCTTCCCATTGCTCTTCGGGTTCCAACTTCGACGGTTTTTCTTTCCTTCTCAAAATCCCATTGCTCTTCAAACAGGATACTCCCCCTAATTTCCTTTTATTTCCTGCCATCATAGCAGAGGCCAGAAGGGGTTACTCTTTATTCCTGTAACTATAAATACGCACAACAGAATCAAACTCGGCGCAACCTAGAAGCCTCAAGTGCAATTCTTGATGGGGATCTTTTTTCCTAAAGAGATTATCACAGACATACTCTCTCGTTTACCCAATGAGTCACTATGGGAATGTAAGTTAGTATGCAAACCTTGGAGAGATCTCATTGTTTCTGATCCATCTTTCACTCGTATGCATATACAACATTTACATTCTTATGCAGGCAAGGTAAGTTTTATTTTTCAATTACCGGTACCTAATGAATTTATGGTAGCACAAGATGTCAAAAGATTGTACTACGGGGAATTCGATAAAACTAACGAAAAACTTGTTAGAATTAAAGATCTTGATTTAACCGATGAAGACGCAAATAATGGTTACGATGATGAAAGATTACATCCACATGACCGGTGGGGTGCAGAACCGTGGGAAATACCGAATAATAATGAAATCAAATATTATGAAGAAATTGTTGGCTCATGTAATGGCTTAGTTTGCATTACATTATCTTATAATCTTAAAGAGGAACTATTCTATAAACCTTTGTACGTATGTAATCCTATGACGAGAGAATGTGTTGTGCTTCCAGAGATGACTGATCGATGATGATGATGATGAACCATATTTTAACGATAATGATGTTGGCGGAGGAAATGGGGAAAATATTTTAAAATATTTTAACGATAAAGATGTTGAGAAATGGGGAGGTAATTTTTGTGATGGGTTCGGTTACAGTCCTTTGACGAAAGAGTACAAGGTTGTTAGAATTTACAACGATGAGGTCTATGTTTACACCCTTGGTGATGGCAAAGGGTGGAGACACATTGGAACTGAAGAATACAAATCTGGCATAGGAGATTATGTACACGGAGCATATAGCTGGTTAGACAAGGATCGGAATCTAGTGTCATTTGATTTAGAAGATGAAAAATTTGGAGTGGTCCCTTCACCACCTTGTTTCCGCGATTGGGATCAGTATTCCTATGAATTAATAGAAGATGGAGAATGTTTGAGCATAGTCCATAGAAACCAAATAGATGTCTACGACATATGGTTACTGAAGACTACCAGCAGTCATGGATGAGGAAGACTACCAGCAGTCATGGAGATGGACAAAAAAATGTACTCTTTACGATGACCGCGATGCCTCGCAGAATTCAAACAAGAAAAAACCCAAACCATTTGCAATTACGAAGGATAGTGAAGTTCTATTCCACGATGATAGGTTTTTCTATCGCCATGACTTGAATACTAGAAGATCATATCCTCTCGTGGGTTTTAAAAAGTCCTCCTGTTGGTCTATTTTCAAAGCAATGGGACACGTAAATAGTTTTATTTCATTGAAGGCTTTAGGAGAAAGAGATACGAAAATGCTGACCCAAGATAAGATTATAGTGCAAAAGAGCTTAGTTTCCGAGCTAACGTATAACATACTGGAGGAAGAGACAAAGAAAAGGAAGGAAATAACAGAGGGGCATCAATGTTGGCCTTGGCCGTATGTCGCCGGGTGGAAAGATGACATGGGGGATTTTTCATACGAAGATGAAGACTGAAGAGGGTGAATTTTTTTCGTTTTTGAAAGAGAAACGAGTGGATTTTTTTTTTTGAAGCATACGAGTGGATGGTTCAAGGTTAAGTAAGTGGTGAAATTTTTAGTTCTTTTTTTTTATAATCGTAGAATTTTAAATTCAAGTCTTTACAGTACCTGCCAACAATTTGATATTTTCTTTTTATTGTTGTTCATATAATATGCTCGTTTTATTTTGATTGAAGGTTGTTGAACTTTTTTTGGCATAATGTTATCTTGTAATAAAGCTTAGTTCTTCGATTTTCAAGTGTAATTTCCCCAAACTTTATACTAACTATAGTGGCTGGTATGGTTTTTCAATATAAAAAGTTGGAATATAAACCCCTTCATTTTCGTGTGCGCATTATGTATTTTTCATTATTTGGGGAGTAATTCGTAGATAAAATCCGGAGTAATTAGTAGATAAAATCCTTAGTTTTGGCCAAAATTGTGTCAAGGTCTCAAGTTGTCCGTTAATTCTCTAGAATCCAGTCAACCGTTCTTGTTGATATAATAACTACTGTAATACTTCACCAATTGTCTTCGTTGAGAGAAGGCTTGAACAAACGAACCCAGCCCTTCTTGCTAAGTGGGTTTGGCTTGATGGGATTGAACAAGATCGGTTGTGGTAGAAGGTCATCTCCGAGAAGTATGATAGCTGCTCAAAGTGGTCTCCGACTCTCTGAGTTGGCCTTCAACTCCGTATGGGTGTTCTTGCTGCAGACGGATCACCCTACAATTTCTTGTATAAAACAACACACGGAACATTCAGGTACAAACGGGCTCTTTTGCTTCCTTTTGGCACGAATCCGTGGCGTTCCCAGAAACTCTTAAGCGTCGGAAATATACAATCTTTCAAAACAAAAGACTAGCTCGCTCAATTAGGAATTGCTGCACTGTTGACGGCCTAACCTGGTCACTCACCTTAACTAGAAACGTCCCAAATAATTCAGAAGTCCCCCAAATTGCAGCTCTCTTGCAAGCAATATCAGCTATACCTCCTATTTTTTCTTCTTTGATTAATACTAATAAATCTTAGTCCTGCACCTCAGAAGGAAAGAACAAAAGAGTAACCTCTTTCTTTAGATTTTTCCTTTCTAGTAAACTTAACAAAAGAGACGACAATACAGTAAAAAAGAAAAGAGGTAATCTATCTTTGGTTTCAGTAATTAGAAGACATGTTTCTTTCTTACCGTATAAGCTGTAAAAATATTTCTAATGTTGTATCATTGAAGGAAATAGATAATAATTCTTTGGAACACTTTTTTTACTTGGCGGGTGCAGATTAGAGTTCGATGGGCAAGAGCTAGAACTCCACACCACATGTGAAGCAGCTGGGTCTGCCCAGGAGTGTGCAATTTTGTGTTACAGTTACAGAAATGAAAAGAAAAATAAGAAATGAACCCATCCTTGAAAGAAATGGTTTTTGTAACATTGAGCCAATATGAATCACCAGAAGCAACTAATTCCTCTCCATTCGTTCTCATTGATTCTGCACAAGAACTGGGTTTCTGAGGAGAACGGCGCTTGCTTTTCCCGATAATTTCAGGTTCTTGGGAGACAAATTCAGGTGATTTAGTAAAGTTAACTATCCTTCGCAATTGAGATCTGCAGGAATGAACTCTTTATTCCCTCAAAGACCAATTTCCTCGTCTTCATGTGATTACCATCTAGAATAATCCAACTCGTCCATATCGAATATCTGACTAACTAGTCCTTCTCTCCAAAATATTCTCATTTGGGAATCAACTGAATCTCTGGAACTAGAACTTGAGATACCTAGTATTGGATCCATCATAGTATCATGAAGCTTAATTTCAACCATAATATGACTTGCTATATTGCTGAGCAAATATACAGCCAATGTGCGCCGATTTACCAACCCAAAAAAAAATAGACGGGGTAAAAGTTATACATCCAATGTATTATATGGTATGTTAACCAGTTTTCCATTTCATATATGTACAAAATTAGAGCAGGTTAGCAGGAGATGCGATATTGCAATGTCTAGTGCAAAAAGTTAAGGCCACTTACACAACAAGCTATCACTTGGCCGTTGTAGCTGGACAGAAAAAAGATCTTTTCCATTTTGGTAGATATCAAATAATTGCATCGAGTATCTTCTAGCCAGCCTCTTGCAGTCATCAACAGCTTCAGAATCTATGCCTCAAACTCTTTCACCGACCTCTTTAGGTCACCATTGCAGTCCTTATCCATTAGAAATTTGGCCAAAGTAGTACACCTGTTGAGAGAAAATATCAATCTAGGCCAAATGTGTACTAAAACGAAAAACCAAGAAAAAATATTGCTGTTGATTCTTCTCATTTCCATTTGTAGTTCGAAAAATGTTGGTCATTTTGCAGACTGGGTTTCTTGCCCTGTTCACATGCAGCCATTCCCAAGAAAAAAACGCTGCTTACGCCATTCACATGACAACTACAAATATGAAATTTGGGGAAAGCAGCAAATCTTTGGTGTGACATTCATGGAAAAGTAGACCACTAAATTTCTTGATCCACCAAACTCTGTTGATAATTGATATACAAAGTCCACAGTCACTGCAGATACCAAAACTTCATATTAACGAGTGAGCTAGTGTCGATGCCAATTGAAACTATTTACAGGATTATCTAATTATATCTGTTGGAATTTTAAAACAAACTTCGGAGATATGCGAGCATAGTTTTGTGTTGCTCGTACGGAGCTCCTAGGAAGCAAGACTAACTCTCTCAAAAAAACTCACTTCTCTATTAACTTCTTGCTTCGTTACAATTTACAAATGTTGATATAAATGCCTATTTATAGGCTATACAAAATTGACTAGGACCTTCCTAGAATTCTCTAGACACTATTTTAATTTATTATACAACAGTACAATGCCCGACTATTTAACTTTTCTAGAATGTTCTTTCTATCTCTAGAAAACTGGGCCTCTTTTCACACTTACAACCGACCTTACCAACTGACCTTATGCTCTAGCTTGTTCTAGATTATTCTTACGGACCAAGAAGCTAACTCTTCACCACCTTAACCGTGTAGAATTCTCCATACATCTCTACAGTTATCTGGACATAAATCTAGACAACTCTAGATTACAAATTATAATTTCCAACAATATCTCCACCAAGTGTATCGAGAATTCACACCCCCAAGTTTACATTAGAAATAGAATGTGCATATTTTGACTGGGATATGAGAAGACGGAAAATTTATGATATGGTCATTCCCTTTGATTCCTAAGAATAAAGTTAAGTCCTCAGATGTTGTGATATGCAAGTAATAATGCTCTAAGTACCGCCAAAGTGAGAGCATACTAACAGAGGAATTGCATCAATCATATGATATACTAGCTATTTGAGATGTTAATAAAATGATCGGTAAGTTTCCCAGCAGAATATGAAAAGAGTCCATAGACTAGATTGAGCAATTAATTGAAGATACACAGTATATAAATGTAAATCAACAAGCTAACGAATTCTTGCAACAAGCCAATAGATTGTAACTGGAAAAAAAAAAGTATTTTCATGCAGTTTGAAGCATAATTGATTTGGAAATGAAGGAAAAGTGTAAATAATTTTTAATATACCTGAGTGTATCACTGTGATAGTACAAGCCCTTGGGTGATATTTCGTCTTCGGATATTTCCTGCCGATAGAGAGCACAAACAGCTTTCATACATAGCTCAGGATCCTTTTCAAATGATGAAAGCATTTCAGGCTCAGATTTCCATTTCATTTCTTTCTCGTCATTCCTATTCCTATATTTCATCGCCAGCATGTCCATAAGGTGGCCAAGATAATCTTTTGAATCATCAGAACTATCAGAATCATCAAGACTTTCACCACCGTCATCTGAGACCAAGTTAGCAAATGGCTTCATACTCATATCCAAATTATCTTGAGATGATGGTCCATGTTGAGAGGGTCTCTCTTCCGAACAGCCCCAACCCTTCCGTTCTTCAACGTTTTCACCCCTACTTGATAAATATGGATTTCCAGCATTCAGCACCTTCTCTTTGGTTTTAAACTCATACACATGAGAATCCTTACTCCCCCCCACATCTGGATTGAGCATTAAATTTGCTCATGTTGTGTTTATCTCTTTGCTTTTCACCAGTTTGAGTAATTTCATTCCATAAACCCCGCGCTTCGGACTCAAATTTTTCACAACTCCGCAACTCTTCACATCTCAATATTGAACTTTTGTTTCCATTCCTCGGGACTAGGCTCTCCATATTAGAAACACGAGACACTTCACATCTCAGTGTTAAATTTTCAATTTCCATCTTCCAATATTTAGTTGCATCCTCATCTTTCGCGACAGTCTTTCTACATTGGATTTCCACATATTTACCCTGGAGTTTAGTGCACTCCACATTCTTCTTCTCGAGCTCCACGTTCTTCATCTCCAGCTCCATTTTCACCTTCTCAAGCTCTAATTTATTCTTCTCAAGCTCCACATTCTTCTTCTCTAGCTCCATTTTCATCTTCTCAAGCTCTATTTTATTCTTCTCAAGCTCCACAGACAATTTAAAGCACTTAATCTTGCAATGCACCAGACACTCCAATCCAATTAGAGGTTCCCTAATTCCTGTCAATGATTCTAGTTCTCCAGACCTTGTTTCGACCTTTTTCCTCTTCGTCCCAATATTGGTAGAACTACCACCTACAATTCCATCAGCTGGATATACAAAATCCCCAATTAGTTAGACATTGCAGTGATTCTTTCTCCTTTCGGGGCCAGGGCCTAATTCATTAGGGTTTTAACAGATTCATTAAGGGTTTTAATAGATTGAAGTACAAAAATTCTTAATTATTAACACATGCAAGCAAAGGAAACCAAAAGACGGGAAATGTATGTTTAGAGCTACTCACAGCTGGTATAATTAGTAGATGATTGGTCATCGTCCTCCGCTTGCTGCTGCTTCCTAGGCCTTTTCAAGCAATTTGAATCATCACCTTTATCATCATCTCTACTTGTCTTCTTAACCTTCTTCTCATCAGGATCCAGCTTCTGCTTCTTCTCCTCCTCCATCTTCTCCGTCTTCTTGGTTAGATCTGAATAATAACTGAAATCTTTTTCTGAAAAAAAATAATAATTGTAATGTCTTTCACAATATTGGAGAATATTATCACCACTAACATTCTTGCATTTCCAACCTCTCCCATTGTTTCTGCTGCAACTCTTTTGTTCATCATCACCAGCCTTCTTCTCAGTCTCCATTACAACTAAGTGAAGAAGAAGAAGATTTGCAACATTTATGAAGCCTGGCCCCTCAAGTACTTTTGTAGGTGAGGGTTTTCTTACATTTGTCCATTCCACCCTTATAATTTTGCCAAGTGTGGAAGTTATACCAGGGGATCTCTAGTCATAAGATTTTTTAATCCCTGTAGAAGATGCAAAGATTTTCCTTTCCACTGCCGCCTGTATTGAAGTAAAAGAAAAAAGATTTTAACTTTTTTTTTTAAATTTTATTTTATGCAAATCCAGTGGTAGTTCTGTCCTTTTTATGGACATTTGTTTTTGTAAAATAAAACCTCGTATAAATATGTGATTTGGTAAAAAGATTGGAAATGATTACTATTGAAAAACATGAAATGTCCCTCTCTTTTAGTCCAATTATTATAATTTTTAGTGTATCCTATTTTTTCAGGGATATAATTGACAAACAAACTAGAATATAACGTATCTAAAGATCCGCGTTTTGGAATTTTACAAATTTTATATCGTGGGGAAGATTTAATAAGATCTACAAAATAAATATAAACAACAATATCAAATTTAGAGTTCTTACAAAAAATTCGGAAATGTTTATGATTTTAGGTATAATTTTTGAAAATTAAATACATGGTCATTATCCAAACCACCACAAACGATGCGTAGATATTATGTAATCATATTTTGGTTTATGCATCAACTAATTTTCAATTGCTACTAATAAAACGATATACTCCCTCGTTTCAAGAAAAGTGATACTTTTATTTTAGCCGCAATTTTCTAAAATTGAATGCATAACCATTATGCAAACCACCACAACGGATGCATAATATGTTACGCATCCATATTTTGGTTTATATATCGACTAATTTTCCGTTTCAGGCAAAGTGACTTTCACCGTGTTTCAGAAAAAATGACACTTTCACTATGTTTCAAGAAAAGTGATACTTTCACCACTTTTTTCCGTTTCTGGAAAATTGAAATTTTTCGGTCGGCCCTCCCTATCGTGGCAGCGGTGCTCTGATTATTTAGTGCAAACGGATGAATTTAAAGATGGCCTACGCTTTAATTTTCACAAACAATCTCAGCTCTCCGTGCTTTAAAAAAAAACAGACATACACACAAACACAAACGATATCCTCTCTTTTCTCCTCTCTTGAATTACTTGCTTACCCAGTAGCAGGATTAACTATACAAAAAACAATCCAATGGGTAAGTGAACAACATCAAGATAAAAACAAACTGTAAAGATGCTGCAAATTTTTTAGCTATATGCCATTATTTTGTATCTGTAGAATGAAAATGATACTACAAAATGTGTCATCCATATTATAAGGGGATAATGGTGTTTTTTCCTTTGTACGGAGATCTACAGTTTGGACACATAAAAATTGGCCCAGATTTTCAGATACATATTTAAGTTATTCAATTACATTTCTGGCATATAAAGAATGGTCTAGATTGAGCTACATATTTAAGATTTTCAATCCACATTTTAGGCATATAAAGAAGGGTCCAGATTAATTCACGTATTAATTTTATTTAAGACAATGAATTTAGATTTTTAATGTGTTACAATGGATTTAGATTTCTAATATCATTTATTTGGGAGTTATTCCTCCCATTTAATGTCAAACCGTTCTAAATTAACAACTCTATTCATCATTTGCACATATCTATTCTCAAGGTATGATTCTCTGTTGTTTTGGTTGATTGAGATAATTTTGTTAGCTTTTCTCTTTAATTTTTGTTAGCTTTTCATCTTTGCAGAACTCTCGATTATTTTATTTTTTTAATTTCGATTTTATATGATTCTCTATTGTTTTGCTTGATTGAGATAATTATTGTACCGTTTCTTTTATTCTAAATTAACAACCCTACTCATCCTTTGCACAAATATATTCTCAAGATATGATTATCTGTTGTTTTGGTTGATTGAGATAATTTTGTTAGCTTTTCTCTTTAATTTTTGTTAGCTTTTCATCATTTGCACAACTCTATTCTCAAGGTGTGATTCTCTGTTATTTTGCTTGACTGAGATAATTTTTGTTAGCTTTTCTCTTTAAATTTTTGTTTAACATTAATGGATTCATGGTGCCTCGCGCCTAATATTTTTAACATTTATGCAGTTTAATTTCTGTAGATAATTTTTGTTGGCTTTTATCTTTAATCTTTGTTAATTTTTGTTAACTTTTCATCCTTTCCACAACTCTATTCTCAAGGTAGGATTCTCTGTTGTTTTGCTTGATTGAGATAATTTTTGTTAACTTTCCTCTTTAATTTTTTTTTAACATCAATGGATTCATGGTGTCTCGCGCGAATATTTGTGTCTTTTATGTAGTTTAACTTCTCTTTGTTACTTTTCATTAATATTGTATTTTGTTATCTCGATTTTATTTTTTCATTTGCAGTCAAAAGATACTGATCAGATATGATTGTTATCTATTCATTTTTATTTTTATGTTAGGTTCTTTTTAATGCCATACCATTTAATTTCTATTTTTTTACACTAAATTTTTTATTTTTCTCTGGACAAGGAATTATCCAATTAGACTTTGACTTCTTCGGGCCAAAATCAGAGGATTTACATGGAGTGAAAATAAATGAAGAATAAAACGATGGTTCCATTGTTATGCACTTAACTTGGATCACTAAATAGCATTTTATAAACGTATTGCTACTGCTGTTAGAGTTCATACTTTTTGTCGGATTAGAGTCGTGTACATGTTCGTATCAAATGGATTAGAGTTTCTTGATTATGTATGTATGTTGTTCTTCAAATTTTTTGTATCATGTGAAACTTCAAATTACATTTCTTCATATAACCCTTTGATGGCTTACAAAGTGAGTATCTGTTTATCTTAAATTTTTCATGCATAAGACAATGAATTTCGATCTTTTATGCCATTCTTATTCCTCCCATTTAATGTCAAACCATTTCTTTTATTCTATAATAATTTTACTTAAGACAATAAATTTAGATTTTTAATGTCATTTATTTGGGAGTTATTCCTCCCATTTAATGTCAAATCGTTTCTTTTGTTTTAAATTAACAATTATATTCTCAAGGTATGATTCTCAGTTGTTTTGGTTGATTGAGATAATTTTTGTTAGCTTTTCTCTTTTTTTTTTAATTTTTGTTAGCTTTTTATCCTTTGCACAACTCTATTCTCAAGGTATAATTCTCTGTTGTTTTGCTTGATTGAGATAATTTTTGTTAGCTTTTCTCTTTAATTTTTTGTTTAACATCAATGGATTCATGGTGCCTCGCGCCTAATATTTGTGTCTTTTATGCAGTTTAACTTCTCTTTGTTACTTTTAATTTATATTGTATTTTGTTATCTCGATTTTGTTTTTTCATTTGCAGTCAAAAGATACTGATCAGATATGATTGCTATCTATTCATTTTTATTCTTATGTTAGGTTCTTTTTAATACCATACCATTTAATATCTATTTTATTACACCAAATTTTTTATTTTTCTCTGGACAGAAAATTATCCAATTAGACTTTGACTTCTTCGGGCCCAAATCAAAGGATTTACATATATGGAGTGAAAATAATTGACGAAAAAAACGATGGTTCCATTGTTATGCACTTAACTTGGGTCGGCAAATAACACTTTTTAACTGTATTGCTACTGCTGTTAGAGAGTTCATACTCTTTGTTGGATTAGAGTCGTGTACATTTTCGTATCAAATGGATTAAAGTTTCTTGATTATGTATGTATGTTATTCTTCAAAAAATTTTTATCATGTGAAATTTGAAATTACATTTCTTCATATTTATAACCTTTTGATGGTTTACAAAGTGAGTATTTTTTTTTATCTTAAATTCTTCATGCATAGTCAAATAATGGTTATATGCTGTTGACATCTAAAAATAGTTATTTTCTTAGAAGATCATCTTAAATTCTTTATACATAGTCAACCATCTTGCTAATAATGAAATTTAAGAAGCCTCAAAACAAGAAACGCGGAACTGGCTTATTGAAACTCACCTATAATCTTTCATTTTCTGAATTCAAGAGATTTTTTTTAAGCAATGAAGAAAGCGGTTTAGGGAGAAATACAATAATATAATTTTTTTTATGTGGGATGTGTCACTATATTTATATGTGTCGTGACTACACAAATGTTCATTTCATGCATTTTATCATTGATGCAATGAAGAAGTTTTGGTATTCCAGAAAGGTACAAGTCTAATTTTTGCTAGAAGATGTGGTTCATATGAACATATGTGATTGCGATGACTAAATTGTCGAGATTTTTAAAGATTAGCTTGGTTTAAGAGAGCTTAGTGCATAGGAACCCATCTATACATATTTTGCATCTAAAGATACTATGACTAATACTTGATCCATTACCAATCTTTAACTATGTGGATATCATCTAATACTTGAGCTTCTTTTATTTCATTGAAGATACCAACTAACCAAAGTCGGTACAAGTATCTTACACTTTATAGAGGTTGATTTGAAAGATATTTTAATATTCAATTGTACTGTCATGTTCATTTTATGCTTGCAAATTATAAAATTATGCATGTTTTAGGTCACTTATGTATTCTTAATTCAAGGTGTAATATCAGTTCCATTTGCAAGTTTTCATACCATTGATATTTAGACTGGGTCTCTTATTTACTTCTAGGTCTCAAAAGAAAATCTTGGTAAAGAGAAACTCTCTTATACATATATCGTATTAGAGGGGGAAATTTCTTTGGTTTGGATATGCAATTTTATTTAATGCGATCCTTTCATTACTTAGTTAAGACAATAAGATTGTATTATTAATTTGTAAGGAAAAGCATATTTGGCATATGATATATGCAATATCATCATGCTCCTTATATTTCACCGGTAAGAAAGATTCAAGGACGCTTCGTATCACTAATATCCAGGGGAATGTTGTAGGATTTAATGTTTTACATTTTATTTATTTATTTATTTTTAATTTTTTGTGACGCTGTAAGCTGGGCGTTTTTCATATGTTAGTTTAAAGCATAAATGTATAGTTATCATTTTTTATCAAGAGGTTTCATACTACAGTATAACGTCTCTCAAACCTAGAATATTGTAGGGAATGATGACGTTTAATGGCCGTAAAATGACTGGTCGTAAATTATATTAACCCAACCAATTAATTATTTTTTTTACCATGGGTTCGAGTATTACTAATGTGTAACCATGCCAATTATACATTGATACAAGCACAAAGTCAATATTCGTATTGTAAAACTGTCAGCGGTTCCAAAAATTAATGCAGATATAACACTTTGAAGGATATGAAAGAAGGCTTCCCAACTCTCTTTAAATTTTGAAAAAAAAATTACTAAATCTTTTTTAGCATAAAATGACAATTTATTTGAATGATGACTGAACTGCATTTATAATTTGGAATGCAATCGACAAGTTAATTTTATTCAAACCTGGAATTTCTACGTGTTTCCTCTTGAAACATTAGGTTTTCGAGTTTGGTGGTATTATTTGCAACATTTATGAATGGATGGTTATATCATTACCATAAATGAAAACGGGTGCAGATACCAGTGTACACACTTACATTGGATATCTTAATCACCAAAAAAATACTTTTTGATGTATATATGTCAGTTTACATCCATATGGACGTCCTAATCGCCATTTAACAAGAAAGCGCTTCGGTGGATGTTAATAATATCGATCAAAGCTTCGAATTCAGTTTGAGAAAGATTACAATTCCCCCAAGTTTTTCACACTCAGCTCTTGGTAGTTACACAAGAAAAAGAATATCTAACCAACACAAAAACAACTCATAGCCCCGTGCCGTTACGTCACGGGTCATATCCTAATCTTTTATATGTAACAATAGTACTTTAGATGTTAAACATGTACATAGGGACTATAACGAGGATGCAGATAAACTGGCAAAATGAAGTCATGTAACTATCACATATGACCCTAGTAGTGTAAGTTTAAAGTATAAAGTCCTAAATGATATTGTAATGTGGCATAATATTTTATTATGCAGTCCTTAATTTTTCAAAAGAATTCTGGTTATTAACAAAATATTTACTTTCTTACCTTACCTTTACCTTTGATTAAAGTATGTCAGTAATTTTTCGTAGTCATGGGTTTCAAAATTTATTATTTCCTGCTTTCATTAGTACTTATTACTTGATACTCGATGTTTTGTTAATAGCGGTGATGTTGCTATTTGGTCCCGTTAGTCTTAATTTAATAACACTGATCGGGGGATGGTATCAGCATTCCTGATTGGTGATGACAATCTCCGTTTCTTCTACAATCCCAACTTTACTAAATCCTTAAAGGTGACTTCTTTTGGATAAATATCTTCGTTATCGATTGTCCAATAATACAACTCGTGTATTACCCATCGATCCGTTACAGCTCTTTGTAACATGATTTTCATTTATATGTGTTACATTTCGTAATACCAACAATAAAATATGAAAAGAAGGATGAAAAAGAGATGATCATTCTAAACAAAAAAAACTTAAACAAACTTACTTGGGTGTATTGAGGCGAGTAATCTCTTTACTTAAGACATTTAATTCCATGTACTTCATGCTGTTACAGTGGATGACATATGTCTCCAGCATTCAACAATACCTTTGGATCTTCTCGCAGCACTCGAGGATCACCAAACATCGAACACGAAAGATGTAGCACAAACTCTTGTTTTGACTCTTGAAGACAACATTCAAACTCTAAAATTTCTAGTACTGGTTTTTTACTCTAAAAAGCATCTTTAAAATGGAGAATGTGTGGGGTTTATATAGGTTCAAGGAGACTCTTGGATATATCCTTTCACCAAGAGTAACATCCTCTTATGGAGAGTCACATCCCTTGGGATCTGACACTATATGTTGAAAAGGCATAAGTGAGTGGACACATTAATTCATATTTCTATTCAAATTTCCAACAGTCCCCTACATTAAATAGAAATCCATTGCAAATTTAATGCAGACACTAGAAAGAGTATGTGTGCGGAACATCACTGCATCGGGAAAATGTCATAATTCTAGTCATAGTACAGAGAACAGTTTGTCAAGAAATTCTAAACATCATGAAGGCGATGTTGTATTTCTTAATACTGCTGTACCATAGAAGTGCGGTAGGAAAATGTCATAACCATGACTAGCCTAATAATTTTGAAATGGAAAAATAGAATTTTTATCTATAGGGTACTCAGTAAATAGTACAAGGTTGAGTTGTACTGGTCAACATGGCACCCTAACACCACTCGGTGACAAGCCATGAAAAATGCCAAGATACCTAAAGAGAAATTATTGAATATAATTTACTCTACTCAATATATCAAACAATTTTGAGTGGATATGCAAAAGGAATCTTAGAGAAGAAGCTATGTGTTAGCGCAGTACCAAGGAAATTAATTAATGTTAATGGCAAGATTAATCGTAAATTCCGTAGCTTTGGACGCAAAGTTGGAAGAGATGTAAAGTGACTTTGGAATTTCCTTGCACGTATTCAATAAATGTATATTGTTATGATTAAGTAATATAATTTGGGGAAAACACATAGTCTGAGATATTATGGTACGTCTCGATACAAAAATCGAAGACATGAAACCACAAATTAATTGCTTTCAAATGCGCGCATCTAAAAGGAAATAGTGTTTGTGAATTGTATCAAGCCGACAAATGATACGAATTCTAGAGATCATATAGTTGCATCATCGAGGGGAATGGGCTTAAAGTCTACATCTAACGAATCGTATTAAGGGAAACTCAACCGAGTTGACTGGAGATCCCAAAATCTAGGTTCAACGGGACAACAAAAATTAAGAACGATTCACAAGAAGCATTGGGAAACATGAATAGAGATATATTTCTATCCATTCCTATGATGAAACATTGCAGCATGTCGTGCAGTTAAGGATAACCTTTGCTTTTAATGATTCCTAAGATTTGGAAAATTCCAAATAGGGTATTGTAGGATATTATTAATAGAAAATCACCTATATGAAGTGAGAAGTGTATCCGCTAACATGAGAACCTTTCATAGGCTAGGTTCGTCTAAAAGCACTTCATGAATTACAGGAATTGTTCAGGGACGAAACTAACACAACATGAGAACCAAATTGGTGAGGAAATAGATTGTGTGATGGTTATTGTCTTGGTTTACACTAAAAAACAGACATTTCAAAGCCTTGCACACTGACCCAGTAGTAAGCACGATACCTATTCACTAAGGAAGGTTCAAGGCGAAATCTACCTATCCCCATGCAATTTATTTTCGTTTGAACTCTCTTTAGTGTATGTCAGCATTTTTTTTTTGCATTGTTAGTCAACGAATTTTCATTCATGTGGGGGATTCTAGGATCGGTACAGTTCAACCAATTAGGATAATTCTAACACGGTTGCTGGATTTATCTTTACTTTCTCTGGCTATCTTAAAATCCAAATATGTGTATCCATGATGACCACAACAATTTCTTGAATTCAAAGAGTAGTCTTAATGATGCCTATTTTTCTATAGGACATCATTCATCTGAATTAAAAGTTTAATTTTTCTCCACGAAATGTGGTTTTCAAATCTCAACTAGGCACACTTAAAAGGATGCCGAAACTTCTAATACACTTAAGATTGTTGGCAATCTTGTGCATAAACTATAATAGAGAAAAAAAAAAAAAAAAGGATGCAAGCCCAATTAGACAAACCAAAGTCGAGGAAAGGTTCATATCCTTTAACCTTAAGACAGATTCATCCCGTACATCTACTTACGGATTATCGATGTCTGTCTCCCAGGATACAACGACTAACTTTTCGATGTAGTATCACTCCAAACTTCGAGAAATGGCGAACCAAAACTTAAAGTAATGAACTCTCTCTTTGACATAAAAATTGAAAGAGGATTTTAGAATGGACTAGAATGATAATTAGATTTCTCTAATTTATATTATTTTCTAATTTTTTGCAGGGTATTTATAGAAGTCAATCATACCTCTTCGCTCGAAACATCATCATGCTTCATGGAGTTGTTTCCAAAGATTTCTTATGAAAGGCTTTGTCCTTTCATGTTTTATGTAACGATTCCTTTGGTTTCCAAATTGGAAATACCCTAACTAACCGGACCAAACTCTAATTGGCCCAAATCCAATTAACTCAATAAACCCATGTCTATTAGATACTAAACAAGGGATTTTCCATTCGTATGAAAATTCCATTTAATTTTCAAACCAATTTTTCTGATTGTAACTAATATTATTTAACATCCTCGTTCGCCACGTACAACACTGGGAACGACACAGTTCTTGTTAAAAAAGTCGGTCACCAATATTTCATATAGCAACCTGCAATCCTATTGACTGTACAAAAGTCCTCAAGTTTTATATCAAATTCATCATATTTTAAGTTTTGGCGATTAAGTCTAACCTACCATTGACTCAACCTAAAAAGGACCACAAAGATCAGAATGAATATAGTCCAAAATACCATTAGTGCTATGTATAGCTGTACTGAACTTGAATTGTTTCCTAAAGAAGCAATATTCACAAAAGTCTTAGTTTTCCAGTTTTATGACTGCCAAGCAAACCTTGTTTGCTCAAAACCGCTCACCCCCTCTCCTTCATATGCTATAACCGCTAATGCAATACATTGGTAGTATCATCTTCTGAACTTGAAGAACTTATGGTTGTATGAACTCTTACAGTAGTATCTTGCGGTGTATAGAAACCACAAGCTGTTGTGCCTTTCATGATTGTAAGACTTCCTATTGGGACCTGAATAACTCCATATTCACCTTGATACTCAATAATTGGTGATAAATGGTTAATTATGGTTATAAATGTTGTTTTTCCCCTAATTAAACTTTTGATGGTGATAATATGAGTTTCTTTGTTTTTGTTTGTTGTTGACTACAAAAAAATTTAATTAAAAAAGTTATTTTAGGGAAGTCAAGATTAATAAAGAGTTTTTACAATGAAGATCACCATTTTCCACGTGTTTCTTATATAAGGGATTAGTTCAGGCAAGTCGGGAGTTATTTTAGGGATTGTGATTACTTTTTTTTCACGTTTATTATTTGTTTTTTATAATAAAACTTATTTAGGTTAAGGATTATTTTTGTAATCATGCCATATTATAATTAATTATGAGTTCTTTATATACAAAATTTTAACGATGGGCTACTGATACTTTGAAAAAATAGTTTGGGACTAGAGAAATTAATATTTCCCCGTACAAAATCTTCCCTTAACTCTTTAAATTTGTTGGTAACATATCGGGCTAAAATCTGTTTTAACTTAGGAAATCCTATCTTTGTCTCAGTAGAGTCTTTCAATAGAATGTTTCGGTCCTCTTCCCCATTACTTAAAAATAGTGAGCCACCGATTCAGGTAATTCAGATAGCTATTTTTTTTTAGAATAAGCCTCGTGGAAGATGATTGCAATGGGTTGTGTTCACTATTAAAAATAAGTGGTGATACTTTGATATAGCTTCGATCATAATTGAATCCGTTGACTTTACTAATTGTGTTCGACCATATCGATCTGTATATTACAGGAGAATTATTTAAATTCCGTGAAGTATCCTACCTCATTTTATTTTGCTTCACTTTCACTTGTACAAAACTACACGCCTCAAAAGCCTCTCTTCCTGGCCACCCTTACCTTATTCCTAAGTCTAGTCGTTATTCACGTCGAAGTCTAAATTTTCTGAATCTGAGTTGTTATACCCGAGTAAGAAGTTAAATAGTATACTTATTAAGTCTAGTTGTTATTCACGTCGAAGTCTAATTTTCCTGAATCTGTGTTATTACACCTGACTAAAATGTTAAATAGTATAGTATACTTACAAATTTGTTTTGAATCTAGTCGAATGTACCCATCGAGTTACATACAAAATACCTATAAATCAGATATATATGAGCCGAGCTAGATCTTGAATCAGACATCATAAAAATGAATTTTTTTTGCATAGTTTTAATTAACATCATTTTGAAATACCAAAACAAAAAGAAGCCTATTATAAGGGCTCCAAGTTTTTACTTTTGAGGACTCCTACGAATTTAAATATTCTATATGGACCTAATCTATATACAAAAATACAAAATTACCCTTTAATGATTAATTTAATTACCTTTTCATAACCAACCTAAACCTAATTCAAAATCAAAATATAAACATAAAAAAAGTTTGCATCTTCCCCACTTCTTCTCCTTCCTCTCTTCATCTTTTTCCATGGCGATTAAGATTATGATAATAAAGAAGCAAATGAATTGCCTATCAATAGGACTTTAATAAGGTAAGAATAGAAAAACTCATCTTTTTGATTGCATGCATATGTCAGATTTGATCAATTATAGATTTAAGATTAGTTTCAGAATTGTATACGGTTGGGAGATCATGTTCTCCGAGCCTTAGAGTTGATTTACGATTGGGAAAATATGAACTCTTACTCGCAAACCAATCTTACGGTTTACTCTAAGTTTTTTATGCATAGATTTTCAAATCATAGATATAATTTACGGTTGGGAAAACATCAACTCCCAACAGTATTTACCCTGAATTTGTGTACCGTTGGAAAAATATGAACTCTAGCATAAACTGTATTTACGGTTAGGTTTCCCAACCGCAATTTCAATTTTCACAAAAAAAAAGGAAAGAAAAAAAAGATCAAACTTTTTGAATCTTTGGTTTTGTAACACTAATTATCAATCTAATTTAATCTTATTTAGTTTTGTTATTCTAATCATTAGTACTAATTGATCAATGGTACTCTAGTCATTAACAAAATTAGGAGGATAGGGAAGGGTTTCAAAGTTTTCTATTTCATGACCCAAATTTGTCTTTTTATGAGCCCTTAAATTCAAATTTGTCTTTTTCTGAGCACTTAAAACTAAAAACTACAACTAAAAAACTTGGAGCCCTATAATAAGCTTCCACAAAAAATCTCCTCAAGGATAGGACGTTGAAGGCTTAGGGAATTTATCTTTTCGTGGAAATGGTACCTAATAAAGCCATAAAGGCACTTGTCGGTAATACTTTTGTTTCTTGTCACATTACCAACTTGTACCACTTCGTCTTTGATTCACAGAGTACACGGCCATACTCATGTCAGGTAAGGGCTATCCAAATTATAAGGGCCAAAAGTTTCCGGCCTTCTGGACTGCGAACATGTAGATTTTGACACTCCAATTCAGATTTCCCTTCTAGGGATTCCTAGAATAAGACTTCCTTCAAAAATTCCAAACACGCAATAACTCTTTGCCCAAATTACTCTTCCCATTCCTTCCCGGAATCTCATTACTGTTCCCACTGTTCTTCAAACGGGATACACGCCCTAATTTACTTTTATTTCCTGCCATCACAGGGGTAGGGCGTTACCCTATAATTTACTTTTATTTGCTCTTGGAACTGTAAAAAAAAGCGCAAACGATTAGGGTTTTATTTCCCTATAATTCTAGAAACCTGATCAAGTTCCGTTTGCAGTTTTTGATGGGGAATTGTCTTCCTAAAGAGATTACTACAGACATACTATCTCGTTTACCCAATGAGTCACTCTGGGAATGCAAGTTAGTATGCAAACCTTGGCGAGATCTAATTGTTTCTGATCCATCTTTCACTCATATGCATATACAGCATCGTCAGCGTGGGACTTGCAATAAACATGATTCTTCTGCAGGCAATGTAAGTTTTTATCTTTCAATTATCGGTACCTCATGAATTTTTCGCAGGACAATGTGTAAAAAGATTGTACTATGCGGAATTCAATAAAAGTAATGAAAAATTTGTTAGAGTTAAAGATCTTGATTTAACGCATAGAGAAGCAGATAATGGTATTGATTATGATACACTACCTAATGACCGGTGGGGTCCAGAACCGTGGGAAATACCGTTTGGTGAAGAAATAGAACATTATGAAGAAATTGTTGGCTCATGTAATGGGTTAGTTTGCATTACGTTGTCTTACAATATCAAAGAGGAATTATTCTATAAACCTTTGTACGTGTGTAATCCCATGACGAGAGAATGTGTTGTTCTTCCGAAGATAATTGTTCCAACTGAATCTGACGATGAACCATGTTATAGTGATGATGAGGTTGAGTTATGGCATGGTGATTTTAATGATGGATTCGGTTACAGTCCTTCGACGAATGAGTACAAGGTTGTTAGAATTTACTATGATGAGGTATATGTGTACACTCTTGGGGATGGCAAGGGGTGGAGACATATTGGAACTAAAGAATACAAATCTGGCGCAGGGGAGTATGTACATCGAGCATATAACTGGTTAGACAAGGATCGGAATTTAGTGTCGTTTGATTTAGAAGATGAAAAGTTTGGAGTGCTCCCTTCACCACCTTGCTTCCGTGATTGGGATGACTATTCCTATGAATTAAGAGAAGATGGAGAATGTTTGAGCATAGTCCACAGAAACCAAAGATATGTCTATGACATATGGTTACTGAAGAAAAAGGAGCTTGAGAAGAATGAAACGAATAAGGATGAGCAAGACTACCAACAGTCATCATGGAGTTGGATGAAAGGATTTACTCTTTACGATGACCGTGATGTCTCGCTGAAGTCAAACCACAAAAAACCCAAACCATTTGCAATTACGAAGGATAGTGAAGTTCTATTCCACGATGATAGGTTTTTCTATCGCCATGACCTGAATACTAGAACATCATATCCTCTCGTGGTTTTAAGAAGCGCTCCGGTTGGTCTATTTTTAAAGCAGTACGACTCGTAAATAGTTTTGTTTCATTGAAGGCGTTAGGAGAAAGAGATACAAAAACGCTGACCCAAGATAAGATTATAGTTCAAAAGTGCTTAGTTCCCGAGCTAACGTATAACATACTGGAGGATGAGACAAAGAAAAGGAAGGAAAGAACAGAGGGGCATCAATGTTGGCGTTGGCCGGATGTCCCTGGGTGAAAAGATGACATGGGGGATTTTTCATACGAAGACTGAAGAGGGTGAATTTTTTTCGTTTTTGAAAGAAAAATGAGTGGATGATTCAAGGTTAAGTAAGTGGTGAATTTTTTAGTTTTTTTTTTCTTATAATCTCAGGTCTTTATATTACCGTCCAACAATTTTATCACTTGTTTACAGTGAAATTTGTTTTTTTTTTTATTATTTTTCTTATAATATGCCGGCTTTGATCGAAGGTTGCTGAACTTTTTTTCCCATAATGTTTTCTTGTGATAAAGCTTAGTTCTTCGATTTTCAAGTGTATTTTCCCCAAACTTTATACAGAACTCCTAGTGGTTGATGTGGCTTTTGAATATAAAAAGTTCGAATCCATTAATAAGCCCCTTCAGTATGTTATTTTTCATTATTTGGAGTAATTCGTAGATAAAATCCTTAGTGTTGGCCAAAATTGTGACAAGGTCTCAAGTTTTTTGTCTCTCTGAGAGAAGGCTTGAACAACTGAAACCAACCCTTCTTGCTAAGTGGGTTTGGCGCTATGGGATTAAACAAGATCAGTTGTGGTAGAAAGGTCATCTCCAAGAAAACTAGAGATACATCAGCAATATATCTTGTTTATCTGCCACTACATATGTATTGATTACATGTACTTAATATCTGAATGGATACACGCTATACATTTTGACATGTACCGCAGGATAAAAAAGAGCATCCTATATGCAGTACGTATTGCTATGTAATGTAAGATAAATAACAAAACAAAGCAGATTATAAGAAAAAAACAGAGCACCAGCATAGAAATATGATTATAGTAAATACCCTTTTCGAATCTGAGATAAACCTAATTCAAATCTGAGATAAACCTAACTGAAAAAAAAGGAAAAATCACAAAAAAATCACTTAAAAATCGAACGTAAACTGAATTGAACAACGTAAGTCATTGTAAACTGAAATGATAAAGAAATTTAACAATGTACATCATAGAAAATTATTCTGATAGAAATCGGATCAGGATAAACCTAACTACTCATCATGATTTCAAGAAAAAAAACAGAATAGCAGCAGAGAAAGATGATTATAGTAAATACCTTGTTCGATTCTGAGATAAACTTAATTCAAATCTGAGATGAACCTAATTGAAAGACACTACCAGCAGCAGAGAGCGAGAGACACTAAAACGCAGTAGCAGGGAAGCGAGAAACTGGATCTGAGATGAAGAAAAAAAAAAGGAAAGAAATAGAGCTGGAATTTGATTTCCTCATTATATACAGTTGCAGAAGGGTACGCTTGATATATCAAATTACGGTTTCATTT
Source organism: Papaver somniferum (assembly GCF_003573695.1). NCBI lineage: Eukaryota > Viridiplantae > Streptophyta > Magnoliopsida > Ranunculales > Papaveraceae > Papaver > Papaver somniferum. The sequence continues at coordinate 6,070,877 of NC_039364.1, read as the reverse complement.
CAGTCGCACGTGTGCTGGATTAGAGAATAAAAAATATGAACCAAAAACATGCAAATAATTTGTTTTTGGTGCGGGACTACACATTAACCGGTTCTCATAAACTGGATTAACCAGTAATTCCTAGATAATTAATTAAGCGACAACTTGATTTTTAATTTTCCATAAAAGTCAAAAATTAACATATTTATTTATGAATTTTTTTTTGCTCGGAAAAAAAGAAAGATATATTAATAAGAAGGCAAGATTTAGCTACGCAGCTAAGCCTCCAAGCAAGGAAACTTAACATATTTATTCAAACCGAAAAAGAGAAAAAGAGACGCCGCCAAGAAAAATCCTCAAGGAGCCCCACTCGAATGCCCTAGAATCCTCAAGTTCATACGCTCGTTTCATTATACCCTAGAATCCTCAAGTTCTTTTTTTCTCCGGACGGTCATGGGTAAATTTCTTTCACAAGAGATCATCACAGAAATATTATCTCGTTAACCTAATGAGTCCCTCTGAAAATGCAAGTTAGTATGCAAACCTTGGTGAGATATCATAGTTTATGATCCATCTTTCACTCATATGCGTATACGACATCGTCTACATGGGACGTACAGTGATCATGATTCTTATGACGAGGTAAGTTTTATTTGTCAATTATTGCTACCTGAACAAAAAGTTGTAGGGACATTTTATTAAGTAAATTTACATTTCAAAAATATCTCTATTTTTTACGAATTTTTTAAAGTATCCCGTTTTATTCAATAGGTAAATAAATTTCATCCAGTTAAGTGTTAAGTGGCAGTTATCTTTTCAATTAAAAGTCCTATTTATCCCTAAATTACATTTCCTTGGTAGAGAAAATAAATAATTCGATGATCCTGAAAAAGGGTGTAACGATCCTGAACTAGGCTCGACGAACCTAAAAGTAGTGTAACCCTGAACCGGGCTCGACTATCCTGAAAACTATTGTAGAAGATTGATTCTCCACGGACCAAAAACCCGAAGACACTTGGGAATGATGAACCCTTTCAGGGAATGATGAAACGAACCTGAAAATGATGACATGATCCTGAACTGAGTTCGACAAATTGAAAAATGATGTAGAAGGTAAATGTAGTAACAAATAAAGGGTAAAGAAGTGAAACTTTAAAGAAAATAAACTAGTGTTAACTAATTAGGATGAAAAACTAAACAGTTAGGACATTTTAGAAATTTTGTAAAAAACGGGGATAACAAAAAAACGGGGTCAATAAGACGGAGGTCCTTTATAAATTCTCCCAAAGTTATATTTAAAGATTAGTATGCTGAATTCGATAAAACTAAATGCAACAGTTGTTAGGGCCAAAAATCTTGATGTAACCCAGAGGGACGCATATAATGATACTGATGATGATACACTACCTTTAACCCCGTGCTCTTATGAAGGAATATATTACGAAAAATATAGTTGGCTCATGTAATGAATTGATTTGCATTACATTATCTTCCGATGTTATTAATGAAGTATTCTATAAACCTTTGTACGTATGAAATCCCATAACGAGAGAATGTGTTGTGCTTCCATTGATAATTGATGGACCATGTTATCAGAATGACGTTGAGGAATGGGAAGGTATTAATTGTGATGGGTTCGGTTACAGTCCTTCGACGAATGAGTACAAGGTTATTAGAGTTTACAAGGATGAGGTCTGCGTGTACACCCTTGGTAATGGGAACGGGTGGAGAAACATTAGAGTAAAAAAAACAAACCTGGAATAGGGAAGTATATACATAGCGCTTATAACCAGTTGGACAAAGGTCGGAATTTAGTGTCGTTTGATTTAGAAGATGAGAAATTTGGAGTGCTCCCATCACCACCTTGTTTCCGTGATTGGAAGAACTCCTATAAACTAAGGGAAAATGGAGAACGTTTGAGTATAGTCCATGAAAACCATGATGTCTATGATATATGGTTACTGAAGAAGAAGAAGAATGAGAAAGGTTACCAGTCATGGACTTGGATAAAAGAATATACTCTTAATGTTGACCGTGATGTCTCTCAGAAGTTCATTGACGGACTACCCAACCCATTTGCAATCACCAAGGATCGTGAAGTTCTATTTCACGATGATAGATTTTTCTATCGCCATGACCTGAAAACTAGTACGTCGTACCCTCTTGTGGGTTTAAAAAAGTGCATCCCTTGGTCTATTAATAGAGCAGTACATCACGTAAACAGCTTTGTTTCATTGAAGGCTTTGGGAGAGAGATACAACAACGATAATCGAAAATATTGCAGTGAACAAGAGTTTAGCTCCTGAGCTAACATATAACATAGAGGAGTAGGGCTGTTCATGGTCGGTTTTGGTTCGGTTTCTAGCCAAACCAAAACCGAAACCAATATTAGTGGTTTCTAAAAATCTAAACCAAACCAATCCATTAATCATTGGTTCGGTTTCCAAATGGCTCCAGTTGGTTTCGGTTTGTTCCAGTGGTTTTTGGTTAACCAATAATTATGCCAAATCAAAAAAAAAAATACACAAATTTACAGATAAAAAAATCGTAGTTGCCGATAGTATTGGTTTACACAAATATATAGACAAAAATAAAATCAAGAATAGTTAAAGCTTACTCTAATTCTAGAGATCAAAAGAAGATATATAATATATCTTAATTTAGTTATTGACAAATAAAAAAGAAGGAAGACGGGAAGAAAAAAGTCGAATAACAGCAGCTGTTGTTGGGGGTGGAGAAGGGAGGCGGCTGAGAGAGGAGAAAGAGAAAGAGGGAGAGTATCATAATGAAATATTAGATTTAGGGTTTCTATTTATCCTCTAAATCAATGGGTAGAATCTAATACTTTTAAATCGACGGTAGAAACTAAGTTTAAAAATTAATCGGTTCCCCAATGGTTTTTGGTTCGGTTTTCAGGTCAAACCAAAACCAAACCAGTAATGTCGGTTTTTCAACTTTTTTTACCAAACCAATCCAAATTTAAATGGTTTGGTTCGGTTTCTTGCTTATTGGTCTGGTTCGGTCGGTTTCCAACGGTTAACCGACACCATGTTCAGCCCTATAGAGGAGGAAGAGAACACCATTTGCTCAGAGAAAACGGAAGAAAGAACCGATGAGCTCGAATTTGATGGAAATTGGAGGTCCACGAAACTTGTGCAAGAACAATGCAGCTCTGAAAGGAATTTACTTGGATAGAATCATGTCCAATATTGGGGTCACTTATTATTTCTTAAAAGTTTTTTTTTTTTTAGCTTTGGCTTTCTGTTTGTTTGGGTCAGGTTAATGAGCTTTGCGCTGTCTTCTCTGGTTTTGAGTTTTAGTTGGTTGCTTACTCCGTCCGTGTAAGCTCTCTTGTACACTTCATTTTTTTCTAGTAACAAAAGAATTTGAATGAGATTTTACCTTAAAGAAGACTTAAAAAAAGGAGGAATTCGGCTTCCTCCTTTACTTGAGTCCTAGTCAGTTCCAGGAATATCTGACTGACTAAAAGGACAAAATATCACTAAGAAAATATTATCATGTCCTTGAAATATGACTGACTAAAAGGAAAAACTATCACTAAGAAAATATTACCCATGTCCATGAAATGATGACGTGTGTGATTGTTTCAAATATTGAGTTTGTCAATCGTACTATTCGAGTGTGCAGTGTGAGCCGGTAGCAGCGCACTCCCGTCTTCAATTGGTTAATTTTAATTGGTTAACTGGACTCATGTATGCTAGAATTACGTTTAGACATGTATACAGAGATTAATTTCTCTGCTGATACCATGTGGAAACATGCAGTTAACTTGGACAAGGAAACTATTTTAACGTTCCAACTCCAAAGAAGGTCCGCTCTCTAAACTAACATTGAGAGTGCGGGTACTAATTATTCGGTCTTGCAGGCTTTTTTTTCCTTCTCTTTTTAGCTTTTCCGGGCCCGCCCTTTTTCTGTACTTTTATAATCTCTTTGGCTCTTAATATATTTTTGTTAATATATTTTTGCTTAGCTAAAAAAATAACTTGACTCATGTGCTGATGAAGGACGATTTTCTTCAGTCCTTGATCAGTCAACATAACTCTAAAAGGACTCGTTCAAAAAGAAAAAATGAGAAGTCTACCGTGCAGGTAAAAATGGTAGTTAAGTGTTGCAAAAAGTCAAAAATGTTAAAATTTTGATAAGGAATAGTAGATCTCGAAACTTCACCCTTTTTAAGTCCCTGTTTGGTAAACAGCTAGATTTGAATGCGCTTGGGTTCTATCTTGACTTGATCGGCATGTATGAAAAGTGACTTTGTTCTGGTCGTGTTTCGTGGTGCTACACTGCTTGCCAATCATCGTTTCAGAACTGTCAATGTGCCCACCACTTAATAATAAAACATACTAGATTATGGAATAGCTTACATACAGTGAATAGCATAACTCTATAAACAAAAACTAGAAAAGTCAAGGAACATTTATAAAAACATGAACATTGGTGATACGAAGTTAACAACTAAAGGAAGATAGTGAGTGCTCCACAATTTAAGCTGGGGGTGGTGCATAATTAGAGCTGATCAGGCCACAAGAAAGTACCCATAGCAAATTCCTTTTTCTCATCAAGGGTACCCTTAAAACTGTCAAGACCATATTCTCTTAGAACCATATCAACCTTCCATTCTTCCATTTTCTCATAATCTGACTTCTTGTAACGAGGATAGTGAAGTGGCATTTGAAAACCTGATGATTTCGCTGTGACCTTGTTGAATTTCTTCTCTTCATCATCATGCATTGAGTAAAAACTTATCTCGTGAGTCTTATCATTCATCGACGATGATGATTTTTTGTACCCGAAATTCACTGTGCCTAATGAGTTAATAAGCCATTTCAATAGCATAAAAGTCTCCATGATCATCCACGAAATCTTGATATCACTCTTTGAAGATATTTCAAAGCAGCCTAGAAGAAAGAAGAAAGCTTGAATAGAACAGAGAATATTAGATCCGCTATATATATAGAGAGATGAATGGGTAAAGTTACAAGCCAACACCCATAAGGAAAAACTAACAGCTAGCGCACACTGTATGTCATAGTTGTTATGGTATGAAATCAGAAAACTGCCGTTTTACTGACTGGTGACTATAAAAGATCTAGTTTTTTTGTTAAATTTTAGTTATGGTTCTCCTTTGGTTTCTGTTGGCGTTATTATTACGTTACGACTTACGTGCTTGTCTCACTCGACAAGGAAATCTAATTAGAGCAGCAAATTACGTGTTAACACAGGGTGAAACCCTAATTAAAGCAATTTACGTGTACTTGAGTCGCAACTGAAAATTCACTACATGCTCTACACCAGTCCAAATAAAACTGAGTGTACCGTCACTTTACTTGAAGGAGCAACTGGATAACACTGTTCAATACTAATACCTTGCGCTTAAAACTGTGGTTTCTTTGAGCCATTTCCCAAAGAACAAAAATGCTTTTAAGAGAAAAAGTTTAATGTGTCAAAATTTGAGCCGGTTATTCTCTTCAACAATAAAACATGATTATGTATAACCACAGGTTTGGTCAGTGTCTGTAAAAAGGACCAGGAACAAAGAAGGATCTTTTGATCAATAGACAGTTGCAGGGGATACACATTTAAACAACTCAGCTCTCCCCTTTGACTTTCTCAAGATTCGGTTAGTTCCGTATAAAATACCAGAGGGGAAACTCGGGCTAATGCAAACTTTTTCCGGTTCAAAATTCGCTCAAGATTCGGTTAGTTCCGTTTAAAATACCAGCGGGGAAACTCGGGCTAATGCAAACTTTTTCCGGTTCAAAATTCGTTGTATCTTACCTATTTTTGAGCAAACAATACTTCCTCATCCATGTACCTCCTGAAGGGTCCTACAGATTACATAGTACCGATATTGTCCCCACTTTCACCACCTTTGACCAGATAGGTGTGGGGTTTTAATCGAAAAGATCTCGGTACTATGTAGGGAGATTCCACATCTTATTAGCCTCTGCCTAGAACTCCGCTTATCCCATGTGGGACTAATCTTATGGGCTTGGATCGAGCCAAATCCCTAACAATCTCCACCTTGGCGAGATCCAAGCTATCTCACCAACTATCGTCGTACGATCACCGTTATGCAATATCTTGAGGTACACCTTGCTCCTTCATGTCCACAACTCCATATTGATTGGCACCACTTAGATGTACTGCATGCCAACTCAATCTACCATACACGATCGTCACCCGTACACTATCGTCGAACCTGATGATGGTTTTCCAAAAGTTGTTGTAGTGATAGTGGTAAAAAGATTCGTTTCAAACTTGTGAAGGAAATTGAATTTTAGATTTAATAAAATTATATATACAAAAATATTAACAATGGGTGCGAGAGGTAACCAAGACACTTGACGAGGGAAGAATAGCAGGTTCAACAAGTTGTCCTTAACACATTAGTTCGCGGGTATAGTCGAGTTGAGTAATGCTAAACCCCTCATAGCGAAGATGTGTCCAGGATAAGACTGCCCGATATAACTTGAGTTAGCACAATGCAAGTTAATCTCTCTTCGAACTCAGCAACGAGGATGGAAAGTAAAACACCGCAAACTCATAAAAGCAAGAAGATGAAGAAAAGAAGATGGAAAGATGGTCGCTTCTTGTGTGTTATTAAAATAGAATTTCGAGTTGTATTTATAGGACAAGATGCTTGCCAATCAAGTTAGATTTTTGTTTTCTTCAAAAACAAGTAAAACTCGTAAAACGAATTTACCCATAAATAAAATTCTTAAAAAATATTTTTGGAATTAATTTCCTAAAGAAAACTCGCCAAAAATAAATCCTATTAGAAGAGGGACTTGGTGCGCGTGCACGGAAAACTCAGTTTCTCCAACACATCTAATAATCAACAAATCTCATAGTAAACTTAAAATTGCTTTCACATAATAATCTTACGTTAAAATTTGATTACAGATCTCGAACTGAAAGAAAGAAGTACTCAGCAAGTAGCGGTTTTGGATCGAGAACTTCATCAATCATCTAACCCTAGAAATTAAAAAAATTAAATTTAAGGACATAACGGGCGCTAACTTTTTCTTTGGCGCGGCCTTCATTAGAGCAAGCAATATTATTCCTCAGCCGTGAACCTCCATCTTCTCAATTTATCTTAGCCTACACAAATCAAACACATGCAAATATTGTAAGCTATGTATTGAATTACCAAAGGAATTCTGAAAAGATGAAATCGTCTTAGAGAAGATGTCACTGTATTACAATGTGAACTCGAAACTCGTGGGTACATAAATCTTACTGATCGACCAAAAGGGAAAAAAAGAAAAAGCATAATAGATTGTGAGTACTAAAAACACTAGCGGAAATATCAATTTATTTTTCTAAGAGGATGGTGTATACTTACAATGGTTTTGCGGTGGGTATGAGTCTGATCAATTGATAATTTCTTATTGCATGAAGCTGTGCACTTATCAATACATTGTTTACTAAGATTATAAATCAAGCCACAGCCTAGCTAGATAGGATGGTTCAAAACAAGCTTCAAAATCACTTTCACGATCAGCTGAAATTTGTCCTATGAACATCCCGAAATGGGACGAACATGTACCTCTTCAGTTCACACCTTATAGCACGAGTGCTCAAAACTAAGCCCATGCTGGGTATAAGGGCTGTAAACATAACAACAACAGAATTAGGGTTCTCTCTCTTCAACACACCCTAGAAACCTCAAGTTAATTTGTTCCGCAATTTTAAGGGGGAAATTTCTCCCAAAAGAGATTATCACAGACATACCAATGAGTCACTCTGGGAATGCAAGTTGCCATCCAAGCCCTGGAAAGATGTCATCGTTTATGATCCATCATTCACTCATATGCATATAAAACATCGTCGGCACCATGATTCTTCTGTAAAGGTAAGTTTTATTTTTCAATTATCGCTACCTGAAGTAAATATACCATTTGTGAAAGGATTTTACTATGCCGAATTCGACAACAATGGTGAAAAATCAGTTAGAGTTAAAGATATTGATTTAACCCATACGGATGCAGATAATGGTATTGATGATGATACACTACCTTCAACCCCATGGTATGGATCATCCCCGCGGCGAATACCATTTAATGATGAAATAAAACATATTAAAGAAATTGTTGGCTCCTGTAATGGTTTGGTTAGCATTCACTAAAAAAAACCGGCCAAAGGCTTCTTTCCCAGTGGTAGTGGCTTATTCCAGTCTTTAGTTGTCAATCACTTTACGCAAGTGTGTTAGGTATTGCTACTAACATCTTAAGAAGAGAGGGATGGATGAAAGGGCTGATATGGGCTTTACCAGTGCTACGGACCCGGGCCTGGAAAAAATTGCATCTGGAAATAACTCCTTAACTGTCGCCCACAATTTTCGTTTACACCATATCTTATATTAAATACGTTAATCGAACTTCTATAAATAAAAAATATTAACAAATATATACGATAATTGTTTTGTGGATAGCAACTTGCATTCCCAGAGTGACTCATTGGTATGTCTGTGATAATCTCTTTTGGGAGAAATTTCCCCCTTAAAATTGCGGAACAAATTAACTTGAGGTTTGCACTCCCCCTTAAAATTGCGGAACAAATATTAACAATTTTCGTTTGTACTCCCTGGCAGTCACTTATTTTGATGCAGCTAAGAAGCAAATTCCAGACCAATTTTCTATGTCCGCAAGAGATTTCATCCTGTGGCAGTGCAACCGTATCAAGAATGCACAAGATTATTTAATGGATGTACCCATCATTGGGCTTAATCAGTGCCTTGGACCTAGACATTTTAGAGCTGTACTTTGCTATCGTCTTGGTATCCCATTGTTTGTTGAGAATGGCTTGTGCCCAAGTTGTAATAAAACCATGGACATCTTTGGTGATCATGCACTTCATTGTGCTAAGGATATAGGCCCCAAGTTTCGACATGATATTGTTCGTGATGTAGTCGTCGACATTTGCTTCAAAGCTAGTGTGCATGCTCGTAAGGAAGTTTCTTTGGGATTTCTGGCGAATGATGACAAAGAGCTGAAACCTGCTGATATTCTTGTGCTTAACTGGGAAGACGGAAAGGATGTTTGTATGGATGTCACTGGTGTTTCGCCCTTCGCAGGTGATGGAATTCGCTCTTTCGTCCCAGGGAAAGCTATATCTAATGCGGTTTCACGTAAACACTCTAAATACTTGGACAAATGTATTTCACATGGCCATGGATTGAGTGTTTTGGCTTTCTCTACTCTAGGAGAGTTGGGTGAGGATACTTTGTGTTTTTTCAAGCGTCTGAAGAATTGTTTAGTTAGTAACGACGCTAGTAGTGGTTTTGGTAGCTTTATTTTTCATAAATTAGGCGTTGCTATTCAAAAAGGTGTTGGAGCCCAGCTTGTTGCTAGGTTACCAACCAAAAACTTTGTATAATGATTACCCAGTTGATTTATTTTTTATAATTAATCTTTTTAACATATTAATGGTAATATATTTTCTTATTTAAAAAATTACGATAATTGAATTTCCATAAATAAATTATTATTAAATAGCACCTATTAAAATAGATAAGTTTTCAAAAAAAAATCTGGAACCACAATACCGAAAAAATAAAGAGAAAGTTCTTCTAATAGCTGAGCTAGATTGTTCTAAAAATATATATTAAATTACCGAAACAATAAATGCATCTAAACCTCAACCCTCTGCTCCTTCGTCATCCTCTTCAAGTTGCATGTCTCGATTCTCCTCGTCACCTTCTTCTTGATTATCTCCAAATGCCTCTACATCCTCTTGATTATCTCCGTAAAGGTGAAAAGAAACGTATCAGCATAATGTGCCAGAAAAACGTATACCAGTCCTTGAAAAACGTATATTAAACAAAATATAAAAGGGTTTCTAACTTATTAGCAACAAGAGATATGTTACTGAGAAAAAGAATTAATGTGCCAGAAAATTGTCTTTTCTGTACTTCTCCTGAGAATGCTTCCCATCTATTTCTTCATTGTGATTTTGCAAAGTCAGTATGGGATTTGATGTCTGCAAAACTGAATGGCTATATGCAATGCCAGAAGGTGTAGTTCCTGCTATATAAGCTTGGCAACTCTGTCTCTCTAACAGTGTCAAATGTGAGATTTGGAAAATGGTGCCAATGAAAGGAGAGAACCAATAGGGTCTTTAATGCTAATCCTAACACTGTTGATGTTGTTGCTCATTAGGCAGTATATTTCTTGTTTACTTGGTCCCTAGCTTTCAAGGAGTTTGAAGATGTGGATTCGAAGGAAGTTATAAAAAATTGGTGTAAAATTTACTTTGATATTACTTGAGTGCTCTTAGCTTGTTTTGAGCACTTTTCTTTCTTTGTATTTTGGCAAGGGCGATATAATTTTTTTATACGCTGTGTTTTTTAATCAATGCATCCTTTTTTTATCGATCAAAAAAAAAAAAGAAATCGGATACTTTGAATGCCGAAATGTACATATTTGAATTCGTATACTATTATTTACATTTCTAGATAAAAAACTGTGATATCCGAATTTACAATTTATTTTCAAAAATATCTGATATTTTAACGAATTTCAAAGTTATTAGACATCCCTCGACTCTCTTAATTCCATTTTGTTGTTTGATAAATACAACAGGGGAGCAGCGAGAACAAATTCTTCCCGATGTACGTAAGTGATAAGTGAGTTTTACAGAAGGCACTTAATTTTGGTAAAAGATTCTCCATGTAATGACTCAGAATATTGTTATCTTAAAGATTGGTGGATATATTTCTAAGTCTATCATGTATGACAAGTCTGTTATTTAAATAATGAATCTTGCCAACTATTAAGTGGTCTATGGTTGGTATATGTCATCCCACAACTTAAGGAGTTTGGATGTAATCTAGGGACCACTAATTTAGGGTAATCAAAATAAAATAAAATAATGAAGCTTTTCTTTCCCCAAAAAAAGTATTCTCAATAATGTAGCGTGATTATCGATTATTTCCTACAGATAATATTACGTGATCTATTGAAGATTTCATAACAGATCTCGATTGAAAAACAGAACTTAATATGCAATAGTGTTGGATCGACAACATTATCGATCATCTTATTCTAAAAATTAACTAAAAAAATTAAAATAGAAAACATCTTCTTTGCATGGATGGTCTGTGCGTGCAAGAAAAATTGTTCCTCATCCATGAAGCTCCTCTAACCTTCAATTTTTCTTAGCCTACAAAACAAGCGCAAGATCAAGTATCAAATACTGTAAGTTATGGTTTGCAGTGCCTGTACAAATTACACATGTTTACACATCATGAATATATGACATATAAAGAAATCAATTTTAAGCAGATATCATTGCAGTAAGATGATAAAATCATCCGATGATACCACTAATTCGAGTACGACATTCGCCAACATCTAAATCCTACTAAACAATAAAAGATAAATAAAATAAAAATAAACGGTTTTGAATTATTAAAACACCATAAGAAATATCAACATTTTTTTCTTAATCAGAAGACATTGTATACTTACAAGGATCTTGCGGTGGTTATCCGGTAGTGACTTTTTGTTGCATAATTTAGTACACTTATCCATGCATTTTTTACTCAAGTATATATCACCAGGATTTGGTTTGACGCAAGGAAGAAAGCAGGGTTCAAAACAAGCCTGAAAGTCGGTTTCACGAGATGCTGCAACTTGTCCTAAAACCATTCCCAGTATCGAGAACACAACAACTATCATTCTCAAGTGACTCTTACAGTTTCCTTCCATCATTCTTAAATACTTTTTTTTCTGGAATTTCCGATGACCTCAAATACACTATATCTCAAAACTTTGATACAAGAAAAAATATCACATATTTATATAGGCTTGATATAAAATGTAACCATAATTACGAGAGCATAATCAAATGGAAATAAATTAAAATGTCATAAAAATTGATGAAGATATTTTGGGTTATTTTTTATGACTCTACCCTTAATTTTCCTCTAGAGACTTATATTGGTAATAAATAGCGGTATTTCTAAATTAAATACGTATCTTCTACAATTTTTTTGGAGTGAATAATTTTGGTACACATTATTTGATTCGATAGTCCACTTATAATTTTGTGAGGTTAATAAGCGCCAAATTAGCAGTTTTACACCAGCAAAATATATTCTCGATTAGACTTTCAGTCTTTTACTAGTTAAATTCTAATTAGATTAATAATTTCAATCTTTGAAGTGAATAATTCGATATTCTCATATTTTTTTTTTCAATTTAGTTTATTTTAAGAACGCGCGATTTGGGGATAGTTAAACTAACTGGGGGATATAAACTGTTATCCCAATCCAATAGTGTCTGTTAAGCGGTGTTTTTCGGGGGCGTAAATACTAAAATTCCCTTTGGTTAATTAAAAGCATTATGAAAGACTATAATACCCTTCCCACAAAATAAAAATTTTAAAACTTAAAATCAAAAAACCAAATTATATCCCCCGTTTCATCATTGTTCCGATACACTTTTAGGTAAGGGTCTCGGAAAAAAAATCTTCATCGTCCTTCATCATCGATTACACGAATCAATAACCATGCTTCCGCAAAATAAAACCAATCCCAATACGCAATCTGCAATTAAAATCAGTAGCTCAACAAAAATAAGAAGAAAGGATCAATCAGATTGCTCTTGAAGAAGAAGAAGAAGAGGATTCAGACCATCAAACTCGCTAACCAATGACTTTTATAAGAAGGTAAGTGATTCTGAATCGTTTTATAAGTCTTTCAATCCATTTTAAGCAGTGGGTGTATGAATACCATGCTGGTACGAGGATTCAGACTTTTATTAGAATCCCGATTTCGGCATTGATTTTTGTATGAATACCATGATGGTACGAGGTCCCAGCATTCATTTTAGTATGAATACCATGTCGGTAGCTGGTTCCGGAATTGATTTTAGTATGAATACCACGCCGGCTGATATTTCAATATTTACCTAAACTGCATGTTATGTTCCGGAAATAATTTTAGGTTGAATATCATGCCGGTAGTTGTTATTTAGTTTATAGGAAGAACTGAGAAATTTTAATACAAGCGGTCTTGCCTCAATTTCCACATCTATGGCGGAACTAGTTTTCGGCATGTTCGAGCATTTGAAAGACCATGTCGTATCATGTGTAAAAGATACTACAGAAAACTCACATTTTGTTTTGTAAGCCGGCATAGTTTATTTATATATTTCAATACCGTTTGGACTTTACGGTGTGGTTGGTATTTCGTAATACAATGTCGGCACTTGTGATTCAATGTCGTCATTCAGCATATCTATGCCGGCATCAGATACGATTGTTAATTCTCTTATATTTATTTCGTGTGTGTTTTGATATAGGGATATCCAAGGAAGTTAAGAAAAGAAAAACTAAATATGATGGCATTAAGAAAAGAAAGAAGAACACTCTTGGTATTCCCGAGTCTCTTCCTATTCGATGGAAAGAACTTGGTCGCAATAAGCGTTTGGGGGAAGGCTCTACAAGAGGGAAATATCAAGAGAGTGGCGGGGACTGTAGAAAAATCGTAATCCATGAACGTACTGGAATAATTGATGATGAGCACGATAAAGAGGAAGATGATGAGGTTGACCCAAGTCAATTAGCAATCCAAAGCGAAGTTTTAGAAAAGACGATGGGCCAAGTCAACAACCGACACAAAGTGAAGGTGAAGGGGAACAACCGGTAGAAGCAGATCAAGAGAAGAATAAAGTTGTCAAAGTAACAGTTTCGCACCTTCCTCATTATGATGACATGTTACCTGATATTGGTGGTGGTAAATTTTTGGATCCGAGAATACTATTTGGCTACAAGGACACGTGGGATCGTACTATCTATCAAACCTATGTAAGAATTTTTATCGTCTACATATCTATTGTTTTGTATTTATGTAAAATCTCATAATTGTATTGTCTCCTAATTGTAGGTTGAAAAGAAAGTTGTGCGTGTTTGCCGACACAAGCCGCAACTCATTGGGATTTGGCTACGGAATATAAATAGTTCCAACAATTAATAAAGGACTCTGGGTTATATCCTTTTGTTGAAAATTATGTGAAGTATGATTCTGTGACATTAATTTCTTCGTCGAGAGGTATCATGGTGAAACTGATACCATGCACTTCCCGTTTGGGGAGATGATCTTGATCCCTGATAATGCTCAGAACATTATAGGCTTATTGTTTATCGAAAAATCAGTTGCAGAAGGATATAAATGTCCTGACCTAAAATGGTCGAAGATACACACTTTGACTAACAAGATGTTTGGATGGAACTATGAAACTTCTGTGCAAATCTTCTATGTATCAAGGAAAAAGAAAATGAAACTGAAGATGCTTTAGAAGAGGTTTGAAAAGACGGAGGAGAGACGTTTGACGGATGGATGGTACCCCCCACAAACCCGTTATACATCCGTTGTGTACCTATTATTCATCTTGGGCACTAAGGTATTCCCTGACGCTAGTGAGAACAGGGTGAGTGAAAACCACCTACAATACTTGGATCCGTTGGAAGAGGTCTGTAGCTATTCTTGGAGCACCATGATAATGACACATTTGATGGCGGAGATGAGAATGGACTATAAGGATGTTGCCAAGCAATCTGTCGGAACTTCACTCTACTAGTGGAAATAGGTATTATACAACTCATATCGGAGAACCTCACTGACCGTAGTAGGACGGTTGACCAAATATAACAGTCCCTGATATGGTAAAAATACAGAAAAAATCCGAGAGTATATTTAGCCCTCTCTGAATAGGAAAATATATTTACCATTCTGCCATCCAAAACAGAGTCCCTTAAACTGCGATTCATACCTGGTAGTTCTGTGTCAGTTCATAATGACCATCCCATGATCACTGGGGGAAAGGATGGCATGCTAATATTACTGATGATTTATTTGAACCTTGATGTTATTCTCCTGCTAAGAAAGATCCCAAATGGCGTCCTCCTATGGATTAGGAAATTAATGCGCTTTTGGAAAATGGGACTTAGTCCAAAGTTCCACCTCCTCCAAACAAAAATATTATTGGTTGTAATGGGTTTATCGTGTTAAGAGACAACCTGATAGTACCATTGAACGTCATAAAGCTCGTCTATTTGCCAAGGGATTCAATCAACAAGAATGTATTGATTATGGTAAGACTTTTAGTCCGGTTTTTAAACCATGCACTATTCGTACGCTAGCCTTGTCTTATCACTTGCCTATTCGTCAACATGATGTTCAAAATGCTTTCCTTAATGACATTCTCACTGAGGAAGTATACATGAACCAACCCCCGGGTTATGTAGATCCTCAGTTTCCTGACTATGTTTGTAAATTGCATCGGTCTATATATGGTCTTAAACAGGCTCCTCGTGCTTGGTATACTCGTCTTAGTTCATTTCTTCAGAAATTTGGTTTTGTTATCTTTGTTTCTGATACTTCTTTGTTCATTCGATGATCACCTAAGGATATTACATTTCTTTTGGTTTATGTGGACGACATAATTTTATCGGGATCTTCAATGGCATGTATCCAATCACTTATGAGCACTCTTCATAGTGAGTTTTCTCTTAAGGATATTGGCTCTCTTTCATATTTTCTTGGAATAGAGGTTACGCAAGCTTATGATGGGTTGTTTCTCACACAAGGTCGTTATGTTGAAGATCTTCTTGTTCGTGCTAACATGCAAGGAGCAAAACCAGTCACCACTCATTTTAGTACCTCCACTGACATCCACCCAGTTGACAGCCCTTTACTGTCAGATGTCACCTTGTACATGAGTTTAGTTGGTGGTCTTCAGTATCTCTCTATGACAAGACCGGACATTTCCTTTGCTATTAATAAGGTATGTCAATTTATGCATAAACCTATAGAATCTCATTTGGCTCTTGTGAAGCGTATACTTCGATATTTGCACCATACTTCTAACTTTGGTATTTTTCTTCGTCCGGAACATAATTTGCAGCTTAGTTTTTCGGCTTATACTGATGCTGATTGGGCGGGTGACCATCTTGATCGTAGTTCTACGAGTGGATATTGTGTTTATCTTGGTTACAATCTTATTTCTTGGAGTTCTCGTAAGCAATGTACAGTCTCTAGGTCCAGTACAAAATCTGAGTATCGTGGTTTGGCTATTGCAACTGGTGAATTAATGTGGATTGAATCTCTTCTTCGGGAACTAAAGGCTTCTATTCAATTTCCTCCCACTCTTTGGTGTGATAACTTGGGAGCTACCTATCTCACCATGAATCCGATATTTCATGGTCGCACAAAACACATAGAAATTGATTATCATTTTGTTCGTGAGAGAGTTCAAAATGGTCAACTTGTTGTTCGTTTTGTTTGTCTAAGGATCAAGTTGCAGATATCTTTACGAAGCCTACTCCAAAGGATCACTTTTTTCGACTACGCTCTAAGCTCAATGTCATCGACAACCCGCTTAGATCGAGGGGGAGTGTTAGACATATAACATACATGACTAATTAAGTCACGTATGTACACGGCTTCCTATTAAATTATATCTTGTATTTATAAGAAATCTCTTGTAAACAAACTAGGGCTTAACCCGTGCCGTTTGTTTTGATGCAATTCTCTAGTCGACCTTTAGCATGTCTCTAGTGATCAAATGATCATTTTTAGTCTTCCATCATATGTTGAGAACCACCATAGGGTTAAGTTATAGGCTTTTAAGTTTTAAGTACCTGATTCATGCTATAATTATAGATTGCCAACCATAGGGTGCAATTCCTGAAATGGAATAGCTAGCTTGAAAAGACGCCACAATATCAACCTGTTTCGTACTGGAAAAGGCTACATCCTTTTGTGTCCCTTTCGTGCCTGTATTAGCGCTCCCCCTTATTGCAGCAATCATTACTGATGTGCCTGACCCGACAGCCAACAGAGTATCGTCCTAAATGCATCAAGAAGATTGTTAGCCTGATCTTGGCACACAAAACATATTAATGGTCACGGTAAGTATCCATTTCTTTCTGTATTCACCGTCTACGTCAAAGCTGAGATCGTTTACAGTAAGGGAGAATGGAAATTAATCACATGTACAAAAGCATCTCAAATTACGTTTCAAGAAACAGAATTGCAAAGAAACGCCGTCACATGTCCCTGGTTTCCTCAGACATCTTTAAAAAAATAACTAAACAACTTACTTTAAAAACTAAAGGAAAACGACCAACAAATGGGATTTAACCTAGAAAATTCAGAATCCAAATCAAGAATTTCTCATTAGATATCACCAAACTAAATAAGGGATCAAGATAGTTGGATGATTTATTCATTCCAATGTTAAAAAGAATCAAGTGTTCGAGAAACCAAAGCTTCGAGGTTCGACCCATTTTCCTGTAATAAAAGATTGGAAGAAGTGAATTGCCATCTAACGATTAGTTATAACCTCCACCACTATTCATCTATGGAGAAGAGAAATTATACACAAAGCAACAACTTCAATTGACTAAATACCATCAAAGTTCTTCGATAAGGATGAAAACTGACTAACATACTCTTAACGTTTCATTACCACTGCTTGTCAACTTTATTGTTACAGATCAGAGTGAGATCAAAACTAACATAAAGGCAAAATGAAGAACTAACAAAGAACACAAAGAACCATCATTTTTATAAAACCACTCAAAGAGATAGTGAAACTTGATATACAAAATGTCATAATCGGAAACCCTACCCTGAAGATGAAAATCGATCTCCGATCCAAGAACCCAAACATTTTATCTAATCAAAATTCAATATTTAATTATCAATTAAAAGATGAATTGAATAAGAGCAAAATAAAAAAGGAAAAAGGAAAATCCTTACCTGGATGATAGCTCGTATAAAAGCATCCATAGAGAAGAATCACATTTTGACAGGTCCAAACATCTTAATTGATTGTGTAACTTGAGATTCGACTTTTGGTGAAATGCTAATAGCATAAACATGTGAGCAAGAAATAAAATAATCTTTGATATTCTAAAGAGAATGGAGAGGAGAAACGTCTGTCAGAATTGATGGAGAACATCTTTTGTTCCCAAAAATGGGTGATTCATCTTTCCTGGGAACTAAATCAAATATCGAAATCAGGGAAAACACCCCCAAGATTAACCGGAGGGTCAAAATAAGCCCTAAAAAGGAACCTGCGTGTTCCATGTTTAACAACGAAAGGCAAAAAAGAACTAAATGACGGCTCATCTGGTTTTTTCGCCGCGCGATACATTTTCGATTTGAGAAAGTGAGAGAGAAGGATGATGTGTACGGCGGCGTTCATTCTTGAATTTTCATTCTCACTTAGAATCTGCCACACGTGCGAGCGGTAGGGTGTGGTATGGAGAATCACAATCCTTGATTTATCTTTACGAGGACAAATCCTGACCATAACTAATACAGGCAAACTTAGCCTAGTTTTGTTCGGTGCTGTTGACATGTATCTTTTGTGTTTCTCATCATTGAGAACACCTTAAACTCTGTGTTTCAACTTTATTCTCATCCAGCTGATATCAAATACATGCATCAAATATTGCAAGTAGTCGTCTATATCATTTACAATTACACTTTAGAGATCCAAGAAAATTGATAACACATGCAAGAGTACACAACAACAAAATTAACATACACTTGTAAGTTTCCATATTTCACAAAGATTTAGGTACATTTTTTATGTTAGCAATATGACAACTTAAAAGTCTGCACTCGTACGCGATGATTGCACTAGTTTTAGAGTGCACAAAGTAATAGATTTTGAATACCCAAAACACCTAACCAACTAGCATCACATTTCTCTTCAAAATGAAGTGTGCGCTTGTGAGCCTATCCGAGTGCCTGGCTCCCCTTTGACAATATAGTTTTCATGAACTTCGTTGTGTATCTATTTTATTTGCAAATATGCTATGACAATTAAAATGAGCCAAATGAAAGTCATATTATTTTACCCGAGATGTCATTTCCGGCACTCCTTATATTATATGCAAGAAACACTATATTATAGTACTCGAGATGTCATTGCCGGCACTCATTATATATGCAAGAAAAAACAAATCAGCCCATCACGACAAGGTTTACCGAACCTTGATTCCGCCCATATGCTGCAGTCCACGTTCAACAGTCCACACCTCAGCGGTGTTGTTCCCATTTTGTCTCGTTTCTATCTTCGATAAAAAAAATAAAAAAAGAAGAAGAAGATTCCATGGCATTTCTGTCATCTATCGACATGTGGAAATATACGTACATGAGGATATATATTGCTCTTAGATCCGATTAGAGAGCATGAAATTTCAACTCATTTTTCGTATCCAAATTTCATCTAATTCTTTCTAAAGTTGTTATAGAGATGGAGGCAACTGCTGCAATATATGATTCTGTAGCTGTTAAAAACAGTAGTATTGCCAACACCTGCACCAATAATTTTGATGAACGCAACCACGATGAGAAGAACAAGGAAGAACTCCAATTCATCGAGGAAGTTACAATTAATGCTGATAAAGTCCAAAATAAAGTTCTGACAGAAATCTTATCTCGTAATGCTCAAGTCGAGTATTTACAAAGACATGGTTTAGATGGATATACAGATTGGCAGACATTTAAGAGAGTCATGCCCCTGGTTAGCTACGAAGATGTTAAAACTGATATTGATCTGCTCATAACTAAAGGTAATATCTCCTCAATTCTATGCGCATCTCCTGTTTCTCAGTTTTTGCATAGCACAGGAACTTCGTCTGGAGTGAGTAAATTAATGCCAACAACATAAGAACAAGCTGAGAAATCATGGGACTTTTGGTGCCTCTTAATGCCGGTCTTAAATCAACATATTCCTGGTTTAAACAGAGGAAAGGCGATGCAAATATTTCTTGTAAGTCCATGTATTCGGACACCAGGAGGATTGATATCCTCTGCAGCTTCTACAGGCCTCTTCAAAAGCTCCAATTTCAAAAACCTATTTAGTAATATTGATCCGTACCGAAACTACACTAGTCCTATAGAAACCATTTTATGCGAGGATACTTATCAAAGTCTGTATTCTCAATTACTTTGTGGCCTCTATCAAAACAATCAAGTTCATCGACTAACATTCATTTTCGTTTCGGGATTTATCGAAGCCGTTAAGTTTTTACAGCATCACTGGACCCTTCTTTGTCATGTTATCAGATTTGGAACTATAGCAGCAGACCACACCATAATCACTGACCCATTGGTGAAGAAAGCAGTCATGAAAATACTAGTCAAACCCAACCCCGAACTTGCTGATTTCATCGAGAATGAGTGTAGGCGAGATTCATCATGGCAAGGCATAGTATCTAGGTTATGGCCGAATGCTAACTGTGTCGACACTATCATTACTGGAACAATGTCTCATCATATCCCTAACATTGAATTTTATAGTAATGGACTCCCAATTGTTATCACAATATACGCGTGTTTAGAATGCTTCTTAGGTATTAACCTTAACCCTCTAACTAGTCCACGTGAAGTTTCTTACACCCTAATCCCTACAATGGCGTATTTTGAGTTCTTGCCAATAGTCGACGGAGACGACAATCAAAATGACAACTGCAACAAGGAGAAAGATAAACATCATCAAGAACTAGTTGATCTTGTCGATGTTGAGCTTGGACGAGAATATGAGCTTGTTGTTACCAATTATGCAGGTAACTTATATTCAACAACTTGGACTATAGGTTTGATCAATTACTGACTGATTATATGCATATGTTCTTCTGTATAATGTACAGGACTTTATCGGTATAAAGTTGGAGACGTGCTGCGAGTCTCTGGGTTCAAGAACAATGCTCCTCAGTTCAATTTCATGAGGAGAAGAAATGTAGTTCTAAGCGTTGATATGTATAAGACAAACGAAAGTGAGCTTCAAAATGCAGTGAAAAAAGCAGCTGACCATCTAATGAGTTCTAGAATAACAATGCCGTAATTCCTCACACAGTGTTTGAGGAATGCTGTCTCATAGTGGAAGAATTCCTCGGATATGATTATCGTAATATGCGTGCTAACAAGAAATGAATCGGACCCTTAGAGATAAAGATAGTCGAGAGAGGAACGTTTGGTAAGCTAATGGATCATGCAATCAACCAAGGTTCTTCAGTTACACAATACAAGACACCTCGATGCATGAAACTTGGTCCCAAATTTGATCTCCTAAACTCTATGGTTCTTTCAAGCTCCTTCAGTCCGAGGTGCCCACAGCTTTGAGAGTTCGCTTTGTTTCATATGAAAATGTATTTGCTTCATTCTGCTTTGGGTAAGATATGTTAAATGTCAGCATGTTTTGTTGTCATCTTGTGCGAAAATATGTGCTTCACGTGTACAACAACGATGGACCAAATTTATTATTTATTCTTGGGAAGACGACGTCCGGTGTTATTTGCACTCGACTAGTAAACCATACATTAGAATCTTGCAACAATGAACAACATATTAGACGTATCAAAATAATATGTAAAAAACTAATCCGAAATAATTCTATCGAAATAACTTGATGAGGGCAGAGTAACAGATTCAACAAGTTGTCCTTAACACACTAGTTCGCGGGTATACTCGAGTTGAGTAATGCTAAATCCCTCATATCGAAGATGTGTCCAGGATAAGACTGCCCGATATAACTTGAGTTAGCACAACGCAAGTTACCCTCTCTTCGAACTCAGCAATGAGGATGGAAAGTAAAACACCGCAAACTCACAAAAGCAAGAAGATGAAGAAAAAAAGATGGAAAGATGGTCGCTTCTTGTGTGTTATTAAAATAGAATTTCGAGTTATATTTATAGGACAAGATGCTTGCCAATCAAGTTAGATTTTTGTTTTCTTCAAAAACAAGTAAAACTCGTAAAACGAATTTACCCATAAATAAAACTCTTAAAAAATATTTTTGGAATTAATTTCCTAAAAAAACTCGCCAAAAATAAATCCGAGTAGAAGAAGGACTTGTGCGCGTGCACGGAAAACTCATTTTCTCCTACACATCTAATAATCAACAAATCTCATAGTAAACTTAAAATTGCTTTCACATAATAATCTTACGTTAAAATTTGATTACAGATCTCGAACTGAAAGGAAAAAAGTACTCAACAAGTAGCAGTTTTGGATCGAGAACTTCATCAATCATCTAACCCTATAAATTAAAAAAAATTAAATTTAAGGACATAACGGGCGCTAACTTTTTCTTTGGCGCGGCCTTCATTAGAGCAAGCAATATTATTCCTCAGCCGTGAACCTCCATCTTCTCAATTTTTCTTAGCCTACACAAATCAAACACATACAAATATTGTAAGCTATGTATTGAATTACCAAAGGAATTCTGAAAAGATGAAATCGTCTTAGAGAAGATGTCACTGTATTACAATGTGAACTCGAAACTCGTGGGTACATAAATCTTACTGATCGACCAAAAGGGAAAAAAAGAAAAAGCATAATAGATTGTGAGTACTAAAAACACTAGCGGAAATATCAATTTATTTTTCTAAGAGGATGGTGTATACTTACAATGGTTTTGCGGTGGGTATGAGTCTGATCAATTGATAATTTCTTATTGCATGAAGCTGTGCACTTATCAATACATTGTTTACTAAGATTATAAATCAAGCCACAGCCTAGCTAGATAGCATGGTTCAAAACAAGCTTCAAAATCACTTTCACGATCAGCTGAAATTTGTCCTATAAACATCCCAACTATCAACAACATTACTGCTATCATCCTCATGAGATTCTTCTTACCACCTCCTTCCATTTTTTTTCCTTCAAAAAAAATTCTAATCAAACACTGTTTCTTACAACCCCTCAAAACTCTGATACATGCAAGAATAAAAGTCGTACCTATAACCATATAATATGGATATGAAACCTATCCATAATTAAGAGTGCCTAATTAAGGGATGTTTTTTAAAAAAGGTGAAAATTTCCCTGTGTACAAAAAGCCCCTCGATGAATTTTGCTATGTATATAAACTTTCATGTTCTGTTTAGTATTGCTAACCCATTGTGTGCGAACTATACGATTGCATCTGCCCGGTGTTTCTTACCTTCTTGTGTACACGTGATATAGTCCTATATACCTCTGAAATGCTCCTTAATTAGCCTTCGGAAAGCCCAGGGAAACGCACCATTCGTCGAAATGGGACGAACATGTACCTCTTCAGTTCACACCTTATAGCACGAGTGCTCAAAACTAAGCCCATGCTGGGTATAAGGGCTATAAACATAACAACAACAGAATTAGGGTTCTCTCTCTTCAACACACCCTAGAAACCTCAAGTTAATTTGTTCCGCAATTTTAAGGGGGAAATTTCTCCCAAAAGAGATTATCACAGACATACCAATGAGTCACTCTGGGAATGCAAGTTGCTATCCAAGCCCTGGAAAGATGTCATCGTTTATGATCCATCATTCACTCATATGCATATAAAACATCGTCAGCACCATGATTCTTCTGTCAAGGTAAGTTTTATTTTTCAATTATCGCTACCTGAAGTAAATATACCATTTGTGAAAGGATTTTACTATGCCGAATTCGACAACAATGGTGAAAAATTAGTTAGAGTTAAAGATCTTGATTTAACCCATACGGATGCAGATAATGGTATTGATGATGATAGACCTTCAACCCCATGGTATGGATCATCCCCGCCACGAATACCATTTAATGATGAAATAAAACATATTAAAGAAATTGTTGGCTCCTGTAATGGTTTGGTTTGCATTCACTAAAAAAAACCGGCCAAAGGCTTCTTTCCCAATGGTAGTGGCTTATTCCAGTCTTTAGTTGTCAATCACTTTACGCAAGTGTGTTAGGTAATGCTACTAACATCTTAAGAAGAGATGGATGGATGAGAGGGCTGATATGGGCTTCACCAGTGCTATGGACCCGGGCCTGGAAAAAATTGCATCTGTAAATAACTCCTTAACTGTCGCCCACAATTTTCGTTTACACCAAATCTTATATTAAATACGTTAATCGAATTTCTATAAATAAAAAATATTAACAAATATATACGATAATTGAATTTCCATAAATAAATTATTATTAAATAGCACCTATTAAAATAAATAAGTTTCCAAAAAAAAACAAGAATACTCCCCCCCCCCACATATTTGGAACCACAATAGCGAAAAAATAAAGAGAAAGTTCTTCTAATAGCTGAGCTAGATTGTTCTAAAAATAGGGTCCAGATCGTCTGTGCCACTGCTTGGGTGTGCCCTATGTGCCACACCAATAGAAACACGGTATTTTCTCTTGGATTTGTAATATCTTCTTTAACTAATTAATTATCTTTCCTAATCGATTAGTGTTGTATAAATAGAAAATCTATTTAGTTAGTCATGGTTAATGAGAGGAATGATGTGGCGTGTTTCTATTGGTGTGGCACATAGGGCACACACAAGCAGTGGCACAGACGATATACACTAAATTACCGAAACAATAAATGCATCTAAACCTCAACCCTCTACTCCTTCGTCATCCTCTTCAAGTTGCATGTCTCGATTCTCCTCGTCACCTTCTTCTTGATTATCTCCAAATGCCTCTACATCCTCTTGATTATCTCCGTAAAGGTGAAAAGAAACGTATCAGCATAATGTGCCAGAAAAACGTATACCAGTCCTTGAAAAACGTATATTAAACAAAATATAAAAGGGTTTCTAACTTATTAGCAACAAGAGATATGTTACTGAGAAAAAGAATTAATGTGCCAGAAAA
This sequence comes from Papaver somniferum, assembly GCF_003573695.1. Classification (NCBI taxonomy): domain Eukaryota; kingdom Viridiplantae; phylum Streptophyta; class Magnoliopsida; order Ranunculales; family Papaveraceae; genus Papaver; species Papaver somniferum. The sequence continues at coordinate 6,046,231 of NC_039364.1, read as the reverse complement.
TTGTCTTTTCTGTACTTCTCCTGAGAATGCTTCCCATCTATTTCTTCATTGTGATTTTGCAAAGTCAGTATGGGATTTGATGTCTGCAAAACTGAATGGCTATATGCAATGCCAGAAGGTGTAGTTCCTGCTATATAAGCTTGGCAACTCTGTCTCTCTAACAGTGTCAAATGTGAGATTTGGAAAATGGTGCCAATGGAAGGAGAGAACCAATAGGGTCTTTAATGCTAATCCTAACACTGTTGATGTTGTTGCTCATTAGGCAGTATATTTCTTGTTTACTTGGTCCCTAGCTTTCAAGGAGTTTGAAGATGTGGATTCGAAGGAAGTTATAAAAAATTGGTGTAAAATTTACTTTGATATTACTTGAGTGCTCTTAGCTTGTTTTGAGCACTTTTCTTTCTTTGTATTTTGGCAAGGGCGATATAATTTTTTTATACGCTGTGTTTTTTAATCAATGCATCCTTTTTTTATCGATCAAAAAAAAAAAGAAATCGGATACTTTGAATGCCGAAATGTACATATTTGAATTCGTATACTATTATTTACATTTCTAGATAAAAAACTGTGATATCCGAATTTACAATTTATTTTCAAAATATCTGATATTTTAACGAATTTCAAAGTTATTAGACATCCCTCGACTCTCTTAATTCCATTTTGTTGTTTGATAAATACAACAGGGGAGCAGCGAGAACAAATTCTTCCCGATGTACGTAAGTGATAAGTGAGTTTTACAGAAGGCACTTAATTTTGGTAAAAGATTCTCCATGTAATGACTCAGAATATTGTTATCTTAAAGATTGGTGGATATTTCTAAGTCTATCATGTATGACAAGTCTGTTATTTAAATAATGAATCTTGCCAACTATTAAGTGGTCTATGGTTGGTATATGTCATCCCACAACTTAAGGAGTTTGGATGTAATCTAGGGACCACTAATTTAGGGTAATCAAAATAAAATAAAATAATGAAGCTTTTCTTTCCCCAAAAAAAGTATTCTCAATAATGTAGCGTGATTATCGATTATTTCCTACAGATAATATTACGTGATCTATTGAAGATTTCATAACAGATCTCGATTGAAAAACAGAACTTAATATGCAATAGTGTTGGATCGACAACATTATCGATCATCTTATTCTAAAAATTAACTAAAAAAATTAAAATAGAAAACATCTTCTTTGCATGGATGGTCTGTGCGTGCAAGAAAAATTGTTCCTCATCCATGAAGCTCCTCTAACCTTCAATTTTTCTTAGCCTACAAAACAAGCGCAAGATCAAGTATCAAATACTGTAAGTTATGGTTTGCAGTGCCTGTACAAATTACACATGTTTACACATCATGAATATATGACATATAAAGAAATCAATTTTAAGCAGATATCATTGCAGTAAGATGATAAAATCATCCGATGATACCACTAATTCGAGTACGACATTCGCCAACATCTAAATCCTACTAAACAATAAAAGATAAATAAAATAAAAATAAACGGTTTTGAATTATTAAAACACCATAAGAAATATCAACATTTTTTTCTTAATCAGAAGACATTGTATACTTACAAGGATCTTGCGGTGGTTATCCGGTAGTGACTTTTTGTTGCATAATTTAGTACACTTATCCATGCATTTTTTACTCAAGTATATATCACCAGGATTTGGTTTGACGCAAGGAAGAAAGCAGGGTTCAAAACAAGCCTGAAAGTCGGTTTCACGAGATGCTGCAACTTGTCCTAAAACCATTCCCAGTATCGAGAACACAACAACTATCATTCTCAAGTGACTCTTACAGTTTCCTTCCATCATTCTTAAATACTTTTTTTTCTGGAATTTCCGATGACCTCAAATACACTATATCTCAAAACTTTGATACAAGAAAAAATATCACATATTTATATAGGCTTGATATAAAATGTAACCATAATTACGAGAGCATAATCAAATGGAAATAAATTAAAATGTCATAAAAATTGATGAAGATATTTTGGGTTATTTTTTATGACTCTACCCTTAATTTTCCTCTAGAGACTTATATTGGTAATAAATGGTGGTATTTCTAAATTAAATACGTATCTTCTACAATTTTTTTGGAGTGAATAATTTTGGTACACATTATTTGATTCGATAGTCCACTTATAATTTTGTGAGGTTAATAAGCGCCAAATTAGCAGTTTTACACCAGCAAAATATATTCTCGATTAGACTTTCAGTCTTTTACTAGTTAAATTCTAATTAGATTAATAATTTCAATCTTTGAAGTGAATAATTCGATATTCTCATATTTTTTTTTTCAATTTAGTTTATTTTAAGAACGCGCGATTTGGGGATAGTTAAACTAACTGGGGGATATAAACTGTTATCCCAATCCAATAGTGTCTGTTAAGCGGTGTTTTTCGGGGGCGTAAATACTAAAATTCCCTTTGGTTAATTAAAAGCATTATGAAAGACTATAATACCCTTCCCACAAAATAAAAATTTTAAAACTTAAAATCAAAAAACCAAATTATATCCCCCGTTTCATCATTGTTCCGATACACTTTTAGGTAAGGGTCTCGGAAAAAAAAATCTTCATCGTCCTTCATCATCGATTACACGAATCAATAACCATGCTTCCGCAAAATAAAACCAATCCCAATACGCAATCTGCAATTAAAATCAATAGCTCAACAAAAATAAGAAGAAAGGATCAATCAGATTGCTCTTGAAGAAGAAGAAGAAGAGGATTCAGACCATCAAACTCGCTAACCAATGACTTTTATAAGAAGGTAAGTGATTCTGAATCGTTTTATAAGTCTTTCAATCCATTTTAAGCAGTGGGTGTATGAATACCATGCTGGTACGAGGATTCAGACTTTTATTAGAATCCCGATTTCGGCATTGATTTTTGTATGAATACCATGATGGTACGAGGTCCCAGCATTCATTTTAGTATGAATACCATGTCGGTAGCTGGTTCCGGAATTGATTTTAGTATGAATACCACGCCGGCTGATATTTCAATATTTACCTAAACTGCATGTTATGTTCCGGAAATAATTTTAGGTTGAATATCATGCCGGTAGTTTAGTTTATTTATATAGGAAGAACTGAGAAATTTTAATACAAGCGGTCTTGCCTCAATTTCCACATCTATGGCGGAACTAGTTTTCGGCATGTTCGAGCATTTGAAAGACCATGTCGTATCATGTGTAAAAGATACTACAGAAAACTCACATTTTGTTTTGTAAGCCGGCATAGTTTATTTATATATTTCAATACCGTTTGGACTTTACGGTGTGGTTGGTATTTCGTAATACAATGTCGGCACTTGTGATTCAATGTCGTCATTCAGCATATCTATGCCGGCATCAGATACGATTGTTAATTCTCTTAATTTATTTCGTGTGTGTTTTGATATAGGGATATCCAAGGAAGTTAAGAAAAGAAAAACTAAATATGATGGCATTAAGAAAAGAAAGAAGAACACTCTTGGTATTCCCGAGTCTCTTCCTATTCGATGGAAAGAACTTGGTCGCAAAAGCGTTTGGGGGAAGGCTCTACAAGAGGGAAATATCAAGAGAGTGGCGGGGACGTAGAAAAATCGTAATCCATGAACGTACTGGAATAATTGATGATGAGCACGATAAAGAGAAGATGATGAGGTTGACCCAGTCAATTAGAATCCAGCGAAAGAGTTTTAGAAGACGATGGGCCAGTCAACAACCGACACAAAGTGAAGGTGAAGGGGGAAAAACCGGTAGAAGGAGATCAAGAGAAGAATAAAGTTGTCAAAGTAACAGTTTTGCACCTTCCTCATTATGATGACATGTTACCTGATATTGGTGGTGGTAAATTTTTGGATCCGAGAATACTATTTGGCTACAAGGACACGTGGGATCGTACTATCTATCAAACCTATGTAAGAATTTTTATCGTCTACATATCTATTGTTTTGTATTTATGTAAAATCTCATAATTGTATTGTCTCCTAATTGTAGGTTGAAAAGAAAGCTGTGCGTGTTTGCCGACACAAGCCGCAACTCATTGGGATTTGGCTACGGAATATAAAGAGTTCCAACAATTAATAAAGGACTCTGGGTTATATCCTTTGGTTGAAAATTATGTGAAGTATGATTCTGTGACATTAATTTCTTCGTTGAGAGGTATCATGGTGAAACTGATACCATGCACTTTCCGTTTGGGGAGATGATCTTGATCCCTGATGATGCTCAGAACATTCTAGGCTTATGGTTTATCGAAAAATCAGTTGCAGAAGGAGATAAATGTCCTGACCTAAAATGGTCGAAGATACACACTTTGACTAACAAGATGTTTGGATGGAACTATGAAACTTCTGTGCAAATCTTCTATGTATCAAGGACAAATAAAATGAAACTGAAGATGCTTTAGAAGAGGTTTGAAAAGACGGAGGAGAGACGTTTGACGGATGGATGGTACCCCCCACAAACCCGTTATACATCCGTTGTGTACCTATTATTCATCTTGGGCACTAAGGTATTCCCTGACGCTAGTGAGAACAGGGTGAGTCAAAACCACCTACAATACTTGGATCCGTTGGAAGAGGTCTGTAGCTATTCTTGGAGCACCATGATAATGACACATTTGATGGCGGAGATGAGAATGGACTCTAAGGATGTTGCCAAGCAATCTGTCGGAACTTCACTCTACTAGTGGAAATGGGTATTATACAACTCATATCGGAGACCCTCACTGACCGTAGTAGGACGGTTGACCAAATATAACAGTCCCTGATATGGTAAAAATACGGACAAAATCCGAGAGTATATTTAGCCCTCTCTGAATAGGAAAATATATTTACCATTCTGCCATTCAAAACAGAGTCCCTTAAACTGCGATTCATACCTGGTAGTTCTGTGTCACAATTTTTTGGGTCCATGCAATGTATTGCCACGATTGAGCCATCTGAAGTGAACGGCTGGATGAACATACCTTATCTCTTTGTTTTTATCACTAAACCAAATCCCCTTAGTACCGTGCCTCACACGTCTCCCTCTCCCTCCCCCTCTCCCTCTAAACCTATCTTCTCTCCCAAGAAACTAAAACAAAAAACCTAGTTGTTTCTCCTCAAAAAAAATGGGTTGAATTATTAATCGAAGAAGAAATATCCCACCATCACTCAGTCATATCTTTGCATCGTTATCTTCGATCTGAAACCAATTTCATCTGCCATCATATTAATTCAAAAGTAAGTAGTTGTCGGAAGTAATTTCTTTCTATCTCAGAAAATCAGATAATTGATTTTTCAGAATTGAAGAAATGGATAAAAATGGAGGAGGGTATAATCTAAGAACAGTAGAAGAAGTATCTAGAGATTCTAAAGGTAGAAGAGATGGAATGATTAAAGCTCTTACTTCTGGTTAGTATTCACTATAATTCTTCTACTCATCTACAATTTCTTATTTAACTCTTTTTTTTTCTGAGTTTCAGGGTTTTGGTTCTAATTTTTTTTGTTTGTGTTTATTTGTGGATTGTACATATGGAAGAATTTTTCACGCAGTGCGATCCTGGTGAAGATATTTCTTCTCCTTCAATCTTATCTCTATTTACACCATTTTTGTTATTTATCGGCTATTTTTTCATGTTTTTTTGGGATTTTTTCTCGAGTTTAGTTATCAATATTGGTATGATTAGTATATTAGGGTTGATTTGAGGAGTTTTGCTTGTTAAGGTTGATTTTTTTATGTACTGATTTGACCGAATTAGAGTATTTGATTCGACTTGGATTAAATAATTGTTATTGTTTGAAGCGGATTTTAGTGTGTTTTAAGAGGATTTTAACGTGGGGTTTCAAGATGGGTGACTTTACGTTATTTTAGATTCTGGGATTGTAGTTAAATCTTGGTATTGTTGCTCAAATTGTGTTATCGTAGTCAGCTTCTGGGGTTGATGCTAAAATTGGGTTTTTAATTGATCATGTTAAGCCTTGGTTTGGAATTGTTGGCGATGTAACCTGTGTGCTTTTATGGTTTACAGTGGACAAAAAAAATGGAGGTTATGAATCCTATGGATATGTTTCAGCTGCTCAAGATCCTAACATGTATTCTAACCAAGGCTATGGCGGTCCTGGATATGGTAACATGTATTCTGCCAACTACTGGGACTATATTTATACTGCCATAGGATATCTTATAAATGCATTTTGTTTTATATAAATTGGACTCAATTAACTTATGGGACTCAAGTACAGTCAACGACTAGAAGACTAGAATTTGAGAATGATATCGTGCCAGATTGAACGTGGTATGGCTAGCTAGTCCAAACTGGTATCTAGGATTATCTTTTAAATTTATATATGGTAGATTGATTAGTCCTATTTTGGAAAACTACTGCAATGATATTCAAGTGGTGTAGGGTAGGAGTATCGTAGCTTGTGGATTGGTTCCTTGTTTGTCTTTAAAATGCGAAATACTGCGAATGTATCCATAGAATATGATGACTGTTAAATGTCAGAGTGTCTCTTTTGATTGTGTGTACTTTATTTAACTTGTAAATCTCGTTATCTAGATTTAGACCATCCTCAGATTAACATACATTTTTAATATCAGGGGTTTGTTATATGTGACCTATGTTGCAATTTATAAAGATTGGCAATGCGAAAACTCATGAACTGTTTTTATTTTGTCTGTATTACAATTAATGCCTTTTGCCAGTGATATTTGTTCGCTCTTATACTTATGTGATGGTTTTAAGTAGTAGACACTAGATGCATTTTTGTGTTCGCACTATCGGTTCTCAGTTGTTCACTCATCTAGAGTTTAGAAGCACTATGATCCTGGGTATCATGATGAGCTTCGACTAAACTTCTGTGCTTAACTATTTATGTGGCCAAGACTTGCATAACATTACTTTTGTCTTGTTAATGACTAGGGATGCACATGGGTCGGTTTTGGTCTCACCCACCATCCAACCCACTGATTGGCGGGTAACATAAGTTGTCACCTGCAACCAACCCACCATTATCATGGGTCAGTTTTCACCCGACCCACAATATGGCGGGTTGGATCGGGTGGGTGGCGGGTTACCCGCTATAACTTGCAAGTTACCCGTATACAAATTGGATGTAATAGCTTTCAAGTGTAGACAATTAAACATCACACTGAAGTACTTAAAAGTGTTTACAAAATACTGCATGCAAAATGATAAAAGGATACCAATAACAAGAAATGAATTCAACTGTTCAAAACTCAAAAGATAAAAGAGTGCATTACTATTGCCTACTATACTAAAGCCTAAGACCATATAAAGCGACCAACAGCGAGTCAGCGACCCACAAAAAGATGTGGATGTTTTACCCTTGAATGCGCTGAAAGCCTGAAATTAATCGAAGTACGTAAATAAATTAGTTACAATAACAAAGATGAGACAGATAAACAATGAACTCAAAGATCAAGCTACTGACAATGACCCTTGGCGTCATTACCTTGTCTAAGCCAATAGGAATCAATCATCTTTGATGATGGAAGAAGCAGCAAGGTTACCAAATAGCTCTGCAAGGGAAATGAATAATTAGAATGGATGAAATAGAAGTACAAAAAACCTAACAAGTACTCCATTAGAACTTTAAACTTCAAAAGATCCTTAAATGCTAAGGGCACGATACTAAGAGGCCAACTATGATCCTATTCCTATGCAAGTATTGCCTTTGTGACAATCAAGAAATTCGACCCACTATACGTTCAGTTATCCTATAAGATATTGCGCAGATCTTTCATGAACTATAGTCAAGTTTACCACACTGAAATCTAAATTAGATCCACATTCTGCCTGTACATTTTGCAATAACAACAAACATACAATGATACAAATAATAAGCAGCAGAAGAGACTAGGAAAATTTAGACATACCACTCAGTAATATCAATCTCCTCCTCCTCGACTCCAAGGGTAGAATAATCCATGTCTATTGGTGTACGTAACCAATTTTGTAACAAAATTAAGGCCTCAAGTGTCTTAGGCTTTAAGGAACTTTGAAAAGGATCCAAAATTATTTTTCCGGTATTAAATGCTGATTCTGAAGCAACGGAAGAAAGGGAATATCAAATATATCTTTAGCCATGAGTGAAAAAATGTCAAACCTCGCAGCGTTAACCTTCCACCAATGTAATATATCAAAAACAGCATTGTCATTGGTGGGAGTGTATATCGGTTCAGCCAAGTACCTTTCCACCTCAGATCTCCCATTGTCCTCCACATTACTCAATTGATGCTTGCGTTTATTTCTTCCCGCCATATACTTGGCCTTGTTAGAAATAGAACTTCTAAAACTCGAAGAACTTTGAGTACAAGTAGAATTAGTATCGCCCACAGATTCTGATGAAGATACGACACATCTAACATTTTCTGCTTTATATACTGCAAACAAGTCCACAAAAATTTTCATAACTTCTTCAACCCATTTGTCTACAAGTTTTTTCTTCATCTAAGGGTCATAATGCACAATTAAATCTTCAATAGTCACAAATAATCCATGTTCTTTCTCTCGTGGATCAAGAAGTACATCCATAAACATCAATGAATTCATATTTCGGTATGTTCCCCAATATTTGTTGTACTTGAGCAACATTACATCACCCATGTGGCTTAAGAAAGGGTCCTCATGTGTATTTTTCTATTCGTCTAATTCTTGACGAACAGTACCAAGTTCCAATAAGAAAGAATGAGAAGTAACATAAGTAGATGCTGAAAATGCAACAGTTGCTTCATAAAATACCTGTAGACACTTAATCAGAACTATCGCGTTGCACCAATCGTATTGTTCAGGAGCATGCACTTTTGGCCTGTTTTTTTCTTGGCTTTCCTGGCAGCAACAGATCTTCTTCTTCAGTAGTATCAAGTTCTTCTTCGTTGTCTGATTCCAGATCATAATCAGCATCAAGATCAACAGTCTCATCACCATCACCCATAATATTATCTGGTACCGGAATATCAAAGCAAAACTCTTCAGAAAATGCCTTATCCAACTCACGTAGCCTTTCAAATGCCTTTTCATACCTTTCAGCAGCAACAAGCATTAAGTAAGCATTACAATCTATTCTTTCCGACTCAGCAGCATTCGTGAACCTTTTATATCTTTCGGGAGATTTCGTGACATATTTTACTACTTCCCTGATCCTGAGAAGTGATGTATGATACTTCTTCATACCGTCCTTCACAACAAGTGCAAGAACGTGAGCCGCACATCTAACATGTAAATGTTTAGCTCCGAGTAATGAAGAACCCCAACTCTGAACTCTTCTCCTCAAATAGTCAACAACAACTTTATTTGCAGACGCATTATCAAGCGTCACAGTGAAAACCTTCTCAAGTCCCCAGTCTACCAAACATTTCTCCAAAGCCTCTCCAATTTTTGTACCTTCATGGCTATCAATTAAGCAAAAACATATAATTATTTTATGTAGTTTCCAGTGATGATCAATGAAATGGCGCAGTCACTACCATATAATTGTAATTATGCGATGACGTCCAAGTGTCAGTAGTAAGGAAAACTCTTACCTTGTTTGCTTTGAAATAACTTTTCAGATTAGCCTTCTCTGTCAAAAACAGCTTGCACACATCACGGTATATTTTCATACGACTTGGAAGCTTAAATCGAGGCTCAAGATACTTATAAAAATCTATAAAACCTTCACCTTCAACAATTCTAAAAGCCATTTCATCGGTAACGATAAATCTAATAAGCGCTCTCCTGCACTCATCTTGAGAAAAAGACACCCCAACCAATTGTGGTTCCTCTCAAAGCTTGCAAGGCTGGAAGTCAAGTGTTTGTTGTACTGCATCTCTTCCTTCCTTATTCATTTCACTCTTATACTTCTGACACTTATCAAAATGATGTTGGAGGTTAGAAGTCCCGTGTTTCTTACCTTCCGAATGTTTCTTACCAATCTTGTAATTAGCCTTTTTGCAATATGTACACATCGCTCTCTCACCATTTTGATAAATTTCGTAGTGTCCCCATACCTTTGATCTCTGCACACCAACATTGGGATTATTACCTAAGCATTCATCTGCGGAACAATCTTGTGAAGGTTCAGAAGCTGGTGTAGATGAGCCAGTTGTACTCCCTGTCCCTGCTGATGGTCCATGCACTTGTCCAGAACGCGGTGGACGTGGAGGGGGAGGTCCTATTTGTGGTGCCACTCCATGTATAACTGGAAGATTAGAAGCAGAATCATCTTCTGAGATTTCAACCATGGTAACCTGCACAAAATAAACAATTTGGTAAAGAAAAAACACAACATTTCTAAGATTAATTTACTGTAGTATGTAACATCATGAGTGCAAAGTTGTGATCCAGAAAATAGATGATCATCTCTATGCCGAGCAATGTGTACAAAATTTGAATTAAGGAGCATTGCTGCATTAGTAACATCATAAGTTAAGAAAAGAACAAGATTATAGGATCCATAACAGTACTAACTATAGACAAGTGGGGCATTCAAAAGCTAGAAGACTGTTAGATAACATTTTGGCATGGAAGTGACTTTAGAGACACCACACCAGTGTCACTAATTTCTTAACTTATTATAAACACCAGTGCCACTAATTTATTGATTTTCATCTCTATCCAACTAAATTAACACCAAGATATCTGTTGCTTCCCTTTTTAGCACTGCTTATGCATATATACAATTCAATTCAATCAATCCACCATTGCAATAGTTTTTGGATCCTTTTTAATGCCTCCAAACTCAAACCACAGAGAATCAAACTAAAATCACAAAAAAACCAAGATCCGAGATCTTACTTCAACAACAGTACATGACTACAGGGTATTCAAATCACTTAAAGTATAAATCAACATTAAAATTGAAAGTAGAAATGACATACATCTCTAACAAGATAATTTCTCCTGATTTCCTCTTAGGAGAGATTAAAGTTCCAGACAGTTAGTTATTATCAAATTATCAATCATTTTAATGAAACAAAAACGGAAAAAAGACATGCAAATTCAAATCAAAGAAATTAAACCCTAACAATCATCTTTGATTGAATCATGTGATGAAATTACCTTACCGTATTTCCTTGTTGGTATTGATCATGCAACACTTGGAAACAGTAATCAAGTCTCGCATCCCAGGCCTCCAGTCGCTAATTAATAAAAGTATTATTGAACTAAAAGAGAAATTGAGTCGTTTTGGCAAGCCTTTTGCTTCTGATGCTGGAGTAAGTCTAGCTTAAATCTCAGTCTTCAATTCAGAGCCTATTGTCTTTAGTCTTCAATATGCATTTATGAGCAAATATATACTCAGTTATGGAGATTTGTCGTCTTTTGACCTAATTCACTAATTTTGGTTTTTTTGCAGGGTAAATTATACTCAATTATGGAGATTTTATCAGTAGAATATTGGTTTCCTTGTAGTGTCTTAGGATGAGTTTGTAGTTCTTATATATGTAACAAGATGTTGGGGACATAAGTTCAGTAAAGTTTCCTTAAGATTGATGCTAGTTATAACACAGTCATGTAGATGTTATGCAATGAACCAATATGTATTATATTTGTTTGCCATTTTAGGAAAATGATTGTGATATGTTGAAGTTGATCTGGTTTTTCCATATGATTAGTAACACTTGCTGCATAGGTTTTTGATTGTTCTATTATTAATGGTTTATTATATTCACTGCAATCATCAATTTACTTAAGTCGTTGGTTTATAATTGTTACTTTCATTTTGGATTTAAAAGTGTGGATGTCTATCTTGAAGTTGTTGCTCTGCAGCAAATACTTCTTTCAGTTCAGCTGAAATATGAGATGAGGTATATTTCATCTCATATTTTCAGTTTTATATTGATAAGTAACTCATGGATTTTATAAATTTACTGGTGTTTTAGCATTGTGTCAAAGTTTTGGTTCATTTTCAGTTTCTTATATCAGGATCGTGCAACCATCCATTTACTTAGTTTCTTATATTAGGATCGTGCAGCCATCAATATATATATAATATGCACCTCTTATATTCCACTATATATATATATATATATATATATAACCTGTTGGCTATTGATACGAGCTTGAACATTATTCCCCTGTGATGTTGTTATTTATAAAAAAAAAAACATGAGTTTCTAAAGGATTCAACCAATTTCTTTGTATCTGCCTTCAATTTCCCTGAAGCTCCTGTTTTGTTGCAAACATATTACATAAATTTCTTTCAATGCTACTGAAAGCCTTTGTGATATCATAGAGGTGAAACCGAATACTAATTAGTATCTGCATACATTCCACAAAAGTAATTCCCTTGTAGTCCTTTTCTTTTCCTGAATTCCCTGTTTTCTTCATTTATGTTTTCACTCTTGTTGCATGATTGTGTACCTGTTACTGATGAGCCAACTGCTGTTTACATGACCTAGATCTAGGTTTATCTCTTAAATTACCTAACACGTGCTTACAACATTAAAAGAAAGAATATGAAATATACTCTAGTAACTTATTTTGTTCTACCGTTTATTATGAACTGAACGAAGTCATTGTACTGTTGTTGATTTGCTTAACAGGAATGACATTCTTTGTCATATGTGAACCAGGGACACAACACATGGATGCTCTACTTGATATCATTTATGAAGTATTGGCTAAGTTCATCGTCATTGGAGGAGCTTATCGTTTTGTTGTTTAACATGTTGTTGTTAGCTTATTGTCTATTTGTTTAGCATCTTGTTGTTAGAACTTACTAGCTAGCTAGCTTGGACATGTATTGTTGTGAATCAGAATTTCATCTTTTTTGTGTAATTTTAAACCCAATGGATAAAATGAATGAATGAATGTGGAATTCTAAGTTTGACTTTAAATTTAAATTTCAGTTTGGGTTTCATTTGAGTTCCATTTGACTTGACTTTATTTGAGGTCCATTTGACTTTCCTTGAATTTGATTTTTTTTTAAGTTCCATTTGACTTGACTTGACTTTGATGCAGTTGGATTATTTCATATTCAGCCATTCAGGCGTTTCAGCAAATATGAATCTATTTTTTTTATATTATAATTTAAATTTGAGACCCACGGCTAATGGTCTGTACCTCGCTACCCATGAAATCGGTCGTTATTCAAAGACCCGCGTCAATGGGTCATTTAAAAAAAAGACGCTTTATCAGCGACCCCATTAGAGACGGTTAAAACTAGTCGTATAACTCGAATATATGACCTGTCCTGACGGTCGCGGAACTTCTGTTTTCCACTAGTGCTCTACTCCAGGTAATTCTTTTTAAACTGATGTTCTTATATATTGTTCACATTTATCCTTACTATAAGAAATAAAATTACTGCTTCTTATATGTGTCATTCCACATTGTCTTAGGTATCACTAGTGGAAAACAGACATTCCGCCACCGCCAGGACACCTCATATATACGTGTTAAACGACGAGTTCTAGGGTTCTCTGAATGGGTCGTTTATAAAGCGTTTTTTAATTGCACGACCTTATTGGGTGGGCCTCTGAACAGAGACCGTTTCTTACAGTAACTAGATGCTGACCCGCGATACTGGTCATAGATTTGAATTATAATATAAAAAAATTCAGATTCAGATCAGCTGAAATATCTGAATCTGAATTATTCTTACTGGTATTTAAGTCAAACAATCAAGTCAAGTCTAGTTAAGCCAAACTACAGTCAAGTCAAACTGAAATGCAAATGCAACCTCAAATTTAACTGAAATTCAAATGCAACCTCAAATTTAACTGAAATTCAAATGCAACCCAAATTTAACTGATATTCAATTGCAACTTCAAATTTAACTGAAAACTGAGAATTTTAACATTCATTCATTTTATCCATTGGGTGTAAAACTACAAAAAAAAAAGATGAAATACTGAGAAAGTATTCAGGTGGAAACTAAAAACCATCAAGTCATTTCCGATCGGCTAGCTTCTTGAACTCTAAGAATCCAAAAACCTGAAAAAGGTAAATCAAACATTCTGTATAATGAAATATTTTAAGGATAGGAAACAATCATGAGTAATACAAGTTGCAATGATGAACTTACTCTCAAAGAAGCACATGAAAGCTTACTCTGCAGTTAAGGAAACAACCTCGCATCCCTTGGCACCACTTTCATTGCAGGCCGTAAAAATAGAAACTTCATTAGTGATACATAGAGCTTTAAGGATCCACAAATAAGACCTCTTAAATAATGATATAAATATAAAAAGAATTATCATAGTCTTTGCATTGTTTGTCATATTATAAATTATCCCTCACATAACAATTTTAGTGATCTAATCTGCCTATAACTAGGTTGAATATCTTCTTCATATTGAATTATAGCTTCTAAAAGACACTCGAAGGAGAAATGAAATACAAGGCATACATAACAGGTTGAATCAAAACAGACTTGATGGACTGCCATGGAGTTTTCCCTTACACACAAAGTGAAAAACATAATCTCCATGGTGTGTTACAACTAAGTGAAGAAGAAAATGCACTAATTTTTGCAGTAAGCAGTAAACCATAAGAATTGAATACTACCTGACGATTATCATTCATAGAATGGAAAATTCCTACTGCGAGAGTTCTGAGTTGTTGGAGATCTCATATCCTCAAGAGCACAAATACGAGTTTTCCAAGCTCTATTCTTCAGCCTTTCTAATCGTAATTGTTCCCTAATTTTTTGTATCAAACTTCACTACCAAAAGATAAAACAAAAGTCATTAGCTAGAAACAATTGTGAGATCCACGGCGATACCCAACAGATGAGATTAATTTTGATAACCAAATGTTATCTTAACATTATTAATATCATACTTATTATTTGTTACTCATGCAGTCCAGCATAAATCAACAAATCTAAACTATTACAGTTAAAGCTAAGAAAGAAAATAAAAGAGAAGCTGCCTGAAGTTGATAACTGTTGTTAAAGTAACCAGACCTTTCTCCTGGTACTCCACCTCTTAGACCTTTCTAAGAAGACAATATCATTTTCTTACCTTAGGTGCTCTACCAGTTTGAGAAGCTTTCTTCAAACTTAAATATCTAACATCCATTATGTGGTTAAGGCTAACGCTAAACCTCATTATTCGATAGAGCATAAAAGAAACAATCTTCCATTTAAGGAAGACCCAATCCTGTCGCGCCAACGCCAAATCCAGAGCCACCACCACCACCTGAGCCTGCAGCGCCATCTATTGAAACACAAAATGAACTAAATAAACAATCATGGTTGACTAACAAAATAGTAACGAATTCAGAATCACTCATGTTATATCCAATTACTGTTAACATATAAAACTTACAGTATTGACTAATAGAATTCATGCAATATAATTATAATGAATAACAGAGTCATCCAAAATTCTGAAATTATGTAGCTCAATAAATATTACTATCAAATAAACTTGATTATCCAAGAACTATCTTCAGAAACAATCAAAATATCACTTAACAAGAACGGGACCATGAGCCGAAAAGATAAAAAATGACTTTGTACGCGATCAATGATTTGAAAACAAAGTCAATAAAACAACAAAAAACAGGAGGTCTCATCTAAACTCTCCTAAAGATCAATGAGATTACCAGTTCACTAAAATGGGCAGCGAAGCTAACTCGGCACATGCTTCTGTAGTTAGATCTCTTACAAATAATGAATTCGAAAATTACAAAAAATATTGAAAGTCTCAACCAGTTAGCATCACAGATAATGGAACTAACTTCGCAACAGAGAAATCTAACAAAGTAATAAGACATTTTTTTCCCTAAATTCTGTAAGCTACTGAATACAATGTGCAAATAAATGACATGATCCAACTCACAACATTACTAGATATATCACAGTTTTCTGCTCAGCAAACATGTCTAACACATGAACTCGTAACACATACCAAAATCATATCAGGAATTACATATCAGTAACCAACAAGACAAGATGCATGAACAATTCAGGCATTACAAATCATTGACAAACAAGAGAATATGATCAACAAAATTGATCTCTTCTCTTATTCTTCTAAAACAAAGCAATGAAGCCATTAACAGTTCATTTATAACTAAGGGACTAGATTTGAACCTTAAATTATGGTTGATGATCAGCTGGAGCACCATCCTTATCTGCTCCAAACTCCCTTGGTGCTCCCCCTCTTGGTCCACCAAAATATCCATCTCAGTTGTCACTAAATCTTGGTCTGTCACCACCTTCGTAATTGCGCCTAATTACACCACAACAACAACAACAAATCAAACCCTAAAAACACAAACTACAATCAAAAATCAAATTCTACAACACATCAAATGCAAAACAAGAGGAGAAAAACATCATGATCACTCTGTGCTGCTCTACCAGTTTGAGCAGATTTCTTCAAAGTATTAGGCACAATCTCACATGGTAGATTCAAATAAGTCCTTAAAAACTAAATTGACGGTAATCAAAAACCAATAATACTCCCTCTGCAAACCAAGAAAAAATGAATCTAACACCAAAATCCTTATCCACAAAATCAAACCCTGTCTTAAATTGCAAAACCAAATATTACCTGATACAGTTCCAAAAAATAAAATAAAACCCTAATTAAACGAACGGTTTCGTCTGCAGAAACTCAAGGGGATGAAAAATAATAACAAGGGGATGAAAAATAATCTTATGGATTTCTTCCTAATTATAACAAGGGGATGAAAAATACATTTAACTGAAAAATTAACTACGAACAGCTAGGGAGACGCCGCTTTGTTCGAACTTAGAAGAACTCATCGTCGCTGCCCGGACCATATAAGCTTGAATGATCATCCAATAACCTTATTTTAGGATCATTTGGGTCAATTTCAATTTCATCGGGAACATAATGCTTATCCCAAGGGAAGTCAAAATCAATATCTATTCCTTCCTTATTCTCACGTGACAAATCATTTGAACCATCTAGTCCTCCACTTGTTTCATCACTCACACCATCCATACCAGCACCACCGCTTGTAAAAGCATCTCCTAGCATGTAAGTTATTTCTGCCACTGTCCTGTGAACGCCCACAAACTCCACTAAGATGCTTTCCCCAAATCTCAATAGTGTTTCAATTGATGCATGAAGCTGATCCAAATATGCTTGATAGAATTTCCGATTTTTGACACTGTCTAGCAGTTTAACCCCAAGTCTGATTGTTTCTGCATGCTTTTCACATATAAGATCGAACCGAAGATCAACTAGGGACGTTTCAAATAAAACTACCCAGAACATTATATTTTCAAGTGACGAGCCATCCTCAGTAAGCGGAGAACACCTAATTGAATCTAGTTTCTCTACTGCTTCATTAATCTGTTGGGTGCAATAATCAAAAACAAGGAAAAATCAAATAAGCAAAAGTTATTGATACTTAGCTCCTTTATAATGGAAGTGATCGATTTGATGAAACTCACGTGTTCAACATGTTGCCTTTAAGACATTAGCACCCGCCTACACTCAAGAGTGATGCTATAGCCCTTACATGATAAATATCTCCAGGATAAAACACTCTAATACACCTACTACTAGCATATGTAGTAGATGCTCAACTTGAGCTTGGAAACTCCGAAAAAACCATAAAGGAAAATCTCGAACGCTTGAGAAAACAATATAAAATATTTTTTTTCCCTTGGAGTCCCTCTAAATATAGAGGAACCCCTTTCCCATAGATTTTACAAAAGTAGTGAATTTGTTTATATAATTGACAAATACAACTTAAGAAGAAAAATTCCCCGATGTGGGACTAAAAAGTTTATATAGTTTCTTAAAACTACTAAAAATTGGAAACTCCACAATGTGGGACTAAAAAGTTTCATTCACAAAAGAAAACAATAAATTATAATTTTTTATTAAAACTTTAAAAAATTATATTTTTATTAATTGTTTTCCAACAATTCCCCACATGAATGAAAACTCAATAAAACATGAAAACACGGATAGATCTTGGTAAATCAACATCCCAACCTCACGATCCAAACAGACTGATCGTGCAAGTGTTGAAATCATACTAGTCATTTAGTTCTCACATGGTGAGACTATAGGTATCTTTCACCCAAGTGAAAAAGCATGAACTAGTGAACCCTTAGTGACCTTTAGGTCCTAAGTTCCAGTAATACCAAAACCATCAAAGCGAAAATCACATAAAAAGCGCAGGAAATACCATTTTAGGCAGAGGTGTCCATGAGGTCTTGAACCTTTGCTTAGTGAGATATTACCAGAATTACTTGCTAAGACAGTGAACTATGTCTTGAAATGCTAGAATTTGATGTAATTCTCGATAACAACCACAGGTGATATCTCCAAGATTGCTGCCAAGCTCGTGTCGTTTTGTCCAATTTGGCCCTGGACATATTCTGTTTCTCAGAATGCTCTAGAGAATCAAAGCTCAGATTCTCATAGGAAGCGGCCCACTTCCTCATTCAGATAGGTGAGTTTCCATAAAGAGTGTTACTGCTACACCCCACTTCCATCTTAAATTGAAACTATAAAACTCATTAAGACTTCTTAAAAGTCATCCTTCACATGCAGTCATACTATCACGTCCACACCATAGGGAAGGGACAGAGAATAAAATTCTCTGATAGTGTTTACCTTTACCCACCACAAATTAGTTGTCTCATTCGAAACCTTGATCTTGGGATCTCCAGTCAGCAAGGTTGAGTATCCTTCATGGAAAGCTTAATTTATGAGCTTAAGCCCCTTCCCCTTCGATGCATTTCTAACTATCTCTTGGGATAAACCTTTCGTCAAAGATTACGCGATATTCTCCTTGGACTTTATCCAATCAATGGAAATAACACCGATTGAGATTAGTTATTTTCAGCATTAGCTATTATGGCTTGGCTAACACAATGTATAGATATAGCTGGCATAGGCTTATGCCAGAGATGAATGTCTTCTAAAAAGCATCTTGGGCACTCGGCCCCCTCTCGTGCTTTATCTAACTCAATACTCTCAGATTCCATAATGAATTGAGCAATATATGTTTGTTTGTAAATCTTCCAAAAACAAACCCTGATGCTAGAGTGAAACATATTCACTCATAGACTTAGACTCCTCTGAGTCAACTATCCAGTTTACATCACAAAGTCCCTCAAGGACAGCAAGATACCTTTGATAAATCAAATAAAATGTAATAGAGTATTTTAGGTACCATAATACTCTACTCAGTGCATCTGAGTGCTATTGCTCTGGACTACAATTATATCTACTTAACTTACTCACAATATAGGCAATGTCTGGACTCTTACAGTTCATTAAATTCATCAGACATCCTATGACTCTTGAGTATTCAAGTTAAGATACTCCATTACCTTTTTTCTTGAGTCTACAAGAATAATCGTACGGAGTACAAGAAGGATTACAATCACACTGACTGTATCTCTTAAGCACAAATTCAAAATAATGACAATGACTAAGACTACATATGTTAGATTATTTTCTAATCCTCATCTCTAAGATTACATCAACATGGCCTAAGTTTTTCAAGTCAACGTTCTCATTCAGCGCATGTTTTTAGTGGAATTAATCACATCTATGTTTGTATCAAGTATAAGCATATCATCAACATACAAGCATACAATCACACAGGCATCCTTAACAAGTTACTTGTAAATATACTTGTCAGATTCATTAACTTAAATCCACTACACATTATCACATGATCAAATTTTCCATGTCACTGTTTACGTGCTTATTTTATAAACCATACAAAATTTTGTTCAAGTTACAAACTTTGTCATCATAACCTTTCACTACAAAGTCCTCAGATTGGTATATGTAAATTTCTTTATCTAATTCACGATTTTAGAAAAGCTGTCTTAACATCCATCTAATGTATCTCTAATTTGTTTATGACAACAATAACAATTAGCATCTCAACGGAAGTAAATCTCGTCACATGTGAATAAGAACCAAGGAAACATACACCTTCTTTTAGTTTATAGCCTTTAACTACCAACTTAGCCTAATATTTTTCTACAGTTCCATATACCTAATGTTTCCTCTTAAAGACTCATTTACATCTCATGGTCTTACTCTCTGGAGGTAAACTATAAACCTCCCAAGTCAGGTTCCGACGGACTGAGTCCATTTCACTAAATGAAGCTTCTTACCAGAATGGGGTTTCAGTAGATATCAAGGCTTCTTTACAAGTCCAGGGCTAAGACTAAGCTAGGCATGTTATGAAGTCGGCTTCATAAGAAGTCTCAAGTCTAATTGTTTTATTTCTCTTAGGCTCAACCTTAACTTCATCTTCCTTTAAGATAAGTTCTGACTATTTGAAAATAAATATAGGGGATCAACAACACATCTCTAATGAGGTACATGTTTAATAATAAACATGTTCAAAGAACTCAGCATCCCTATATTATGTAATAGTATTCACAACAAAGTCAGAAAAATCACACCAAAGTATGAAAAATCAGAACACACAACCAAAAATCTATATGTAGAAGTATACTCATATATGAACACAATCACATTTTTGGTTTCTATCTAGTTCTTTTAGGAAGAGGAATGACAATCTTAGTCAAACACCCCCACACTTTGACATATTCATAAGAAGGTCATCTACCTTTCCATAAATCATATGGAGTTTCATCTGATCCTTAAGGGTACTATATTCAGGATATACTAGTTAAGACTGCCTCCTCCACAAGACCGCAGGTAATCCTGAACTAATCAACATGGAATTATATCTCCTTAAGGATACAATTATTATGTTCAAGGCTTCTAATTGGTTTTCAACTTCAAGTTTATACATCTTAAGGCTTCTAAGGCATCATCCTTATCCCTAAGCAAGTATACAAGATAGTACCTCGTACAATCATCTACGGAAGTTATAAACCATCTTTTACCATAGTGGTTTTGGGTTGAACTCATGTCAACTAGGCCTAATTGAATTAATTATAAGGGATTAGAATTACTATATATGAACATTTGTGCTAAGAGATTTTATAGCATATTCATTTCACTTTTGTGTTCAAGATCCAAACTAAATTTGGGTACGAAGCCTATGCTAGGCAGTTTATGCATTGACTTATAATTTTACGGTTCCAAGTTTACCATGCAAAACATTCAAAGATACAAAAAAGAAAGCACAAGAATCAACTATGTTCACTTCATCAGATTTTCCTTTAAACTTATATAGACTCTAAGTCCTATAACTGTTGCCTAAAAAATCAATACCCTTAGTTATAACAAAGTTTTCCACATTTAATTAAGATCTTCAATCTTTTACCATCTTCAAGAGAACAAGATACAAGATTCTTTCATATGCTCGGAACATGAAAACTTCATTCAGTGTGAGAATATTACAGATATTAGCTTATGCTCGACCTTTCCCTTTTATGCAACCTATGTCGCAGATGAGTTACTCATATAGAGTTTCTCGACATCCCTTATTCTCTGATAAGAGGTGAACATGTCTCTGTTTCAACAAACATACTTAGTGGCTCCAGAGTCCACCCACCAGTCTCTCACATTGGTTATTAAAATAAATTCCAACATCATGTCAATGAACTCGTTCTAATTTGTTTCAACTAAATTAGCATTAATTCTACTTATTAAGGTTTTATGTTGTCTACACTTTACTGTCATATGGCCAGGAATTTTGCAAACATAACAATCACCCTTAATTAAAGTAATGCCGGATTCAGTTTTACGAAACATACCTTTCTTATGAATACTATGCTTAGAGTTGTGTTTGATGTTCTCGCCTTTGTCAGCTTTGGAAGACTTGTGTTCATCCACATGCGCCTGGTAGCCATGTTCCTTTTCAATTTCATGTCACAAACTTCGTTTATACTCTGACCACGGACACGGTAATTTCCCAATCACCTAATACACCATATCTCACAAACCTTAGTTCAGATAAATATGAGTTTTGAAGATAATATCCAGATTTATAAACTTCGTTTGAACCACCATATCAAAAAACTCATGGTTACCCCATAAAACTACTTTAGTTAACAACAAAATTCTGTCCGTCAGAATTTTTCAGGAACGTTTCTCAGTTTTGTAAAATATCAAAAAAATAGTTTTACAACTCCAACAATTCTGAAATTTTACGTGGGTAACTATCAGGATGTCTACTACGTTGTGTCAAAAGGGTTCATCGAAATCCCTTCTAGGTTAAGATATAAACTCGAAAATCTACAGCTGACCAAAAATTCGTTTTTCTTTTTCACTCCACAATTAACATCCATGATTCACAAACCAACCAACCATTTTTGATTATTACAAATACTAATGTCTTAAGATTGTTGGGTGCAATAATCAAAAACAAGGAAAAATCAAATAAACAAAAGTTATTGATACTTAGCTCCTTTATAATGGAAGTGATCGATTTGATGAAACTCACGTGTTCAACACGTTGCCCTTAAGACATTAGCGCCCGGCTACACTCAAGAGTGATACTATAGCCCTCACAGGACAAATATCTCTAGGATAAAACACTCTAATACACCTACTACTAGCATATGTAGTAGATGCTCAACTTGAGCTTGGCAACTCCGAAAAAACCCGAACGCTTGAGAAAACAATATAAAATATTTTTTTTCCTTTGGAACCCCTTTCCCATAGATTTTACAAAAGTAGTGAATTTGTTTATATAATTGACAAATACAACTTAAGAAGAAAAACTCCCCGATGTGGGACTAAAAAGTTTATATAATTTCTTAAAACTATTAAAAATTGGAAACTACACAATGTGGGACTAAAAAGTTTCATTCACCAAAAAAAACAATAAATTATAATTTTTTATTAAAACTTTAAAAAATTATTTTTCTATTAATCGTTTTCCAACATAATCAACTCTAACGTTTCCTCTACAGCCTCAACATATGCATCTCGTACGAAGGAACAAATGTCTTTAGACAGAATCCTCTGCTCGGCATATGCGTCTTGTACGGAAGAACAGATGTCCCCAGACGGAATCCTCTGCTCGGCACGGAAGCAATATTCATCCATGGTAATTTTACCTTTATGCACTACATCTCCAAAGCATTTAAGCAACGTTTCCGTGACAGATTCTCTACCAACGCCTTGTTCCTTGAGATCGGTTATACACTTTCCAAAATCATCTAACGTTGCTTTATTTTGCAGAACTAATTGCATCATTTTTTCCTCAATAAAGACCGAACATTCATCGAGAAGATACTGATCCAACAATTCTTTCGAGTTCTTGAATTTTGAAATAAATAACACGATTTTTTCAAGAGTCTTGTGGCACTCCTCAACTAATGAGCGATTACTGGAATGGGAAGACTCGAGTTTCCTCAGAAGCCATGTGGATTCTCGTGATATGATATAGAGACAATCAAACAGGTGTTTTTTTTTTGCCACATGAACTTATCCGTGGGGTGATTCACAAGGTTAAAAGGACACTTGTCCATATCTCCATCATCAACAACAGTATTGCAAGAAAACGCAAGTAAGGAAGCCGCGTCAGAGTTTTTCAGTTGTTCCAGATGCTCGGAAAAGCCATATGTAACAACCCGCTGCTCCTGTTGTATCATGATCATTTGATCTAGGAAAGAGCCTAATAGTTCAGCCTGGTCTCGGCTGAATTCATTGCTAGAGTCTGAACGAATTTTCTGCAACAATTTCATCAATAACAAACTTGTGATGTACTCCCTCCATTCCAATTTAGATGATGTTTTAGAAGTTTTCACGCATTAAGAAATTTTTTTTATCTATGCCCTTGAAAAAGGTTTTCAAACATTAATTGCTATTAATGTATTTAAAAATGAACTTATGGTTCCAAGATAAATTGTGAGGGTATTGTTGGTAGTTTTGTGGGCAGAATATGAAAACTATCAAGTAATATGGAACAAAAAAATAACCCTAAACACTCATCTAAAATGGAACGGAGGGAGTAGTATTTATTTGCTGTAATCCAGGTAGAATTAGAAGCTAAATCTTGACGCAAGTGTACCACGTCAAGCGACGCCGCCGCCTGAAGAGACCCCCAGCTGTTTAACTGGTTAGCATTCTCCTTGGGCTCATTGTACCAATCCAGTCCAGAATCTTGTAGCAACCATAGAAATGTGTGGAATGACCTCTGATGAGTGCTAAAAAGTGCATATTTCTATATATTTTTCTTGGCATTTAACTCATCTTTTGTGCATTAATTCTACATTTTATCCCATATTCTGTATTTTCTTTGTTTTCAAGAATAAATATTTTTATTAATTAATTTTGCATTTTTAGGTAATAAATAAAGTTTGGATGAATAGCGGAGCGGAAAAGAGCAGAAAAGTAGTGAAAAGCCGGGAGGAATTACACAAGGAAGCCGCGAAGAATGTTGTGCACAAGACCAAAAGGCTAGAAGTGGGCTTGAAGAAGAAGAATTGTCCTTAAAGAAGATATGGGCTTGGCATACCCAAGGCCCAAAACCCTTACTCAAACACATTTCCACTATCCAAGCCCGTCTCGGATTTCAGCCGTCAGATCGAAGCATTTCAGCATCCTACGGTCGCTCCATCATCGCACATCAAACTCCGAAGACCCCGCTTTACATCGCAACGCCCATCTCCATCTTGGGTCGTCCGTTTTGCTACATCCCTTCATCCGACGGTCGCTCCACGCTTACCTCCGTATCGCCGTTGGATCCACCTACCATCTTCCCATCCATAGCTCCTTGTCGCAGATCATCAAACCTCTCTGAACCCGCCTAACACCCAAGTATCGAACACCCTATACCCATCGCCAAACACACCCTTCTCCCAAAACCATCGAATCCATCTTCTTCCCCTCTCTGTCTGCAGAACTCGTACGCCATCACCACCACCTGCTCCTTCTGCCACCACCACATCCACCACCAAAGCCATCATGGCTCCTACCAGCTAAACCCATCCCCTATATCACGTCCTATATCCCTCTCAGCGACTAATTTCACCCATTTTCACACCTCTAATCCCTAGCTGTGGAGTTGGTGAAATAAGTTGATGAGATGGATGTAATTGAAGCATGTGAAGGAGCAGAAGACGTTGAGGAAGCATGGGTCGAGACTATTGGGAAGAAATCAGAGCTGTTAGGTGAGTAATTTCAATTCCTATTTCTCAACAGGAAACCCTAATTTTACAAATTGGGGATTCTTAGGAATTGATGATTACAACTAGAAATAGAGGCATGGGTGACTGTTATTGAGTAGATTTAGTGACATTAGGTAGGATTATTTTGATTTAATTTTGATTTTCACCAAACCATAATTTTGTAATTTGGGGGAAAACCCAAATTGGGTCTGTGGGTATAAATAGAAGGGACTATTGTGTTGTGTAGGGGATGCTGGACTAGCCAGTGTCCAGAACTTTGTTGTTCTGTATATGTTCTATTCTTGGTTTTCACTGTGTAATGTTCATGTTCTGTTTATGTTCAATTTTTGAATTCATGTTTCAATTATCTTGTATGATGTATGTTAGTGTTAGCATGTTAGTCATGAGCTAAGTCTCACTAGCTGAGGCTCAGATGAAGCTTTAGTGGACTGTTAGGTAGTGGAATGTTAGGTTAGAAGCCTTAGTGCCTGTTTTGCTTGTGCAATGGGAAGAAATTAGTGCTCTGGTATGCCTGTGATTGACTGTGCTGTCAAAAGACAGTCAATACTAGGGGCATATCAGTGAGCAAGCTGATTTTCTTCCCATTCTAGATGTATGCATAGGATGTTCAATTCAACCTAGGATCACATTGCTTGGCTAGGACACAAGGGTGGATTCAAAGCCTTAGCTTAGCCCACAATCTGTTTTTACAGTCACTTGCAACTCTAATTCTGTTATTCTTATTGCTCAGTTGAGTTTTCGTTGCTGTTTTATTTAGCTTCTGCACTTCACATCTTGCTGTGCACTGAAATCAGTGCACTGCCTGCCATTGCCCTTGGCTTAGGCCTTGGTTCTTTCTCTTTGCTTCATTTCCATTGCCATCTTCACTGCCATTTTCACCATTTCCTTTGCTTTTCTTCACTATCACTCTCCACTGTCACTGTCACCTGTTTTGTGTTTTGTATTTGTATCTGTTTTCTTGTGTTTATTGTTTTATCATCCATTGTCTCATTATTTCACTACCATCTTCATTGCTTTGTAAATATCACAGCTTCACTGCCACTATTTGCTCTTTCTTCTCATTTGTTTCTCCTGTTCTTGTTACTGCATTCATTACCTTGTTTTACAAAAGCCCATTGTAATCTGTTTAAAGCTCAAAAGCCTAGCTCAAGCTAAGGCCCAAACTGTTAGCTCAAACAGGCCCAGCTCAAGTTTACACCAAAAAGTTCAAACCACTCAGAAACCCAAAAAGGTTAAGTCCAGTCCACTGTGAACTCAAAGCCCAACGCACTTGCAAAGGTCCAGAATCAAGTTTAGAGATCCAGGGCTCAGTTCACTACACTAAGCCCAAGCCCAAATTCAAAACCAAAGCCTAGTGCACTACAAAACCAACTGAGCCCAAGCTCAGTTCATTTCATTAAGACAACACCCCAATTCATTCCAAGAGTATTCAAAGGCCCAAAGCACAATCATAACCCATTGGTTACCAAAATCCATTGGTACCCAAAGCCCAACAATAGCAATTTTAGAGCCCAAAATAGCTAGAAACTACAAAACACCCCCAGTCTCTGTGGATCGACCCGTACTTGCACGAGCTACATCTGACGACCGTGCACTTGCGGTATTACTGTAGGCCCGTTTTCATTTCGCTTCAATTTTATACGCTTTCCCGGGCCCACCAAGTTTTTGGCGCCGTTGCCGGGGATTGGTGCTTTGTTTCTCTAGTAGTTTTATTAGCTATTTTTGCATTTCACTGCATAGCATTTTGCATCTGCATCTGCTTCACTTCATTTGCTGTTGGACCTGCTGTTCTGAACCTGTTTTTCCTCTGCTGGGACGCCACCAAGGAAAAGAACCAAAGCCCAACTGGGTTTTTGCAACAATATCAGAGCAGCTGGGCTGTGCTTAAAAGGTAACCCATTTAAGAGAACCCGAATTGTGGGCTTTTAATTTTTAATTGTGGGCTTGTAATATTAAAGCCAATTTTTGGGCTTTTTATTTTCTGTTGGGTTTGTAATTAATTTTTGTGGGCTTGTTTGTTTAATTTGTGGGCTTGTATTTAATTTTTGTGAGCTTGTTTAATTTGGACTGGTATTTTGTATTCTGGGTTTTTAAACCCAGCTGAGCTTGTAACCGATCACGCTAGGTTAACTCGTTAGTGGGCCGAGTACCCAAATTTTAGGCCGAGATTTTGGACTCAGTTTCACCAAACGTTTTCAAACCAGCTGAGCCAAAGCAAACACAAAACCAACAGTGGGCTTGCTCCCATTCAAAAACCAAATTTTATTTTCCTTTAAAAAAAAAAAAAAAAAAAAAAATGTCTCCCACCAAAACCAAATTTTTCCCAAAAATCCAAACCCTTTAAAAACCAAATTCTTAGCTTTGTACATTCTTTACTTAGCTTTTGAGCCAATCATGAATAGATCTTTTTCTACAGTTGGGGAGTACAACAAATCCCTTAGAGAACTTGCATATGGACAAACTTCACGTTATGAACCTTCCACGGACCATGATGTCAATAGTCATAGGAATTATTATGGACATTTTCAAAGTCCCGAGCCGCAATACATGAACCCTAATGACTATTCATACATGCATCATTCATCGCAACGTGAAAATGAACATTCTGTTAGAGCCTCACTCACACAATCATCACTTATGGATCAAATAGAAGCTCGAATCACAGCTTTAGAAATGCAATCACATGAGGAATCTGTCACATCTAATTTTCTTAGGCAACCTGAAATCTATGCATGTCCCGCATGTGGTAGTTTAGACCACCCTGTTGAGAATTGTCATATTTTGCATAATTTTAGGCAATCTAGAGAAAATCCAAGGTATGAAATGCCCATAAATTGTGAGGATGGTAGTCATTGGGACCATAATCAATCCTTTGAGGGTTGCAATCAATATTTTGCAAACCCTAATGACCATGCACACATGTACCATTCACCACAATTTGAACATGAAGAATTTGGTACTCCCATGAATTTAGACTCCACCACAGAAGCTTTAAGACTCTGCAAGCAAGACTATAATAGATCTACATCACGAATTCATGCATATTTAGATCAGATTTTGCTTCACCTACAAAAGGAGGAAATTCATGAGGAAATGTATGTTGTCCCTGATGAAGTGTCTAGTCCCATTCATGTAAATAATGTTGAATATGAACCTAATTTAGAGGAACATGAATCGACTAATGACACCACCACTGTTAATGAGGACCAATATGCATGCTACCATGATGATGATTATGATGATATGTTAGAAGAACATGAAAATATTGTGGAACCTGTTGGTTCAAAAACATATGGCTTCTCGCCCTCGACCTTCATGCATGTTGTTCTTTCTAATACTCACTGTAATTCATATGATTTTGATATTGACATGGGATTCGTACAATTATTCCGTGAAGATGAGCATGACATAGGAATAGTTGAATCTTCTGTAGACACTAATATGCATGAAAATATATTTGATGTGTCTGATTCTCTACCCAGGTCACATTGTGATATTTCTCCTGATTTGCCGATGCATGAGAATGAATCTGTTGATGATGTTGATGACTCTGATTGTGATCTTGCCGATTTGTTTAATGATTGTGAGCATGTTATGACACTTGTATAAGACTTAGGAGATGTTGATGTGATTAATAATGATGTGCCTATCTTCCTACATGAGACACAATCTGATGGCCTTCCATCCAACCTAGATTTGGTTTGTACCGATATTGTCAAACCAATTTTTCTGAGAATGCCCAACCTAGGTTTGGAACTGTGTGCTTCCCAAGTCCTCTTGGACTATTTTGCTTCTTAGTATAATAAATTTGAGGAACCACAGTTGGAATTAGCATGTTTGCCCGTCCCTAGCACAGTTCATTTCGAGCTAGACCTTGTGCATGATGAACCCCCAAAACTGCGAGATTTTGTTTCCAAAATTTTATCCGTTGAAAAATCCAGGTTTGGGGGTAGCTCATTTTGTTTCACAGTTTCACTTGAGTTTCTTTCCTGTTATTATTGTGTGAAGCTGTTGAAACCTCTACACTTTGTCTTTTGGGTTGATCCTCAACTCTTTAGATTGTTAGTGTATGGTGAATTTTTTGTATATAATCCAGTAAATAAAATTTCTTAAAAACCTTTTTGTTCCTTTTGTATATATTTTGCTAATCCAATATGATCTCGGCTGACATATGTTGGATTCTTTCCTTGAATAACGGAGTTCTAATATTGCTTTCGCCAAAATCGGGTATTCTCTTTCCTTTTTCTCTACTCAACATGATCCTCTTCATATGTTGTATTATAATTTTGTTCATATTTTGAAACATTGAGGACAATGTTTAGTTTAGGTTTGGGGGTGAAAAGTAGATACTTTGATAATATGCCATAATTGAAAACAAGAACTCCTTCTTTTTGAAAAAAAAAATTAAAAAATCAAAATAAAAAATTAAAAATTGAAAAAAAACATAAAAAATGGAGCTCATTTACCTTGAAATGTTGACTCTTGTGCAAATATGTAATTATTAGGAGTCTTAGTCTAGATATTTAGGCACCCTGATTCTAGCACAATTCACATAGTGATAAGAAATTTGCACGCGCACGATCTACCAATACATGTATAGCCTCGATCTTCAAGGTGTTTGATAGGAAGTCACGATTGCCAATCACTTTAGAATACTGAACGAAACTTGACTAGCTTGTTCTTTGGTTGGTTGGGATAGAAGGTGGAGGTTACATTAAGAAAGACAACCATCGAATTTAACTGGGTGCATCAAAAAGGGCTACCTCTTGCAAAGTGTCATGTAATTTTTTGTTTCCTTTTGTATTTGTATCAAAAGTGTTTCTTTATCAAAAAAAAAAAAAAAAAAATCAGAAAAATACAAAAAAATCAAGTATTTATCAATTCCATTCTCTCTTGTTCCAAAAATAAAAGAGAGTAGTCAATGTAAATAAGAGTCATGTAAAGAGTCATCTTTTGTGTTTTATTGTAATAAGCAAGGAAGGGTGTATGCCATTGATGTACAACGCGAGTAATTGTGAAATACCTCCAACTCATTCACAATTCTCGTAAAGTCTGGACAGCTAGCTAGATTTCGACCTTGGTTCTTAGCCTGAGAAACTATCTCTTGGTGATTAGTAGTCATAACTTCAGATCTTTCTTTACACATGTGTAGATACACTTTACACTCTTATCACATGTCTTTTTTTTGTTATCAGTGCTAGGATTGTGCCTTTGATAGCTAGATTGACATCTCCATTTTGCTGTGAGCTTAAACTATCTTGCACATGTCACATTTGATGGAATCTGAGCTTATATTTTGACCTAGAAATTTGTAGGTACGTTCTAAGCAAACCTTCACGAGACTTAACTCGTCCACTAGGGACACTTAGTGGTTTAAAAGGCTTAGTGCATACGCTAAATGCATTCGAGAGACCAGCGACAGTGGTATAGTTAGGATTTCCTTAGTTTTGTTTTACTTGAGGACAAGTAAAATTCAGGTTTGGGGGTATTTGATGAGTGCTAAAAAGTGCATATTTCTATATATTTTTCTTGGCATTTAACTCATCTTTTGTGCATTAATTCCACATTTTATCCCATATTCTGTATTTTCTTTGTTTTCAAGAATAAATATTTTTATTAATTAATTTTGCATTTTTAGGTAATAAATAAAGTTTGGATGAATAGCGGAGCGGAAAAGAGCAGAAAAGTAGTGAAAATCCGGGAGGAATTACACAAGGAAGCCGCGAAGAATGTTGTGCACAAGACCAAAAAGCTAGAAGTGGGCTTGAAGAAGAAGAATTGTCCTTAAAGAAGATATGGGCTTGGCATACCCAAGGCCCAAAACCCTTACTCAAACACATTTCCACTATCCAAGCCCGCCTCGGATTTCAGCCGTCAGATCGAAGCATTTCAGCATCCTACGGTCGCTCCATCATCGCACATCAAACTCCGAAGCCCCCTCTTTACATCGCAACGCCCATCTCCATCTTGGGTCGTCCGTTTTGCTACATCCCTTCATCCGACGGTCGCTCCACGCTTACCTCCGTATCGCCGTTGGATCCACCTACCATCTTCCCATCCATAGCTCCTTGTCGCAGATCATCAAACCTCTCTGAACCCGCCTAACACCCAAGTATCGAACACCCTATACCCATCGCCAAACACACCCTTCTCCCAAAACCATCGAATCCATCTTCTTCCCCTCTCCGTCTGCAGAACTCGTACGCCATCACCACCACCTGCTCCTTCTGCCACCAACACATCCACCACCAAAGCCATCATGGCTCCTACCAGCTAAACCCATCCCCTATATCACGTCCTATATCCCTCTCAGCGACTAATTTCACCCATTTTCACACCTCTAATCCCTAGCTGTGGAGTTGGTGAAATAAGTTGATGAGATGGATGTAATTGAAGCATGGGAAGGAGCAGAAGACATTGAGGAAGCATGGGTCGAGACTATTGGGAAGAAATCAGAGCTGTTAGGTGAGTAATTTCAATTCCTATTTCTCAACAGGAAACCCTAATTTTACAAATTGGGGATTCTTAGGAATTGATGATTACAACTAGAAATAGAGGCATGGGTGACTGTTATTGAGTAGATTCAGTGACATTAGGTAGGATTATTTTGTTTTAATTTTGATTTTCACCAAACCATAATTTTGTAATTTGGGGGAAAACCCAAATTGGGTCTGTGGGTATAAATAGAAGGGACTATTGTGTTGTGTAGGGGATGCTGGACTAGCCAGTGTCCAGAACTTTGCTGTTCTGTATATGTTCTATTCTTGGTTTTCACTGTGTAATGTTCATGTTCTGTTTATGTTCAATTTTTGAATTCATGTTTCAATTATCTTGTATGATGTATGTTAGTGTTAGCATGTTAGTCATGAGCTAAGTCTCACTAGCTGAGGCTCAGATGAAGCTTTAGTGGACTGTTAGGTAGTGGAATGTTAGGTTAGAAGCCTTAGTGCCTGTTTTGCTTGTGCAATGGGAAGAAATTAATGCTCTGGTATGCCTGTGATTGACTGTGCTGTCAAAAGACAGTCAATACTAGGGGCATATCAGTGAGCAAGCTGATTTTCCTCCCATTCTAGATGTATGCATAGGATGTTCAATTCAACCTAGGATCACATTGCTTGGCTAGGACACAAGGGTGGATTCAAAGCCTTAGCTTAGCCCACAATCTGTTTTTACAGGCACTTGCAACTCTAATTCTGTTATTCTTATTGCTCAGTTGAGTTTTCCTTGCTGTTTTATTTATCTTTTGCACTTCACATCTTGCTGTGCACTGAAATCAGTGCACTGCCTGCCATTGCCCTTGGCTTAGGCCTTGGTTCTTTCTCTTTGCTTCATTTCCATTGCCATCTTCACTGCCATTTTCACCATTTCCTTTGCTTTTCTTCACTATCACTCTCCACTGTCACTGTCACCTGTTTTGTGTTTTGTATTTGTATCTGTTTTCTTGTGTTTATTGTTTTATCATCCATTGTCTCATTATTTCACTACCATCTTCATTGCTTTGTAAATATCACAGCTTCACTGCCACTATTTGCTCTTTCTTCTCATTTGTTTCTCCTGTTCTTGTTACTGCATTCATTACCTTGTTTTACAAAAGCCCATTGTAATCTGTTTAAAGCTCAAAAGCCTAGCTCAAGCTAAGGCCCAAACTGTTAGCTCAAACAGGCCCAGCTCAAGTTTACACCAAAAAGTTCAAACCACTCAGAAACCCAAAAAGGTTAAGTCCAGTCCACTGTGAACTCAAAGCCCAACGCACTTGCAAAGGTCCAGAATCAAGTTTAGAGATCCAGGGCTCAGTTCACTACACTAAGCCCAAGCCCAAATTCAAAACCAAAGCCTAGTGCACTACAAAACCAACTGAGCCCAAGCTCAGTTCATTTCATTAAGACAACACCCCAATTCATTCCAAGAGTATTCAAAGGCCCAAAGCACAATCATAACCCATTGGTTACCAAAATCCATTGGTACCCAAAGCCCAACAATAGCAATTTTAGAGCCCAAAATAGCTAGAAACTACAAAACACCCCCAGTCTCTGTGGATCGACCCGTACTTGCACGAGCTACATCTGACGACCGTGCACTTGCGGTATTACTGTAGGCCCGTTTTCATTTCGCTTCAATTTTATACGCTTTCCCGGGCCCACCAACCTCCTGTCATCAAACTTTGCATTTACATCCTTCCATTCATCTGCACAAAGTGTTGCTTTTTCACGAATTTTTTCGAGTGATACTTTTAAATCCACCGATTCTTCCCAGTTTAAAGAGCTTGGGTTCATATGGTGTCTAGTGAAATTCTTGGAACCTGCAGGTGTATCTTCGGGACTTAAGTTTTTGAAGGAAGAACTATATCCCTCTGACAATTCCATGATCTTGCAGCCTAACCTTGATTAGAGTGGGCGTTGTATTTCTTCAAAAGACTGATAGGTAAGAAGATTGTGTGATGAGAGAATAGATCAAGATTATGTATACATTTATATATGTTAGCATCATGTATATGAGCCCGAGATAGGAAATACTTGTTAAGCAAGGTTTAGGAAACTCCTCCTAAAATTCGCCATGGCTTATATTTAGAAGTCTCATAATTTTGGAAGAATTTTTTTTATTTGACCACTTCTGTGAGTTTTAGCAAATGTTTGCAGAGTTTTGGCCTATTGGCGAAAATTTGCGGAATATCAAATAGCCAAGTAGGGTGCCCTTAGTAAAGTGATCAATAATACCGTGGTCAACAAGCAATTCATAGAATTCTATTCCTACTGTGTTGTGGACTCTATGCATGCATATAAATAAGGTGTTGTTAGTTGGAGTTTGTCAAAAGATAAGTATTTAGCTAACCAATGTTTCTTTCTCATTGTTATTCATGGCAGGTTCTTTATCTCCCCCTGCTGGCTGTGGGATTGGTAGATGTTGGGCAGGCATCAAAAGACGTGCTCTTAGATGGAGCAACAGTAGTAAGTCTACCTTGACTAGTTTTGATGATCGGTATAAATTGGGAAAAGAATTAGGGTCAGGAAACAATGGTGTTGTTCGTGAGTGTTACGACAAAAAAAATAAACAGACTTGCGCATGTAAATCCATCGCAAAGGAGAGACTCGTAAAACCAGATGACATCCCAAATGTGAAGCTAGAAGTTGATATAATGAAAAGATTATCTGGGCATTCAAATATTGTGAATCTTAAGGAAGTTTATGAGGATGCAAATTCTTTCCACTTAGTAATGGAACTATGTGCTGGCGGGGACCTTTACCATCATATGCAGAAATCCAAGAGGCTCTCAGAGTTCAATGCTAGGCTTCTTTTTCGACAACTCGTTCTTGTTGTTGCGTATTGTCATGAAAACGGTGTTGTTCACAGAGATTTGAAGCCTGGAAACATTCTTCTGGCAACAAAAGGCTCAAAAAGGAACATTAAATTGACTGATTTTGGCATCGCCACTTACTTTCAACCCGGTGAGACGCTTCAAAAAGGAACCGGGACTCCACATTATGTAGCTCCAGAGGTGCTAACAGGCAAGGGTTACAACAACACAGCGGATATTTGGAGTGCCGGTGTTATTCTTTACTTTCTTCTTGGTGGGAAAGTACCATTTACTGGACCGACAAAATTGAAGATCCTTCATGCTGTTGTGGCCGGGCAACTGCGTTTTCCATCTGATCCCTGGGAACAAATATCTGCATCTGCCAAAGACTTGATTAGTAAAATACTACGCCTTGATCCTGCAAAGCGGATAACTGCTCCTCAGATTCTTGATCATCCGTGGATGACTCAAGATGTTAATTCAGTATCGTAGGTTCGTTTGTTATAATTGGCTTTCCTACTGTTAAGAAATATTGGTTACGTTGTTAAGAAATATTGAAGTATACTATCGAATTCCATTATCTCCCACAATGATTTTTGAAGCACTGTTAAAAAAAAAAAGGGTCGCGAAAAACAATCACAGTCGTGCATCTTTAAGGCCTCTAAACTTCTCATTTTCTAATACGCGCGTATTTCAGATGATTGTAAAATTTACCAGAATAGATTAGCTTTTGCAAGGGTTTGTATTGAAATTGACCTAAACTTCTCACACCCTTTTAACATCCCTCTTTTGGTCGATGCTAAGTGTGAAACATCTATGGTCTTTGGGCATTCATCAAAGGCTTGTTCTATGAGAACAAAGACCAGATGGACCCCAAAGAAGGTTGGTAAGCCTTTGCAGGTTGAAGACATTGAAGAAACTGGTATGGTGGCAGATCATGCCTATATTACAAAGTGGGACATCAAGTGAAAGATTATGCAAATGCTAGTGCAGGCAGGGAAGTAAGAAATGTTACACATAAGGAATCAGGAGAAGAATCAGATTGTTGGTGTTTTAGGCATTGGTGCACATTCAGATTTAATTGCGAATGATGCTTCCAAGGGTCAGAGCATTGGATGTAGCAAATTTTCAAGAGGGGTGGACATCAAGTGAAAGGTAAGAAAATTTCTAATTGCAAGATGGGTCCCCTAAAAAGAACCCTTTCATGGTTTATAGTGACTTCACTTCAGAAAGCAGGTTCCCTATCAACAAAACTAAGGAGAACTCTCTATGTAGCTTGTTACCCCCTGTTTATAGTGATTTCGCTTCTGCTTGTTTGTTTTGAGTTGGGGTTGACTTGTTACCCCCTGTTTTTCGATCACTTTGCTTCAATAAAATTTTAACCTCTTAAGTCCATAAAGAAAAAACAAACCTGCTTACAGTTCATCTTCATCAAAAATATATACCTAAGCACATAAATCAAGCATAGCAAAGCGTATGTCCACGCAATGCAACAACTGTTACATGCTTACAAGAAGAATTATCCAGGAATGTCCCATCTTTTTCTAATGTTCTTCTAGATGACATTATTGTAAATTGGACCTCAAAATTCTTCGATCCTCCTTAGTTTTCTTCCTCGTTTTCTTGCTTTCTTCGGGTCCTCGAGGCATCTGTAATCTGTATATTCAGTTTTGATCTCTTTGCTGGGCGGTGCTTTTTAGCATTGGCTTCTTAATATATTTTTAATCTTTACCGACCAAAAAAAAAAAAGAATTATCCAGGAATTCTAAGACCATGGCTCCAAAGGACTTATGTTTAACAAATGTGGACGTGAATTCACAAGTAGAGATACAGGTGTCGCAAGACATATGTTTTTTTTCTTTGTTTTTGAAGCAGCAAGAAATATGCTATAAACCAGTACTGATGAGGTTTTGTACCACTCAGTCACATTGTTTCAATGAAAAAGTACAGGTAAACCGGGCATGGTTCGTAAGCTGTCAATGAATGGATATGTAAAAATCTTCCTGCGGAATCCATAGCTGAAAGTATTCCGACGAGATTACCAGCCCGGACTCTGGCAATTTTCTTTTGCATCACTAAGTTAGCGTAACATGTATTTTATTCCATCTTTGTTGATTCAACATTTCCTGTGTTCAGTATATTCAAAGCAAAAATAAAGCATTTGTAGTCTTTAATCTACTTAATGTATGGAGAGGCGGCATGGAAATCACTTACTCTTTAGAACGAGATATTAACTAGTAGGTTTTCCAACGGTTTAGCATGCATGTATTAAACTAGTCAGTGCGTTGCACCTAACGATACTGAGGGTGTAATAACCTTCGTTAATCCGGTCAGTTACGAATCAACTCCCGACTGAATGTAGTCTGACAGTAACGACATATGAGCGTCAGGATTTAGTAGTTGATCAGATCTTCAGGAATATAAAGGATAACCTTGTATTGCGGCCATCGTTGTAATTATAAGGCCCGTCTATGTTGTTCTTCTTACAAGGTTATATGTCTATATTGAAGGAAAAGGACAAGCAAGGTTTACTAGCAACTCCATCTGTCGGTACTTTGACACTTCTGCTGCTACGCCACCTACGCGTATGTCGACTTTCTCCGATCAGGTGTTATTGTATTGGTTTCAAGGGGAACGTCTTATATTCTACAGTAAGCAAGAAAAACATCTCAAGGTAGTTGAATATTGCTCCCGTACCTCTCCTAGTACATGATGTGAGGAGTCCAACTGTCTTTTGATGGGATGGTATTACGTAGTACTGCAGCTACTGCTAGCTTGATTTCTTTGGTTTGTGTAACCAAATTGCCATGTTGAATTCGATTGCAATTAAAGTTTTAATAATGATAATAGACAAAGTAAATTACAAGATCAAACAAAAACATTGCCACTAAACCAAACAGACAGTGTACAAACACAACACGATCACTTATTGCATTGACCACACATATCCGAACTACTGCTCAACACAACAAGTAACAACATAGGCTTTGGTCTGATCTAGGTGAAATCATCGTCGCTGTCAGGACCATATATTGAATCCTAACCCCACAAGTGTATGTTAGGATCATTCCTGTCCAACTGGTCGAACGTAACTGCATCCGGAATAACATGTTTTTTTTTTTGATCGAAAGAGAAGATATATTGAGAGAAAAGAATGTACAAGGGGTTCTACCAGAGGTAGATTGAAGAAAACAAAAGAACAAAAGCAAATTACAAGAAGATAGAATCCCAGGTACGCAAAATTTGAAATTGAGTAGATCCTAGGTGACCTGCTGCTGCTTCCCAAGCTAGAACTGAGGATTTTACAGAAAAAATTAAATCATCATCCGTTTTGTAGAGATATTGTTCCTCAAATCATTTACAGTTTCTTTCATTCCAAATGGTATGAACAATCGCAGATGGTATCAAACCCCATATATAATTCTTTGACTGAGAAAAGTAGCCATAATGCCAACTGTCTGCCAATGTTTTCATGGAACCAGGTAAAACCCATACCCAACCTGTAATAGGCAGAATACTCGACGAAATCTTGTAAGCAATCTTACAATGTAAGAAAAGATGTTCCTGTGTTTCAACACCAATGCCACACAGGACACAGGAATTATGAAGATCCATACCTTTATGTTGCAAGATGTCAATTGTACTCAGTCGTCCGTGAATCAAGCACCACATTAAGATATTAACCTTAGGTGGAATTGCTGGTTTCCAGACGAACAAGTGAGGAAAATGATCAACTCCAACTTCTGCCATTAACTTAGCATAAAGGGATTTGACAGTAAAAACTCCCGTGGAATGAAGTTTCCATCTACGTGTATCAAGAAGACCATCCCGAACTGGTGGGCTATCCCCTATTACAGTAAGAAGAGTAGCGAGTTCTTGCACCTCTGAATTTGTAAGGTCTCGCCTGAAATCAAACTTCCATCCACCTTCTAAAGATATCATGGCATCCACAGTTATATTTTTATCCCGGGAAAGCTTGAAGATGTTAGAATAAGTTTTTGCAAATGACGAATCCCCACACCAAATGTCCTTCCAAAAAGAAATTAAGCTCCCAGAATGTAAATATAAAGTAGAATTCATACTCACAAGATCAGCAGTTTCCGCAATGGCTCGCCAACAAGAGACACCATAGGTCTGAGTGATCTTTCAAGGGGACCAATATGAGTACTCAGATCCATATTTATCAACTATTATCTTGTACCAAAGCTTTTTCTTTTCAACACCAAACCTCCAACACCATTTTGCAAGCAAAGATAAATTCATTAATCTAAGATTGCAAACACCTAGGCCACCTCTTTCCTTAGTTGCACAAACCAAATCCCAGTTAACCAGGTTAAAAGTCTTGACACCCTCTTTGTATTCCCATAAGAAGTTGCACATCTTCTTCTCTAGGATTTTAATAACTGAAATGGGGGCTTTGAACAACGAGAAATAATACGTGGGGAGAGAGGATAAAATGCATTTAAGAAGAACAAGCTTACCTCCCTTTGATAAAGAAATACGTCTCCAGACGGATAATCTAGCATCAAACCTCTCTATAATTGGGTCCCAAATTCTTTTCGAACCGGACCTAGCACCTAGCGGCATTCCCAAATACTGAAAAGGTAAACAATCTATTGCA
This sequence comes from Papaver somniferum, assembly GCF_003573695.1. NCBI lineage: Eukaryota > Viridiplantae > Streptophyta > Magnoliopsida > Ranunculales > Papaveraceae > Papaver > Papaver somniferum. Next base: position 6,007,321 of record NC_039364.1, on the reverse strand, counting down.
CAACCAAATTCCTCATCCCACAAGGATAAGTTTGATACTTCCCCAACAGAGATAAGCCTTGTTTTAGAAGTGTTTACCTTTAAACCTACAATGTACTCAAAACACTGTAAAGCTGAAAACAGGTTATGTAACTCCTCTTTGTTATTGTCAATAAAGAATATTGTATCATCGGCATAATGAAGGTGATTGATTAAGATACTTGTAGGTGTTACTGAGAAACCGCTAAAGAGCTTCTGATTGGCTGCTCTGTCTATGTATCTGGAAAAAACCTCCATCGCAATGTTGAAAAATAGAGGAGAAACAGGGCATCCATGTCTAACACCCCTTGTACTGGTAAAGTAACCGAAAGAAGACCCATTAATTAGAACTGAGAATGACGAAGTAGAATAACAAAACCTCAACCAGTTGCGCCACTTCCTGCTAAACCCCATCTGAATAAGCACAAATTCAAGATATTTCCAATTTATTCTATCAAACGCCTTTTTAAGATCAATTTCGCACACAATCCCTGCATTTCCAGACCTTAGCCTAGAATCTACCAACTCGTTGGCTATTAAGGTACCATCAATAATTTGTCTGCTTTCAATATATGCACATTGCGCTGGGGAGATGAGTTATCTAAGACAAGTTTGAGCCTCATGGCCAGAACTTTTTCAATGATCTTGTATACACTGGTAAAGAGGCATATAGGTCTACAATCCTTGATTGTCTCAATGTGGTCTCTTTTTTTTTGGCACAAGAGTAATGAAAGTAGAATTGTTCTTAGAATTAATATTACCTGTTGTGCAAAATTCATTCACAGTAGCCATGATATCTTCTTTGATGAAATGCCAGCACTTTTGAAAGAAGAGTATAGGAAAACCATCTGGACCCGGGGCTTTATCATTTCCTAAGGCCATGATGGCATGAGTGACCTCTTCTTCAGTAAAATCAGCGTCTAAGATAGAAGCCTCTATAGCTGTGATTGAATCAAAATGAATCCCTTCTAAAACATGCCTTATGACTTCTTCTTCAGTGAACAGTGTTTTGTAGAATCCCATTATATGATCTTGTAGCATCTTCCTGTGAGACACAAGAACATTACCGATGTATAGTTGCCTAATTTTGTTGTATCTACGTCTAGCAGAGGCATTACTGATGAAGAAAGAAGTATTCCGGTCTCCCTCTTGAAGCCATTTGGTCTTTGATTTGATTTTCCATGATGTTTCCTCCATTTTAGAAATCCTTTCGAATTCAGCTTTATTTTGTAGATGCACATTCCGTTCTTCTTCAGTGAGGACATTGTCTTCGGCTAGCATATCTAGAGATTGAATATCCAAGAGAATAGTCTTTAACTTGGTGCTGGTGTGACCAAAAACTTCTTTGTTCCAGACTTTTAGCTTTTCTTTCAGTGTCTTTAGATTTAACCAAAGCACAGTACTAGGTGTACCTGCAAAACAAAAAGATAACCACCAATCTTGTAGTAATTGTAAGAAACCATTCTCCTTGAACCACATAACTTCAAACCTAAAAGGACTAGATCCCCAAGAGGGATCAGAGATGTCTAGAAGGAGGGGGATGTGATCAGAAGTAGGTCTGGATTTGGCTAACTGGGTGACAAAAGGAAAGTGTTGTTCAAAAGATGGGGAAATAAGAAACCTATCTAATCTGCACATAACCGGGTTTGATTGACCATTCGACCAAGTGTATTTGGCACCCTTCAGGGGTAGGTCAATGAGGTCATGTTCAATAATAAATTTGTTGAACTTCCTCATACTTCTGGTAGTCTTCTTACAATTCTTTTTTTCATCACACTTAGCAATTGTGTTGAAGTCTCCCCCAATACATCATGGAAGATTAATCCAGTATCTACAAACATTATCGAGTTCTAGCCAAAATTCACTCCTTTCCACTGAGTTGTTTGGCCCATAAATATTTGTAAGCACCCACTGGAAATTATCACTCTTATTAGAACAGAGGATTGAAAGCGTATACTCACCCACAAGTGAATCATTGACATCCACGAAATCTTTATCCCAAAGAATTAACATGCCACCGGAACTTCCTATAGATTGTTGAAGAGTCCAACCCACATTCTTGAAACCACAAATTTGCTTAATGTCACAAGATGAGAACTGCGTCATTTTGGTCTCCTGAAGTATAATGATTGGAGCTCTAATCAACTGCAACATTTTGTGAACCACCGTACACCTACTTCTTGAATTTAAACCTCTGACATTCCAAGTAAGTATTTTGAGATTCATTTGAAACAGAATTTACCTCTTGATGTTACTGCCCACTTAGTTCTATAGGTAGGAGAAGAAACCACCTCAATAGACATACCAAGTCTTTTTAGTTCATTCCGCAACTTCCTTGGTATAACCTGTTGTGAGTCATTCACTAAATGAATACCAGAACAATCATCATCTGTGATGTCTGCTGCTGCTGAGGTGTCTTTTGCGGCTGAGATGTCTGCTACTGCTGCTGAGTTTTCTGCTACTGCCGGCTCAAAGCCCGGTGGGTATTCACTAGATGATAAAAAAGAGTCCTCCAGACCCAATAGGGGTAAAGAGATTTTTCGTTCTTCATGTACAGGTAGAATGTCTACACCATCAATGCTGATAAAGGTTTGGACATCAAAATCTTTATGTATTTGCTTCTTTGTTGGCAGGGAGGGAACGGGTTTCAGTACATGGCCTAATTTTGATACCTTAGAGAAGAGGTACTTCCTTGTATGATTTTCCAGTGATGGGAATCCAATACCAAGTGTAACACCCAGCACAAATAGACGATTGACTTCAGTTGTTAACCAGGATGGTATCGCGATGTGAAGCAATTTCTGCTTATTGTTTGGTAACAAAACCGCTGTCTGTAGGTTATTGTAAGTGTGTCTGTATGGTTCTATATTTGCAGGGCTTTGACTGAAAGTTGGTTGAAGGTGAAGAGATGTAGGTTTAGGGTATTGAAAGTGGTCATTGATAATGGATTTGAGGTATGGGGTTGTGTAACTTTGAGATTTCTGTTGTCTCGTAGCCGATAAAGTATCAAATTTTCCTGCAGACTGAACGTCTTCAGAAACTTCTGGGACATCCCAATGGAAGTCCCAATCCATGTCCATTCCGTGGTCATCCTCACATGATAAATCCAAATCTGCCGCATCATCCAAAAACGGCGGCGCTTGAAGAGACCAGCCACTATTTGGTTTTTTAGCAGCATTGAGCTCATCATCATTCTCTTTAGACACAATATAATTGGTGTGCCCTTTGCGAAATTCTTCCGATTTTAGAGACGAAGGATTCCTAAGTTGTCTAGTGAAATTCTTAGAACCTTTAGGTGTATTTCCAAGACTTAGGGCCTGTTTGGTACCATTTTCAAAAACAGTTTTCAAAAATAGTTTTATGTTGTTTTTAAAACAGACCCCTTTTCATTGTTTTCATTTTCTAGAAGTTGTTTGGTGCGATTGCTTTTAAAAACATATTTTTTAAAATTAGTTATAAGTTAAAACTAACAACTCAAATACATCTACCCAACAGATTCCAGGCTTCACAGCCTTCACTCCATTTTCCATCTTCTCTCGTGTCCGAGTTCTCTATACAGCGTCAACAGCTCATACAAATGATCCCCAGTTGTCCAAGCTCCCCACCCCATACGACCTCCGCCCACTGCCAGTTGGAGAGTAAACCCATGTTCTTCCTTTCTTCGCTGCAGTTGATGGCAGCACTGCAGTTGTTGATCCCTTTCTTTGCTGCTTCATTTCATATAACATCCACATCTAGATTCACATTCTATTTGACTGAACCTCAGTTCACTGCAGATTTAGAATCCACCCACGTCTGCAAATAGTTTATCTCCACTGCAAAGAGCTGCTTCCGTTAAAATCAATTCAGTACAGAACCCATCTTCCATTATCTGGACCTCTCTCAGCCACCACCACTGGTTGCACAAACTCATACTAATTAGAACTGCTGAGAACTCCTCAATAGCTGCCAACATCAACGGCAGTGAGCTCTTCATTTCCTGCTACTTTTCTATTAGCATTTCCATCAACAGATAGACCCATAGAAACCCAATCATTCACGCAGTTGTACCCTTCCTTCTTATTTCTTCTTTCAGGCAATTCTGCGAGCAACTGCAGCGCAATTTCAATGCATCCAGAGGCATCCTTCAGCTGGTTGTATGAGGCGCCTCCTATATCTTGTTTGACCTGCAATTTCGAGATTTAGCACTACCAGCAGTCCCATACAAACCCAAACTCTCAAGCATTTGCAGTTTAAGCTGGCATTACCACCAGACCACCGTTAATCAAACAGTTCGGCCAAGTTCAACCTGTTGGAACCTAACTTCACCGCTGCCAATTCAATCTCAATACAAGACCATTCACGACAATTGATGTATCGACTTCTCTGTAGCTGCAAAATCACATCGAGTGAAAACCCATTTCAACATACATCTGATCTTCATAATCTCGCACATCCATCACCTACTTTACGGCTTCAACATTGCCTCTCCTTTGGGTTTCTTCTCTGTTCGTTTTTGAAGGAAAAATGAAAAAAAAGAACCAAGAAAAAAAAAGAGAAAACAGAGAAAACAATAATTTGTTGTTTTCACTTTTTTGTTTTCAGAAACAGAAAACAGATAGAAAACATTTTCTGAAAATGTCCCTACCAAACGCGTTTTCTCCTGTTTTTTGTTTTCTCTGTTTTTAAAAACAGAAAACTGTTTTTGAAAACTATACCAAACAGGCTCTTAAGTTTTGAAACATACGACTATCTTCCTCTGTCCATTCGATGATCTAGCTAGCAACTGAACCCTGTATTTAGAGTGTTGTATTTCTTCAAAAGACTTCTGTTGGGTAAGAATTTGTTGTGAGAGAAAGACTTCTGTTGGGTAAGAATTTGTTGTGAGAGAATTTAAGGGGTTAATAGTATGTTATGTGTATTTATATATCAGCTTGATATGAATTAGGAAACCATTGTTAGACAAAGCTTAGGAAACCACGGTTAGGCAAGGATTTGGAAACCTTCCTAAACAAAAAACTCCTGCTCGGTATGTTGAGATATGCTGCAAATTCGCCATGATTCTATATCTTAGATCTGATGATTTTGTAAATAATTTTTTTTACCATTTTTGTGAGGTGCTGATTATATTTTTAGGGTTATGTACCCGCTGCAATTTAATGGGCCCCGCAAGTTATTGCATTAGCGAAAATTCGCAAAACAACAAGGTGCCCTTAGTAAAGTCGATCGTTTTCAATCAAGCAAGGTGCCTTTAGTAAAGTCATTAATAACAACCGTGGTCAATGGATTCTTAAGTTAGGTTTCTGATCTTCGAGCAGTTCACACAATCCTATTCTTTTATGGACTCTATACATGCATATATATAAGATCTTGGCTACCTGGTTTTCCTGAATTGATCTGCTACTTGGTCAGCCCAAGTATTTGCCTTCGTTTCTTTCTCGTCATGTCTGGTTGTTTGTTTCTCCCTGGTGTCTGTGGGATCGGTAGATGTTGGGCAGATATAAAAACATGGGTTGTTTCATGGAGCAACAACAATAGTAAATCTACCTTGACTAGTTTTGAAGATCGGTATGAATTGGGTATAGAATTAGGGTCAGGAAACTATAGTGTTATTCATGAGTGTTTCGATAAAAGGAGCAACGAGACTTGGGCATGTAAATCCATCGCAAAGAAGAGACTGGTAACACAAGATGATATCCTAAATGTGAAGCTGGAAGTTGATATAACGAAAAGATTATCAGCGCATCCAAATATTGTGAATCTTAAGGAAGTTTATGGGGATGAGAATTATGTCCGTTTAGTAATGGAACTATGTCCAGGAGGGGACCTTTACGATCATATGCAGAAATACAAGTCCAAGAGGTTATCAGAGTTCAGTGCTAGGCGTCTTTTTCAGCAACTATTGCTTGTTGTTATGTATTGTCATGAAAATGGTGTTATTCACAGAGATTTGAAGCCTGAAAATATTCTTCTGGCGACAGAGGGTTCATACTTGCCCATTAAATTGGCTGATTTTGGTTTCGCAACTTACATTCAACCCGGAGAGAAGCTTTACGGAGTATTCGGGACTCGATATTATATAGCTCCTGAGGTACTGACAGGAAAGGTGTACGACCAAACGGCAGATATTTGGAGTGCTGGTGTTATTCTTTATATTCTTCTTATTGGGCAAGTACCATTTTGGGGAGCGACAGAAGCAACGACCCTTGATGCTGTTATGGCGGCGAAACTGAGTTTTCCTTCTGATGCACGGGATCAAATATCTGCATCTGCCAAACATTTGATTACTAAAATTCTAAACCCTGATCCTAGAAAGCGGCTAACTGCACCTCAAATTCTTGATCATTCATGGATGAAATAGTATGTACAGATGGATAATGATCCTAGATGTTAATTTAGCACTGCGGGTTAGTTTCTTATAATTAGCTTTCGGAGTTGCACACTACAAGAAAGCTGAGATATTGGGACACTATATTGCCGCACCGTATAAATACATGCGGCTTTAAGAGTACTTCCAATAGATGGTGAATCTTTTTGGTTTCATGACACGTAGGATTTTAGACCCCCAATTACCATAAATTCATCTCCAATAGTTAGATCCTACATATTAGGAGGGATGTGAAAATAAATATGAAGGTGTTAAAGAAAGTCTTATTTACACATTCACTTGTACCTCCACGTTGTAGAGTTTTTCACGCAGATTAAGGAACATCATAGAAAATTAATTTTTTTCCAATATTACCCATATTAACACCTTTTAAAAATATTATGAATGAGCTAGGTTTTAGTTTCTAGATTCTTGAGAAAGTTATCAATTTCATTTTAATTTACTTGGGAAGTCCAAATTCTATAGATTAGTGCGTATATCCTCCATGGAAAATATTTAAAAATTGGAGTTATTGTTTATGTGTTGATTACGATGAGAATTTATGCTCTAGTGTGATTCCAAAGCAAGGGTAAATCAGAGAGAATTTGAGAAAAATACAAAAACAATCATCTATTCTGGAACAAAAAATAAACCCTAAAACATCAAGTAAATTGGAATGGATGGAGTAGTTAAAGTTAAGATAAGCGGTTAAAATTTTATCATATTAAATATTCTAAGGATTAAACCCTTCACTATTGGAGATAGTTTTTTAACCAAGGGGTCATATATTTACTATATGTGTAAAATCTCCTAAACAAAAGTCTTAATTAAACTTCCACGTAGGATTTTTACACCCACTGTTGGAGATGCTCTAAATAGTTTCTCGCGTCAGTCACTGGTTGGTGAGGCATAAAGGGGTCGTCTTTTGCCACAGCAGAGAAACAATGACGCGAAATGTGACTTTCTTGCCGCACCCGATAAACTGGTGCGGCAATAGGCCAGGTTTTCGCCACACCGATGCGACTAAAGATATATATTATTTTTTATTATAACTACATGAACCCTTGTAACCACACAGGTGCTGCGAAAAGTATAATTATTAACAAATTAAAAAAAAACAAAAAAAAATGAAATATTTTAATTTATTATTCATCTAGCCGCATGAATGTTGTTATAGGTATAAATCAGGAATTAAAAATGGAGCGAAATCACACGTGTTGGACTTGACGAGAAAACTTATGTTTTATCGCCTTTTTCTTCATTTTCTTTTCAGGTTCTTCTCCAAAATAATTCGAATATCAGACACCTCCACGAAGAAATCTAAACTTTCTTCTTCTTACTGAAACCCTAGAATTTTGTGTTTCAGAAATTCAGGGGAACTCTAACCTTTCTTTCACACTCTTTCAATTAGAACAAAAACAAACCCTAAAATTCTTTGTTTCAATCTGTGGAGTAAAAGATCTTCTCCTCTATAGATCGAATCTTTTTGAAGGTAAGCGTGATGTTATTTTCTTCTCCTTATCTTTCAATTAGACTCCATTTTTAGTAGCTAATCTTCAGATTCGCTGATTTTTTATTTTATTTTTTGATTTTATTCAATTTTTGCTACATCTTGGTGTGGATTTAGTTTAAAAATGTGAAGTATAATAGAGTTTATATGCTCAGGGCCGGGCCTGATAGGCAAGCAGGAAAAGCCCCACTTGCAGGCAACAAAGGCCCAGGGAAAAAAAAGCCATGTTCTCATGTGGGGTTTTCATTAAAAAAAGGAAACAAGTGGACTGGATTGTTGCTCATATACATACGAAGGGCAGAAAATGAATTAGATAAATAGTTTTAATTTTAACTTTAGAAATGTTTTTAGTTTCTGTTTCCATCCCTTTCTTTCGTCTTCTCCTGCCTCCTCCTTTTTCTGCCTCACTGCAGACCGCCATATGCTAGTCTAATTGTAACCATCATCAGAAAGCTTTTTATTTAATAACAAAAGATTATCTTTTTACTACATCAACTATCCTCCTTCGGTAAACTATAGGTTATGTTAATTTTTTCATTTTATAGTACTCTAATTGTAAATCGGAACTACGCACTAACAACACCATTCGATGGAAAAAATACGCCGCGGCCTCCGACCGCCTCGCATATTAATGGCAATCTAGCTCTACCCAAGAAAATATCATGAATGACGTTTCATAGAGGTAACAAAAAATAAGTTCATTTCTGGGCAAATTCTTTTCAGGAACGGCCCTGATATGCTTATTTTTGGATTTCATGATTTGGATAAATTATTGAAAGTATTATTTGAGTTTATTGTTGATTTTTCCAGCAACCGTGTGGATGTGTGTTCTGAGTTTAGCATAATTGTTGATTAACATGTAATAGAACAAGTGAGGGTTTACTTGAGTTGTGAGATTAATCGGTTTAATTTGATTGTCTGTGTATGTGTTTGGGTCATTTTGATTGTGTTTAATTTGAATCTGATCATGGTGGTGCATGATGATGTATGTTAGTATCATTTTGATTGTGTTTAATTTCAAATTGATCATGGCGGTGCACATGTGACATAAACAATTCCAAAGTTTGAAATGCAATCTGGCAAAAATACGGTATCATGGTAGGGTCACTGTTTGGCCATTTCAAAAAAATAATAATTGCGGCAATAGAATTTCTGAATATATGAAGTTGGTAAGCTTTTCTTTAACATGTAGCCAGAATTATGTTCTTCGTATTTTCTTCCATTTTTTTTTTTGTCAAATGTAGTAAACAAACGTGTTTTAAAGTTTCTAGAACTTAACTGTGAAAGTCTCCCTCCCTGTATAGGAGGCTTTTGTGTACTCTATATATACACCCTATTGCTCCATTAAAACTCAGAAGTTCTAACCCATGAAAGGGAATGGGAGGATCTGGTGACATTTTGGTCCATGGATGAAGGACACCAGGTATGGATGAATCCTCTTAGTCTTGTATATTTACTTAGTTGTTTAATTTATTTTCACATTTATATTTAGCTGATTTTGATCTTTCTATATATAATGTATTGTCTTAGGGTAACACTAAGTAAATATACAAGACTAAATTTAAATGTTGGTTTTATCAAATTTTATTTTGGTTTCATCATAAAATTTGATGAAACCAACATTTAAATTTGGAGATTTTATATTAATTTTTAAAAATTTGGGGTTTTGTATCAATTTTATTTTCGATGGATTTTTAATGGATCCCAACATTTGAGTGGGATTTTTGTACCACAAGTTTGGTCACCTTGAATTTTTACGACTAGTTTTGTTATATAAATTAGGAATTTGGTCCATGAAAAACAGTCACCCGCAGAGATATTGAGTGGAGTAATGATACACGTACCGGTTGATAAACCGGTAGAGGATTACCTACAGACACAATCTCTGATCTCCGCCGTCCACAGGGATTTACAGGGGCCACCTTTTAAGGTAGTGGATCCACAAACATGTTTCACGCACGAGGTTTCATAGTGAAAAAAATTCTCCATTTCATAAAACCTTAAATATCGTCATCACATAATCATATTACATGATCAATTTAAGATTCTAAACAATTCTTGAACTAGAAATAATCATCTTATTCCCTTTGAAAAAAATTTATCGTATAATTAATACGAATTTACTGGGTAGCTTTTCTTTAGCAAGGCTGGATGCAACATTGCTAATCATGATAAAGTACAAACCTGTTTAGCGCCTCAGGAAAGAAAAACAAAAAACATATCAAATATACTTACAAGGGTCTTGCGGTGGCTATGATTCAATGGTGGCTGTTTATAGCATGCGAGACCACAGACATTAAAGCATATGTCAAGAAGCTTTCTATCCCCAGGGTTTTGGCTTCATACAATCAATATAATATGGTTTAAAACAATCTATATAAATTCTGGTACATCAAATGCTGAAATCTGTCCCACAAACATTCCAACTATTAACCACATAGATATCATTCTCATAAGACTCTTTCCATTTCCCCGAATCTTTCAAAAATGAAGACTTAAGTTTTCTAATCGCCTAAAATTGAATTACTTTTTTCTGTTCTCCCCTCCCAAAACTTTAGTACAAAAAATGTACCTAGATGTGAACACCAATTTATATAGGCTTGAAATGAAACAAGTCCACACGCATGACCAACAATTAATGGAGAAGAAATAAATAGTCATTAAATTCTTGAAGATTTTTGGGTAATTAATATAAAATCTATGGTATCCCTCTTTAATAATTGACATAAATGGAAGATAAGATACTAGCCTATCTCTTTGTTGTTCGTCTCTCCCGGTTTATATATATTACCAGAAAAAAAATTGCTCGCATGGCAGCTCGACAATTTTTTATCTAGTAGCATCACAAATCAACCGTTATTTGCGGGTAGTGCTCTGCATTAGAAAGAACCATACATAAATTCTATAACATTTGGAATCATCCACAGTGATCAACTTTATCTTTATCTGTTTCATGAAGTGTTCAGATGGAGCATATTTAGCACAATAAAATTGTTTCTGTCTTTGAAGAAAGTCATAAATAGAGAACAGCAAACTCGTCTCACCAGAATCAGCACAGGCTTAGTTCAGTGCATCCACACGGCCTTGATATTTTTTAGCGAACAACTGATTATATTTTGAGCGAACAACTGATTATAATTAATGATTTTTCCAAGTGCATACTGTTGGGGGACTTACCGGTCCGGGACGCTATGCACAATATGAAACCTACACGAACAATAATACGCAATACGACGAAAATAATAACAATCACACAACACCAAGATTAACGTGTAAAAACCTCTTCAATGCGAAGAGTAAACAACTACGGGCAAACTTCCACTATCATAAATAATGGGTTCCAACGACTTCTCCCAAACTAGGTATCACACGACTTCAAGATGCATATATCACTTGGATAACAATTCCCTCTTTCTCTACTCACCACTAACACCATTAATGATGGATAACTAATTCCTCAACACTAGCAAGATTTGGATTACTTACTTGTAGAGTTTGAACAAATCCTAGAAACTACCCCTTTGAAAAGATATAGGATGCCGTGGATAAATCTTCACCAACCAAACCGGTTCTTCGCTAGAACATCCTTCTTCTTGAAGCTCACAAAATCTTCACCAAACAATCCTTAATGGAGGCTGCACTTTTTCCTCTTTTATCCCCTTTTCTCGCTCACGGCAAAAGGAAGAAGATCTCCTGCTTGGCTTGGCCGCACAAAAGGATTTCTAACTCTTTTGTTTCCACGACCAGACGGCTCCTTACTTGTTCACGAACAAGATACATATGTCAAATAAATTTCCTTTTCCAAACCTAAGAATTAACATCCTTTATTTAGCTCCCTCTTACTTGATTAAGGGACAACCAATTCTTGGACCCATAAGAGCATCTCCAACGGTGGGTGCTAAATATGTGGCAAAAATAGTAATGTTTTGCTCATGAATTATCTCCAATAGTGTGGGGTCATATTTTTAAGATTTGTTGTTTTGGATAATGATAAAATTGATTCCCTCTTTCCTATTGGTTCATAAAAATTTATTTAAAAATAAAAAAATTAAAACATAGTTAAAATGATGATGTGGAGGTCATTCCCAAGGTCTAAATAAGACATTCTCCAAGACCTCCCTTCCTATTTTATATGACCCACTGTTTGAGATGAATTTAATGTAAATGAGGGTCTAAAATCCTATGTGTCATGAAAAAATAAAACCCTCACCCTCCATTGGAGATGCTCTAAAGAGTGACGGCCAACACATACGTGTTTGCAATGGTAAATCAATTCCTTTGGAAACACCGGAAATTATATCTATCATGACATCTGCAAGGAGTAGGTTTTCCATGAAGACAACCCAGTAGGTAAAGAACTAGGATTACGAATTGATCAATCAGAGAAAATTTGGTTTCAATACCTTGAAGATATATTGGGATGGCATTGACCTACGCTTAGATTTTTGTGTGTACATATTTCATCATCAAACACGTGTATGTGAGAATACACGTGGAGAGCATGCCGACCAAGTCATCAAAACATGATGACACACGCCCACAGCCAAGAAGCCCATCCCATCGATGTCGGATCTTCACCCGAACAAATCCAAGGGCAGAAGTTAAAGGATGTACCAAAAGCACGGTGTACTGCGGAGCACCAAATAACTCCCGGAGAGTTGCTTTATCTCATCTCCAAAAGAAGCCAAGATCAACGGTGAAGAGAAGGTTGACTGACATGGACGTGACAGGGGCAGAAGACACTTGTCTGACACGAGCATGCGTCTCAACTACCCGCATTAAACACTCTGAGCAGTGTACGTGTCGATCAACCCGTGGAACGAACGAGGATAATTCTGCGTGATCAAGCAATGAACGAAGACCTCTGCGTGATGGACACAAAGCACAAGAAGATAAGGTTCCAACGGCTCTCAGAAACGGGTCCCACACTCTAACCCTATAAATACCCCCTCTCCACCAAGAGAGAGGGGGAAGAAAAAGGATTGGGAGGTTTAGAGAGAAGAATTGTTAGTGTAAGTTTACCTTTTAAAATTCGCAGACCTATGTAAACTCCAAAGTCATTCGACTACCTCTGTAATCATCAAATGCATAGCGAAAACGACAACCCCGTGGATGTAGGCCTTAGTGTTGAACCACGTAAATCCCAGTCTTATTTACATTTCAGCACTTTACATCCAGTTCATACTCCACGAGTATTACTTTTACACTTCGTTTTCTTTATCTTCCTCTATGTGAACGCCTCTGATGATGATATTAGACGAGGCAATGATAAACCCGAAGGTTTCGAGCCAAAGAATCAATACAATCGTCTCATCAGTGCGAGCATGTGTATAGAATGCGAACATTATTTGTGAACATATAGATGCCTTCGTGATTTACGTGTTCACAAATTTGATGCACAAATAGGTTCATCAGTCAAAAACATTTACAGCATATATTCAAGGCTGTCCCAAACATATGTAACTCAGATAAGACTGAATCAAGAAAAATAATTCCTAATTAGACAATGATCACCTCGAAAAACACAAACTAAGAAAAACTGAAATTCAAAGGTACACCAAATAATAATAGGAAAATAAGCCAACATCAAGCATGGAGATTTAATAAGTCCATCATCTTAAAAGGTGAACTCTACGTGTTTTTCTCCAAGTGCTTTCAAAGAAACAAAGCTGTTCATGTGTGGCATTGGTCCTACCCAATTCTTGCCGTCGTTATAAAACTCCCAAATAGTATCCGAAATGCATGATTCTAGATTATAAGGAAACACGTACCAAAGGTGATCCATTAGTAAAATTTTATCCCCTCTCGAAAGAGCAAAGAACATGATGGAATCTTCCAGGTTCAGGGTGTTTGTAATTCAGAATGTACTCCTTACTCCAACACGGACGCTTCTTCTAAAACTCTTTAGTTTTGGAACTACAATTCACCTCCCTATTCTTATTAAGAAACCACAGATCATATTTCCGCATTTCATGGAAATAAAATATAGCGACAAGACACAAACACCCTCTCACAATAAAAAGTCTATGGGCACAGGATTCTAGCGGGGTCTGGAGCAAGTAGAATTCCTCGTCTGCCAAATCAAAAACCACAATATGTTGTGAGTCCAGATGGAGCCAGTGAAGTGCCCCATCTACACAAACAAGTGCCCCATATTTACACAAACACACCCAGATAATAAATCGAATTTAGTTTCTCCTTTACTTCGCCAACCGCTGCCACTACCAAGTGTATATACTTCCACCTGTCGTTTGGCTTCATTTGAGCATCCAAAATCATAGAAAATCCTAATGACCTTGTACCCGAGGGTGATATCCAAATCCATGCACAAAGCCAATACGGCCCTCGATGCATGTCTCTGGAAGTTTAATGATTTCTATAGTGAAGGGATTACTGATGTAAAATGGTTCTCCATAGCCCGTGGGCTTGTAAGTCGTCTCAGCTGATAAACAAATAAATCCATTACACGAGCCGACTATTCCAATATGCAAGTGTACCGCAAGTGTACCGGAAATTTGAAGTTGATCCTCCTTGCTGTGTAGTGCATAAGCTCTTTTGGATTTATCTTATAATCATCGTAGTACTCACTATAATAGAGATCTTCTCCGTTAATACAGCTAATGAAACTCATCATTGCAGTATCAGCAGCATCGTGGCTGATGCGGCTCCGGGTATATTAGTTCTTCACCTTGTTGACCTCGAAGATGTAGATACGCGAAGTAATTGGTACTAGCATGAAGCTGAATTAGATTTCTCCGAGCTCTACATACTTGTTTCCATCTCTTTTTTACTCACAAAAAAAGAAATCGGTCTCATCTACTGCAATGGACAACTAGAACTATTATCTTTTTCAATTACAACTAGTTTAGGAAATAATTTGCCCGATTTCCTAAACATTTTAATGCCTGGGAAGCTAGGCTCATCAGTAGTAATTGACTTTCACAATTTTAGGAAAACAAAAGAAAAAAAAAAACTTAGAAAATCGAGAAAAAAACCTCTTAGGTTTGGACTCTACAAATCTCCGACCAAGGGGATCGAACCCTTGACCACGGGATTAAAAGTCACGAGCTCTACCTCTGAGATAAGTCGGCTACCTATTTGTCTTAGTATTTCTACAGCTTGCTGTTGTTCTTCGCAAAAATGCTTCTCCAAGACAAACAGTTAGATTTTGATCAATATATACAAGAACGGCCGAAGTGAGAGGTGATTGATCAATATTTACGTTGTAAATTTCTGTTATTGCTGGCATCCATGGTCTTATTGCAAAGCAAGAGAACTACTTAAAAAAAGAAACAAAAAATTTCAGAAATACGTGACTAACTAATTTCCCTTGGCATAATCTTATTCTAGGATACTTTATTAGACACCATGGACATTAACATACGACAAGTACATAAAACAAATTACCCACACTTCCCGGAAATAATTCCCTCACATTTCCAAGGGTCATAACAGTGGTGTTTGCCAAATATTCCACAAGTACCACCCCATCCGTGACATGATGCACTAACAGAAGCTAGAAATAACGAAAACATCACAAACAACAAGAATATATAGTACATTCGCAGGGGTCTTCTTCTCCATTATCTCTTGTTAAGGATTTTTTTCCCCTAAGATTTTGTTGGTTATTGAATAAATAATTTGCTACAACATATTGGAAAATTGTATTTCGATTTTTCAAGCAGGAAGTGACCCATTTTTTTTACTTAAGTACTAAATGCATGTATAACCACCTTAACCGGTTCAATGATATTTGAATAATCTTCTTCTTCTTTTCCTCGGCAAACGAATGAATTAGATTAAGAAAGCTTACAGGACGTAAGCACCTTACAACATCCCTAGAACACAGGGGGTTGTGTTACAAACCACCACCACCCCACTCCCCCAACACTGTACAAAACAGAGAAAACAGACTCCCCCACTAAATAGCAAAAAACTGACCTCAATTTGTCAAAACATTATCAAGGGAGATCCGCTTCATAGGTTCAGTGTTTCTACACCAAAAATAGGCTTGAGATTTAATTTGTTTAATTACCTTAGCCACGTCGAAGTTGATGTATTCGAACACCAATCTGTTTCTTCTTCTTCTTCTATTTTTGATCAATCCATCTTCCAAACATTAATCACGTTCTCTTCAAAGAAAAAAGAAAAAGAACATTAATCACGTAACTAGGTGCACCATTCATTCATTATGGAAGATGGCGATGATGATTCAGATTGAGACGGCTGATTATGCAGCAGGTTTTCCTAGGTAATGACTCTAATGAATGATTTTGTTCACTGGAACTAGCGGCAATTTTGAGCCCGAATGCAAAATGCCAGTCTATGAACAAATCGAGTTACGGCAGCATACAGATGTTCTTTTCCGTTGTCTCTTGTTAATTCTTTTTATGATTTTGTTGGTTGAATGAAGGTTTCTATAACCTGAGACAAGACGAGATAACTCAAAGAACAAAACGAGAGAGATGATTCAATTCCGTGTGTTTTCATTGATCACAAAGACTCCTATATAAAGGAGTTAGGGTTACAACAATATTCTAAAGATATTCTAAAAGAGGTGAATATCTTCTCAAGACAAGTAAGTGAATATATGCAAATATACAAGATATATAACCCAACCCCCCCACCCCCCCCCCCCCCCCCCCCCCCCTCAAGTGGAGCATGAAGAGTCGAAATGCCCATCTTGAGAAGAAGATTTTGAAACTGCTGACGTCCCAAGGCTTTAGTCAGAATATCAGCTAGTTGAGAGGTAGTATGAATATAAGATGGACGAATAGTACCTCGACGTATTTCGTCACGCACAAAGTGACAGTCAATCTCGATATGCTTTGTTCGTTCATGAAAGACAGGATTATTAGCATATGTAACGCAGCTGACTATCACAATGAATCGAGACTGGTTTGTATGTCCTATACCAAAATCCGTATAAACCCTTTTAACCAAATGATTTCACAAGTTTTTGAAGCCAAAGCACGATATTCTGTTTCGGCTGAAGAACGAGAAACTGTGGTTTGTTTCTTCGTTTTCCAAGATATAGGAGAACCCCCGAGAAAGATAAAGTGTGCCGTGAGTGAACGTCGACTAAGTGGACAGCTAGCCCAATCTGCATCACAATAAGCATCAAGAACTAACTTGGAATCAGCACGAAGTAAAATACCTTGCCCCGGGCTAGATTTCAAATAGCGCACAACTCGAAGTGCAGCATCCCAATGTGATTGAGTTGGATGTTGTGAAAACTGGGAAAGAATATGAACAGAATAACACAGATCCGGCCGTGTAAGATTAAGATAAATCAGTTTCCCTACCAACCTTCTGTAACGAGCAGGATCAGCCATAGGTGAGTCTGAGGCAAGAGCCAGCCGATGATTTTCTTCCATGGGAATATTAGCTGGTTTTGAACCAAGAAGACCTGTTTCTGTCAATATATCTAGAGCATATTTGCGCTGACAAAGGAAAATTCCTTTGGAACTTCTAGCTACCTCAATGCCTAGAAAGTATTTTAATTTTCCCAAATTCTTCATGTGAAAACATCTTCCTAGATATTCCTGAAATTCTCGAATAGCAGCTGTGTTGTTACCAGCAATAACAAGATCGTCCACATATACAAGAATATACATGATAATATTCCCATGACGATAAAGAAATAACGAGTGATCAGAAGCACGGGTAGAAAAACCATATGTACGCAAAGAAGCTGCTAGCTTAGCATACCAACACCGTGGAGCCTGGCGTAGACCATACAATGACTTACGAAGTCTACAAACTTTGCCAGATAATCCATTACTAAAACCAGGAGGAAGTCGCATATAAACTTCTTCATTTAAATCACCATGAAGAAACACATTGTGCACATCCATCTGAACTAACTCCCAGTTGTTTATCGCAGCAACCGCAAGAAGAGTTCGTACAGTTACCATCTTTACTGTGGGAGCAAAAGTTTCAGTGAAATTAATTCCTTCCTGTTGATGATTTCCAAAAACAACTAATCTGGCTTTGTAACGCTCAACTGAGCCATCAGATTTTCGCTTAATGCGAAAAACCCACATGCAACCAATTGCAGACTTGTTGGCAGGCAAATCTTCAATTGTCCATGTACCATTGGAAATAAGTGCAGCAATTTCAGCCTGCATTGCCTGACGCCATCGTGGATCAGCCATTGCCTCTTTAAATGATTTGGGTTCAACATCATTTGAAATAGCTGCAACAAAAAAACGATGTGCAGTAGAAAATGCATCACAATTCACAAAATGAGTTATAGGATAGGGAGTACCTGAGGACTTGACTGGTATAGGTGAAGCTGCAGGGGAAACCAAGGTCGTGTTAGACTGTTTTGAAACACCCTGCCACTGGACAAAATCCTTGTGCCTAACGTTCTCAAATTTTGTACGTTTACCCCGGCCAAGTTCCTCGTCTGCAACTATATTATGATGATCTCGACTATCTGTATTGTCTATGAGAGAAGAAGTAACAAATTTTGTACCAGACGCAGGCACAGCAGAAGAAGAAGTAGGTGCTGAATCAATTTCCTTATGAACTGAACATGTATCATTTACAGCAGGTGCCATCTGAGAAAACGGTTGTGCATCATTCTCAGCAATATGTGCTGTGTGTTGTGCATCATCCAGGAAGACTGACGGAATATGGGAACTAGTCTGTGGAGGCGCAGTGTCAACAGGCGAGAGAGTAGCAGCGGAAGAAGAACCACCAGATACATGTGCATTATTGGAGTCAGCTTCAAAATGATCGTCAGACAAATTTCTAGTAGCTGAATCAGTGACCGCATCAGAATACAGTGAGTGCAGTTTCAGAAGCTCATCATTATCTGCCAACGGGAAAGTATCTTCAATAAAATGTACGTCTTGAGACTGAAAGTAATGGCCTGTGTCAAGATCAAATAGGTGCCAGGCCTTCTTTCCAAATGGATAGCCGAGAAATATGCAACGACGACTGCGACTGTCAAATTTATCACAAGGATTAAGGTTTTTCGCGTAACAGAGACATCCAAAGACCCTGAGAGAGTGAATAGATGGAGCTGAACCATAAAGAAGATCATAAGGCGTCTTTGATTTATGGGAAGACATCAGGCTTCGTTTTTCTCTTGGGAATGGAATAAAAAATTTCCAGCTTAAATCTGATGTCGCCGGTTGCAAACAAAAAGATGGAGAGTCTATCCAAGACTATTACGGGAGGCTGAAGAAACTCTGGGATGACATCAATGACTTTGATGCTTTACCTTCTTGTAAGTGCTCAGGTTGTACATGTGATCTTAATATGACTCTACGTACTCGACGTAACAATGATCAGGTACGTGAATTTTTAATGGGTCTTATACCCTATTATGCTAATGTTCGTTCCAGTATTTTGGGCACCGAACCACTTCCGTCTCTGCACACTGTGTATTCTCGTCTCATCCAAGAGGAAGAGGTTCGATCTTATACTCAGACGAAGGAGGATATCGTTTCTCCAATGGCTTTTCTTGCTCACGGCAATAAGCCCCAAGGATCTAAATCAGGAGCTGTTAAAACTCCGTTGAAGTGCACCTATTGTGGTCATAATGGACATCTTGATGATCGATGTTGGGAGAAGCATGGGTATCCAGATGGTCGCCAGCCCAGACGTCCACCTGCAGCTTATCTCAAAACCGAGTCACCAGCTCACCGTAACCAACCAGCAGCTAAGGAAAACGCTGTTGTTGGTGAGATGCCAACTAGAAATCATGTTCGTCTCTCTGGTAAACGTGGTCACATATGGATTGTTGACGCAGGAGCCTCCAATCATGTTTGTTGTGATGACACTGTGTTTGAATCTTGTCATAATATTAGTCCTCTTCAAGTTGGCCTGCCTAATGGTGTCAGCATACAAGCAACCAAAATTGGCATTGTGCAGTTAAATGATTTTCTTATATTGCACAATGTGCTGTTCGTTCCTCAATTCACATGCAATCTTCTCTCCGTTTCTAAACTTTTATCTTCATCGCATGCTACTCATGCACAGAAGAATACTATAAGTGTTCAATTCACTAACTCTGAATGTGTTATACAGGACCATACTTTGAGGACGAGGATTGGTATGGGTAAGCTCATGGATGGGCTGTATGGCTTGATGGTGGGGAAACCAGCTCGTGTCAACGTTGTGTTAGAGAAGACTGCAACAGAATTATGGCACAAACGGCTTGGTCATCCTTCTATCCAAGCTTTGAAGTCTCTACCTCAGATTGGTTGTGTTGATAGTCAGTTAGATTTTCATGCTTGTGATGTCTGTCATAGAGCCAAGCAAACTCGTACTTCGTTTCCATTGAGTAATAGTAGGGCAGTTGATTTATTTGAGTTAATTCATTGCGACGTTTGGGGGCCTTATCATCCAAATCGTGCCTGTAACTCGAGATATTTTTTAACCATTGTTGATGATTTTTCTAGATGTGTTTGGGTGTATTTGATGAAAACCAAAGATGAGGTACCTACCTTGTTAACAAACTTCTTTGCACTGGTTGAACGACAGTTTACTCGAAAGGTTAAGACTTTACGCAGTGATAATGGAACTGAGTTCAAAGGTCTCGTTTCTTATTTTCGAAACAATGGCATTATTCATCAAACCTCTGTCGTTAAGACACCACAGCAAAATGCTAGGGTGGAAAGAAAGCATCGTCACATTCTTAATGTCGCTCGTGCGCTACGTTTTCAAGCATCCTTACCAATCGACTTTTGGGGAGAATGTGTTCTTACTGCTGCCTACTTAATTAATCGAACTCCTTCTCGTGTTCTTCACTTCAAGACAAATAAGTGAATATATGCAAATATACAAGAATATACCCAATAAATATACACATAGTTTGTTGTGGAATATATATAGTTCGATTGGGCGGGAAGTACGGGTGATTGATTTTATTTTCTCAAGTAATTAATGCATGTTCAACCATAAATCACGTCATTACTAGCATCATTCAGACATTATCGATGACGTTGATTCAAATTGAGACGGCTAAAATACACAAGGGTTTGATATTCATGTTGGTCAGTTCTTTACTTCACGTACGCACATAGTGCATGCACTTGCACTTATATTTGATTAATTGTTTGCATTTTCTCGCAGCACGCACGTATCTAATTAACTGATTCTTACATGGTCTCAGTTAGAAGTTTTTTCAGAATATTTGCTGGTATTGCTGGCCATAAGGTCATTAGTTTGTTTTTGATGCTTAATTACCTGAAAAATACACGAGTACTACTTCTATCACATTCCCGGATCTGCTAATTATTTATGGCCTTAATATCGAACCTTAAATTGGCACCTCCTTGTTCAGGGGGTAGAGTGAGTGAGCCTCATTGCCTAATATGCTGGATCTTAAGGGCTGCCTGAGGTAGAACCCTAATGGAGATGATTTTGGATTGGGCGGTAGGGAATGATTTTTCGTCGTTCAGTAAATTTGGACTATAGTGACAATTTTGAGCACGAATGCGAAATGCGGGTCAATGAACAAATTGAGTTG
Source organism: Papaver somniferum (assembly GCF_003573695.1). NCBI lineage: Eukaryota > Viridiplantae > Streptophyta > Magnoliopsida > Ranunculales > Papaveraceae > Papaver > Papaver somniferum. The sequence continues at coordinate 5,985,962 of NC_039364.1, read as the reverse complement.
CTCTGAGAATTACGCAGATTTTGGATAAGGATACATACAAATTTTGAATGAATAACTTAGCAAATGCTGGACCGTAAGATAACCATCTGGCGCAGGTTGCATGGTTCACCGTAAAAATGCATGTATATCGGGTGACAATAACATATTTTAGGTTAAGTTTCTGATATTAATGTGCTTATACTATATTTTCCGTTGTCTCGGTAGCTTGTGATTTATGTGAAGTACTTGTTCATGCCGTCAGACAAATTTCGAACCGCAGGGTAGTTTTAAAGTAAAAGACTCAAAGAGTTTATTTTGGGTCATGGTTTTATAATGGTAGATTGAATCCTGAGATATCTTTCCGTTTAAACAGCAATCTTAAGTATAAAACACAGTTTGGCTGAGTTAGTCCGTGTTAGTGGTGGTCCAGATTTGTCTTTAAAAAGATAAATCTACAGATGTGGTTCTCCGGACCACACCCTCATCTCGCACGTGTAAGTGGCGGCCAAGATTTCATCTCCCAATAAATTATGGCTGTAATTTCTTCCATAAACCTAACATTTAATGACTCATTAATGAAAATTTAATATAATAAATATGATAAATGATTCATTAATGGGTGAGGATCGGACAACAAAACTTTTTGACAAACGTTTTTGACAAATAGCATCAAGCGTTAAATTTTCTATATCTAATGGCTCTCATTGTTGCTTATGTGGCAGTTTAGTTGAGTTTATTTTTTGTTTGGCTTGATAAATTTTTTGAAGGAAAAACGTTTGAATGGAAACTATTTTCTCTCTGCAACTGCAAGTACCCCTAATTTTTAAGAAAACCCAAACCCTAACTCATTCATAATCATCGGATTTACTTTTCTATACAATCATTAGTGTTAGAATCAATTCTCCCATTATTTTATCAATTCAAAATTCAAGTTGGGAGGTCTCTGTTGGTTACAACTTTACAAGTGTTAAATCAGCCATATAATCAATCAAAATTTCCTAGACCCATCCTTCTTTTCCATTAATAATGTTGTACCAGTTGAAGAACAATATATTCCCCGGCATGGATTTCACATGTGTTGTGCATAAGTCGACATCTCTAACACTCACAAGTTAATCCCATGTCTTCGAGAATATATTTCCTTGTTAGATTCAACATGGTAAAATTATTAACAACTTTTATTTTCATAATCAAATAATCGAGAAAACAAAATTCTTCTACAAAATCAAGATCCCGGTTAATCACGGTCTAAATGTAAAAGTATATAAAAAAATCTTTTTAGAAATTTTTTCCTTAAATTTCTGCATCCATTGTTTGCTAGAAGTTCTTTAGAGTATGGTATATAAAATTTAATGATACCAAACAGAGAATAGTGTTTATTTGATGCCACATCAGATGGAATAATCAACCATTCGATTGATAACATTTGGCGGTTTAAAACTTTTGTTAAAATAGTTTGTCAAAAGGTTTTGTTGCCGGATCCCCATCCAAGTTGGTCATAATAATGTTTGTTCACTAATTTTTCGTAATAAATAACCTATTAATTTTTTTTAATTATTAAATTTCTCTTAATTAAACAAAATAATTATTGTTTTCCCACCAACAATGTGTAAAATCCCCTTTTTTTATAAATAAATAAATAAAAATTTCTCTTAATTAAATTAATAAATTTGTATTTCTATTAATAAATAATTTTGATAAAAACAGAAACAATATCAAGAACGGGAACCTAGCTCAGCTGGTCATCCTCGTTCCCCAAAGTTTCATGCGTTTCAGGAGGTCCCAGGTTCGAGCCCCCAATAGCGTAATATTGCGTAAATTAACATGGAAGGTAGAGTTAGTTTGCCCCTCTTGTTACACAATCTCAGCCTCCCATCCGCTGCTTCGACTCCTTTGGCTAGGTTACCCATGAGGCTCACTGGTAGGCTAGCACAGTAACCTGTTTAATTAATGTAGTAGTATGTCGTTGAAGGTTAGCTTATTAGGCTTACAACTAGTTTAATGTAATAATCGTTATCCAATAATATAATAGAAAAATTAGTTATATATCAATAGATATTAGTTGTGATAGTAGGTTGTAGAAGCGGTGGCGGAGGTCGAATGAATCACTATTGTAATAATATCAGTAGATATTAATTACGACATTGGTTGAGCTCTATATACACATAAATAACCACTAATCTAAGGAACAATTACATGAGACTTGGATCTTCCGGTAACTCATAGAACAATTTATGTTTTTGTTTATGCAATCTCATTAAGTTGAATCAATACTAATACTTTGTTACTTCACTTTCTTATTATTATAATCTTCTAGAATACAAAACAAAGCTTGGCTAAGTTAGACTAGATAAAGGCGGCTGAGATTTGTCTAGGGGGGATAAATCTATGGCCGTGGTTTTTTCAACTAACCATTATAAATACTTTATTAATTGGTGTCCTATTAATTTCTCATGACAAATGATTAATTATTTTTTCATGATAATGTTCATTTAATGAATCTAATGAATACATATTTTTATTAATAAATAAGTTTATTAAAAATTATATATATATTAATCAGTAAAGAATTTGGTGCTGGCAAGTTTCGAACTCAGGTAATTGGTATCATCACCCAATGACTTTACACTATACTACAGTGACCCCATTTAAAATAGTGGTGGAGGTGGTAACATTACTGGTGGTGGAAAAAATAGTGGGTTTAGCTGGTTTTTACGTATGGTGGTGGATGTTAGTGAATTATTAGTGGACAATAATAGTTTTGTGTCTTTACAAAATGGGCAACATTTTATTGTTATAGATGTAGTTGGCTTTTCTTAGCACAACTGGTAAGGAAAAAACGCAAATATTTTGAGGAGGATACTAAATCATATAAGACAACATGATCATGACCGTTGGATCACCCAAATGGGATCCCGTCTATTTATAGTACCCGATCAAATAAATCACGGTTTTTAGTATTTAAAATAAAATTGATTACATTTTCAAAATATAAACCAAAATTTGGATAAGTTAGGCTGGATAAAGAACGATCAAATTTATACTTGCAAAACATAAATTGCATCGTACAATAAAGATAATTGAAGAGCGGCAATGTAATCATGTGATCTTTACAAACAGAGTGAAAAGAAAAAAGTTAGGTCACAAAAAAGACGGTAGTTTTACTTACCCACGTTAGATAGGTTCACAATTATTCAGACTTTCAAGATAACGTTGTATTTAAACTAAATTGAGGTTGCATTTAGTTACTGCCTTTATTAAACAACTCCTCAAAACATTTGGACCTCGATCGATCGGTTCGATTCTTCTCAAACAATTACTACATGTATGAATCGATGGATACATTTGAAACATATATTCTTGACTGTGCCGTTACGGCACAGATTGAAAGATAGTAAACTATATAAAGTTCGGTATCTTACTCCGTGCATGAGAAATGATTGTTTAATTTTTAAGTGGTAAATATATATATCATTTATTTCATACCATGATCTTATTACAAAGGAAAATACAGAGAAACGAAATGACGATAACTAATAGAATACTTGAGGAATATTATTCGACCCTGATCTTATTCTATAAATCCACATTTTCCCCAAAAAATTCCATTGCACCACCAAGGGTCACAGCAGTGGTGTTGAAACATTCCACAGTTACCACCAAATCCTTGACATGATGATGCACTAACAGATACTAAAAAGACTGAAAACATCACAAACAACACAAAGCATACATTCATAGCTATCTTCCACTCCATTATCTCTTGCTAAGGATCTTTTGAGTTGTGATTTTTGTTGGTAGAATGTTAAGGCTGCAACAATAAAATGATGAAAGAATGATGTTAAAAATAAATTTCTGAAAATCTTAAATAAACACTCAACAGACTCAGCAAACAGAGGACAGGGTCACTTGATCATCCAGCTGTCCTTAACACGATAGTTTACCGGTACGCCTCAAAAATGAGTGATGCCTGTATCCTATGGTGAAATCGTATCCAGGATAAAATTTTCCGTTGCAAATACTATAAGTACTATAGCACTTGCCCACTCTTACAAACTCAACAACAATGACACAGAAATAAAAACCACGTAGAAGGAAAAAGACGAAAAGAACAATGATAGTAGCTTCTTATGGACACAAATTATAATGATTTGAGTGGTTTATATAGGGGAGAAGAGAGAGGTCGAATGGATGTGCATTTAGTTCGAATTAAAGAGAGAATAAATCAGAATTAAACACAAAAATAAATTTGAATTAATTCAAGATTTATGAAAACGGAAATCAAACTTACATGCATATTATGTCGACACAAGGAAAAATTGGAAAGAAATAATTCCCGCCTGGTCATACCCCACATTTAAGACAAAATTTAATTTGAGTTTAAAAATGTTTAGGGAATAATTCAAAAATATATTTGTCAAAAAAAATAAATCTTAGTGCAAACACGAGCCTGAGCTTTAAACCCAAACCTTAGTGAAAACAAGTATTGATTGCCCCACCCGTTAAACAATGGAGATCTTCTTCAATTATACCCTATGTGGGACCATAAATCATATTTTATTTACTCATAATAAAATAAGAAAATGCCATTAGAGACTTAAAGGTCTTAAGTTCCATTCCCACCAAGACTATAAAACCAAAACAATAAAATTTATTTTCTCGAATGGCACACATCTATATAGTTCGATTGGGCACAAGTGATTCATTTTATTTGCCTTAATCCATAATTCATAGTCACGTAACTGGTAGCATGCCATTCATTCATACTGGATGGTGATTCAGACGGCTGGAATACAAGAAACGACGATATCGGGGTTGGATATTCAAATAGGTCGGTTCTACACTTGACATGTACGCATTGCGCGCTTGTGTCTATATTTGGTCTTAACTTATTTGCATTTTCTCATTGTAATCATCTATATTATTATTATAATCGCTATAGTAGAGCATCATTTTGCAAACATTATTATAATTATCGCTATAGTCGAACATCATTTTGCAAACATTAATCACGTCACTAGTAGAACCTGTTGGAGAATATCAAGGACATTGATAAAGAATATCAGTGATATTTACGAGATATCGTCTATTTTAATTGGTGATAGTACTATTTTCATATCTTTGTTTATCATTAGTAGAACTTACGTATTAGGTTCTAGATTACCCAAGTTAGCATTCTATGTTACGAAGAGTTATTACATATATGTAAATATAAATATCCTATACTATTCATAATACACAACGATACAATTATCTCTTCTTCTTAGTTTCTCTTCCTCTCTATTTCTTCAGGGAATCCAGATCTAGGCTCCTACAGTGGGTATAGTCCCGATTTTGGCCACTATTTATTTTGTGACCGAATTTGTCACTTTACACCCATGACCCGACTTTGATCATTACGTATGTGGTCCACGTCTTAGACCGAGGAACTGGCGTTACATGTGAGGGGCGTGTGGAAGGACAATGTGCATCATTTGTTTCCGCATAATTAATTTAAATATAATACGGAAGGGCCATTCCACTCATTGTCAATTGGTTTTGAGTTGGATGCTCGCAGACTTTATCATGGAATCAGAGCAGTACTGAATCCTGTTTCGTGAGTTTTTTTTTGTTTCTTTGTTTATTTTTATTTTTTGGTTGAAAATTTCAAACAAAATTGTCTCAGAGTGACGCTAACACTAATGGGAAATCGTCATCGGTATTGCTTAACAGGAACAATTATGTTCTTTGGTCGCGTATAGTGACTTTGGATCTTGGTGGAAAGAAGAAATTGGGTTTTATTAAAGGAAAAACAATTTTCCTCGATCTAAAGAAGAATCGAAATATGAATACTGGATTTTAGATGATCAAACAGTTAGAACTAGGACTCTCAATTCTATGGAAGCACTTATTGTTAAAATTTTCTCATTTCCTAATGCAGCCAAAGAACTGTGGGAAGTTGTAGCTGGGTTGTATGGAAGTCAAAACAATTCAGCTCGCACATTTGAGTTAAAAGCATGAAATCGCTATGGAAAATCAAGATGAAAAATCTTTTACCAAACACCTTGGGAATATGAAAAGGATGTGGGATGAACTTGATATGTATTTTCCACATACCCCTGATGCAAAATTTCTCTTAAAAAGGCCGAAGAAGATAAAAGAAATTCATTGCCCAATAGCTTGAAACTAGATCATGAGAATCTCAAAAGTAATGTGCTTATGAAGGAAGATACTCCTACATTATCAAGTATTTGTGCTATGATTCAAAGAGAAGAAACTCGCAAGAATTAAATGAGTATGGACTCAAGAAATGTTTTGAGAAAGGAGAAGCAAGTAATCTTGTTGTGGAGAAAGAAGACAAGCGACGGTTTTTAGGGGACAGATAGAGGTAAGTAAGTTTATAAAATAAAAAGGAGAATTTCCATTGTGATCATTACAAAAAAACTGGGCATATTGTAAATTGTTGTTGGGTTCTACATCCACATCTCAAAAATAATTTTAATAAAAACAGAAAAGATAATGCCGCAGTAGCCGATGGTTCTTTTTCGATAAATGATTAGCAAAACTTTATATTGCAACAACTGAGTAAGTCTACTCCTTATGATTCTTTTTTAACCCACGCTTCAGGTAACTTTCATGCTTATCTTACCTCATTATCTAAAGTGATTAATTCTTGGAGAATTGATTCAGGAGCCACTGATAATATGGATAATAACACAACAGATGTTTATGATTTCATTCCTAATATTGGGAAACATGATGTTTTTGTAGCTAACGGTGCCACTGTGCCGGTGCTAGGAAGTGGAAAAATTAATTTCTTTACAGAAAATTCCGCTTCTTATGTTCTAGTTGTGTCGTCTTTTCTGGTTCAATTGTTATCAGTTGGAAAAATTACAAAATCTTTAGATTGCAATGTTATTTTCTCACCTACTCCAATGGTATTTCATGATCGAAAAACGAAGAAGACGATTGGTGAAGAAATATATTATAACAGACTTTACTTAGTCAATCCTACTAATAAAGCATGCCATATGAAAAATTTAGTTGAGAACCATATTATACATAAACGTCTTGGGCACCCCTCATCTCATGTTTTAACAAAACTTTTTCCTTCTGTTTCCTTAGAGGATGGTGTACGTGATGTTTGTCAATTTTCTAAGAAAACTATATTGCCATCCCTGGGGTTTGGCTTCATACGACCAATATCACATGGTTTAATACAATTTATAAATTCTAGTACGCCAAATGCTGAAATTTGTCCTACAAACATTCCCACTATTAACGACACTGATATCATTCTCATAAGACTATTTCCATTTTCCTCCATATTTCTTAAAATGGAGATTTAAATTTTCCAATCACCTAAAACTTCAGTACAAGAATAAAAATATACCCTTGTGAACACCAATTTATATAGGTTTCAATAATTAAGGGAAACGAAATAAATAGTCACAAAGTTCTTGAAGATTTTTGGGTAATTAATTTCATAATCCTAAATACCAGATATAGTGTCCCTCTTTAATTAAATGTCAGAAATGGAAGATACCATCCCATGTCTTTGTTGTCCCCCGTCTCTACCAGCTTACATTACCGGAAAAATTTACTCGCGTGAAATCTCAAACATGTTTTATCTAGTAGCATCAAAAACAAAATCATGTCTTTGTTGTCCTCCGTCTCTCGCGGTTTACATTACCGGAAAAAAAACCATTACCGGAAAAAAATTACTGCGCCAACTAAGGGGATCGAACCCTTGACCACGGGTGAAAAGGCGAGGGTACCCAAATATACCTCAAGCTAAAAAATTTCCTACCTATAAGTCCTTTCTCCGAAAGTGATTGTCTATGGACTAAGTTGAGACAATGCAACTAATCAGTTCACACTTCGTGTGATCGTCTATGTATACGAGATCGAGACAATACAACAATGAAGTATGTTTACTTGATAAAAAGGTTCGGATTTAACCAAACACAATAGGATTGCTTATCAAGTAAATAGGAATTAACGTTTGTGTAATTTACTTTAATTATAATGCGGAAATATAAAGTAAATGAGACAGCGAGATTTTGTTAACGAGGAAACCGCAAATACAGAAAAACCCGGGGACAAAGGCTCTTCTGTTTATATTAACATAAACTCCTTCGCCAGGTTCTTAGATCTACCTTATGCTCAATCACCAAAGTAATTGTAAAGATTTTGCAATCAATACTTTTAATCAAAAAGAATTGTATTGACGCCAATCTACACAACTAATTAATCCAATCTACCACTAAGATAAACCGATTATAGGTGGATCCTCTTATACCGAAACAAGTATTGTGCACACCAAAGATTATGAATCCCAAATCAGAAATCTTCAATATCTTCTTTTTCTTCAATAAACACCTGCACACAATAACTTGAATCTCTTGTGATCAATCACGCACAGAACGGAGTCTGTTAATAATGGATTATCATAAGATCATCTTTAGCACTAACAACAGTCTAAAGATCCCCGTCGAAATTTCGATCTAGTTTGAGTGAATCTTATATCAGAAGAGAAGATTCTCAAGCATAAACAAACTATGTGCAATCAAATTTAAACCACCGTTAGTCAATCAAATCAATCGAAAACACAAGATAAACCGCAATTATCTAGTTTCCCAACAACGGTACTCGTAGAGCTTCTAAATCCCAAAGAAGACTTTAAACTGAGCGGACGTATGAGATTTCGCCTAATTAAGTTACTCTCCTCTCCGAATAGGCGGCTACACTAGTAAAAACACAACCGAGGAAGTTTGATGTCACGAAGGATTAGTTTGCTAGAAATGCAAACTTCAAGTATTTATAGAAAAGGAAGTTTGGAAACCAAGGAATTTACAAAACCGAAAATATTTTCAAAGATATTCAATATATTCCAAATTCGGTTTCCATAATTCCTGGAAATGCTCTGCCCAAAATAATGACCAAAATCTCCTTGGAAAATCTCAACTAGTAAATGCACATTATTAATTCTCATTTTCCTAAAATAAAATTAACAACCTTAATTAAAAGATTCTTAACTTATTTATATTTAGATCCTAAGATTTTCTTCCTGTAGCTATTAAGGAATAACTTTGAACAATAAAAGATAAACATTACTGTACGTGTTCAAAGTATGCCGACATCTTTAATTTGTAAGTCCTCTTTCATACTTACAACTTTGAAACTGATTTGCCACACTTCCAAACAAGTTTAGAATTTGTTCATCTGACTTTCAAGAACTATGTGCTTCATTAATATACTGAATCACAAATCATGTGTTTAACGGTTCTACTAAAAAAAGTTTCGGTTCTACCTCCATGTGAGTATTGTGCATAATCACACTAGCTTTCCAAAATTCGGTTGATTAGGTATTAGGATCGGTTCCCCACATATATATGGTATCTAACTTATATGTGTTTCATACGTCTATAGGATCGGTTCTCCTTTTCCTAAAAACGCGTTGCACATGTCCATAGGATCGGTTCCCTTTTATGCTACAAACTTGATGCACCTCATACAAGGATCGATTCCCCTTTATGATGTGTTGCACCTCTTCATAGAATCGGTTCCCCTTTACCCATATTCGGTTCAACAAATCACAAACTCGATCATACCATCTCAGGTGATTACTTAAGATCAGTTTTACTAATAAAAGTCATACCAATACATAAGTCAGGTCTTTGTGAATAGTTTTACCAAGAACACAAACAATTCGTGAGGGGTTATACTAAATCACACATATTGGATGTTCACAAGATATGCAATGAATAACAATCCCAATAACGCCTGACGATTTTCTTTTCGATTCATAAACAAGTTTATGAACTTACTTCCTTAAAACACATGTAAAAACATTGTTTCCTAAGATGAAATCCTCACCTCATTCCCATATATAATCAAAATAGCATTTAAAAGATTATGTCTATGTCTTATCTACAAAGTTTAATGGTTAAGCAATAAACTTCATATTGTATTCCTTAATACTATGTCTATCTAGAGTGTTCATGCTTCGCAGTTTCGTTTTCAATATGCACGAATTGAAAGATACGTTAGGGAATGAAACAGTTCAAGTCAAATATCACTAACCTCAAGTGGAAGGATGATGTTGTCGTTGTAGCTTCTTACTTCTTCACTTCTTCAAGTCTTCGCAATACTTGTAATGTCTCATATCCTAATACTTTCAAGCTAACCTATACGAAGTTGACTCTAGTACATAATCAAGCGACTCTTAAAATGATTTTTGATTCACTAAAATATGACAACCAAACCTGACATACCAACGCTTGGTGGGTCCAACCGAGCTATGCTCTAACAACGGGAATAAAAGTCACGCATTCTACCACTGAGATAAGTCGGCTACTAGTTTGTCTTAATATTTCTATAGATCGTTGTGGGGGTATAAAATGTAGCACTTACGTGCTTATCAATACCCCCACACTTATATTTTTTTAGTCCTCGAGCAAAACAAAGAATTGACCCGCTACACAGTTGGTCATATCATAGGAAAGAGTTAGACCCGCTACACAGCTGGTCATAAAATGAAAATTTGATATACCATACACAAGACCCGTTACACAGCTGGTCATGACAAATACCATACATAAGACCCGCTACACAGCTGGTCATGATAAAACCATACAGAAGACCCGCTACACAGCTGGTCATAACCCTAAAAATCAAAATGATAAAAATATTTTTTTTTAGACCCGCTACACAGCTGGTCATAATTTTATTTATTTATTTTTAATCAAAATTCCTAACGAAAGTGCCGCTACAATACCCCCACACTTATATTTTTCTAGTCCTCCAGCAAAACAAAGAATTGACCCGCTACACAGCTGGTCATAGGATAAGAAAGAGTTAGACCCGCTACACAGCTGGTCATAAAATGAAAATTTGATATACCATACACAAGACCCGCTACACAGCTGGTCATGACAAATACCATACATAAGACCCGCTACACAGCTGGTCATGATAAAACCATACAGAAGACCTGCTACACAGCTGGTCATAACCATAAAAATCAAAATGATAACAATATTTTTTTTTAGACCCGCTATACAGCTGGTCATCATTTTATTTATTTATTTTTAATCAAAATTCCTAACGAAAGTGCCACTACACCCCCACACTTAGACACTACATTGTCCTCAATGTAATTGAGTCATCCAACATAGAAATTAAGATGGGAAATTCAAGCAAACAAATAAAAGATAGAGTAAAGAAAACAAATCTGATGGGTTGACTCCCATGAAGCAATAAACTTTGTATCCCTGCTTGAGCACATAAAGAACCTCAAACAAGGTGAGGTTCCACCAAAGTAAGCAGCAAAGCATATATATAAAGTATGAAAAGTTGGGGATCAATCCAACAAATCAGGTCAGGCGCCATGAACCTGGAAACACTATAAATCTCCAAAAAGATGTGTAAATTCATTCCCAATAGAAAATTGTAAGTGATACTCAAATAATGTACGGTCGGGATAAGTAAATCACTCCCATAAGCAACAAGTTCAGATTGTTTGACAGTTTCTATTCGGGAAGCATGCTCTAAATTAGGTTTTAAATCAGCTGAAATACATTCGGTCGACACATTATCTTCACTTGAAAACATAGGAAGCAATGTATTGACGATGTGAAAAGCCAAAGAATTATCAAAATCAGCACAACAATTTAAACCTGTATATAATGGTTAAATTTTATCAAATTCAGTAACTCCTAAATCTGGTTCGAAGTCCGCGGAAATAACTTCCGTTGTTGAGTTACCTTGATTATCCATTGAAGACCGTGATGCATTAACAATGTCAATAATCATAGAATCATCGAAATCTATAAAGTGGGCTAAACAAACTGAAATTGGTTCAAAATCAGTAGTTACCTGACCAGTACCGATCGCCTCCACATTCACATCACCAATGAGGAAATCACAAGATGAGTCAGCAAAACATGTGCTCAATGGAGAGTAATCGACTCATCGACTAAGTGATTTATAGGAATTTCACTATTCAAATGACTAGAAGGTACCTCATTATGAATGTCTACTGTCTCTAAATCGTTAGACTCAATAATAGTATCTTCTTTATAAATAGGTTCCTCTAAATCATCATCTGCATATAATTGTTGGCATGCTAGAACTCTCAACCTTTGCTCCAAACTAAGCGATGTATGTTTGTAATACTTCTCATATATCATTATAGGTGATTATTCGCTTATCATATGTGGAGCAAGAACTTCATTATGTCGTGACCGACGCATATATTCTCCAAGTGTCATCTTAAATGACGTCTCCTGAGAAGCACTCATCATCCTCAAAAAGACACCTGAAATCAAAGTTCTAAAACACAAACAAGTCAAATGAAAAAAAGAAATCCTAAAATAAAATAAAAATATTGTACAAAGATAATATAAAAACCTAACTATTTACAAAATAAAAAATACTAATTACAATACTCCACAGCCGCTCCCCGGCAACGACGCCAAAAATTGATAGGATTCTGAAAGAACCCTATATATAATAACCGCAATCGCGCGGTGTCTAACTAGTAGACAGAGGCAAGTATGGGTCGTTCCCACGAAGAGCGGTGGAAATACTGTAATCAATATCTCTAACGGACGAACCAGAAATAATATTTTTGTGATTTTCAGAAAAGAATAAATAGGAAGAAAATAAATTAAACTAATAAAATGAATCAAACAAAAGAGTCCTTAACCAGGGTTTTATTGGTATCCACCACTATTTCTATTTATTTCTGCAAAGAGACAATTCTAAAAATATTTATTTATTCTTCGTTCTATTGACATCACCTATTATTTGTATAGAGTCGCAAACACCACTGGCACACTCTAAACATGGCACATCAAAAGACTAAACCCAAGCATGCACCATAAAATTGTATTTGTGAGAAAATTAACGAAACTAAATATAGATTCACGAATGATATTTGATTATTCTACGCATAACCCATCAAAGACATTTATCCAAACATAGATTATCAAACAATGAAACAAATATATTCGCAATATTCTATCAATTACGCGCATGAGGTTTTGTGCAAACCGGCGAAGCAACAACTAATATCATCATTTATTGAATAACAAAATTATAGAATCAATCAAACCAATGCATTATATCCTCCAAACCATGTGTTTCGATTTAAAGTGGTTTAATTGCTCAAAATGGTTTCTACCATAAACCCTAGTTACAAAACAATTAGCAAAACATGGCTTTCTCAAAGCCATAAACAAATATATTAGAGATTCACTCGCTAATCGAAATGGAATTGGAAAAACGAAAGAACGCAAACCCTTCTCCGTCTCTCCTTCACGGCTCTGTAGCCGGGCTTCTCTCTTTTTTTCTCTTCCTCGTCTCCCCATCGTGTTGCGAGAAACAAAACAAGACCTAACAGAATTCTTCCTCGCGGCTAATGGGCCTAGTCCATACAGGTCCATCAATTTCCAAATCCAGCCATTGAACCACAGGCAGAATAAGCCCAAAACTTAGCTGACGAGAACTCCTTCATTTCCCTGGCTAGAGCACCTTCGTCCACCGGCAATTGCTGACAGCTCCAGCTCAAAACACGACCACCATTATTCATCTCATCGGAAATATGCAATCATTTCCGCCATTTTTACACGACACCTTGAATACACAGCACCTTCACTTGGACAGAAGTCACAGAACACCATCGAACGCCAATTCCCATCATCTGTGTTTACATAACTAAATACCGAAACTCCATTGTTGTTCTCAACTGCAAACTCCTCCAAATCACCAGCAAGGCACGGCACCAACATCACACTTCTTCATGGATAAACTCGAGCACCGACCTGCTCCATATTCCTTCTGAGATCCGCAAAAGATGATGCCGCTGTTAATCATGTCTCAATTCACCACATTCCCAGGTCTTCTCTCCCCAACGAATTTCAGTCGAGATACTCACTGGAATCACGTACACTCCATCTTCATTTTCAAGATCCTGGCATACGTTCACCCTACCTAACAAATCCATACCCAGAACGGCCAGAACAACCATGCCTAGGTCGGGGGAAAACTGGTCGCAGCCTCACCAAACTGACAGCAACAGAACTGCCCCTTTCTCTGCTTGTGAACTGGTAACTGACCAAAGGAAATGAACCTAATTTGTCTTCTCTGGGTTTCTATGGAACAGCATGCACGTGCCTTGCCAAGGTGGTAAAGTCCACTAATGTTTATGTGGTGCGCAGTTGGACGCACTCCTTTCATTTGGTGTATAAGCACGTCCAAGTACCTGAATGCATAACTCATGTCGATCCCATTTTCAATATGTGACCATGGAAGCAGAAAGTCTCACTTCATTTGTTTCCTTGATAGGTAGCACTATTAACTTTTGTCGCAAATGCTCTAATTTTAAGCTGTTTTCTTCTCGGTAATTGGATTCGCTGGTATTTTATGTAAAATGCTCAAAATAATATTATTAGCCAAAATATCGAATCCTAACTAATATGAATATGGTTATAAAATGTAGCACTTACGTGCTTATCAGGTCACAAAAAAACGGTAGTTTTACTTACCCACGTTAGATAGGTTCACAATTATTCAGACTTTCAAGATAGCGTTGTATTTAAAATAAATTGGGATTGCATTTAGTCACTGCCTTTATTAACCAACTCCTCAAAACATTTAGACCTCGATCGATCGGTTCGATTCTTCTCAGACAATTACGACATGTATGAATCGATGAAAACATTTGAAACATATATTCTTGACCGTGCCGTTACGGCAAGGATTGAAACATAGTAGACTATATAAAGTTTGGTATCTTACTCCGTGCATGAGAAATGATTGTTTAATTTTTACGTGGTAAATATCTATATCATTTATTTCATACCATGATCTTATTACAAAGGAAAATACAGAGAAACGAAATGACGGAAACTAATACAGTAATTGAGGAAATATTATTCGACCATGATCTTATTCTATAAATCCACATTTTCCCCAAAAAATTCCATTGCACCACCAAGGGTCACAGCAGTGGTGTTGAAATATTCCACAGTTACCACCAAATCCGTGACATGATGATGCACTAACAGAGACTAGAAAGATTGAAAACATCACAAACAATACAAAGCATACATTCATAGCGGTCTTCCTCTCCATTATCTCTTGCTAATGATCTTTTGAGTTGTGATTTTTTTGGTAGAATGTTGAGGCTGCAACAATAAAATGTTGAAAGAATGATGTTAAAAATAAATTTCTGAAAATCATAAATAAACACTCAACGGAATCAGCAAATAGAGGACAAAGTCACTTGATCATCCAGCTGCCCTTAACACGATAGTTTACCGGCACGCCTCAAAAATGAGTGATGCCAGTACCTTATGGTGAAATCGTATCCAGGATAAAATTTTCCGTTGCAAATACTATAAGTACTATAGCACTTTCCCGCTCTTACAAACTCAACACCAATGACATAGAAATAAAAACCACGCAGGGGGAGAAAGACGAAAAAACAATGATAGTAGCTTCTTTTAGACACAAATTATAATGATTTGAGTGGTTTATATAGGGGAGAAGAGAGTGGTTTAGTTCGAATTAAAGAGAGAATAAATCAGAATTAAAGACAAAAATATATTCGAATTAATTGAAGATTTATCAAAACGGAAATCAAACTTCCATGCACATTATGTCGACATAAGGAAAAATTGGAAATAAATAATTCCCTCCTGGTCATACCCCACATTTTAGACAAAATTTAATTTGAGTTTAAATATGTTTAGGGAATAATTCAAAAATAATTTTGTCAAAAAAAATAAATCTTGGTGCAAACACGAGCCTGAGCCTTAAGCCTGAGCCTTAGTGAAAACAAGTATTGTTTGCCCCACCCGTTAAACAGTGGAGCTCTTCTTCAGTTATATCCTATGTGGGACCATAAATCATATTTTATTTACTCATAAGAAAATGAGCAAGTGACATTAAAGACGTAAAGGTCCTAAGTTTCATTCCCATCGAGATTATAAAACCAAAACAATAAAATTTATTTTCTCGAATGGCACATATGTATATAAAGTGATTAATTCTTGGAGAATTGATTCAGGAGCCACTGATCATATGGATAATAGCACAACAGATGTTTATGATTTCATTCCTAATACTGGGAAACATGATGTTTTTGTAGCTAACGGTGCCACTGTGCCGGTGCTAGGAAGTGGAAAAATTAATTTCTTTACAGAAAATTCCGCTTCTTATGTTCTAGTTGTGTCGTCTTTTCCGGTTCAATTGTTTTCAGTTGGAAAAATTATAAAATCTTTAAATTGCAATGTTATTTTCTTACCTACTCCAATGGTATTTCATGATCGAAAAACGAAGAAGACGATTGGTGAAGGAATATATTATAACGGACTTTACTTATTCAACCCTACTAATAAAGCATGCCATACGAAAAATTTAGTTGAGAATCTTATTATACATAAACGTCTTGGGCATCCCTCAACTCATGTTTTAACAAAACTTTTTCCTTCTGTTTCTTTAGAGGATGGTGTATGTGATGTTTGTCAATTTTCTAAGCAAACTAGATTGCCATCCCTGGGGTTTGGCTTCATACGATCAATATCACATGGTTTAAAACAATTTATAAATTCTAGTACGCCGAATGCTGAAATTTTTCCCACAAACATTCACACAATTAACAACACTGATATCATTCTCATACGACTATTTCCATTTTCCTCCATATTTCTTAAAATGGAGATTTAAATTTTCTAATCACCTAAAACTTCAGTACAAGAATAAAAATATACCCTAGTAAACACCAATTTATATAGGCTTCAACAATTAAGGGAAACGAAATAAATAGTCACAAAGTTCTTGAAGATTTTTGGTTAGTTAATTTCATAATCTTAAATACCTGATATAGAATCCCTCTTTAATTAAATGTCAGAAATGGAAGATACCAACCCATGCCTTTGTTGTCCCCGTCTCTACCGGCTTACATTACCGGAAAAATTTACTCACGTGAAAGCTCAAACATGTTTTATCTAGTAGCATCAAAAATAAAATCATGTCTTTGTTGTCCTCCGTCTCTCGCGGTTTACATTACCGGAAAAAAATTCATTACCGGAAAAAAATTACTGCGCCAACTAAGGGGATCGAATCCTTGACCACGGGTGAAAAGGCGAGGGTACCCAAATATACCTCAAGCTAAAAAATTTCCTACCTATAATTCCTTTCTTCGAAAGTGATTGTCTATGGACTAAGTCGAGACAATGCAACTAATCAGTTCACACATTGTGTGATCGTCTATGGATACGAGATCGAGACAATACAACAATGAAGTATGTTTACTTGATAAAAAGGTTCGGATTTAACCAAACACAATAGGATTGCTTATAAAGTAAATAGGAATTAACGTTTGTGTAATTTACTTTAATTATAATAAAACAAATATAATGCGGAAATATAAAGGAAATGAGACAGCAAGATTTTGTTAACGAGGAAACCGCAAATGTAGAAAAACCCCGGGACCTTGTCCAGAATTGAATACTCTCAGGATTAAGCCGCTACACAAAATTAAACCAACTTCGTATAGTTGAAACCAAGCAACTAAACCTATAGTTCACCTAGTTCCGTCTGTGTTCCCACGCCTCCAACTTATGAATAATTCACGTACATGGAACAATTCCTTTGGTTCGTATTCGAAACAGTAAAGGAACAACAAATCTGTTTGGTATCTACTCTATTCAACCAAGTGATGTGAGTCAGAAAAATGCTCTTCTGTTTATCTTAACATAAACTCCTTCGCCAGGTTCTTAGATCTATCTTATGTTCAATCATCAAAGTAATTGTTAAGATTTTGCAATCAATACTTTTAATCGGAAAGAATTGTATTGATTCTGATCTACACAACTAATCAATCCAATCTACCACTAGGATAAACGGATTATAATTGGATCCTCTTATACCGAAAAAAGTATTGGGCACACCAAAGATTATGAACCATAAATCGGAAATCTTCAATATCTTCTTTTTCTTCAAATCTTCTTAGATCTTCAATAAACACCTGCACACAATAACTTGAATCTCTTGTGATAAATCATACACAGAAGGAAGTCTGTTAACAATGGATTATCATAAGATCGTCGTTAGCACTAACAACAGTCTAAAGATCCCCGTCGAAACTTCGATATAGTTTGAGTGAATCTTATATCAAAAGAGAATATTATCAAGCATAAACAAACTATGTGCAATCAAATTTCAACCACTGTTAGTCAATCAAATCAATCGAAAGCACAAGATAAACCGCAATTATCTAGTTTCCCACCAACGGTACTCATAGAGCTTCTCAATCCCAAAGAAGACTTTAAACTGAGCGGACGTATGAGATTTCGCCTAATTAGGTTACTCTCCTCTCCGAATAGGCGGCAACACCAGTAACAACACAACCGAGGAAGTTTGCTGTCACGAAGGATTAGTTTGCTAGAAATGCAAACTTCAAGTATTTATAGACAAGGAAGTTTGGACACCAAGGCATTTCCAAAACCAAAAATATTTTAAAAGATATTCAATATATTTCAAATTCGGTTTCCATAATTCCTGAAAATGATCTGTCCAAAATAATGACCGAAAATATCTTGGGAAAATCTCAACTAGTAAATGCACATTATTAACTCTCATTTTCCTAAAATAAAATTAACAACCTTAATTAAATGATTCTTAACTTATTTATATTTCGATCCTGGGATTTTCTTCCTGTAGCTATTAAGGAATAACTTTGAACAATAAAAGATAAACATTATTGTACGTGTTCAAAGTACGCCGACATCCTTACTTTGTAAGTCCTCTTTCATACTTACAACCTTGAAACCGATTTGCCACACTTTCAAACAAGTTTAGAATTTGTTCATCTGACTTTCAAGAACTATGTGCTTGATTAAGAAACACTCAATCACAAATCATGGGTTTAACGGTTCTACCAAAACAAGTTTCGGTTCTACCTCCATGTGAGTATTGTGCATAATCGCACTAGCTTTCCAAAATTCGGTTTACTACGTACTAGGATCGGTTCCCCACATATATATGGTATCTAACTTATATGTGTTGCACATGACCATAGGATATGTTCCCCTTTGCCTAAAAACGTGTTGCACATGTCCATATGATCGGTTCCCCTTTCTGCTACAAACTTGATGCACCTCATACAAGGATCGATTCCCCTTTGTGATGTGTTGCACCTCTTCATAGGATCGGTTCCCCTTTACCCATTTTCGGTTCAACAAATCACAAACTCGATCATACCATCTCAGGTGATTACTTAAGATCGGTGTCGTTAATAAAAGTCATACCAATACATAAGTCAGGCCTTTGTGAATAGTTTTACCAAGAAAACAAACGAGTCGTGAGCGGTTATACTAAATCACATATATTGGATGTTCACAAGATATGCAATGAATAACAATCCCAATAACGCATGACGATTTTCTTTTCGATTAATAAACAAGTTTATGAACTTACTTCCTTAAAAAACATGTAAAACATTCTTTCTTAAGATGAAATCCTCACCTCATGCCCGTATATAATCACAATAACATTTAAACGATTATGTCTATGTCTTATCTACAAAGTTTAATGGTTAAGCAATAAACTTCATATCGTATTCCTTAATACTATGTCTATCTAGAGTGTTCATGCTTCGCGGTTTCTTTTTCAATATGCACGACTTGAAAGATATGTTAGGGAATGAAACAGTTCAAGTCAAATATCACTAACCACAAGTGGAAGGATGATGTTGTCGTTGTAGCTTCTTACTTCTTCACTTCTTCAAGTCTTCGCAATACTTGTAATGTCTCATATCCTAATACTTTCAAGCTAACCTATACGAAGTTGACTCTAGTACATAATCAATCGACTCTTAAAATGAGTTTTGATTCACTAAAATATGACAACCAAACTTGACATACCAATGCTTGGTGGGTTCAACCGAGCTATGCTCTAACAACGGGATTAAAAGTCACGCACTCTACCACTGAGCTAAGTCGGCTACTAGTTTGTCTTAATGTTTCTATAGATCGTTGTCGACCTTCCCAAACTCAAATGATTCTCTCGCTAAGACAAACGGCGATCGTGCTACTTGACCAGCTAGTTGACATCTCTTTGACAGCTAATCCTACGTGGCATGTATAGTTGTGAGCAGATGTGTTTGTTTGTTCGTTTTACGTCATCAAAGAAAAAAAAAACTTACTACTCATCGTCTCCGCTTTCTTCCCTTAAACAAAACCACGTCCCCAAGTAAATCATCATCCATTTCAATCGTATACATATTTTTCTGATTAATATTAACGATGGCAAAGTTTCAAATCTTGTCCGTTATCATAACCAAAAAATAATTATAGTACAAATCTAGCAAGGTACATCAGAATGATTAGTTTAGATACAGTGTGATAATTATACAAAATGGATCCTTAATTTACTCAAGAACTCAATCTATTAAGCTTTTATTTGATTTTCAACCCAATTCCTTTCTTCATGAAATTGTACAGTCTTTAGATTACCAATTACAACTGCAAACTACTATCAACCCCATTTAAATTGATAAAAATCATAGTTTCTATATACCAACGTACAATATTAGGTTTCAAAAAGGTAGGATGGTTTTCGTAGTGTCTCATCTGGTGTCATGAGTGAACACCTGCAAGATCAAGAAGAAATACATATATATAGGGTTTGCAAAAGCACAAAGATTCCGAAAAAAATTAGTAAAGAGACTCAGATTATTTGGACGTGCATCCACATCATATACAGTTACACACAACAATGGATCGATAGTGTTTTTGATGGTGTTGTGTTTTGGCTGTATTTTTAACTTAGAGAATTGGTGGATCAGAACTAGTTACAGATGACGTGATGAAAGAGAGAAGACTCCTCTTCTCTCCACTATGCCACGAAGGATCAGCTGTTTGTCAGGATTTTTATCGAATCATTGACAACCGCAGAATAACAGGATCTTAAGATATTATGATGAATAATAAGTAAACCAAGCACAAGCAACAATAATAATACGAGAAAGATTATTCAACTCACAAGACATAAGATTTATAGTGGTTCGACCAATACATACAACGTATATATATTGTCACTTTGACCCGCACCAACTCAATCCACTATGAAGAAAAACGATTACAATGTCGTGTCAATCCCAACAAACTCTTGGTTACACCGCAACAATTACCCGAGACGATATCCTTGTCTCTTGTTCCTCACCAATATGCTTTCACAAGGAAACCCTATATTTTTACCCTAAAAGCTATACAAGAAAGAACTCTCTTTTCTCTTTAAACAATTTTTTTCACACACACGCGCACTATTATATAAGGCATAATTACCTATTTATATAGGTTACAAACTTGGCCACCAAGAATTCTAGCCGTTTTTGGAAACCCCAATAAAATTCCTAAAAATAATCTCCTTGCTCGCTTCCGTCACCGCTACGTACTCCGCTTCCGTAGTAGACAATGTCACCAACTTCTGTAACCGTGAGTTCCAACTCACTGCAACTGAACCCATAGTATAAACATAACCAGTCGTACTTCGCCTTTTATCTACATCACCATGCGAAGTCTGCATCCACATAACCTCTCAAAATAGAACCACCTATTCCATAACACAATGGTACGTTTGTGTTGCCTCTCAAATATTGATAATCCACTTTACAACTTCCCAATATGTTTTTCCTGGGTTACTTGCATATCTACTCACTACTCCCACTGCGTGTGCAATATCCGGTCTCATGCACACCATAACATACATTAGACTCCCAATAGCTGAAGAATACGGTACGTTATCCATGTACTCCTTTCCTTCTTCTGTCTTCGCACACTGCATACTTGAAAGACGAATTTGACATCCAAGTGGAGAACTAACTGGTTTAGCATTCTCCATATTGAACCTTTTCAACACTCGTTCAATATATTCAGCCTGACTAAGCATAAGAGTCCCCTTAGCTTTGTCCCTTATGATTCTCATACCAAGAATCTGTTTTGCTTTACTAAGATCTTTCACAGCAAACTCACTTGCTAATTGTTTCTAAAAATTCTCAAATTCTTGTAGAGATGTTCCGGCAACCAACATATCACCCACATACAGTAATAATATGATGTAGTCAGAACCACACTTTTTGAAGTAACAACAATGATCTGCATTACACCGTGAGTAACCACTTCTATGCATGAAGTTATCAAACTTCTTGTACCACTGTCTCGGGGCTTGTTTTAAACCATACAAACTCTTATTTATCTTGCACACCATATCTTCCTTGCCTTTTACTACGAATCCTTTCAGATGCTTCATGTAAATTTCTTCATCTAGGTCACCATGAATAAAAGCTGTCTTTACATCCAACTGTTCAAGGTAGAGATCTTCAGAAGCCACTAGGCTTAATACTACTCGAATAATAGTCATCTTCACAATTGGAGAAAATATCTCGTTGTAGTCAATACCTGGTTTCTGCTGGAAACCTTATACAACCAACGTCGCCTTGTAGCAAATTTCTCTATTTGCTTAAGACTTTATTCGATAAACCCACTTGTTATGCAACGCCTTCCTACCTCTAGGTAATTTTGCTAACACCCATGTGCCATTCTCCTTAAGGGAATTCATCTCATCTTCCATAGCAAGTTGGAACTTGCTTGAATCATCAACCGCTAGTGCTTCTTTAATATATTCAGGTTCACCTCCATCCGTAAGTATTGGATAATTCAAAGCATACTTTGGGTTTGGTTTCGGAGTTCTTGACGATCTTCGTACTTCTTGTGGAACTGTAAGAGTAACTCCCACTACGGAAGAAGTTCCTTCACCTTGTACTTCTCTTCCATTAGCATTAGTGTGCTCTTCTTGTACCACAGTTCTTCTAGAAACATCATCAATATCGATATGCAACTCCTTATATATCGACGTTGCTTGACCCGATATTTTCAACTTGTGTTGTGTTTCTGTCCTTGTACAACTCACTTTCATTAAAAGTAACTTTTGTACTTGTAATAACTTTGTGACCCTCATAGTCACAAAGTTTATACCCAAAAGCGTCATTTCCGTAACCAAGGAATATACACTTCTTTGATTGAGCACATATCTTAGACCTCTCACCGGGAATAAGATGAATATACCCAACACAACCAAAAACTTTCAAATAAGAAAGATTTACCTTTTTTCCGGTCCATACCTCCTCTGGTATCTTCATATCTAATGGACTACTAGGTGTCCTATTAATTACATAAGCAGCCGTCTCCGTTGCATGTGCCTAGAAGGTCTCGGGCAAACCAGATTGCAACCTCGTGTACCTTGCACGTGCATTCAATGTCCAATTCATACGTTCTGCTACTCCATTCTCCCATGGCATCCTTGGAACTGTACTCTCTAAACGAATTTCATTTGTAGCATATAACTGTAAGAATTCTGTTTTGTCATAATCACCACCGTTGTCTGACCTTAAACACTTCAACTTCAGACCAGCTTCTGTTTCAACCAAAGCTTTTCACTTCCTAAACACTTCATACACCTCGAACTTAATCTTCATGAAGTAAAGCCACACCTTCCTTGAGTGATCATCAATAAAGGTGAAATAATAATGGAACCCGCTGTGAGATGCAACATCAATTGGTCCCCATACATCAGTATGAACCAAATCAAGTTTCTCACTTCTCAAGGCTCTTCCACCTCTGTTGAAACTAACCCGATTTTGCTTTCCAAGAACAAAGTCTTCATAAAAACTCATATAAAAAGACTTCACATTAGGTAGATATCCTCCCGAATAAAGAATCTTCATGTTCTTCTCACTCATGTGCCCTAATCTTCTATGCCATAAGTTAGTGTCTTCACCACTACTAGCCACTGCTAAAGTAGTTTCATCTGAAGTTCGGTATAGAGTACCGACTCTAACTCCACGAGCTAATACCATATCTCCTTTCTTCACTTTCCAATTATGTTTCGTAAGCACAACTTCACACCCACCATCACAAACTTGGCCCACAGACACCAAGTTTTTCTTCAAATTTGGAACATGTCATACATCCTTCAATTTCCATGTCGAACCGTTGACTTTCAAAATTATATCACCCAAACCAATGATGTCCCATGCTTCACCATCACCAAATATTACTTGGACGTAATATCTTTCTTTATAAGAGATCATAATACTCTTATCACCCGTTGCATGAAAGAAGCTCCCGAGTCTATAATCCAAGACTCATCTTGCTTGTCCTCAGAGAGTAGTAGAAAACCTTCTGTAATCACCTTCTTGTTATCAACAAGGACCCTCATCGGTTCCGGAGCTGCAACTACATTGACCTCTTCTTGATTACCTTTGTTTCCACCATTATTAGCACATTTGTTTTCCGGACAATCGCGCTTCTAGTATCCTACTTTCTTACACGCCCAACACTCAACAACACCTCTTGGACGGGATTGAGATCTCCTCCTAGTTTTCCCTCTAGACTTCCATCTGGATTTGTTGTTGTTGTTCCTATTTGAACTCCTACATCTATCTTCTTCCTGCATACTTATGGCCTATCTTGAAGTACTAGAACCATAACCTTGTTCTATTCTTCGTTCCTTTTCAGCTATTAACCTTTGTTGCACATCATGAATCTTCAACTTCTCGCTACCTGCAGAATTACTAATAGTTGTTCTTGTGGTTTCCAACTCTTTGGTAATGACGACATCAACCGTAAAGCTTGAACTTCATCATCAAAAGTAATACTAACTTTTGAAAGTTGAGAAATAATTGATTTAAACTTCCCAAGATGTGATGAAATCAATTCGCCTTCTTGCATCTTCAGATTGAATAGTTGTTCACACAACATAATCTTCCCCGAGGCTGATGACTTTTGATACAACTTTTCAAGTTTATCCATAAGGTCCTCGTACTAGTAACCTCTTGTACATTATTGTATACTTCCTCTGTTAGACATCTACGGATCACGGTACACACTTGCGATCAAGAGTTGTCCATTCATCGTATTTGAGTGTTCCCTTTTTCGCAACTCCTCCCAATGGAACATCAAGGTCTTTCTCGTATAGGTAGTCTTCCATCTGAGACTTCCAAAACGCAAAGTTCTTCCCATTGAAAACTTTAACTCTAGCTACCGTACTTTCATTATTATCACCCATAACTCTCACTCGAATCATACTATGATAAACCCTAAATCTCTAACCCGAGCTCTGACACCAGTTGTCAGGATTTTTATCGAATCACTGACAACTGCGGAATAACAGGATCTTGAGATATTATGCTGAATAAGTAAACCAAGCACAAGCAACAATAATAATACGAGAAAGATAAATCAACTCACAAGACACAAGATTTATAGTGGTTCGACCAATACATACAACATTTATATATTGTCTACGTCCACTTTGAGCCGTACCAACTCAATCCACTATGAAGAAAAACGATTACAACGTTATGTGAATCCCAACAAACCCTTGGTTACACCGCAACAATTACCCGAGATGATAACTTTGTCTCTTGTTCCTCACCAATATGCTTTCACAAGGAAACCCTTGCTTTTTACCCTAAAAGCTATAGAAGAAAGAACTCTCTTTTCTCTTTAAACAATTTTCTTCACACACACACACACACGCACAATTCGTCAAGGCCTAGTTACCTATTTATATAGGTTACAAACTTGGTCACCAAAAATTCTACCCGGTTTAGGAAACCCCTATAAAATTTCTA
This sequence comes from Papaver somniferum, assembly GCF_003573695.1. Taxonomy (NCBI): domain Eukaryota; kingdom Viridiplantae; phylum Streptophyta; class Magnoliopsida; order Ranunculales; family Papaveraceae; genus Papaver; species Papaver somniferum. Next base: position 5,960,296 of record NC_039364.1, on the reverse strand, counting down.
AAAATAATCACGGCTAACTTAAGAAATAACTAATTAGTCTTCAATAACTAACACTGCCAAGGAGCTGTTACTATGGGGTTCATATAACATTTTCGGACAAACTGTTCGATTGATATCTCTCAAATGCCGCATGGAATCACAGCCCAAGAATTGCGAGAACTGCCAAAGTGTAAAGGCGATGGATCAATATTTATGTTTTAAATTTCTGTATTATTTTTTTTTTTGAAAAAAGCAAAATTCATTCAATAAAAAAGTGCCGAGAAAGCACTTGAAGGATACAACAAAAATCTAAAGCACATACACACCTGAAACGAGTCCTTTCCCCTATTACAAGTTGACTTCAGATGGTGTTCTTAAAAATCTCCAAGTCGTGGATGAAGTCCCCAAACCTAATACGTTTAAAGGATTCATGAACAGTAGCCCAAGAAAATAAACAAGCTTTCGCTCGAGTAATAACTCGTTCTACCATTTTTCCATTGTTTCGGAAAACTCGTTCTGTATTACTAGATTTGTGTCCCTGCCATGCACCGGCCATTTATTCTTCTTTTAGCTTGGTGTGCATGTGGTTTCGTCCCGTCGTGTCCCGTGAAGATGCATTTTTAATTTCGCATGCGTGGAATTTATCCCCTCTTCGAGACGATGTATTTTTAATTTCTTGTGTACGGGGCATCGCCCCGCCCTATAACAATATATTTTTATTTTGGTGCGTGCGGAGCTTAACCCCTCCCGTGATAATACATTTTTGATTTGGTGTGGTGGGGTGAATACATTAAGTAGGTTGAGATAGGATAGTAAATATTTTTGTAGAAAATATGTGTGAAATATAGACTTATTTTCCCTATGACTTCCGAATTCAATTTGGACTTCCATAAAATTCCACACGATAAATTAAGTTTTCCTTTTGAGTTTGTAATTTTAAACCAGTCATATATTGTCAAGTGTGTTGACCAAAACTCTAATTTCACAAAAATCACAAAAGACTTGTTTCGGCCGGCAGGAAGCCTCTAACGTCCATCTCGATAGCTACATTTCGTTAATGAATCAGGGACACCAACTTCGAAACCAAAATCTTGTATTATTGTGAATGGTTAGCCTCCAAACTTTCGCCATAAAACCATTTGTGCTATAGTTAAAATAAATGCGAAGTTGCCGCCAAAACCTCACACGTACAAAATTTGACGTTTATATTTCTTTTATTAAAGTAGTAATCGATAATGTGTACAAACTGATTTGTCTACCACGAAGAATGAAAGGCCTATGTCGGGGATGTTTGTAGAAACTGAGGGAGGGCTGAACGCGTCTGGGACATTGAAAGAACCAAGTTGTTGAAACGTAAATTCCTGGTGTTCTCATTTCCATGGTGTGCAAGGAATTAGGTGTGTTGTGGTAGGCAACCCCCACACTCAAAATCTCCATAAAAATCGGAACGACAATGTGCTGTTGGTTTTTTTTTTAAGTGTGAATGTGAATACAACAATGACTCTTCCAGAAACAATTGATGGATTCGTAATGTTAAAAACAAATTCAGGGATGCCGATATAGGTGGGGGTGATAAACTGCGTTTAACCTCTTCTACCATGACAATGTAAGATGGGTCCGATGGACAATTTTTGGTGTAGTACTGCAGTACAGTCCAAGGTGCCATAAATGGATGGTGCACTATTGTCTGGAAATGCTAAGTCAATATTTTAAGTTTGAATGTAAGATTATTAAGCATCCGACTAAGATTGCATCTGTGCAAGATTGTCTATCAAGGTAGAACATAATAAATCAAGACACGGACCTAGGAAGCATTAGATGAAGGTACACCTATATTATAGGAGCCAGAACATTACCTGGGGACAAAATCAAAAACATGAGATGCATACTGATGATGCTCCAAGGAGCACCCAGCTCACTAACGGCTTTCAAATTGAACTCAGTGTGACTTATATGGTTCAGGAGGCTTTCCAGTTTGAGGATGGTTCCGGCAATGTGAAAATGAAAGAGTTTACCACCTGCATACATTAACACATGGACAATTAAGGGGTCAGAATGACGGGATAGGTATGCAATGCTAATCATAACAAACATTTACAGCCATCTGGAAACAGACAATATAGGTGGAACACCATCGGGTATCCAACAATGAGGACATGGTCATCCTTTCTAAAAAAACAAAAAAGTTCAGCAAGGAAAAATACTTTTGTTGCAGCTTTGCAGTGAGTGTGATCTCATGGGGCGGGGTAACTCAGCAACACCCTAAGACAGCCAAGAGGAAAAGTTTAATTAACAAACGCACTCTGGAAATTTAAAGTGGAAAACACAATTTTAAAATCACCTTTCTCTTAGATTGGTTATCACGGAGATATCCAGGTCGAAGTGGAGAGCATTCTTTGCAGACGCGGGAGGGGTGGTGGTATTAACACGATGCTATATAAGGAAATCAATCAATCAATCTCGGTCAACTCAGTGAAGAATATCAACAGGATTGCATATGCATAGTGTACACAGTCATATGAATTGAATCTCCGAATCATACAAATTAGCATAAAAAAAATCACATACACAAATATGTTACTATGATTCAAGACATATCACGCAACGTATCTAAGTACCTTTTCCCTTGGACCCAAACGGAAAACTTCATCCTCGAGTATATGAACTTCCCGATACATCCCTTTCCCCACTAGAGAGCACACCCTACAATGACATGTACATTTAGATAGAGGCATAAAAGCCAAAACTCAACCTCAAATAAGAAGATCCAAGTAACGAAAAGAATGATGTAGTAGTGAATGCCGGGATTAAAACCACAGTAACCTTACCTAAACAACAGCACCATCCACAAAAAAGAAAAGAAAAATTGAGCATGACCCAAACAAATTTTTGTGAGCATCGAGAGAGATATTTAAAAGGAAGCAATTTTTTTTTTTGATCGGAAACAGGAAGCAGTTAAAACTGGGGAAATACAAACCCTACCTCTCTAGTAGGAATTTATGTTTCCAATAACGGATGAAGTCATGAAGTTGTTGTTGTCAGCTGTGGTTTCAAATCGGGACAAAGCAAAAACAGATAACTCATAAGTGAAAACCCCTAGATGATAAAATAGGTTACCAAATTAAACTATATTATGCTTTAGTCTCATAAGAAACACAATGGATCAATCTATCATACCCATGTATTGAGAGAAACACCACCAACAATAGGTAACAAATTGAAGAACACTAATAAAAATTTGAAAGGGAACAAAACCAAAATCAAATTTAAATAGGTTACCTAAGCAGCATGGTATCTTAACGAAAAAGCTCCAGCTCCAGGATGCATCGTTTATCATGGACAATAACTTCATCAAGAACAAAAAAAGGTTTAGACCGAAAGAGAAGAGACAAAAAATCAAAAAGTGAAAAATAAATTAAAGTAGAGTTTTCAAGGAGAGTCTGACCAAATAAAGCAAAGTAAAAACGAAATTTTGTAAAATCATGAGCAACTCGTAAAGATTTTATTAACACAATTTCCTTTTTTGTAGTGAACTCGTTGGTTCCCTAATTGAACACGTTTTTTTTCGGTAATACACGAATTTAGTGAAAATATTAGATGAATAAAAAACCAAAAAATATTAATAGGAATTCCTTTTTACCAAGGCCTTTTTTTTGTTAATTTATTTATTTAACGCTTTCCTGTTTTTGGTGTGTTAACATTTCCTTCTTTTATAGAAATTCCATTTCAAGAGTTTCACGTTTTAAGTTTTTAAAGCGAGGGTTTCATTACCGTTTAATGTGAGAGTTTTATTTGTCAACGCCTTTCTACTTTAACGTGTGTTTTTTTAAAAAAAAAATTTATTTAACGGTTTGGACGTGAGTTTTGTCCACCCTTACTAAAGTACAGTTTAGTATAAGTGTAAACACAGTGTAACTAAATAATTCAAGTTTAAATTCAAACATAAGTATTGTTCACCTACTTTTTTTTCAACACCGTTACTAACGGACAATTAAGTATTTGATGTATCCAAATTGTAACCAAATTTTAATTATTACAACCAATAGAGTTATGTCAGGTGTCCTTACCATAGCTTCTGCATTAGAAAAGACCTTTCTAGACCAATAGGAATTGAGGGTATCTTCACGGTTTAACGTGAGAACTTTATTTGTCAGGGCCTTTAAGGGGAAGATTTATCGCTGGCGTCCATGATTATTACAAAGCAAGAGAATTATTAAAAAAATAAAATAATAATAATCGTGCTTAAATAAAATAATAATAATCAGAAGCACGATCAATTAGTACGTGACTGACTTATTTAACTTGACATAATCATATTCCAGGATACTTATTAGTACGTGATCAATTTAGACACCATGGAGACGTAAGTACATAAAACAATGACACACACTTCTTGGAAAAAATTCCCCCACGTATCCGAGGGTCACAATAATGGTGTTTGCGAAATACTCCACAATCCGTGACATGATGATGCACTAACAGAAACCAGAAGTAACGAAAACATCACAAACAACAAGAATAATACATTGGTAGCGGTCTTCTTCTCCATTATTTTTTTTTAATTTTTTTTTTTTTTGTCTTATGATTTTGTTGGTTATTGAATAAATAACTTGCTACTGCATATATTTATTGTGAAATTTATATTTTTATCTGTCAGGAAGTGATCCATTTTTTTTGCTGAAGTACAGAATGGCATGTATAACACCCTTAACCGCTTCAATAATAGTTAATTAATCCTCTTCTTATTTTTTAACTAATCCATCTTGCAAACATTAATCACGTTATCTTCAAAGAACAAAGAAAATTATATTAATCACATAACTAGTCGCACCATTCTGATTTCTGGCGATGATGATTCATATTGAGACGGCTGAAATACAAAGTGGCAAGTTGGAGGGTGCTTTAATTTTGGACCCTTAACTTGGCACCTTTGTGCTGAGCCTTCTGGGCTCGAATGCAGGATTTTAAAGGAGCCTCAGGTAGGAACTGTATTAAGATATCATGGAGCAGGTTTTGGGCGGTAATGAGTCTAATGACTGATTTTGGTCACTTATAGTTATAGCTAGGGGGGAAATAGCGGCAATTTTGAGCACGAATGCAAAATGCCGGTCGATGAATAAATTGAGATTTTGGATAACAAAGGACCATAATTATGCAAAATGTAATTCACTTAGCAAATGCTGGACGATAAGATAGGTTGGTCCATTTTGGCAAAGTTTGGTTCACCAATCACCATGGAAAATGTATGTTGCTACGTAACAATAATACATTTTACTTTTGGGAAAAAATATCTCTAGCCCTTTTCTTCTTTTTTCTTTATGACAAATCCATCAATTAGATACTCTATATTTATAACCCATAATTATATTTAAGACTACTGATATTACTATACTAAACTCATTTAATACTAATTATTTTGTTTTTATATCAGTCAATATCTGTTTTTGGTCTACCGTGAAAATAGTCAAAAACCAAAAATTTAGGAAAATCTTAAATATCCCAAAAATCAAGCTTACCTTGTTTCCATTGACCCGTCGTCTTTTCCTTAATCACAGCCGCGTCATCTTTTCTTTCTTCATTTGTTTTTTCTTTATTGAAGCTAAAAAGAACATAGCAAATTAACATTGTTTATGTTCTACAGTTTTCTATAATCAAGAAATAGAAACCCGATTATCACTTTCATCAAATTGATCTGTAATATTTCTTCTTATGTAACTACTGTTAGAGAAAGTAAATTTATCACCGTGAAAGATGTGGTTGAAATAGTACCTTTTGATGGGTAAATAACCCATGCAAGTTTTGATTGTGTGATAATTTTTGATTTAATGAGCTTTCCTTGGGTACTTTCAAAGATCAGTTTTTTGACCAAGTGTTTTTTTTTTCCTGATCAGTCGATTGACTGATTGTGTTGAAACTATGTTTGTTATCTTTTCTTTTTTTTGTTGGTTGGTGATAATTTTTGGGTTTTTTTTTTTTTTTAGCTTTGGTTACTCCGTGATTATTTAATTTCTTTTCGATTGGCTACATGATAATCAAATTATCACGTTCATGACCATGGGTTATTCTTGTTGAAAGGAATAAGTAAGAGATGGCGAGACTTCATGGTAAATAGGTTGATTCTAGAATCCAATATCGACGACGATTTCCAGAAACCGAAGAAGAAAAAGAAAATCGAAGACCCTGCAACAACTAAAAAGTGGTGCTAAATCCGGCACAAGTAAGGGCAATAAATCAGGTATTGACCAACTTTTAGCTGACAAGTAGCTTAACAACTTCTATTGTTAGATCAAAATATTGTGATAGATGTAGTTATCTTTTTTTTTATGTGATAATTATTGCTTTCATCTAGTAAAAATTGTGATAGTTGTCGTTATCATCCCATAGTTTTGTGACAGATGTATTTATCACTGGATTGTGATGTGTTAAATGGTGTTTTCATTAACTAAAGTTGAGAATTGACATTATCATCGCATGGATTAGTGATAATTGCCAGCCAATTGATAAATGTTTTTTCTTGCCGGTACACAGGCTCCACAAAGCTTTTTAGAGAATGTACGTGTTCGACATAAGTTCAATGAATTTTTTGTTTTACATGTTACCTGGATTGGATACATATTCTATGGACTTCTGAAACCCCATGGTGTAAATCACATTATCAAAACAAATCATTGTTGAAATTTGAAATAGTAATGAATTAATTGAGGGAGCATCAATTTATGACGCATATCTAAGTGATTTGGAGGATTTCGGTAGTTTGGTTGCATCCTTCGACTAGTTGTGTTTTCAGATAACTGAAAATGTCTGCCTAGTCTATGCTGCTAACACACCAAGGTGCTGCTAAGATTTTAGAATACAGTATTTGTGATAATTTAGTTTTTCCATTGGGTACTAGGTGATAGCAGATTTGATTTTTCACCTGCCGCCATTTTTAAGTTTTGTTGCTAAAGTCGCAAAACCTTAAGAAATTTGTTGTATTCTTTTGCAAGCTCGGTTTTCATTTTATAGCAGTCTGGTTGTTTGAGTAAGCTGATAATAGCACAGTTGTATATATGAATTGTGATGTTGATGGTGGAAAATGCAATTAACACCCATAAATACTTTTCTTTATTGAATTTTGTGTGTTTTGTTTGATTTTTGTTCATATGGTTGTTGATTCTTTGAACTTATTATCGTTTTTTATTTATTTTAGAGTTGCCTTGGAAATTAGCTTGTGATAATTTCGGTTTTCAAAAAAAGCAGTTGATTCCAACGGGGATATTGTGCATTGAGCTGGCACTAATTGTGATAACTGGAGTTTCTGCTATGAACTATTCAAGTGAAAAATATAATTTTCAATCACCTCTTTCTAAATTGGAAGATCCACCTTTCATAGTATTTTCATGTGAAAATCTACCTATCACTTATTTCATAGTGAAAGATCCAACTTTCATACAACATGAGTATGATTCATGAAGTATTAACAGTGAAATCTTATGGTTTTTGTTTGTTTGTTTGTTCTTTTTTCTTTTGAATATTAATGTCTAATAGTTTGTATTTGGTTAATTACTCCTACATACACTGAATCGATGATGAATAAATTTTCGTCGCCTCTCCTTGAACATCTTGTACTTAACAACTGGCCACAATATGTAACACAACAGAATTCTATCATAGTATCAAACTATTTCCAATGGTCTCACATGGATATAAAAGAGTTGCCAAATAATCAATTAATGCTCTATTCAAGCTACCAATTAAGGTGATCCGCTCTTTTTTCAAAGACTCGGCATAGATAGGGTAGCCAGATACGTACACACACGGGAAGATAGGTTGAAAAAAATTTGCCGGAGCGTATTTATAGATTAGAAGTAATTCACCGGAGATAATGCAACAAAAATTGGGGAGATTTTGGTGGCAATCAACATATTGACCGTAAAAATTGGATATTTTTTAAAATAAATTTGTCTAGTCAAACTAAATATAAAGGCTAATTTAGTCCTACATGAAATATGAACATCTAAATTGAAACTAAAACTAGTAATCTTAACATTAGATCATGTATTTTAGGCCACATATATATACTATCTTAATGATGGGTTTGCAGAAGAGAGAAGAATTAAATTTGGGTTTCTCAGAAATTTCCATTTTTTTAGGTTATGTTTCCGGTTATTATGCCCTTAAAATACTGATTTTTCCTTGTGGCGGTAGCTTTTGAATTTTCCGATTTTGATTTATGTTCATCTGTTTAGGTCGTCAGACAAATTTTGAGCCACATGGCAGATTGAAGTCCAGGGAGTTTATTCTGGGACATGGTTTGTTTTCACAAAGATTCAAAACATGAAATTTTTCTGTTTAAACTCAACGTGCAACGTATAACATGGTGATCTAGTGGATTCAAGGGAATAAAAACATCCATGTCTGCCCGAATAACAAATTATTACCTAGTAGGATGGTGGATAAATTAACTTAAATATGTTGCTAACTTTGGTATCAAGAGTGACGCTTTAATATATACATGGTAAATATCTATATTATTTATAGCTGACCAAAATGATCTTATTTTACATATAGAAACGAAGATGATCATAAGCAGTGGTGATCAATTAGTACGCGACTAATATTACTTGACCGCCATGATCTTATTCTAAGATATATAATTTAGAGAGACACACGTGAGATACATAAAACAAATTAGCCGTACCCACATGTCCCCAGAAAAAGTCCATCGCACAGCCAAGGCTTACAACAGTCGTGTTGGCGGAACAATCCACAATTATCACCATACGGGTGACATGATCTTGCGTTGACAGAAGCTAGAAATACCGAAAACATCGCGAACAACACAAACAATACATTCATACTGGTCTTGATCTCCTTCATCTCTTGTTGATGAAATTTTTATCTTATGATTTTGTTGGATGAATACACGAATAACTGCTACGGCATATATATAGTTCGACTGGAAGGAAGTGATCCATTTTTTTTTCTCAAGTACTTAATGCATGTTCAACTACCTTAACTCCTTTATTAATCACGTCACTAGCTAGTAGCACCGTTCATGCATTATCACTGGTGATGATTTAAACTTAGACGGCTAGACTACAACGAACGATACCAGGGGCTTGATATATCCAAGTTGGTGGACCGGTTTTTCACTTTACATATGCACATTATGCACTTGCATCTATATATGACTAACCGTTACCATTTTGCAGTACGCATCTGAATACATGTTCTCAGTTAGAAGTGTATTTCAGAATATATGTTGGTATTGCAGGTCATTTGTTCTTTGTGGTTAGTTACCTGATAAGGACACACGGATGCTTTTATGACATTCACAATACCTTTAAATATTTATGGCCCAAAATAATTCCAAGTGGGGGCCTCTTAAGATCAAACCTTAACGTTGGAACTATGATTTTGGGCATACTAATACTGAATAAAGACAAAAAAGGTTGTGAAATAGCAAATTCAGATAATCTCTTAACCCAAATTTTTTTTAATGACAAATCTTCCCTTTACGTATTAGTGTTAGTAATATTGATTAGTGATTAAATATTTTGTTTAGTGATTAAGATAATTTTCAGAATTATAAAGGTTGTTTTGATGAAAAATTTTGGAGAAAAAAAATCAAAGTTTTTATTGAGAAGGAGAGAAAGACAAGGAGAAAGTGAGAAAATTTTAATTCTTGATTCAATGGAGGATGAGGAGGGTCATAATTCATCTAAAAAACCTAGGAAAATACACATCAACTACACCAATGATTCCCAAATGGTTGATTTCTTAGATTATGAGAATGATTTTACACCCACTCAAACTCAAGCTCAAACTCAAGATGATGATTTTTATGAGCCAAATCCAGATGATGGGGACATTGATGAGGAACCCAATGCTTTTGATACACAGGTAAACTTCCATTCTATGCTTAATCTCACTTCTATAGCTCTTAATTATCAAAAGTTAGGTTTTTTGGATCATGGTTCGGTGAAACAGGTTGAGGTTCGGCTCACATCTATGAGCCGAATCTAGCAATTGATAAACGGTTAGGCTTATATGAAAGTTTCATAGTAAGCCGAACAACATCCTGAATATCCCGGAAAAAAAAAAATTACTGGTTCGGCTTATATTTCGCAAATAGTATGTGCCGAACATCAATTTGTAATTTTTTGGGTTAAAATATTGTTATTGGTTCGGCACATATTGAGAATATCGTATAAGCCGAAACCTCTAAATGTTCATAGTTCGGCATATAATATGATTATCGTATGAGCCGAACATAAATTTTTAATTTTTGGGTTGAAATATTTTTATTGGTTCGGCACATATTGAGAACATCTTATAAGCCGAAACCTTTAAATGTTCAGAGTTCGGCACATACTATGATTATCGTATGAGCCGAATATTTATACTATTTTTCCTTTCAAGTATTTGAACCTTGTGATATTCTTTGTAGATCGTACCCATGGAAGATCAACCTGATCCAGTAGACATAATTCACGAGGATACCAAGGATCACTTCCAAAATGATTTGGTATGTAAGAACCTTTTGTTTAACTTAATGTTGTCGGAATATTCCAAAGTTTTGGAATGAACCTTTCTAATTACTTGTTTTGGAATGAACGCAGAGATGGAAAACTAAACCCGAAGTTCTGGATTGGCTTGAGGAACACGCGATGAAGATGTGTACTAGTTAAAGGACAACAAAGCCGATGGTATCGGTTTGAAATGATTTGTGAGCGTAGTGGAACCGGCGCTAGCATGGTTAAAAAAGGTACTGTATACGTTGGGAAGACCAGGAGAAAGAATAGGACGAAGACGAAGAAAAGAAATTGCCCTTTCAAGATCGTTTTCAACCTCAAAAAATAGGAATATGGGTCGAGATCAAAAGAAATTCCTATGGGACAACATGATGCCGGTGATATATCCTTTCATCCAAGAAAATATTTTGGAGCCGGAGAAGAGTGAACCGAAAGGTAGGAAGAGTAAGAAAATGAATAATTTTCAAATTAGAAAACCCAACAAGGAACTATTGGGTAATAAGAGGGATCCATCCGGCGTTGACTACCATGACGCAAGGATTGAAAAGGCAAAAAAGGAAATTGAGAAGTTGATGAAGGAGGAAGAAGTCAAAGTTCCAAAAAAATGAGGTCATCCAAGTATTCAAAAAGCCGAAACAAGTAACAAAGAGGTGAATAATAATGATTGTTCGGCACAAGCAAAGGATAGTAAAGAGGATGTCAAGAGGAAGGCTAAGATGTATCCTTCACAAACTAAGATAAAGGAGAAAAGGACCGTATATGAAATTGGTAGGATGAGAGGACCTAGAAGAGATAAGTCCGGTAAGTATTTGAGGCCTATCAATTTTATAAACGATAAATACTTGGAAGATCTATCGCCAATAATTCATGAGCATATTGTAGAAATGGACGACGTGCAAGGTGATGGAAATTGTGGATATCACGTCACGGCGGAACAACTTGGTCCTTTTAAGAAAGAGAACAATCACGTGCCCCCTGAAAATGAAGTTAACTATATTCGGCAACGAATGTTACAAACCCTACCTAAAAACAAAGATTTCTATAAGACAATGATGAGAACAGGTGCAAGAGGAGATGCAGGGGTGGCAGCGGAGTACATTGCATTAGAACGTCGTTTGCATGGGGATTTTATCATTACCGAAGAACATTGGATGTCAATGCCCATTTGTGGGTTTTTAATAGCAGAGACATTCGATTGCGTCGTACATTGTTTCTCATGGACGGGTAGTAGCTTTACCTACGCGCCTCCAACAAAACCTTGCAATGAAGGTGTAAAGGATAGAAGACTTGTTCTTGGATTTGTTCAAAATTGTCATTTTATCGGCCTCAAACTTAGACCCGCTTGCCCATTACCACCCTTGATGAGTGCAGCCTTTTGGCCTAGATTTGAAAATAATTTTGCTATGGATTGGTGTGCAAATTATGCGACGGAAATGGATCTTTGGATATCTTTGAATGTGCATCCTCCAAGTGGACAAGTAATTACGTTTTCAAGTGATGAGGATGAAGATGATAAGCAAGAGGTCAGTGAAGATGATGAGAATGAGGTCAGTGAAGAGGATGAGAAAGAGGTCAGTGAAGAGGATGAGATTCGTTTAAGATCTCCATAAAAATGTTTCATGGATTTATCCGCGTATTTTGTGTCTTTTGATTTTCGTGTATGATGAGGATGATATTTTGACTAGAATTGCAATTACATATACCCATCAAAACGAAATACTTGAATGATTTACTTTTTGGTTATGGAACGTGTTGTTTTCTAGATACTGGAACCATGAACACAGGAGATTGTTCGGCTTGTAACTTTAGTCCAAGGAAAGACGAACGCGACAGAGTGATGAAAATCCAGAGTTTTTCTGTCAGGTTCGGCTTAGAGTATTATTTTGATGAAAGCCGAACCTGACAAAAAAAAAACCATAGTTTTTTTGTCAGGTTCGGCTTATAATATTATTTCACTGCAAGCCGAACCTGACCAAAAAAAAACCTGAGTTACTCCACTAGGTTCGGTTTGTATTATATTTTCTAAGAAAACTGAACAATGGATTTCAATATTCGGCGCATAACTGGAATTATAGAATAAGCCGAACATTTCATGATTCATGAACACAAAAAATATTATGTCATTCCAAATATACTTTTCAAATTCATAGAAAATGTGGATTACACACCCGTTACATAATAGCGTTACAATAAATTTCTAATCGAATTCTTCTAATATCCTAAACGGGTAATGAGAAACCTTCTAAGAATGTAGTAGTGATCTTTGTATTCGAAATTCTTTCCTTTCCATCTTTTCCATTCCTCTAGAGCTCGATCTTCAATCTCAGAGTTTGTTTCACCCTTGAGACGATATAGACTCACAATCCGAACTAAAGCTATAAGGTATTTCACCGTTTCTTTTATAGTTCCAATTCGGCAAAACAAGGCCGCATTATCCCGGTTGTGAGGATTACCCGTTCTGGTGCTGAAGGCTTCATGAATTCTAACCAAGTAGTACATACTCATCAATCCCTTCACTCGTCGTTCTTCACCCTTCTTTGGATAGTATGCTACGTAATTAGTGCAAAGAGCCAAATCTTCTTCTAAAGTAAACTCATGAGTTGAGGGTGCCATTTTTTTTAGTATATTCTCTGAAGATTATGAAAAACCGTGTATGCCTATATATAATACAGGTTACAACGGCTATATATTTCAAAAAAGAGTCGTTCATAGATTTTTGTGCAAATATAGACAATGTTCGGCTCATAAGAAGGTTTGAACATAAGCCGAATCCATTTATGTAACGGCTAGAATTTCAAATTTTAAAACTTTTAACAGATTCGGCTTATACGAGTTTGAAGATCTAAGCTGAACCTGAAGGACAAAGGATTCGGCGCGTAACTAATATTACAGGATACGCCAAACCAGAGTTAAAACATGAAATCCAAGGTGCCCATAACACAATCCCAGCACCATTAAAAACAATGTTCAGCACTTAAAACCAAAGGTGTTTGCAACACCATAAAAGTGTACTTAAAACTTAAGAAAACATTAAAAGGAACTTGGAAACATAAAAGGGAATTTAACCATGACCCCTCTTCTTAGTTGCACGACCACCTCTTCTTCCACCTTGGTCTTCATCTTCCGACGCATCATTACCGGGTTGGCCGGTAGCACCATCTTGGTTTGTACCTTCACCAACTTGTCGAGACCTATTAGTGGTAGGCTTTTGTGTGGGTTCCTCGGGTCCTTCTCCTTTGTTGATGATTGCATCCCACTTTTTGTAGAGGTATTTTTGTTCTTCCACGGTCATTGGTGTTTTGCAACCAAGTTTGGCCTTCATTTTTTTCAACATCTCCCTACACGCGACAACCTATTTTTTCATTTGTCAACAACTTATAACCGTGAGGTTGAAGACATTTTTACCATAACTAATATATGAAAATAGTATAAAGTGAAGTCATTCTTACCATTATCTTGAAAGCGTTGATTACATCTTCGGAAGTATACTTGTTGGTGATCTTGATTGCCTTCGCCTTCCTCTTATCAGCTACCTTTTGACTTTTCTTATTGATAATGAAGGGATGAGAAATTTGGTTATACCAATCCATATAGCCTGGATCCTCTTCACATGGATCATCAAGTAAAGGTGCTAACTTGGACGCATCTAATGTGTGATCTTCTAAGTTATTCCAAAACTCAAGGGTGGGATCAGGATCATACTTTGGTTCCCAAGATGAAGTGGTGCTTTTAGTTCCAGTATCACTCTTTGGAAACAACCTGAATTTCTAATCAAACAAAGGAACCTTTTGGACGCATCCTGATTGACGGAGTACTCGCCGAGGATCGTATATAACATAACCACCGGGATATCACAATGGCCCATGATACATACCTACCCGCATATCCTTATCTTCAACAACTTCATCTTCTTCATCTTCCTTCTCGTATGGTTGAAAAGTGACATCATCAACACCTAGTAGGTCTAACATCTCTCTCAAACTTGCCACCAAGTGTTTTTTGTTCCTTTTCTTCGAGTCCTCGTACCGTGCTGCAGTTGGCTCTGTATCAACATAATCGACATCCTTCTCAAATAATTTGGCCAAGTTCAAAATTGGGAAATGGTCATATATCCACACCTACATCCAAAGAACCACATTCAGAAATCAAAGGAATTGAAGTGATAGAAACAATTTTTACTTGGAAACATCAAAGTAAAAATAAAGTTTGCAAACTCAGAAAACTGTTCGGCTTATATGGATCATGTATTACAAGCCGAACCAAATAAATAACAAGTCGGCTTATACGATTTTATGGTTATAAGACGAACCATACTCTGAACTCCCAAAAGTTACCTGGAGCAAAGTGAAGTTCCCTCCGATGTTTGTACTTGTCAACCTAGACGCGGTGGCAAGTTGTTCCACCAGGTAAGAGAGCGTAGTCGTTCCCCAAGCATACTTGTTACAAGTTTCAATATTCTTTACCAATTGGAGATAATTAGCATTTACCTCGTTTCCGGTTGTGTCGGGAAAGATGTCTCTACCAAGTGTATAAAGCAACTAGGCAGTTCCGGATAGCTTCACTTTGACGGGATCCATTACTCTCTGCTTTGTGTTCTCAAACTCCCTTTTCAAGTTCGTCAGCTTGATCTTCTTATTCTTCTTATTTCTGCCATTGGGAGTGAATACGGAATTGACATATTTAATGGATCGACAAAACTCCAATTCAGTTTTTTTTGAATCCCAACCAAGACTTTCCTCAAACAAATTGTAGATCTCATTCCAATTCATGTCATAAAAATCAGCATCCACACTTCTACCCCTTGCTTTAAGGCCTGTAATCTTTCTAGTCTCATCAGGAGTGATTGCCATCTCTCCAAAAGGTAATTGAAATGTGTAAGTTTCTGGACAAAAGCGCTCGGTAAAGGCAGAGGTCGACACACTATCATATTCCTTATGTCCATAATTGATAGCAGGCCATAAAGCACTGGCTTGTACGTAAGCAATCACCTCAGGAACCTCTTCAAAAAGTTTCCATTCCGCTGCCCTCTGGTGTCTCAATACTCGGACTGCACGGTTGTGATCAGGAGTCTCATAAATTCTCTTCGCCCAAGATTCGGCATAACCAATCAACACATTTCCTTCATCTTCTGGAAAACCATGAGGCAACCATCTGATCGAGGTGTAATTACGTCATCTTCATCAAGAATGTGTAAACCAGTGATCCGTCGATCAGCATTGTCCTTCTCTTTCTCGGGTTCTGCCACCTTCTTACCTTTCTTGTCTTTCTTGGGTTTTCCTTCGGGTTGTGTTTCTTGATGAACTTCTTGATTATCATCTCCATCTATTCCTTCTACTTCTTCATCTTCAGCTATTCCTTCTTCTTGTCTTTCAAGTCTTACTTGTTTAGCTTCTTCTTCTAAAATGCCTCCTCTACCTCCCGCTCCCAATTTTTTGTTACCTCTTCCTCGAGGATCGGGAGTTTTAGAAGTAGAAGCTGTGACCTCCATCTTCTTCCTCTTTTTAGCTGCATCGGTCCTGACACAAGTATGAAAGTTATAAGACTACTTCGAACAATAAAGAGATACAAACTATACGAAATATGGATTTCAAATGCCAAAAACTTGTCAACAAATAGGAAGGCTCTACTTACCCGAAATAACACATATGAGCCGAACCATGTCTTAGAATTTTCAATAGCTTACAGAGAGAGTGGTTCGGCTCATACCACAAACTATTTATAAGCCGATCACATTTGTTCGGCTCACAACCAATACAATTGAATAAGCCGAACCTAAAATTATGAATTCAAACATTTATTCGGCGCTAAACTAGTACTACCATATGAGCCGATCCTATACACATGCAAATCTTATGAAATTGAAACAACATTTATTCGGCGCAGAACTAGTACTGCCATACAAACCGATCCTATACACATGCAAAATTTATGAAATTTCCACAACACAAATTCGGCGCAAACCTAATGCCATCGAATAAGCCGATCCTAAATACAAGGCTCTATGTCACTAGGTTCGGCGCAAAACTTATATGCATTTTAAGCCGAATCGTTCATATGCAGTTTCAGGGTTGAGTTTGAAGAACAGTTTGGTGCAAATCTAAACTTGATTTTACGCCGAACCCAACCCTGTAACCGCTGCAAAAACCATGTTTTTGACGAATTAAACCAATCATACCAACCAAAAACATCAAATACGAGATGGGTTTGTAGAACTAACCTTCTTATTCTCATTTCAGGAGTTGGTTCTTCTTCAATCTCTTCCTCCGGTTGGATTTGTGGTTGATTTTCAGTTTCTTCTTCACTCTTTACATCTTCTTCTTCTTCAACAGGTTGTTCAATTGATCGATTAGAACGAGATACTTGCTTACGACGACCCATTATATAGATGAGTTTAATCGTCGATTAACTTTTCACGAATCGACGATCAAATTTCGGCGATGATGCGATGAATTTTTTTTTGGAAAAGATGAGCGGGTCCGGCTGAAGGTGAATGAAACTGATTTTAAATTTATTGATTATAGGTTTTTGTATTAGGGTTAGGGATAGATTAGTAATTTAAAAGATTTAAGGACATATAGGTAATTGAACTACCCGTAGAGTACCCCTTCTAAGGTCACCCAAGTTAGGACGATTGCTTTGTATGCCTAGAAATATTTAGGTATGCCCAAAATCAAGATTCTAACCTTGCACCTTCCTGGTACACAGGTACGGTGTGCGAGCCTTATTAGACTGGATCTTAAAGTCTGCCTGAGGTAGAACTCAAACTAAATTTATGGAGCTGAATTTGGGCGGTAGTGACTGATTTTCGTCCTTCAGTAAATTTGGACCATAGTGATACTTTTGAGCGTGGATGCGAAACGCGGATCAACGAACAAATTGGACAAATACACAGATTTTGGATAACAATGCCAGATACAATGTACAAATTTTGAATCACTTGACAAATGTTGGATCATAAGATAACCATGGCATAGTTTGGTTCACTGTGGAAAATGTATGTTGGGGGACGATAACATATTGTAGGTTAAGTTTCTTTTATTATGTGCTTATACTAATTTTTCCCTTGTCGCCGTAGCTTTTGATTAATGTTAAGTACTTGTTCATGCCATCATGCAAATTTTGATCGGAAAATTGGTCATTTGTCCAAATATTTTTAAAACATGGTTCAAATGGACGAGTAAAAATTAGTATGAATGAAATAGACACCAAAAAAATAGCAAGGATGAAACTGGATTCATCCTGACTTTAACTTAAAAAATAGCAAGGATGAAACTGGATGCATCCTAATGTAAATTAAAAATAAGAAAAAATATTTAAAAATTGGCAGGATGAAACTGTTTACATCCCGGCTATTTTTACATTTTTTTCCATTTAAACAGTATCAAAATATAAGTGTCCTTTTCACCTAGGAATTGTTAATTTTGGTCTTTTTAACCAATTTGTGAATTTTGATCCACAATAGCAGATTTAAATCCTGAGATTTCTTTCCGTTTAAACTCAATGTGTAGTGTCCAATTAACTCGATCTCTTGGTAATTTATAAGAACTTCTACAATCGTATTACATAATAATGTCGATCATTTGGGAGAATAAAACCATCGGTGTACCCAAAAGAGAAAAGAACATTGATTTTTTCCAGAAGCACGAACTAGCAGTGCCTACCTAGCTAGTAGGATGGTAGATAAACATTGGTATGTATGAGCAGTTGAGCACCTTGTTAATTTGCTTCTGTTTTTGTTCATGCATTTATTCCCATGTAGATCTTGATATCAATTGGTCCTATCCCGAGGCTAGATGGAAGTGTTTCTTTCATTCTTTATATACTCATGCATGCTTAATTTGTTTCTTTTTCTGCTAGGTAAGTACTGTCATGCTTAATTCTATAATCCTAGGTTAAGTGTTGGAAAATATTTATAACAAGATCATAAGAATATACCCAACAAGTGATACACGAAGAATGATAATTTATTTCTTACGTGGTAAATATCTGTATTATTTATATCGTACCATGATCTATCACGATGTAAAAAAAAAAAGAAAAGAAATACCATGAATTATGGTGATCAATTAGTACTTGACCATAAGTTATGGTGATCAAATAATACTCGAGGAATATTACTCGACGATGATCTTATTCTAGCTAGAATACTTTAGATACCAAGAAATACATCAAAAGATTATTAACCCCAGCCGTTCCCACATTTTCCCCAAAAAATTCCATCGCACCACCAAGGGTCACAGCAGTGGTGTTGGAACATTCCACAGTTACCACCCCATCCGTGACATGATGATGCGCTAGCAGAAACTACAAAGACTGAAAACATCACAAACAACACAAAGCATACATTCATAGCCGTCTTCCTCTCCATTATCTCTTGCTAATGATCTTTTGAGTTGTGCTTTTTGTTGGCAGAATACATAGCTTGCAATGGCACACATTATTAATAATATGATTTCAAGTGATTTTCTCCTGTTATGGTTAAAAGCTGAATCAAGCTCTATTTCTAGAACTTCTGATTTCACTAGGAATTATTTTGACCAATAGGAATCTTTGGATTTTTCCTACCACCAATTTTTTGATATTTTAAACACCATTTTTTTGACTTTTTTTTTATCCCACAACTTTGGCATGTAAAACTTTTTGTAAACCCTAATACCTTTTTTGCCCCCTGCTTCTTTTTACTCTCTTTTTTTTTCCTCCGCATTTGCTTTGTTCTATCTGTAATTTTCAATTGGTTGCTTTTTCATTTCTTTTATACTTTAAATGATAACATATAATTTCAGATAATTTTCTTCTGTTGTGGTTAAAAGCTGAATCAAGCTCCATTCCTAGAGTTTCTGGCCCCACTAGGAATTATTTTTGACCAATATGAATCTTTGGATTTTTCTTACCACCATTTTTTTTGATATTTTCAACACCACTTCTCTGACTTTTTTTTATCCCACGACTTTGGCATGTAAAACTTTTTGTAAACCCTAATATCTTTTCTCCCCCTGCTTCTTTTTACTCTCTTTTTTTCCTCCGCGTTTGTCTTCGTTCTACCTGTAATTTTCAATTGGTTGCTTTTTGATTTCATTTATACTTTAGGTGATAAGATATATGAAAACATGGAAGAAATTAGGTCGAGGCAACTGAAAACGTTCTTGGATTCAAAGAACAATCGACTGGTGTATGAAATCGTCTCAAGCACTCAGGTCTGTAATCAATCAATCACTTCGTGTTTTTTTTTTAAATATTTTTTTTCTCTCTCTTTTATTTAGATTTTCGACTTCTTTTCGGCTTTGCTTTGATTTCGCAGATAAGGGCTTATGATTTCGCAAGTTGCAACAGGCATGAACGAACACGAGTTTCATACTAACAGTAACAATAGTTTTTGATTGCTTCTTTCCGTTTGTCTATGTAACGAAACTATCACTCAAGAATATTTTAACATTGGATTTTTGTGTGTTTTTCCCCCCTCTATGCATCAACATGGGCCTGTTTAAGAAAACTTTCTACATTTTTTTTTTATAATAAAATCTTTTAGTTTCATTCTGATTTACAATTAAATGGTTTGCTAAAGCCAGTAGAAACTCAACGATGGAAAACGAAGATTTGCTATTGTTTATAAGAAGAAGACTATGTTTAGTGTCGAACAAACAATATTTATTATGTTTCAAAGAGAACACAATTTGATTCATAACAAGAAAATTATTGAACCACAGGAGTAACATGAATATTGGTCATGATAGCCATATCAGCATCTTATTTCTCACTGCTTCCGAACTGCAATGCATTGGTTGTTCTGCTCAGCATTATATACACCGAGCTTTTTTGTTATTTGTTTTTCTTCTATGGTTTGGATTTTTGTGTTTAGTTTTTTTTCCTTACTAATTAAAGAATTGTTCTAAACATTTTTTTTTTGTGTTGAATTATTTAGTTGATGCTACATTTTACAGAGCCTTTCAGATGGCATTAATCGGCAATGTTGCACGCATTGATAACTCATATCTGGAAACTCAACTTGCGAAAGCGAAGGCCAGAAACAAAATTCATCCCTGGTAAGCTTTGGGTTGTCCATTTTGTGAGTGTGATTATCTTAATTTAGCATCTCTACATACTGACTTGAAGTTTCTACCAATGATGAGAACGTGCTTGGTGATTTTGATCTTTGGGTTGTCCAGCGCATTGTGATAATTGATCTCACAACTAAATAGCAAGAAACTTGGTGTTCTGACCGATAATATCCAGCAGGCCAAATATGTTGTAAAGTCTTATGATTAGACTATGCGTATAATATGTTCAAAATATACAAACTGGCTTATCCAAAATGTGGTTTAAGAAGCTAACATGGGCACTGCTGACTTTATCTCATCTTGTCTCATGATTAAATATATAGTATCGTATGTAATTTTCAGTATTACAGACATTCAAAGCGATACCTGCAAGTCATAGGAGAGGGTACTGCACGCGTATGGTTTAGAATCACGAGACAGAGGTGCTCAAAGGTATGTACAGGCTAGGGAAGAGCTTGCAGTTGATAATGAGATGGTAAAACTTATAAATATAAACAAATCAGAATCTACGGGTCTCCACAAATTAGTAAATGGTGTGTCTTCTTGTAGTTTCTTTATACGACATATTAAGCAAGCATTTTGTATGATCCCTAGCAGGAAACTTTAGACAGAAAAACTCCATGTGGGATAGATTGGTAATGTGGGATGATGCATACAACATTTGTCCATTCAACAAGTTAGGGATGGGTATTAGATAGAAAGTATTTTCATTAGCTTCTATTATAACCTGCTTATAGAGATGATGATGTGGTTCTTTGTGCATGCACGTTGCTATTTTATCCTCTTATATTTATCCATATTTGTGTTTTTATATTTTACTGCAGTTTGTATACAACAAAGACTTTAGTAGTTCATTTTTAACTACTATGTTGGCGGGTAAAGAAATTGGTGTTTTTGAAACTTATCCTTGCACGTACATCATATGTAGACACCCCTGAATATAGATTATGACATGATTTTGCAGAATTAGTTCGTTCAGGGGCTAACAGTTTCTTTCTCGGAAGACCACCAAAATGATATGGCAATGCATACATTCGTACTATATTCTTGATTTATTTGGTTATGGAAATGCTGGACAAACAACAAGAGGTTTGGTCTGTTTATGGGATAATTGTTGATATTAACGTCTTTTAGAATGTGGATATCGAAAATATGTCTAGCATTACTGATCTTCAAGATATCGGGAGTTCAAGGGAATGTTTGGACCTAGGCTTTAAGTTGATTCTGAAGAGGGAAACTAGGCTATCCCTATTTTATACTTTACAAAATTTGTATATATCTTTTTTTTCCTTGAAACTGATATATACTTTTTCTTACTGGCTATTATATATTTTTCTGTCTTTTGATTTTAGTTACCATGTTTATTATTTACATGTATGTATTGTTGAGCCATCGCTCAGTAGGAGTGGGTGGATACTTTTTGTTCTCAAAAGCCAAACCGCTTGCAAGATCATGGCTCAAATAATTAAAAGCTGGAAGTACTGTTCAAAGATCAAAGAAGTATACTGACGGAAACAGGAACATTAAAAACTCAACTGGCGTAGCTTGATCCTCAAGTTAATTACTGCAATTCAATTTTTATTCGGGATGATAAAATTGAGCCCGTGCAAAGCACGGGCGTACCACCTAGTATATATAGTTCGATTGGGCACAAGTGATTCATTTTATTTGCCTAGTCCATAATGCATGCGTTCAACCAGTACATTAACCGCTTCAGCAGTAGTTCATTAATTTATCTAACAAACATTAATCACGTAACTGGTGGCACGCCATTCATTCATTATGGATGGTGATGAATCGAATTGAGACGTCTGGATTGCAAAAAAGGACAACACCAGGGTTCGATATTCAAAAGATGGGTTCTACACTTTCACGTGTGCGCATTGCGCGCTTGCGTCTATATTTGGTCTTAATTTATCTGCATTTTCTCGCAGTAAACATCTGTAGTATGATCGATCAAATAAACAACATCTAGCAAACATTAATAATGTCACTAGTAGAACCCTTCATTTTTTTCATGGATGGTGATGATTCAAAGTGTATGTACACGTACAAACCCTATTCACTCATCAAGAACACCACAATTGAAATGCCAAGTTAGCTATATTAGTCTGTATTTTTATATAGACTATTCTAATCAAGCCAATATATTACTAAGTTCTAACACTATCATTACCAACAACAACAAGGACTATATAAAAAGATTCGGAGCCAAATTAGCACCATCTTCAAAATGCTGAATTGTAGTCGGTGTTGAAAGGTGTTGAGAAATTTCGGTACCAAATTCAAACAATGAGTAATGCAGCACAGATCAGGATTGATAGAGGTGAAAGCAAACTAGTTGCCGGGATGAGAAGAGAGTTTAAGTTCCATCAGAAACTTAATAAAATCTAATTCTAGGATCAAGACTTTAGGGTTCGATAATGATAGTAATATTGATAATTGATTGATTAAAAGATTGTATCATCTAAATAAGAAGGCATAGCCTTTAAATAGGTTCATAAGAACCGACTAAAAGAAAAGAAAAGAAAATCTAAGTAAACTAGGAAAGTAAAGGGCTTTCAAAGCAAGTAAACTAAAATAGACGCTAGGGATCAACAACCATTATTGATACGGACGAAGGGATCAACTATAATAGTTGACACAATGAAAATAGGTAGATGTCCTACATCAGTGAGACTGCTGGAATTTTCTTCCTTAAAGGCCTTGACAAATAAAGCTCTCGCATTAAAAGGTAATGAAACCCTCGACTCCTATTGGCCGAAATAGGTCTTTTTAATGCAGAAGCTATGGTGAGGACACTTGGCATAACTCTATTGGTTGTAATAATTAAAATTTGGTTACAATTTGGATACATCAAATATTTAACTGTTTGTTAGTAACGGTGTGGACAAAAAAAATAGATGGACAATACTTATGTTAGAATTTAAGCTTAAATAATTTAGTTACACTGTGGTTATACCAAAAATTAACTGTACATACAAATACCATTAAAGGTGGACTGCTTCTTGCATTAAAATCTTTAAAGAAAAAGAAAAGAAAAACCTTTTAATTACCATTTATTTGAGGAAATCCATTCAATAAGGAAATCGTGTTACAAAATAATTAAGGAAATCCATTTAGGATATATGCTATTTGAATTTTAGTTATTTTTTCTCAACCAAGTCTAAGTCACTACATGGATTTCGCTGTTTTGACGACGACGACAAAATAAAAAATAAATAAAATCGAGATGCCTCTTTTCTTTCCCTGTTCTCCTTTTATCTGTCTAAATTGCACCATTAAATGTTTGTTTGTTTTATTCCAGAGATTAATGTTGATTCGCCTCCCTCATGCACATGCGGCTATGTGGAGAATCAATTAACAGATTTAACACTCTTTCGTTTTCTTCTTCAATCAAAACAGCGAGTTTCGAACGACTACAGGCACTGCGACGTGTCATACTGAGGTAAACCAGCTTCTTCAAAATCCTATTCATATATAGTTTGTTTAATTGCAGAACTTGCTCAAATTGATTTAATTTGATCATCTTCATGCATGTACGATTTTTATTGCTAAAATTAATAATTAGATGTTAGATTTACAATTACAGGTTAGAACTGAAGATGGTTACATTCTTATTTCTTAGCCTTCAAATAATCTCACAGGGGACATAGATGACCGACTATTGAATATGTTGTTAACATGCTTTTACTGTTGGTACATGGTGTAATCACTTAATTGTTGAGCGTTTGATATATTGATTGATAATTTTGTTGTTGAATTTTTATTTTTATAGGAAATTTCATAGGGATGTCAATGTGTTAGCGGGATACAGGCTGCTTCCACGTTTTCTTCCATTCAAAATCATTGTTAAGGTCAGTATTTCTTTCTGTGTTTGCTGTTTTTGTTTTTTGATGATTACCAGAAGCGTTACTACTTGCTACTTAAGTTGTTTGGGATGCGTGGAAAATGTATCATTAGGTGCAGTTTGTTTTGGACCAACATCACATGGTAAATAGTCTAAAATGTAGGAGTGAAATATCACACATGTTAGTAAGCATGCAAAGTAAAGACTATATAACTTAAATGAGGGAGATCGGACACAGCAAGGTTGAGATAACGCATCGGATGATGTCAACAAATTCACGAATAAAGTGTGAAGATCTGTGCGAAGTATAGTCTGTGCGAGAACGAGTGATTGTATATGAGCGAGTGTATCGCCTAGAGATTCCGAAAAATAAAGGATCTCTTAGCTGTCATCCACTATGTAAGATCTTATATAAAGAGGAGGTTATTACTTGTGAGAGGAATTGTTTCAGTGAGTGTCAGGTAAGAAATCAAGAGAGAGAAAATAAATCTAGGAGCAAGTAAGATTGTTGTAATACTTGTATCCATCTTGTAAACCGACTTAAGTCTTGATAATCAATGAAGAGTTTAATGATGATTACCTAATATTGATTATAGTTATAGTGGAATGTGGTTGTGAGGAAACTTGCAACTACATTTTTGGCGCTAGAAACAGGGATGGGTGATAAATCCTGTTAGAAAGTTTACAAAATCTTGAAAAAGAAGATAGATCTGAAGATTTAAGAAAAAATAAGAAAGAACAACAAAGAATCTATGGAAAAAGCAAGAATCTTAATAATACAAAGAAGAGGTAGAGATATGCAGTGTAATTCTATAACCAAAGAATCAATCTCTGATGCGGATTTTCAAGCGAGAATAACTAGAAGGATTCATAAGCAAAATCACGAAGGAAATAAGGTGGAAACGGTAGAAAAGGAGTCTCCATTAAAAGAATCGGAAAAAGTGGAGATTACATTTGCAGCAGATGAAATTCCAGAAGAAAATCTAAACCAAATAAATCCATTGGTAATCATAGTTACAGCTGAACGAGGAAAAAATATTGTGATCAAAAAGAAATCAGAGGAATGGATGATCGACAGAACGCTGATAGATACAGGAAGCGGAGTTGATATCTTATTCTATCGCACATTCAAAGCAATGTGATACGAAGATGCAGAGATGACACGTCCAACTTATAATATACATGGATTCAATAAAGCAGTCACAAAACCAAAAGGGGAAATTGTGATGCGAATGTGACTGAGAGAAATAGAAAAAAAGATAACACTATGTGTGATTGATATAGAGTCACCGTACAACCTTTTGTGAAGAGAAAGCCATGATCTAGAGTACCTTTCACAAACCTCAAAACTCTTTTAGCAACAGTTTGATGTACAAAAGTATGTGACTGCATGAATTGACACAATTGATTGACAACAAAGCATAGTTCAGACCTTTTCCAAGTTAGATACTGTAAAGATCTAACTATTGGTATGTACACAGTTGGGTTTGTCATAGGTTCACCATCTTTGGCACTTAATCTATGAATGAAGATTAAGAAGGAGAGCAAGGCTTAATGCCTACAACATTTGTCTTCCTAACAAATCAAGAGCATGCTTAATTTGACCCATAAAAATACCTTTGGTGTTTCTTCTAACTTTGTTTGGATGGTAAAATTCCATAAAATCCTCCGGTGTTTAAGTTAGACAAAGTTTTTCACAGGAGTTTTTGTGGAGAAAATTGCTTACCTCTTAGGTTTGTGAAACCATGTTTTTATATCTTGTGAAACACGTTTCATACTCTAGTGAAACGTTTTCCTTTTCCCTACATGCCTCCTGGCATAAATTATATTTAATGCTCCATGCATGCCTCCCCTAATTATTTTCCCTACATGACTCCTCAACATAAATTGTGTTGATTTTCCTTGCATGCCTCCTGGCATAATCTGGGACCTTCCAGAAATTCCTCTAGGTCATGGAACTAGTCAAGCAAAAAGGTGCAAAAGGTTGGCCCAAACAAATGAGTAGGAATTTCAACCCTAAGATGAATAGTTTTCTTATGCACACAGTGGGGCGTATAAATCCACAAGGCAAACAACGTGGGGGGAAATATCCTAGAGAAAAAATGAGTGGAGTGGTTGCCGCCGGGATTCAGTTCGTCCACCGAGATTGGCCTCCGACATTGGCCACCGGGCGGAATTCAGTCTGCCGACGTGGCGCTTTGTGCTGACATGGTAGCTAACGTGCCAGTGATGATGGGTCTTCTTTCTTGCTTGATTTGAACCTATGCATATGGAATCCTATGTAGGGTGTTTGTGAGGCCTAGTTAGCCATACTTGGCTTATAAAGGAAGAATGCTTAGGCCCATTGAACCATTCTTAGCTAAGAAGAGAAGTTTAGGCCTAAGTAAGCCCAATTTTTGGTGTATATGTAATAGGGTACAAACATAGCCCCTCTAAATCCATGACTCGTTATGGATTAAAAAGTTCGTGTTCCCCAATTCCACTGGCAACTGAATTTGCATAATTCTTGAGTGTTACATAACTCGCCCCCAAACGCGTTGTTCGGGGTGTTATGCAACTCTCCCCCAGGAATATAACGATTGCGATGGAGCGTTATATATCTCGCACCCAAATGGCTGAGGTGATATATAACTCGCCCCCAGTACATAGCGGTGCCATGTTGCTTAATGATCGAATAAGGGTGCACTTCCTCGTTTCATTTTGCTCGCGCATGGAATGAGAAGTTGAGTTTTTATGGTATCTGGAATTCGCACAGGGGGCCAATCCTACTATTCAAGATCGCGCAGAGTTGAGATGTGTACATTATCACATGCCTGGACAGGTGAAAATGTTCTCCTCATTTCATGATGTCCCATATGATGGGGGTACGTTTGGAAAAAGATAAAAATGCTCTAACTGTGCATTTTCCCCTTTTCCATGGTATTGGAGATGTTGTTGACAGTAGGCTCGAAGTGCTCTGCCTTGCCATCAGGGAGTGGCTGCGGATTGGAACGTCCGCAGTAGCTTATAATTAAACACGAACAGTTTTTATAAAGTGTGGAATACCAAAATTTAGTTGAATTAAATTTCTGAATAGAAATAACAAGATAAGTACCCACTTCTCGACAACAGCTTCCTCGTTAAAACATTTGTGTGGCAAACCCAGTGGGATAAAACCATCATAAAGGAAAAAGAGTGCAGCACAGCAGGATTTGAAACTACTCCTAAGAGAATTTACCTAATGATAAAACTTCTTCAAGTGAAACGAATTCCATGGCTTCCACGGTTTTGAATCTTGAGCACCATCGAGGTTCATCAGGTAGTAGGAGACACTAGATGCTGGCATGTCCACTATGTATGGACCTTCCCAGTTTGCTCCGAGCTTTCCAAAGTTTGGTTCCATTGTGGCTGCTCGGGTTTTCTTCAAGACATATTCTCCTGGTTTGAATGACTGTTCTCTGACTTTACGATCATAGCTCAGCTAGTATGCTGTCATATTCTCCTGCTGGTATCGGACCAACTGCTGCAAGGATGTTTCTCTTCGTTCTTCCAGCAACTCTTTATCCAAGGCGAGTATGCTGTCATTTTTTCCATATTTGTCAGAACGAGTTTTGGTAGTCTTGACATGTACCTCGGTGGGTATGAATTCCTCTGTCCCATAATCCAGTGTAAATGGTAAAAAAACAATGGATCTTTTTGGGGTCGTTCGATAGGACCATAAGACTCCTGGGAATTCTTTTGTCCACTTTCCCTTCGCTTTATCCAGCCTTTTCTTGAGATTCTCCATGAAAAAGCAGGGGTCTAACAACACCACCCAATATTACGCTTAGAAATATGTATGGACTAACTATGATATGCTTTCTAGAGAATAAACTAGATAGTCGGACTCAATATAGATAAAACTATGTCAAGGATTTAATATCTCTTCTCTTGATTTGATCTTTACTCAAGCTAATAGGAATCAGCGAGTCTTAATCAAATACAAGGAATAACTTAGATGGTACCAAAGATCAATATCCAAGTGTCAATAAATGTAAATCAACAACCAAAGGTTGGATATTCCAATTGATTGATCTTCAACGCACAACCTGTATTATTTCAATTATAAAGATAAACAATATAATGCGGAAATAGAAATAACAAAGACACTAGGAATTTTGTTAACGAAGAAACTGCAAATGCAGAAAAACCCCGGGACCTAGTCCAGATTTAACACCACACTGTATTAAGCCGCTACATACACTAGCCTACTACAAACTAACTTCGGTCTGGACTGTAGTTGAAACCTAATCAATATCACACTGATCCAAGGTACAATTGCGCTCCGTATGTCTATGATCCCAGTAGGATACTACGCACTTGATTCCCTTAGATAATATCGCCCACAACTAAGAGTTGCTATGACCCAATGTCAAAGACTTGAATAGACAAATCTGTATCACACAAACAAGTCTACAAGATAGATAAATCTGTCTCCCACAGATAAACCTATTAAAGTTTGTTCCGTATTTTGATAAATCAAGGTGAACATGAACCAATTGATAATCCGGTCTTATATTCCCGAAGAACAGCCTTGAGTTATCAATCACCTCACAACAATCTTAATCGTATGGTAGCGAAAAAAGATGTTGCGGAATCACAAACGATGAGACGAAGATGTTTGTGATTTCTTTTTATATCTTGCCCTATCGGAGATAAATCTCAAGCCAACCTTACAGTTGAACTCGTACGATAGAAAATTGCAAGATTAGATCGCAAACTACAAGAGAAGTAGTATCGCCTGGCTTCACAATCCCAATGAAGTCCTTTAGTCGTTAACCGACAGGATCTCCAGAAGAAACCTAGGGTTAAAGGAGAAACGACTCTAGCAAAACTAACTAGTAGCACACAGAAGGTGTGGGGATTAGTTTTGCGCATATGCTAGAGTACTCCTTATATAGTTTTCAAATTAGGGTTTTCAATCTAAGTTACCTTGGTAACAAAGCATTCAATATTCACCGTTAGATGATCAACCTGATTTTTCCAAGATAATATCTTTCAACCGTTAGATCGAAACTTAGCTTTTCACACACAAATGAAATGTATTTCATTTAGATTTGAGTAACCGTACCTAAACGTGTACATTTGGTTGGTTCACAAATGGTTCATCAATGGTTAGCCACATGAGTAACTTTCATATTAACCATATTCGTCTTCTTCAATAACTAGTTCAAATGACTTCAAAAGAACTAGTCTAAGAGTTGTTCAATTGCTTAGATATAATAGACACAATTGAAACAAAATTTGTTTGATTCACTTGAATCAATCATGAATAATATAGACACGGTTTGCAAAGATTGCATTCCTTATTGATTTATTGTTTTAAGTTCATGAGCTACCGATTTGAGATATAATCATCTTGGGTACGCGTATGGTTACGTGTACTCTAGCTTTACCGGAATTGGGTTTGTAAACCCAGCAGAAATTTTCGATTCGAAAACTTCCGAGGGTACGCGTACGGGTACACATACCTAAGGTGACGGTTTTCCAGTTTGCAAACTTCACAAACCTCAGCAGAAATTTTCGGTTGAAAACTTCCGCTAGTACGCGTACCCAACCTGTCTCCTTCGCCAATACCGTATGCACGAATGCACACACTTGGTTTCGGGCACATGGATTTATACACTAATGCGCGAACACACTATATATGCTTATATCCATAGTTGGTTACTTATTATTAACTCTACATTTCAATCATTGAAACATTCTTTTATTAAGTTATAATAATCGTTATTCACGACTACCGTCATTAAAGGTATTTTCAAGATCAAAACGTCTTCATGACTTGCGTCATGGATAAATATGAACAATAGCTAAAGCTAAAGCTTTACCAACACGTATTTCGAGAGAAAAGAAAGGCGAGTAAATTCGGCTCAAAATGTCAAATGTGTATGTATGAAAACTAACATACTTACGACTTTGTCTCAAGAGTAGGAGATAGAGTAGACTTTTGAGTGATAGATAAGTCCATGTCTCCACATACCTTTTTCGTCGGATGAAGTTCCACTGTTTCCTTGAGTAGTTCTTCGTCTTCGCAAGATGATCGCCATGGAGTCTGGATCTCAACTACACTAATCTGTCCTAACCGATACTTAGCTATAAGTAGTATAGAAATCAAGACATATAGTTTTGACAACTAAACTTGACAAACATGCTTGAGATATCAACGCATGCGAGTTCCACCGATCAATGCTCTAACAGTCCATAATAACGCGATTGGTTGCTTCCGCCTTCCCATTGCTCTGAGCATAATAAGGAGATGAGAAATTGTGGCAAATATTCAGGTTCTTGCTGACTTCTTTGATCACCTCAGAATCGAACTGCTTCCCGTTGTCTGATACTAACTCGCTTGGGATTCCAAATCTGCAGACGATATTCTCCCATATAAATCTTTTCACATCATGCCTGGTAACATGTACCAATGCCACTGCTTCGACCCATTTGGTGAAATAACCAGTATTGTCTAGTACGAATTTAACGACTCCAGGAGCTTTGGGAAGGGGTCCGACGATGTCTAGTCCCCACTTATCGAATGGCCAGGGACTAAAAACTGGATGCAATTCGTTGGGGGGTCTTTTAGGAATTGGTGCGTGCTCTTGGCATGGCACGTACTTATGTGCGTATTCTTTAGCATTTTTCTGCATGTATGGCCAGAAGTATCCTGTGCACGAGACTGCACCCTCCATAATGGTTGCCACATATTCCTTCATGAGCCTCCGCCAATATCTGTTGCCCTTATTTGGCTGATATGCACCGCAAAAAATGGCTCTAAAGCTACAGGTTTGCGGTGCAACTGTCCATCAATCATTGAATATCTCTAAGAATTCTTTTTCATATTTGAAGCGAGATGCTCATCTTCTGGGAGTTCACTGGTTGTCAAATACCGAACATAAGGTTGACGCCAGTCTGAAGTGTTTTCAACAGGATTGCTTGAATCATCTATCATTGGACTGTCAACATCCATATTGTTGTCAATGTTCTCGGTATATCCCTGTGCTGATGTAGTTTCCTCTCGCCCCCACTAGCGTGTTCGAGAGCCAGAACAAAATTGCTGTAAGAGATACTAGGAAACTCTTGGAAATCCACTACAACGAAACAGGTGGTATCAGTTTCGACTGCGGAAGAAAGGTACGCTAAAGTGTTCGCGTGCATGTTTTCCAACCGTGGTCGCTGACCAATAGAGAACTGGTCGAATTCATTTGCCAGTTCTCTCATATGATCCAAATATAGGGCCATCCTCTCTTCCTTGGCTCTGTAGGTCCTCAGAAACTGGTTAACTACTAGCATGGAATCAGTTACCAGCTTCATGTTCTTCGCATCTAACTGTTTGATAACCCTTAAACCGATAGTTTCTGCTTCATATTCAGCTTCATTGTTTGATGCTTGAAAATCCAACCTGGTCGCTTTCTCGATCCTCGAACCTTCGGGAGTAAGGATGACACATACAACTCCAGCTCCACCAACATTGGATGACCCATCAGTAAATACGGTTCATAATGGTTCAGGTGTATCTACCTCCATTGCGGACTCGCCCCCAGTCTGATCAGTGGCTGACTCAATGGGTTTGAACAACTCCTCTTCTTCCCCGACAACCGTTTCTATGTTGTCCACAGGAAAATATGCTAGCATTGCATCCATGGAGTGTCGCTTCTCTGCAGTTCTGGTTTCGTACTTGATTTAATACGCCCCCAGAAAATTTGACCATATGGCTGGTCGGTTGTAATCATCAGCACGTTCCAAGATTATATTCAGCGGGTATTCTGAGTAGACTACGATCTGCCTCCCTTGTAAATAAGGTTTTAGGCGACGAGGTGCATGAAACAGTGGAAGTGTTATCTTCTCAATTTTATTGTACCGTGTTTCCTCCCCTGTCAAAGATTTACTGACGAAGTACAAGCTTTTCATGTGGTTTCGTAACAAACAACACTACACTTACAACGTTTTCCGTTGCATCCAGATAAACTCCGATAAGTTGTTCAGTTTTTGGACTCACCAAAACTGGGGAGTTGACAAATAATTTTTCATCTCATCGAAAGCTTTTTCGCATTCATCCGTCCAACCAAAATTCATTGTTTTCTTCAAAACATCAAAGAATGGTTTGAATCGATCCGACGAGCGTGAAATGAAATGATTTAAAGATGTTAATCTTCCCGCTAGCTTCTAGACCTACTTCTTCGTTCTTGGGGATGGAATTTCTCTGATGTCCCTAATTGGCTCCGTATTCGCCTCGATTCCTCTATGTGTCATCAAGTATCCAAGGAACTTTCCCAAGGATAGCCCGAATGAACATTTTGCTGGATTGAGATTCATACGATACTTCCTCAATATATCGAAAGTCTTCTGCAGATCAAGAAAATGCGACTCATTTTTCTCAGATTTCACTACCATATCATCGATATATACTTCCACCGTCTTCCAAATTAGATCCTTGAACATATGGTCTACTAAATGATGGTAGGTAACCCCTGTTTTTTTAGACCGAACGGCATTACAGTATAGCAGTAAACTCCTCTGTCAGACACAAACGCAGTATGCTCTTGATATTCCTCAAACAAAGGTATTTGGTTATACTCTGAAAAACCGTCCATGAATGACAGTCTCCCATACCCTGAGGTTGCATCCACCAAATCTCTTATCCGCGGTAGTGGGTATGGATCACTCGAACATGATTTATTCAAATCAGTAAATTCGATACAGACATGAATTTTACAATTCTTCTTTGGAACGGGTACGACATAAGACAGCCAGCGAGGATACTGCACTGGTCGAATAAAGCCTGCTTCCAACAGCTTTTCGACTTCTGCAGTAACTCCATCTTTTTTGTTTTGCGCTATATTCCTGATTTTCTGACGAACTGGATGGAACTTCTCATCGATATTTAGTCTGTGACAGGCTATATTCAGGTCTATCCCACGAATCTCAGCAAAACTCCATGTGAAAACGTCAGCGTTTTCCTTTAGCAATGTAATCAAACCATCCGTTCGTGTGCAGGAATATATGTCCCTACGAACGTTGTTTTGTAATTCTCATGTCCAATCTGTACCTCGATCAGTTTCTCAACTGTTGGAGGTTCAGTTGCGTCCTCTCACATATATGATTCTGGAGGGACATGATTCTGTAATTGATATTTTTGCTCGACTCACATACACTAGCCTACTACAAACTAACTTCGGTCTGGACTGTAGTTGAAACCTAATCAATATCACACTGATCCAAGGTACAATTGCGCTCCGTATGTCTATGATCCCAGCAGGATACTACACACTTGATTCCCTTAGATAATATCGCCCACAACTAAGAGTTGCTATGACCCAATGTCAAAGACTTGAATAGACAAATCTGTATCACACAAACAAGTCTACAAGATAGATAAATCTGTCTCCCACAGATAAACCTATTAAAGTTTGTTCCGTCTTTTGATAAATCAAGGTGAACATGAACCAATTGATAATCCGGTCTTATATTCCCGAAGAACAGCCTTGAGTTATCAATAACCTCACAACAATCTTAATCGTATGGTAGCGAAAAAAGATGTTGCGGAATCACAAACGATGAGACGAAGATGTTTGTGATTTCTTTTTATATCTTGCCCTATCGGAGATAAATCTCAAGCCAACCTTACAGTTGAACTCGTACGATAGAAAATTGCAAGATTAGATCGCAAACTACAAGAGAAGTAGTATCGCCTGGCTTCACAATCCCAATGAAGTCCTTAGTCGTTAACCGACAGGATCTCCAGAAGAAACCTACGGTTTAAAGGAGAAGAAGGAAACGCTAGAAGAAACAGAGAGAAACGACTCTAGCAAACTAACTGTAGCACACAAAAGGTGTGGGGATTAGTTTTGCGCAGATGCTAGAGTATCCTTATATAGTTTTCAAATTAGGGTTTCAATCTAAGTTACCTTGGTAACAAAGCATTCAATATTCACCGTTAGATGATCACCTGATTTTTCCAAGATAATATCTTTCAACCGTTAGATCGAAACTTAGCTTTTCACACACAAATGAAATGTATTTCATTTAGATTTGAGTAACCGTACCTAAACGTGTACATTTGGTTGGTTCACAAATGGTTCATCAATGGTTAGCCCATGAGTAACTTTCATATTAACCATATTCGTCTCTTCAATAACTAGTTCAAATGACTTCAAAAGAACTAGTCTAAGAGTTGTTCAATTGCTTAGATATAATAGACACAATTGAAACAAAATTTGTTTGATTCACTTGAATCATCATGAATAATATAGACACGGTTTGCAAAGATTGCATTCCTTATTGATTTATTGTTTTAAGTTCATGAGCTACCGATTTGAGATATAACCATCTTGGGTACGCGTATGGTACGTGTACTCTAGCTTTACCGGAATTGGGTTTGTAAACCCAGCAGAATTTTCGATTCGAAAACTTCCGAGGGTACGCGTACGGGTACGCATACCTAAGGTGACGGTTTTCCAGTTTGCAAACATCACAAACCTCAGCAGAAATTTTCGGTTGAAAACTTCCGCTAGTACGCGTACCCAACCTGTCTCCTTCGCCAATACCGTATGCACGAATGCACACATTGGTTTCGGGCACATGGATTTAACACTAATGCGCGAACACACGATATATGCTTATATCCATAGTTGGTTACTTATTATTAAACTCTACATTTCAATCATTGAAACATTCTTTTATTAAGGTAATAATCGTTATTCAGGACTACCGTCATCAAAGGTATTTTCAAGATCAAAACGTCTCATGACTTGCGTCATGGATAAATATGAACAATAGCTAAAGCTAAAGCTTTACCAACACGTATTTCGAGAGAAAAGAAAGGCGAGTAAATTCGGCTCAAAATGTCAAATGTGTATGTATGAAAACTAACATACTTACGACTTTGTCTCAAGAGTAGGAGATAGAGTAGATTTTTGAGTGATAGATAAGTCCATGTCTCCCATCATACCTTTTTCGTCGGATGAGTTTCCACTGTTTCCTTGAGTAGTTCTTCGTCTTCGCAGATGATCGCCATGGAGTCTGGATCTCAACTACACTAATCTGTCCTAACCGATACTTAGCTATAAGTAGTATAGAAATCAAGACATATAGTTTGACAACTAAACTTGACAAACATGCTTGAGATATCAACGCATGCGAGTTCCACGATCAACTCTAACAGTCCATAATAACGCGATTGGTTGCTTCCGCCTTCCATTGCTCTGAGCATAATAAGGAGATGAGAAATTGTGGCAAATATTCAGGTTCTTGCTGACTTCTTTGATCACCTCAGAATCGAACTGCTTCCGTTGTCTGATACTAACTCGCTTGGGATTCCAAATCTGCAGACGATATTCTCCCATATAATCTTTTCACATCATGCCTGGTAACATGTACCAATGCCACTGCTTCGACCCATTTGGTGAAATAACCAGTATTGTCTAGTACGAATTTAACGACTCCAGGAGCTTGGGAAGGGGTCCGACGATGTCTAGTCCCCACTTATCGAATGGCCAGGGACTAAAAACTGGATGCAATTCGTTGGGGGGTCTTTTAGGAATTGGTGCGTGCTCTTGGCATGGCACGTTACTTATGGCGTATTTTAGCATTTTTTCTGCATGTATGGCCAGAAGTATCCTGTGCCGAGACTGCACCCTCCATAATGGTTGCCACATATTCCTTCATGAGCCTCCGCCAATATCTGTTGCCCTATTTGGCTGATATGCACCGCAAAAAATGGCTCTTAAAGCTACAGGTTTGGGTTGCAACTGTCCATCAATCATTGAATATCTCTAAGCATTCTTTTTCATATTTGAAGCGATATGCTCATCTTCTGGGAGTTCACTGGTTGTCAAATACCGAACATAAGGTTGACGCCAGTCTGAAGTGTTTTCAACAGGATTGCTTGAATCATCTATCATTGGACTGTCAACATCCATATTGTTGTCAATGTTCTCGGTATATCCCTGTGCTGATGTAGTTTCCTCTCGCCCCCACTAGCGTGTTCGAGAGCCAGAACAAAATTGCTGTAAGAGATACTAGGAAACTCTTGGAAATCCACTACAACGAAACAGGTGGTATCAGTTT
Organism: Papaver somniferum; assembly: GCF_003573695.1. Classification (NCBI taxonomy): domain Eukaryota; kingdom Viridiplantae; phylum Streptophyta; class Magnoliopsida; order Ranunculales; family Papaveraceae; genus Papaver; species Papaver somniferum. The sequence continues at coordinate 5,923,814 of NC_039364.1, read as the reverse complement.
CGACTGCGGAAGAAAGGTACGCTAAAGTGTTCGCGTGCATGTTTTCCAACCGTGGTCGCTGACCAATAGAGAACTGGTCGAATTCATTTGCCAGTTCTCTCATATGATCCAAATATAGGGCCATCCTCTCTTCCTTGGCTCTGTAGGTCCTCAGAAACTGGTTAACTACTAGCATGGAATCAGTTACCAGCTTCATGTTCTTCGCATCTAACTGTTTGATAACCCTTAAACCGATAGTTTCTGATTCATATTCAGCTTCATTGTTTGATGCTTGAAAATCCAACCTGGTCGCTTTCTCGATCCTCGAACCTTCGGGAGTAAGGATGACACATACAACTCCAGCTCCACCAACATTGGATGACCCATCAGTAAATACGGTTCATAATGGTTCAGGTGTATCTACCTCCATTGCGGACTCGCCCCCAGTCTGATCAGTGGCTGACTCAATGGGTTTGAACAACTCCTCTTCTTCCCCGACAACCGTTTCTATGTTGTCCACAGGAAAATATGCTAGCATTGCATCCATGGAGTGTCGCTTCTCTGCAGTTCTGGTTTCGTACTTGATTTAATACGCCCCCAGAAAATTTGACCATATGGCTGGTCGGTTGTAATCATCAGCACGTTCCAAGATTATATTCAGCGGGTATTCTGAGTAGACTACGATCTGCCTCCCTTGTAAATAAGGTTTTAGGCGACGAGGTGCATGAAACAGTGGAAGTGTTATCTTCTCAATTTTATTGTACCGTGTTTCCTCCCCTGTCAAAGATTTACTGACGAAGTACAAGCTTTTCATGTGGTTTCGTAACAAACAACACTACACTTACAACGTTTTCCGTTGCATCCAGATAAACTCCGATAAGTTGTTCAGTTTTTGGACTCACCAAAACTGGGGAGTTGACAAATAATTTTTCATCTCATCGAAAGCTTTTTCGCATTCATCCGTCCAACCAAAATTCATTGTTTTCTTCAAAACATCAAAGAATGGTTTGAATCGATCCGACGAGCGTGAAATGAAATGATTTAAAGATGTTAATCTTCCCGCTAGCTTCTAGACCTACTTCTTCGTTCTTGGGGATGGAATTTCTCTGATGTCCCTAATTGGCTCCGTATTCGCCTCGATTCCTCTATGTGTCATCAAGTATCCAAGGAACTTTCCCAAGGATAGCCCGAATGAACATTTTGCTGGATTGAGATTCATACGATACTTCCTCAATATATCGAAAGTCTTCTGCAGATCAAGAAAATGCGACTCATTTTTCTCAGATTTCACTACCATATCATCGATATATACTTCCACCGTCTTCCAAATTAGATCCTTGAACATATGGTCTACTAAATGATGGTAGGTAACCCCTGTTTTTTTAGACCGAACGGCATTACAGTATAGCAGTAAACTCCTCTGTCAGACACAAACGCAGTATGCTCTTGATATTCCTCAAACAAAGGTATTTGGTTATACTCTGAAAAACCGTCCATGAATGACAGTCTCCCATACCCTGAGGTTGCATCCACCAAATCTCTTATCCGCGGTAGTGGGTATGGATCACTCGAACATGATTTATTCAAATCAGTAAATTCGATACAGACATGAATTTTACAATTCTTCTTTGGAACGGGTACGACATAAGACAGCCAGCGAGGATACTGCACTGGTCGAATAAAGCCTGCTTCCAACAGCTTTTCGACTTCTGCAGTAACTCCATCTTTTTTGTTTTGCGCTATATTCCTGATTTTCTGACGAACTGGATGGAACTTCTCATCGATATTTAGTCTGTGACAGGCTATATTCAGGTCTATCCCACGAATCTCAGCAAAACTCCATGTGAAAACGTCAGCGTTTTCCTTTAGCAATGTAATCAAACCATCCGTTCGTGTGCAGGAATATATGTCCCTACGAACGTTGTTTTGTAATTCTCATGTCCAATCTGTACCTCGATCAGTTTCTCAACTGTTGGAGGTTCAGTTGCGTCCTCTCACATATATGATTCTAGAGGGACATGATTCTGTAATTGATATTTTTGCTCGACTCACATGATTTGGTTCCCGCTAACTTCTAACTTCTTGTACTCATCCCATAGCACTTTCGTGACACTTGTGGGCGGCCATCTGGTCTCTTCTAACTTTCACGACTCCTTAAGGGGTAATAAACTTCATACATTTATGATATGAGGATGTGACTGCACCGATCTCATGCATCCAGTCTCGTCCTACAATCACATTGTATGGAGCTCGACAATAAGCAACAAGAAATTGCCTAAAACGGACCTGTCATCCATAGTTATAAGTATCTTCACTTTTCCATTCGCCTTTGTGACTTCGCCACTGAAACCGATCATTGGATTTTCATACTCTTCGATCAAGTCGTGTGGGAGATTCATAGAGGAATAGGCTCCTGAAAACAGCACCCTCACTGAGCTTCTTGTATCCACTAGAATCCGGTGTACATGAAACATGCCGTTCCAAGAAGTTCTAACGATAGCATCATTGTGGGGAGCATATACACCTATCATGTCTGCTTCAGAGAACTCGATCTTTGTGCATGCAATCTCCCGAATTTCTGCTCCATTTCCACTGAAAAAATCGATATGATTTTTCAAGTACCATTCTTTTAACTGCCTGAGCTTTCTGCTGGTCTCATCTTCCAATGCCCGCCTGGTTATTCAGTGGATGCTGGCGTGACTGATGTTAACCACATGTGCGTTAATCACATCTGTTGTGCTAAACTGTCCAGTGCCTTTCCCAAAATTCTTTTTCACGTACTCTTGTAGCTTTCCAGCGTCCATCATTCACTGGACCTCGATCTGTAAAGAGCGGCTATTCTCAGTCTTGTGACCATTGTCTTTATGAAAGTTGCAGTATTTGCTCCTATCACGTGTCTCCGCTGGTAAAGGTCGAGGGGGAATCAAGTCCTTGCTTATTTTCTCATACATCTCTGTAAGGCGTATGTTCAATGGTGTCAGCTTCATATCATGATATTTATGATACCCAGTATCCATTCGTTCTCCTTTGTTTTTCTCTCGAAATTCACCTCAATCGTTATGTTGTCCGCTCGAATGATTCTTTGACTTGTCTTTCTTCCCATTATTTGGATGATTGGATGATCTGTAAACTTCTCTTGTTTCTCGAGCTTTGGAATCATCCTCCACTCGAGCGTATTCTTCTGCTCGATCATACAGTTCTTCCAGAGTGGTCTCTTGACCAAGGAATCGTACACACCTCTTTGATCGTATTGGTAAGCCTGCTTGTAAACTTCGATAGATACTTGGTCGTTGGAGCGATCCACATCGGCCAACTCCTGCTTGAATCGTTGAGTGAACTGTCTGATGCTTTACTCCTTCCGAATTCCTAGAAGGAACAATGCGTGGCTTCCCTTCCGATCACGTTTGTTGTATTTGTAGTTAGAGCAGAATTCGTCAATCATCTTATGGTAAGTCCCGATTGACTGTGCAGTGAGCTGATTGAACCACGTTATTGCTCCACCAGTCAGTGACTGTGAAAACATCTTAAACATCAACTCATCATTGTACTGCCACAGGGTCATGGAAGTTTCATAGTGTAAAACATGCTGATCTGGATCATCTATTTTCTCATCGAATTCTCGAAACTTGGGAACTAGAAAATTCATGTGAGGAGGGAATTTTATGATATTTAGTTTGAAAGGAGCCCCTGCGGATCGATGAAACCTTTCTTTCCTTTTCTCTATGGAGCGCTTTTTCGACATGACTTTCTCGATCATCTTGCAAAGGAAAGCATCCGTTATTGCAGTTACATCGCCATCTGAGGAACTGTCTTCCTGCTCATAGTCTTTGTCCTATGGAATATGAGCTTTAGATATCTTACTTTTCCTTTGGGGTCCAGTGGACCCTCTTCTAGTTCTGTCTTGCTTCGAATGAGCATTGTAATCGTGCGAAAATTCTCTCTCACCGTGCCAATCCTGAACCTCATCTCCAACATTCCTGAGATGTTTTGAACCTATGGTAGTTCTTGTTGTACTCTGCTGAGTTACAGCCGTCCATGTTCGGGTTCCTGCTCGCCGGGTCGTTCACGCCTTCGTCTAGGTAGATCTCCAGTTCCCAACAGATTTTTTTATGGTCGATCAAGATCGATCACTTCTCTGTTATGGTCTGCAGCTTGCGGGCTAATTCGACTTCCAAGCCGTTGCCATACAGACCGAACCTTATGGTTGTTCAGATTAACCTTCCTAATTCGGTATTGGTTCTCACTCTCTAGTCTCATGAGAGCGTTCTCTTTCTCCACCTCGTTCATATGATTGCTCAACAGTTCTTCCTCTGTACTAGGAGTCGCAGTTCGTCCATCTCGCAGGTCTGTCGATTGCTATTCCTCCTTGGCGGGCAGCCGAACACATGCCCTTGGTTTACTCGAACCCGTGGGTTTTCTCCATCGGGTATTGAGCCAACATCAATTCTTTTGTCTTCGATTACCGGTTGTTTTTCTCTTTTCCGATTCAAATATGGGGTTCTATCACGGAAACGATCTCGATCTCATCCACGATCTAGGGTCATGTCATGAGCATGATCTCGATCACGATCTACGGATCTGTCATGAGAACGATCTTGACTCTGCATTTTTACAGTGGGTCCTGCTGGGCTGACTGAACCTCGATCTCGATCCTTTCAGCGTCGCGTCTCTAGCGCTGTTGAGAATTGTTAACAGAATCGACCCTTCGTGCAGTCTGTTTGACTACTTCCATAACTCGATTTGGTAAAACACGGTTATCTTTTCTCGAAACCCGTGGTCGGCGCCAATGTTTGGATGGTAAAATTACTTCTACCCCAAACACGAATTTGAACAGTGTTATGGAGGGGGGGGGGGGTAGCTTCAAAAAACCCTCCAATGCTTAAGTTAGACACGGTTTTTCACATGAGTTTTTGTTTCTCAACTTGCTTACCTCTAAGGTTTGTGAAACCATGTTTTTATATCTTGTGAAAAACGTTTCATACTCTAGTGAAACGTTTTTCTTTTCCATGCATGCCTCCTGGCATAAATTATATTTAATTCTCCATGCAGGCCTCCCTGTAATAATTTTCCCTGCATGACTCCTCAACATAAATTGTGTTGATTTTCCCTGCATGCCTCCTGGCATATTCCAGAACATATTATGGGACCTTCGAGAACATTCCTCTAGGTCATGGAACTATTCAAGCAAAAAGGTGCAAAGGGTTGGCCCAAACAAATGAGTAGGAATTCCAAGCCCAAGATGAATAGTTTACATATCCCCACAGTAGGGCATATAAATCCGCAAGGCTACCAGCGTGGGAAGAAACATCCTGGAGAACAAACGAGTGGGGTGGCTGCCGTCGGGATTCAGTTCGGGCGCCGGCATTGACTGCCGTTCGGAATTCAGTCTGCCGACGTGGCAGTGATGATGGGTCTTCTTTCTTGCTTGATTTGAACCTATGCATATGGGCTCCTATGTAGGATGTTTGTGAGGCCTAGTTATCCATACTTGGATTATAAAGGAAGAATACTTAGGCCCATTGAACCATACTTATCTAAGAAGAGCATTTTAGGCCTAAGTAAACGCATTTTTTGGTGTAAATGTAATACGGTACAAATTGGTAAGACCATCAGGATTATACTTTATTTTAAAAAAATCATTTACAGCCTACTAAGTTTTCATTAGGACTATGTGGTACTATAGACCAAGTACCAGCTTCCTTAAGTGCAGTGTTTTATGTTTTCATTGCAGTTAGCCAAATTGGTATTTTGAAAGATTGAGACTAACATGTTAGTATGGACTTAATGAGATATATAAGTAGTAGGTAAAATATACTTAGCTAAGAAGAATACCTTAGGTTTGAAGGTACCCACTTTTTCTCTTGTTGTCATTTGATGAGTTGAAGTATAAGTTTTCAAAGGAGTATCATTCTTAAGAGACTGAGAAGTAGTTGAAGAAGTATCATCCTAGTGAGACTGTATGAAAACCGTAGTATTTAATGAAGATGTACATAAATCCAAAGTAGCAGGTGTAACAGGAAAATCTAGAAAAATAGTAGAATCCACGTTGGTATTTGTTGAAAGATCTTTGTAAGGAAAATTGTCTTCATGAAAAATAACATATCTTGATACAAACACCTTACCAGTAGATGGGTATAAACCTCGATAGCCTTTTTGATTGGCACTATAACCAAGAAAAACATACTACACACTTCTTGGCTGCAGTTTATTATCATTATAAGGTTTTAACCAAGGAAAACATTGACAACCAAAGGTATTAAGAAAGAAATAATCTGGTTCTCTCTTAAAAAAGGACCTGAAAAGGGTTTGATAAAGATAGAGATTTGGTTGGAAATCTGTTAATAATAAAGTTGGTTGTAGATAAGGCATCAAACCAAAACTCAAACGGTAATCCATCTTGATATAAAAAAAGTTCTTGTAACCTCTAAAAGATGCTTGTGTTTGGATTCTTCCACACCATTCTACTCAGGTGTGTGAGGACAAGTAATTTCAGAAGATATACCAGTATCAACTAAAGCATCTGTAAGAGAATTATTGACAAAATCTCCTCCACCATGAATCCTAATGATCTTATTGTGAGATTCAGAAAATTCTCTATATAAGATTGGAAACTAATGAAAGTAGTTTTAAAGTATAATTTAAGAGGTAAAGGGTAAACCCATCAGAATTTAGTAAAATCATTAATGATGTTTACATAATATCTGAAACCATTCTTTGAAATAGCAGAGGCAGGCCCCCATACATCCATATGTAGTAACTGTAATGGAGTTGTAGTAAAGGACATGAACATGTAGAAAAGTTGTTTATGACCTCTACACACTAATACATGAAAGTTGTTTATTTAAAAAATTAAGAGTCTTAGCTAGTCTACTTAGAGACTGAAAATAGGTATGGGCTAATCTTCTATGCCATGTTGCAGAAGAAGCTTTAGAACAAGTAAAGGTTGTTGAAGTATGTGAAGAAGTTTTTTAAGTAGGTGAAGAAGTAATATTGCTGCGTAGTGAGTAAAGACCATCCTTACTGGGCTCTTGAAAAAGAATTTCCCCCGTCTTCACATCCTTAACAGTAAATTCATTGGAAGTAAAAATTAGAGAACAATGATTGTCTCTAGTAAATTTATGAAAAAAAATTAAGTTCTGAGAGGCTAAAGGAACATGTAGAATACTCTTTAGAGTAAATTTTTGATTTGATACTGAAACAAGAGAAGATCCAGTTTTATGTATTTCTCATACCTTCACCATTAGATGTAGTTATAGTCTCATTACTGCCATAAGAAGTAGTAATAGAAATATTGGAAGGATCTGCAGTTAAATGATGTGTAGCCCCTGAATCAACATACCAAGGATTTTGACCCATAACATTTGGAGAAGCTAGCATAGCATGCAAGTTTCTAGGTGAATTTCTACCTTAATAAGAAAAATTAATCCTACTCCAACACTTATCAGCAATGTCCATATTTCTGACATATTTGACATGTTGGTCTATCACCAGAGGATATACCACAATAAGATTTATCACCAGAAGCAACAGAAGAAGGTCTAGGAACAAATGTAGGATATGCAATATTAGGTGATTGAGAAGGTAAAATACCATTGCCTTAATAATATAAGTCTACCAGAATTACTACCAGAACTACGACCTCCTCTATGATAACCCCTTGAATAATCACGACCATTATTACTACCAGAAGCATAAAAAACCCTATTACTCGACTCAATGGAAGAACTAGTAAGTTTGTTGTTAATGACCAATTCTTCATTGAGAAGCAAGTTATGTAACTCCAAACTTGTAACTGGTGGATTACGAATTCTCACAAATGTAGCAAAAGAATTAAATTTAGAACTTAAACCAGCCAAAGTTACAACAACAATTTCAGCATCAGAAATAATATAGCCAGCTGCAGCTAACTGATTAGTAATGTATTAAATTTCACTTCTATATGCAGCAATAGAAGAATTTTGTTTCTTGATAGTCATTAACTTTGTGCGTAGTTGAATGGCATGAGTAGAAGAAATACGAGCAAAAAGATCAGAGATACGTTTCCATAGTTCATAGAAATGATGTAGCAGAAGCAAAATAAGAAATTACACTGTCACAAATTGTTGAGTTTTTCCACATCATGATGGTCGCATCTTCATATATCCAATTTGTATATAATGGATTTTAAACTCCATTATTAGCGTTTTTAAGGGTTTTAAAGTGATTAGAACACTCATAAGAACCATCAAGGAACTTGATTATCCAGAATTTACGAATGACCGGAAGCATCAAAGATTTCCAGATGAGAAAATTTTCATCTTTGAGTTTCAGTTGAACAATGCTTGTCAAATAATTAACTGGAACTTTAGAGATGGAGTAAGAAGTTGGATTTTCCTTTAGAATAGATCATAAGACAATGATAGTGTAGGAAGAAATTGATCAAACGAACAAGAAGATCAAGATAGTAAAGAACTTAAAAAAGTAGATTTGTAAAAGAAATTATGAAATTGATGTATTGAGAAGAAAAAGATGAATCGAAGTTGAGATTTATGAAGAAGATGATGAGAAGAAGATAGAGTGAAAAATAATTAGTAGAAGACGAGATCGGATCGAAGATCATCTGGTACCATAGTAGAGCAGAAGAAGAAACACAAATTGTATTCTTCGTTAACAGAAAAGGGTGTCCGTACAGAGTGTTTAATATAGGATTTAGAGAAACAAGTAAGGAATGTAAATCATACACGTGTAAGAACACAAATAAAAGACAGATGACAAGAGATGTAATAAGAGCTTCTCCAATGGTGGTTGTGTGTGTTTCCTAGGTGGAAAACCAAATAAGACATCCTCATTCCAATTTTTCCTTAAATATAGGGGGAAAAAACATTTCATCTCCAATGGTGTTGGTGGTGATTTTTTATGAATTAAATACAAATTTATTTTTTTACTAAATTTTAGATTTTATTACACCTAAAGAGGGTTATTTAATATATTGGAATTAATTATAGGAAACAAAAGCTTACTAGGATAGCTTAACATTATCAAAGTGAGTGTCTAAAACTTGACATTTACCTTGACAATTGTCTAACAAAAATTAAGCCATGTCATCTTCACATTGATTTAAAAAGTTGGGTTGGAAAAGATTTTTAGGAAAAATGAATATCTATCCTATATAGACTTAGACATTTATCTTCACATACACTCCATTGGAGAAGTTCTAAATAAACACAAAATGGAAAACTAACGTGGCAATAACAATTACATTTATTATAAACTACTCGGTGGCTTCACCTCAAGGTCACCTCGGCTTAGTTCGTTATATTATCTTTACATTTGCATAGCCATGGACGCTGGGATTAACTTTTGTCGCCACGAAGATCTTGATATCAATTGGTCCTAGCCCGGCAATAGATTTGGTCTTTGCATTTGATGGACATTCATATCATGTGAAAAAATCCACAAAAAAGTTAGGCTTGGGCCGGTTGGCGCTTGGATGGAAGTGTTTCTTTCATTGTTTGCATACCCATGGATGCTTAGTTTCATGATCTGTTTCTCTTTCTGCTAGGGTATGTACTGGAAAATATTTATAACAAGATCATAAGAATACACCCAATAAGTGATAGACGATATACAGATTTAGTATCTTACTCCATGAAGATTGAGAATTTATTTTTTACGTGGTAAATATCTGTATCATTTATTTCATACCATGATCTTATTACGATGGAAAATACAAAGAAACGAAATGACCATAAGTTATGGTGATCTAATCGAGGAATATTACTCGACCATGATCTTATTCTAGAATACTTTAGATACCAACATAATACAAATTATTAACCATAGGGGTAATTACGCACAGGTTCCCCAAATAAATCCATCGCAAAAATAAGGGTCACAGCAGTGGTGTGTAAACCATCCACAGCTACGATTGTATCCGTGACATGATGATGCACTAACAGAAACTAGAAAGACTGAAAACATGACAAACAACACAAAGTATATATTCACAGCGGTCTTTCTCTCCATTATCTCTTTCTAATGATCTTTTGAGTTGTGGTTTTTGTTGGTAGAACAGATAGCTTGCAATGGCATTTATATATAGTTACCGATCAAAAAAAAAAAAAAAGGCATTTATATAGTTTGATTGGGCACAAGTGATTCATATTTTTTTGCATTAGTCCTTATTGCATGTTCAACCACATTAACCGCTTTATTCATTGTTCATTAATTCATCTAACAGATTTTGGTCACGTAACTGGTAGCACGCCATTCATTCATTATGGATGGTGATGATTCAAATTGTGACGGATGGAATACAAGAAACGGCAAAACTGGGGCTTGATAATCAAATGGATCGGTTATACAACTCAGGTGTGCGTATTGTGCGCTTGTGCCGATATTTGGTCTTAATTTTTTTTCCATTTTCTCGCAGTGCACATCTGTATTATTATGATATATCAAATAAACATTAATTACGTCATTAATTGAACCCTTCATTCATTATGGATGGTGATGATTTTTTTTTATTTATTTTTTTTAACCGAAAGATAAGATATATTGGAAGAGTTAAGAGCATACATAGTTTGCTTCCTCTTCTAGTTGAGGAACAATCAGCCTAGAAGGTTCAGATGACCAAACATGACTCAACCTATCGACTCTATATAGCTTGGATAACATGTCCGCTATTTTATTTTTCTCTTTAGACACATAAGAACATTGCCAAGAGTTAAAAGCTTTTAGAAATTGTTTAATGGTACGAATTAAATTATGTAATCTCCAGTCACAGTTATACTGCTCATTATTCACTGCGTCTGCCACGAGCTTTGAGTCCAATTCAAACCGAACATTCTGCAAATTCATCTCCTTTGCCCATGAAATCGCCTCCCATAAACCTGTGCACTCTGTATGTTCCGGACTAGTTGAAGCTGCTAAGTAGATGCATTTGGTTCCTTTGTGGGTACCTGCAAAATCACGAGCAATTAGTCCTATACCACCATTATTATTAAGGAAAGAGCCTTATAGTAATAGTTCCTCTAGGAGGAGGAGACCAATGCTAAGTTATTCATATTCTGTCTATTTAAGTTAGTAGAGTTTTTCATAGACATATCAGTGAAATCAGAGAGGTACTTTCTGCAAATTATATCTTCTGTAATCTTTCCAGATTGCAACTGCCTGAAGTGATTTAAAAACCAGTCTTTAAGAGTTCCATTAGAAGTAGTTCGAATTTCCAACACAGTAAACCAAACCAATTGCACCAGATGACACTCTAGAATACAGTGGGAAGAGGTTTCAGTGGCTTTCTTGCAGAAAGGACAGCTGTAGTCACCATTTTCAATAACATGGATCTATTTATCTCTGGAAGGCAAAAGATCTTTCACACATTTTCATAGGAATTGATTAATTCTTAGAAGTAAAGGTAACTTCCTTAGCTTCTTGAAAACAGTCTTCATGCCATCACTGACAGACTGTCCAACATTTGTCTCTTCAAACATCTTTCTTATATGCTGACTTAACTGAAAATAAGCCATTTTTCTCCAAAGTCCAAACCATTTTGTTTTCATATTTGGTGATGATTCAAAGTGTCCCTGCACGTACAAACCCTATTTACTCATCAAGCATCGAGGACTCCTCAACTGAAAAACCACCTAACCAACCAACCTCTGTGGCCTTTGCAAACATCATCGAGAGAACCTCTGACACAAGGAGAAAAAAAAAAGGTGATAGAGGATCACTTGTCGAAGCCCTTTTTCACTAGTAAATTTTCCGCAAGCTATGCCGTTAATGAGGACAGAGAAAGTGATCTTAGGAATGCAACCCTTTATGGCGTGAGAAGAGAGAGAGTGAGAGCAATGACGTGGCAGGAGAAAAAAAGAGCGATTTTCTAGTGCTGCAATCTCTTTCTCGCATTTGGAAATGGAGAAGATTAAATCTCCTCTTCGGCCTAAATTGATCTCAAATCCAAGAAGCAGTGTTGTTAATAGTCTATCTAACTCTGGAATTAGTTTGGGTCTTGAAGATTTTCCAATCTTAAAAGGTTCTTCTTCAACAGGAGCAACAGGAATCATTCCTAAATCTTCTAAGTATGGAGCTGATAAATCAAATCTTGATTCGACTAAATTGGATGATGGAGGGAGCAATGTATCAGAGATTCCAACTCCTGCTAGCTCAGTACAAGTTATTAATTAATGGTGAAAATTCAAACCCTAAGGAGAGGAAATCTTTATTTCCCCTTCCAATAGCCGTAACCCCTCAACCTTCTATGAAGTTCATTCCACCAGTGGAAATCGATGGGAAGAGGGTGGTTGATTCTCACACTCATAATTTCTCAGAAGGTATAAAAAGCTGTGAAGATCTGCTAGTTGGGTATTTTGTAGGAAAGAGGTTATCTTTATATGCTGTTCAAACCGCTGTGACAAAATTATGGAAGCTAAAGAAGGAGGTAACTATTAAACTTTTTGGTGAATGTGCTTTTATATTCGAATTTGTTGATGAAGAAGATAGAAAACATGCCTTAGAAACTGGGTCCTTCCTGATTTCAAACAAACTGTTCACTTTGAGGCCATCGGCTCATTTGATTGAAAAATCAATAGCAGATATTAGATCTGTACCTATTTGGGTACTAATTTATGGAGTCCCACTTCATATGTGGAACAGTGATGGTCTTAGTTTGATTGCTAGTTATTTAGGCAAACCATTGCTAGCTGATGAGTGTACAATCAAGAAAACTAGATTGTCTTATGCTAGGATTTGCGTTGAAGTGGATACAGATTTTAGCTATCCTGAATCCATTCCATTATTAATTGATGGAAAGATTTCTTTTGATCTTCCTGTTGAATCCCAGTGGAGACCTCCTAAATGTGATACTTGTATGGTTTATGGGCATATTACAAAGAATTGCTCAAGAAAATTGAGAAATAAATGGACATCTAAGAACATAAGAAAGGTTTATCCAGAGTCAAGCACTAGGAATGTGAAGATAACTCCTGCAACTCTGAATAGTGGTGGTGGCGATAGTTTGGGATTTGTGGGCGAGGACAGAGCTGAAGTAGCCATTGATTGGGAGGCAACATGTGAAGTAAATGTCCAGAAACATTTTTCTCATACTGCACAAGTTAACAGCAAAGAGACAAGGGATTAGAAAGATGCTAGTGGGGCAGGAAGCAGTCAAATTGCAGAGGGCATGAATAAGCTTTCTGACATAAACAACAATGTCTCAACAAATAAGGGTTACCTTGTCAACGAGAAATCTTTAGTTACACACCAAACTAGTGTGATGGAGAAGACAGACTGTAGTGAGAAGATTGTTTCAGCTACTTCGCAGGGAGATTTGAAGGTTGTCAAAGGGAAGACTCTTCCTAACAAGGGAGTTGATCAGTTGAATTCTCCAAAGAAGACGGTTAAACAAATGTTATCTCCAAAAAAGATTGCTAAGCCAGTTACTTCTCCAAAAAAGAATCCCTTTTTGATGTTGAGTGACTTTACAAGTGAAAGTAGGTTTCCCATTTATAGCAGAAAAAAAGAGGATTCAAGACAGTTGGTTGTCAACGATTCTCCAATGGTGGATAGAGATAAAGTCATTATTGAAGAGGTAGAAGAAGACAGTGAAGATCTTGATGACAATGACTCTGAGAGAAATCTCAAGTTCATGTCCTGCGAAGAAATGATCTCAAGAAGAAATGAAAGGGACCTAAGAAGAACAGACAGAGCGCTCCGCAGGCTTAACTGGAATGGAAACGACGACAGCTCCAAAAATGATAAACAAGAGAATTTGGGGAGAGGTTATAGATCTCAAGTTAGGAAGAATCGTTCTTAGTTTCCTGTGTATCTAAGAATGTAGTCTGTTATGCCTCTTTTGTGGCTAGTTGGAGTTAACTTGTTAACTCCCTTGTGTTGGGTTTTGCTGTTGCAAATTTGTTGTTTCTCTTGTTTTTGGTCGGCTTTTGCCTTCCGCTTGGACTCGCTTAGGCGTTCCTTTCCTTTTTCTTTTTTTCTTTTTCATGATCAATGAATTTTAACCTTTTAAGTCAAAAATAAAATAAAATGCAACCCTTTATCCACTTTCTCCATTTAATGCGGAAACCCATGCATTTTAGGACTTCATCCATAAAAGACCTTTTAACGTTGTCGAAAGCCTTTTTGAGATCGATTTTGCAAATGATACCCGGAATTTTGGACTTTAATCTCGAATCCAGGCATTCATTGAAAATAAGAATACTATCAAGAATTGTTCGGTCCTTGACGAAAACGGATTGGTGGTTTGATATAAGCTTTGGCAGGAAAATTTTCAACCGATCTGCAAGAACTTTAGATATAGCTTTGTACATCCTACCAATAAAGCTGATAGGGCGAAGGTCTTTCGCTTCTTCCACACACTCTTTTTTTCGGAATAAGAGATATGAAAGTAGATTTTAAACGCCAATCAATGTAACCATTCCTTTCGAATTCGCGCACCACCTTCATGATATCATCTTTCATGAAATCCCAAGATTTTATAAAGACACTGACTTGAAAGCTGTCAGGGCCTGTTGCCTTGTCTTGACCCAACTTATTAAGAGCAAGAAGGATTTCTTCAAGATCAATTCTACGCTCTAGCCACGAAACATCAGAAGAAGATAAAGATTTAAAGTCATACCAGCAAGGGAAGCCGAGGAGGTTGAATCGTCCTGAAATCTCTATTTGAAGTGAGAAACAATATGCTCTTTGATGGTGGCTTTATCATCGATCCAAGAGTTGTTGATACTAGTTTAGCCACGTTATTCCTTCCACGCCTGTTTTTGGCTAATTTGTGAAAGAATTTTGTGTTGCGATCACCTTGAAGGAACCATTGAGCACGGGATTTTAATTTTATCTTTAAGCAGCTGAAGTTTCTTGGCCATAACGTAGCTAGCGGAACCCACAACCGAGAAAGAATTCGACCACTGTTTGAGAAGAGGCAAGAAGGTTGGCTCTAAGAACCACATAGCTTCGCAACGAAATGGAGGCGCTCCCCAATCTTCGAAAGAGCAAGAAAGTTTGATAGGCTTGTGGTCCTTATAATTACAATATACGTAGACAAATAATAAAACCCGGTACGTCATGTGTATATTCAAGGTAACTCGTAGTATATATATGAGGACCAAAACGCTACCTTCGCCTTGTGATATCAAGAGAAAAGCAAAAAGGAAAGCCCTGGTTATAACTGAAGACAAGAAAAAAGCACAATGCCGATCTTTCCCGAGGATATTATCATCGAAATACTTTCGTTGTTATCAGTCAGATCAATCTCTCGGTTCAGGTGCGTATGCAAACGCTGGTATGAATTATTCAAAAACCCTGAGTTTATTAAGATGCACTTTCACCATGCAATCAAAACCAACAAGGTTAGTGTCCTACTTGAACCATATGCAGACCCGCGGTATGTCGACTGTGTTTATTATTCCATAGATTTTGATGTCACATCCTCATCCTACCATATGATTGTTAATACCAATCTCCCTACATATGGATATGGTTCCATAGATGGTTCATGTGATGGCTTAATCATCTTATATTCTGATAAAAATATCCGCTTATGGAATCCATTGTCAATCTAAATGCTAAATGGCTGAATGCCTTCTCTATTCATTTCATTCTCTATAAATAAGATCATTGTACAACCTATAACAGGCAACAAAATATAGAACTAATGGTATATCCTATTTGGCTAACTATTCTAAGTAATATATACAATTACATGCAAAGAAGAATAATCCTAATTTGAGCCACAATATATCTGCAAAGAATCCTGAATTAACTACCAGTGATATCCCCCCTCAAATTGATGCTGGATGATTGTGAAGCATCAATTTGTCAACCAAGAACTGATGACGTTTTCTTGAAAGATCCTTCGTGAAAACATCAGCTGTTTGAAGAGAAGTATTGATATGAGGAAGTGAAATAACACGACTATCATATGCATCACGAATAGAATGACAATCCACTTCAATGTGTTTTGTACGTTCATGAAATACTGTATTTGCGACAATTTGGATGGCACTGGTATTATCTGCATGAAGTTGAGTAGGCTCGGCTTGAGAGAAGCCAAGTTCACCCAAGAGACCACGAAGCCAAATAATTTCTGAGCATGCAGAGGACATAGCACGATACTCAGACTCAGTTGAAGATTTAGATATTCGTTGGTGCTTTTTGCTTTTCCATGATACAAGAGAGTCACCAGGCCTGGCCAATACAAGATAAGGGTTCGGATTTCATCACCGCTCCCTTCTTGCCCGCCTTAGGAAAACGAAACCTAACGCGAACCCAAGCTTTAAATTTGGAATAGAACGAGACCGATAGGGTAACGATCTTAGTAGGAAACTCGTTCGAAAAATATTGGTTGCTCTTTAAGCACACTCAAAAGTTCATGATGGTTTCTGTGAGTTGAATGCGTGACTGCGCCGCCTTGTGATAGCGTTGAGGCCTTGGGTATCAAAGCTCCACTGAGCTTCCCTCGCCTCAATTCAACTTACTTTGACTCGGATTGATTCCATAGGGGTTTGCTCAAATTGCAACGAATTCCCTTTCGAAAGATAGAAGCTGGTCTAGAAACAATCTAAGTGGAGCCATCATGCTTTTTGTTTGCTAGAAATCTTTAGGTTTGTTTTGGTGAAGTCGAGTCGGACTTGTTTTTGGTTGTGTAGAATTCCCTTGCAATTAAGAATGTCGAGATGGTATGATAGAAGACAATACAATGATTATCGACCTGAATTTGAATATGGACATCATCCTTTTTATGACCATGTTGGTAATAGTGGTTGGGAACGCCATCCTTTGGAAGGATATGGGTCATACCCTGGTGAGCCCAATTACTATCCACACATGCATCAGTCTTACGAGCAAGAAGATTATAGTACTAGTTCTTCGTCTCTAGAGGAGACAATCAAACTATTGAATACTAGTCCCTATTATGATCCTTCTGAACCTGTTCTTCCTCTAGAAGAGTCTCTCAAACAATTAACTGAGAATACAAATAGGTTTGTGTTAGAAATGAATAAACAAAATGCACCCATAAGTGAACCTTTTATACACAATACCATAAGGAAGTCATGTGAGTCGATTCAAAAGCTTTTATTAGATGCCCAGAACAGAACTGCTCAAGATAGTCTTAATTTCCAATATTGTGTTTCCAATAGTACCCTTGAAAATGAGGATAGTTATTTGCCTAATTTAGAGGACGAGGTTAGAATTGGTAACACTACTTGTTTTGATAAGGTTCGATTTTTTTCATGTTATTATAGTGATGATTATGATGAGGATAGTATTGATGAAGAACATGAAATATGTAGGCATAGTGATCAGGAATTTGTTACTCCGATTGAGCTTTATAATGATAGTGTTGTTTCTAATACAAATCCAAATAATTTTAATAATTATTCACCTATTCAAAAGGATGTGGATTTGACTAGAGATACCACCGTTTTAGACGATGTAGTTCATGATCCTTTAGCCTGCAGTATGTTGGATAATCCGTTATTTGATGTGCCTATTAGTGAATCGGAGGAGGTAACTATGATTAAAACCTTAGTTTATGAGCCTTTCTCTGATAATCCTTTATATGATTGTGATGATGGTTTAGAGGAAAGATTTTACCATGAGAATACTGTTTTAGAATCTAGCGATTTAGAAAAACTAGTCTTAGAAGATGATAAACTCGTAGAAATGAGTGAGGATGAACCCAACTTAGAAAAATCTATTGACCATTTCCAGGAATCTGATGACCTAGAAATTAGGGAAGTTGTGACTAGTCTTTCTAGAGACACAGAAAACTCTAAGTTTGGGGGTGATTATTATTCTCACTGTGCTTTAAATCTTAGAAAGTACCCTCCTGTAGGACTTGACATTTGTGCCTCAACCATCTTACAAGATTATCTTCATACACGTTTTCCCGAACCTAATGATGTCCAGAAAGAAGCTCAGTTTTTAGAAACCCATCCTCTGGTTGATGTGGTTAACCCAGGCTATGATACCAAGAATGACTTTGTTTTCCCACCAAAAACTTTTCAACCAATTGTGGGAACTTTTGATTTTAAGATGTGTCGGTTATTAAGTTTCGAGACTAAACCTAATCACTTTAGGATATTAGGGTCGACACATTTTCTTCAGGAAGACCACCTCTTTCATTGTGATCAGCTGTGTGAGTCAAATTTGATTGACTTAGAGGATCCCCAGTTATTCAGGTTGTTGTTATGTGCTTATAAGTTCTTAGTTGAGTTTTTCCAGACTCTAATACCTATACCGGATCTTAGCTTTGAGGAAATTCAACCGATGAAAACCTGTTATCTAGACCCAGTTATAGAACCTGAACCTGAGCCACAACTAGATGTAGTTGTCTTAAACAAGTGTATGTTCGGCATCTTTTTGGTCTGTTGCAGTTTCCTCTTCTTGTGGGTAATACTTTTTGATCCAGATGACCCACAGTTATTCCGACTACTTCTATATGATTCTATGAGGTGACTAATTCCTTCCGATGTCTGGCTGAAGACTTTAAACTTAGCACTTCTTGGGAGGTAACCCAATCCCATTCAAACCGGTAATATCCTTCCTTCACTCTTTTGCTTCAAATAGTAACTGTCTCTCCTTGTTCATGCTTTTAATTTCATCTTTAGAACATTGAGGACAATGTTAATTTTAAGTTTGGGGGTATGGGAGAAACTTTTTAGTTGCAAGAAATAAACTCCAGAGCCTAGAAGTTTACGCCTATTAAGGATAGCACTAACCAATCTAAGTGGATGGAAACATTTTTGTTTTAGGAGCTGAGGAACCAATATGACTAGATGGAAACATCTATAGAGTCTATTCATAAAAGCACAGAGCTCAGGTGTTAGAATTAACATGATAGTTTCGCCATATCTCGTCGAGTCCTTTTCACTTTCTATTTTTAGTTTTCTTTTATTTCAAGTGATTTGGTGGGGCACACGATTCAAGTTGTTACCATTGCTAGGGTAAAATAGAGTGACTGAGTATTGAAAAAAAATAAAAAAATAAAAAAATAAGTTTTAGACCAGACCATTTGACCAAACGGAATAAAATTCAATAAAGTCGACCACTGGTACCCTTGTATATGCCAGTTGTGTTGACCTAGAGTTAGGATTATTGACCACTAGTTCCCTTGTATATTCCAGTGTGTTAATATTAGTCAGACCGGTATCTCAGTCATTTAGGTTAGGTTCACCTTGGCAGAGGCCTTCAGACAGATATGGGAAACACCGTTCACTTTTCAACCATCTACATTTTTCTTTTTCCATCTTCTTAATCTTTTCATGTGATTAGTCTGACTCCGAGTATGATGTCCATCGTGAAACTATCTTAGTAGAGCTCTGTCACTTATATGAATTTTAGTATGCTTGAGTGCAAACTCGTATACATCAATTGGAATTTCGCATCAGGGTTCTTCCTCTTAGAGTCAATAATTGTATGCCAACCAAGGAGGTTCTTTAGTGCTTTCCAAGGTTCTGCGTAGATAGCTAGGGTCTGGAGTATTGGTTTTTTGTGGGTACACCTCTGATAAACCCACCCGAGATTAACTCGGTCACTTTTCAAGAATAAATTTGCTCCAGGACTAGCAAATAATAAGTTTGGGGGTATTTGATAGACACATTTTTGTGTCTAATTTGTCCTCAATGTCTGTATTGTTAGAACTCTATTTTTGTACTAATATTGTGTTTTTATGTTTGTTTAGGTGTTTTTGGAGAAAATACCCTTGTATGGAAAGAGTTGCTCAAAAAGTGACGATTTACACCCCAGGATAAAGTATTAAAGGCACCCCAGAAATGCACCGGAAACGTCCCAGAAATGTCCCGGAGGAACCCAGAAAAATTACTGTTTCCACCCAAGAATTACTATTTCAGCCCAAATTGCTAAAGGGACACCCGTACATGATTAGGGGGAGGCCAGTTTTCTTTCCCAATTCAAATTCCAAAATTGGCGGGAAACTTAATTATCGTCTGCATGATTTGGAGTTGAATTTTTGGACGTGTTTTTGCGAGATTCAACACCTGAAATCAATTGGGCTGGCCTTGAATTCACATGACAGAGTTAGTACAAGCATTTTGATCGAGCAAAATGGGCCAAGTAAGCCGTGGGAGGAAATCAAAGTTAAACAGGGGAAGATATTATCGGGTGCACTGTGAGCTAAATTTGGAAAGTTTGTGGACAAACAGGGGAAGATATCTTCTCTTATAAAGTTTGTATGTGGCTTATGGAAGTATTACAACTCATTTGTGCAGGCAGAAGAGGTGGAAAAGATCGTATCTTGGCTGACAGTGAAGAAAATAAAAAAAATATTTTCCCGAGTAAATGAGAATTATATGGAGTTATTGCGAGGGATTAAATGCTGCTGTTGGGTATAAATTAACTCCTTGGGTCGAGTAGAAGGGCTGTCGAAAGTTGGGAGGAGAGAAGGAACGCTTCAAAATCGAGAACCATGATTTCTCTCTGCTGCTGCTGCCGCCATTGATGAAGATGAAGAACACGAAGAACGGACTCGCAGAAGCAGTCGTTTATCAACAGTGTCTAAGACGCACACTCGTGGGTCGTAGTTCGTCGTACAACAGCAGTTATCATTTATCGTTCTTCTTGTAACAGCTGAACAGCGCCTTTGCAACAATTATTTCTGTTGCGATTTTTCTGTTCAATTTTTTTACACCTTTTCATCATTTGTAAACCACTTTTTGAGCAATAAATAATTATTTTGAGAGCATTTTTACTATGATGAGCTAAAACCCAACACTGGGACGACGGAGGAGGCCAAACTTCATACTTGGGGTAATTTCATTAATTCTTTTTAAGACTTTTGCATTAATTTAAAATTGAAATATGATTTGAATTAATTGTTTGTTATTTAATTTGATGATGTATGCTTGGCTTAGGTGTTTTGATACATCATGCTTAGGACTTACAATCAATGTTTTGAAAATCTACTTTGGCAAAATAAGAGTCCATATAATTTATGTTTTGAGCGATTATTGTTGAGAATAAATCATTGAGCTCTATGTTATGAAAATTGGCCGAATCATTAGTCCCAGTACCTCTCGCCCATTGTGACAAATATTTTGTATATATTTTTATTTTTAAATCTTTACAAGTCCGAGCAACGAACTTTTACTACCACTTTCAAAACTATAACATTTCGCGAGTGTTTCGATTGGACTTACCTCCCGTACCAGACGGGGGATGAACCGTTTTACTCGACTCGGGCCACGACTCCTATATCATGTGCGAACCCGAGGGGCCGAGGTGATATTGTAATCACCGTCCTTCTCTGCACACAATTTAATAATATTTTTTTTATTTTTTATTAATAATAAGACCCTTCCGTAGGGTTAAAACAATTAAAGTCCAGTGTCCAATTTAAAATTCAAAAAGAAAAAATTACAATTTTTCTTAATACAGTATCTAAAAAAAAAAAACTAAAAACTAAAAAAGAAAAAAAAATTAAAAATTAAAACTTAAATCCTAAAAATTTATTTGTCTTCTTTTCTTCTCTTTTCGCTTTAAGCTTTTTTCTCTCCAAGTCCTTCTTTTGAACCTGTAAACCAAAGACAAAAAGAAACGTAAAAAGGAACAAATAATAAACCTAAAAAAAAAAAATTCTACCTGAGCACAGGTTCCCGGCAGCGGCGCCAAAATGATTAATGATTTTCTGTGGGGTTGTAGTGATAGTGGTTATAAAATGGGTTCTTTTCGAACTTTTGAAGGGAATAATTTTTTTTAGATTAAATAAATTTTAGAAATGAAGCAAAAATAATTAACAAGTGATGTGAATTTTTATGGAGAAAATAGAGGTGAATATTCCACCATTCAACAATATTTATGTAATTTTATTTATTTTTTAATTATGCAAATTAAACAATTGATTTGATTCTTAATAATTGCCAAAAGCAGATTTCCAAAATATCAAATGTTAGTCGCAAGCATAATGCATCAAGAGTATAAAACTAAGCATGCATTATCAAGAGAAAATACATTTGATTAATAAAAAACATTTAAATCATTTTTTTTCAATGCAATTAATCATATCAAAATATTGCAAAAATTAATAAAATAGAGATTACCACATAAATATTGTGAGAATGGCTTCCTCCGTCACCCCTGGGATTGGGTTTAGCTACTCATTGTGTAAACTTGCTCAAAATTGGTATTCATTGCTCAAGGTGTTTACAAATGATGAAATGGAGAAAATGATAAAAATCGGGTGTTTGCAACGTTTATAATTGTTGCAAATCACTGTTACAAAGAACGATAAATATGAGGTGCAGTAGTATTTGAAATACTACGACCCACAGTAAACTGTCGTTGTTACTGTTGATAAACGACGACTTTGGGTAATGTGTTCTTCGTGTTCTTCAGCTGTGCAGCAGCAGAAATGGAAGCTCTGCAACTCGATTTTTCTCACTCTATGATGCTCTGCAACTCTCCCAGACTCTCCTCCCCCCTCTAGGACTCCCATAGAGACTTTATATACTCCACAGCTTCGAAATCTCCTGCCATAAATGCTGATAATCCTCCCAAATGTTCTTACAGTAAAGCATTAACTCAGATATATATTTTTTTCTTCTCACGCGTTTTACAGCTGCCATAATCTCTTTTTTTTATATCATACACGCTTCAAACACGTTTTCAACACAGTGAAGATTAATTTAAACTCACGCCAACCTCAGATATACTAGGGGAGATCCCGTGATTGTCTCGTGTCTTTGTACGCAGAAATCCTTGTTTTTCTTCGACTCCGCGGGACTTACCAATCCTATTAGGATACTACAGAATATTCTCAATCAATTCTAGACAAAATCTCCGACTAGAACTCTTCCGAATTGGATCCATGCAGTCACGCAACAACTATCTCAACCATGCAGCACTGTTTCAAATTCCCGCCAAAAATATCGTTCAAAAGGTAGATGGTGTCCCCCTAACCAAACCAGGGGTGCAAATAGCATGATCCCAACTGAGGTGCCCCTTAACTATAGCCGGGGTGCGAATAGCAATTTGGGGTGGAAATAGTATTTTTGCTGGGTTCCTCCGGGAAATTTCTGGGACGCTTCCGGTGCATTTCTGGGGTGCCTTTAGTAATTTTCTCCGGGGTGTAAAACACCACTTTTCGAGCAACTTTTTCTACACAAGTGTATTTCTTCAAAAACACCTAAACAAACATAAAAATACCATAATAAGAAAAAATGGGTACTAACAAAATACACAAAAGAGATGAAAATAGACACATAAATGCGTCTATCATTGGTCTTGTGTATTGAGCAACAAATCCAAACTTTTGGAGATACTACGTAAAAGATTTAGGATATTATCCTGTTTTGTAATACCTTTCACAATTTTCACCACCTTTATCAGACTTTATGATTTTCACTTTCTCTATAATTGCCTCTCAATTTCAATAATGAATGTTCGAGAAAACATCCACAAATTGAGATTCATAATGCAATTGATAGATGTACACAGTAACGCGAAAAATCATCAGGTGATAAACAATTTTATCTTCCAAAAAATGGATCATTAAAAGTCTACAAAATAATCATAATCAACAATTAATAAGAACAAAAGATGAAATTTATAATAGAGATAAATGAAAATTAAGCTTACAATAGTTTCATACCTTCAATAAGATTCTCCTGTGGGTAAAACCTTATCAAGGAACCATGTGAGACATGAAAAACATTAGTACATATTTTACCTTCTTATACACACAACATTATGTTTGTTTAATACCATAATTAAAATCACCTGTGGGCAACTCACGTCCTAAAATATATTAACAAACTCTAATAATTCTAAATATGTTCAACCTAATATAATGTGAGTTGTAGTCACCTGTGGGTGGGTATTATTTCACATGTATATGAAACATTTAGATAACCTTAATGCTTTTTTAAATTTGTGAAGAAAAAACTACTTGTGAGCAGCATTGTTCTAATTGTTAAATCAAACTAAGGGGACTCAAAATTTACAACATTTACCAGATAAGAGCATAGCATCACTGTGAAAAGAAAATCCAAAAGACAGGAATAGCCCAAGAGGCAGGGTGCATCTTATAATTTCTTCTTGATCAGCTAATACTCCATAAGAAGAAGAGTCAAGTATATACTTTTGTTTGAATGTTCTTATTGAGCATTAACTTCACAAACACTCAAACAAGTTCACAAGTATATACTTGACACAAGAAGCAAACACAATAAGGATAAAGGCATGAGAGAGACATGAGAACAACAAAGGCAAAAGCGAAGAGGCGTAGACACTTCAAGATAAAAACGTTATTTACAATTTACACAAGGGTATGGAAGATATTTCAGAATGCCACCCCTCAAAGTTACAATGAAAGGAGATCTCAAATAGGAAAGATTCAAACAAAAGTTCAGATATCGCCACCATCGGGCTTATCGAATCCAGCATCGATAGTCTTGTCATGAGTTCCGAGGTCCTCGTCCGTATCGGTCTCTTCGTCGTCCTTCGATCTACCTGCGGATGACTGTTCGTCAGAAAACACTTCAAGAGAAAGAAGAACATGAGGAATTCCTTGGGAATCGCGTAAATCGTTGAACAATTTGACCCAAACATTCTGGGCATTCTGGCAAGTCAGCTTCGCAACTTTAACAGCCTCGTTCTTCTTTCTCTTGAAGGGAAGAAATTTGATGACAAAGCGTTTCCTTGTCACGGGACAGAATTGAGACCTAATCCTTGAACATCTGTTCAGACCCCGAGAAGAGAAATAAGAATACGAGTCAAATGAGGATCCAAGGATGGAAGGCTAAGGCAACTAAAGAGGAAAACTCACTGCGAGGTTCACCAACCAAAGTTTCCGGGTCAGAAAGTTGCTTCTCCAGATGATCGATTCGGGCCTTAGATTTTTCCTCTTTCTCGCGAGACACACGAAGTTTCACGAGTTGAGACATGCCTCGGCTATGTTCCTGAGGCAGAGGAATTTTTGAAAATTACGCGAAAATGACAGAAAGAAACGCAGGTATGGCATGTTCGGACTCACCAAGCCCATTATGGCGGCATGTTGCGGTAGAGAAAGGTTCATCGTGGCATTCGAAATAAAAGACTGGTCATCGGCGAAGAAAGAATCAGAGCTGTAGGAAACTAAAGATTCAATAACGACAGACCTTAGGGAGGGAATCTGGCGAATGGCAACAAAGACGTTCCTCAAGAAATCCAGGTCAGGGATATAGCACGGATCTGAAACCTCGTAAATCTGTTGCCTAACTTCGTTCCCATGCGGCTCAGTAGGGGAGACTGTGGGAACGGTTTGAGAAGGGATCCCCTGAGAAGAATGGGGATGCGGACGCTGAATAGGGACAACACTAGTAGAAAAATGATGATCCGTAACAGTTAAAAACTGTTACTGGATTATTTCCGTAACAGTTTTAGTTTTTTCTGCGGTGTTACTAAAGCCCCTGTTATGGAAAGTTTATAAAACCTGTTACGGAAAGGCTATTGAAAAATGACTCATAAATTCTAAAACTATTACTGTTGGTAGTTTCCAGTAACACTTTATAAAATATATGTTACTGAATAATTTCTACTGTAACTATTTTACATAAAACCGTTACCGTTAGCAGTTTATTGTAACATGTTTGGGAACAATCTGTTGCTATTGTTTGAGTAACCGTAACAGTTTTTATTGAAAAACTGTCATAAAAACTGACAGTTTTTACTGACTACCATCACCTCCACCACTACCTCCACCACCAGCACTGCCACAACCATCAACACTAGCATCTCCACAACCGTCACCACCATGTCCGCCGCGTCCACTACCATGAGTTGGTCTTCTTGGACATGAAATATAAATTCTATAAAAGTACACTTCATAAGATTCGACCTTGAGACCTATTGCATTAATTATAACTCTTGAACCACTCTTCCATGTTTTCCTTTTGTTTAATGTTATCCAAATAAAATATTTACTCTCATTAGACAGTAAACTATACCTCCACCACCTTCGTCGTCACACCACGCAACTACAACACAATTTATATTTTAACATTCCTACATATTTTTACAACTTGTTTATTATTTTGTGTTATATTCAATTTTTTCTCGAACCTTAGGTAACCATCAGTACGAGCCATGGCAAGCTCTCGTGCTTAGAACTAAATCAAGATGTTAAATTAATGTCAGTTCATAAGTAGTTATTTTCTTGAATCGGATACCCAAAAACTAGTTATACAAATAAACAATTTACAGAAATGTCACGATAATGTCAACTATGGTAACATATTAAACATGTTGCAGTAACATAGATATATAGTAACATTTAGTTTAAAAAACGTTACGATAATGCCAACTACGGTGACATATTAAATATGTTACGGTAACATAGGTATATAATAACAGTTGGTTTAAAGAACTGTAATGTAATGTCGACATAAGAAATATGTTACAGTAACATGGGTATATAGTAACATTTACTATAAAAACAGTTACAGTATACAACCTGGATGACATTATGTAACAGTTCTTACGAAAAGTGTTACTGTTATTTAGCTATCTAACATTTAGTAGCAGGCATTTTACGAACTGTTACTTTATAAAAGTTTGAATTGTTACTAAATGTCACTTTTCTACTAGTGCAGATTGGCCAGGATCGTTGACCTGAGTCAATACATCCATGTCGAGAGTCCTACGAGAACGCTTCGTGGGGGCTTGGACAGGAGGCTGCACGGAGGAACCACCCTGAAAGCAAATGAATTAGATAGGAAGTAATAAAGGGGGAGAGAGAGGAAGAAGGAAATTCCTGATCATCGGTAGAAGGAGAAATTTGGTGACTGCGCTTCCTCAATTTCTTGGAAGGACCTGCCGCGAGACGAGAATCCCCGGTCCCTGCAAAACAGAAGGTTAAAAGGGAGGGAAAGGAATAGCGAAGAGAATGTGGCGAGATACTTGAGCTTGATCGGAAGATGGAATTTCAACCACAATAGACTTATTAAAACGATCCTTAAGTAAGCCAGGAGGAGGGCATAAGTACTGCGAAATGTACCGGAGAATCATGAGAAAACTCAGATAAGGGGAAATGTTCTAGAAAGGAAAGAACAGTAACTAACTTCGGCGGGACACTCAGGCCAATGAAATCGACCAGGTTCGTATGCGGCGAGGTGTGCATGCTCGTGTAGAGGCCCAGAACGGGGCCTACCATTCTCGTTGAAACCCCATAGGAAAGGACCCCCATCTACTAAGGGAAACATCATCCTGTCCCCGTCACTCGAAAGACGGAGGCGGTCATTCCGCGAAGGGCCGGTGGGATCTTGAGAGCAAGTTTTACGCCCCACTCCTGAAGAGACCTCGAACGCATAACCTTGCTAGAATAATTCGCAGAAAAGGAGTCAATACTTTAGCTGGCAGGGTTGAAGTCCAGTACCACGAGGGGAATCTGCGAAGGTCCACCATTGGAACGTCTGACAAACTCATTAATAATACGGATTGCATTCTTACTAAGCTGATATACGTCGCGTCGCAATATAGCCAGGATCTCATAAAAGAGAGGATTAAAGGAATCATACAGAGGAAAAAGAAGACCCGCCCGCAACTGGCCAAGAGTAACCAGCGTTCTGGTCGAAGTCCAGGTTTCAGCTTGTATCCAGCGGAAATTCAGTTCCATGGATTTATTTGCTGTGATAGAAGGGGAAACAGAAGTGTCGACTACGGGACTCAGAATCAGACTCAGTGTTTGACACTCTGCTTGAAATTCCTCCAGAGTCCTGGAAACAATGGGAGCGGGGATCTTCTTGGGAACCATTAATGAAAGCAATAAAGCTCGAAAGTTGCAGAGAATAAGAAGGAAGGAAAGAAGAGAAGATGGAAAAAAGTGGATAGAAAGAACGTGGGAAGGTGAGGTATTTATAATGAATTGGGTCATAAATGCAGTTAAGGGATCTGAACCGGTGATCAACGGTTGCACGAAAAGGATTCCAAGTGGAGAGATTCGAGGGGAATACCTAGCGGTTGTATAACCACAAACGATTCTTATTCCACTTTCACGTTGTTCGAAGTGGAATAAGAAAAGGCAAAATGTATTTACCAAAAGGACACCCACCACATGTTCGGTAAATAAGGCATGAAGTATAACAGAGAAATCCTTCCAAAAGATTCTGTACCAGTGCCAAAGATCCCCGTCAGTGATACATCAAATCAAGAGGCAAAGATACTTAATTAATTATTTAGGGGAAAACTTATCCAAGAAGAATAAAGTAACCATGGACGAGATAAAGTGAGCTATGCTCCACTAGGGGAAGCTTGTCTATAAAAGCTGGCCTTTGGGAAAATGTAAAGGAGGGTTGAATTCTGAGAGAGGTTAAGCAGAACAGCTGTGTTTAGGGTTTGGGATTAGGGTTTCCATTGTATCAACAACTTGTAATTACAATACCTTTGATGGTGTTCTAAATAAAGAAATCTTGCGCTAAAATTAGCAACATGTCTTAGATCTTGAAAACTTACTATTTGGGTGTCCTATCGGATTTCTGGTAGTTAGAATGATTGTGGCCGAAAGCCATGGTTCCCAACACGATTCATATATTGGTTATACTGACGTGGAAAGAAATTTTGAAGAGGGCATGAGGCCTATGTATCGATGGGAAGCCTCATTTTGTGAATGCCATATGTACGTGTAACGTGTGTAGCAACCTATTTTTCATTTTCTGGTTGTCTTTGGTGTTGAAAAATTTGGTCAAAAAATCGAGGATGAAAACAAAAAAGTGAATGGTGTACTTCAGTCTCAAGGGCTCTATCGATTCTTTTAGACAATAATCCAACCTTTGATTGGAGAGTACAACAAGTCATTTGAATTATACCTTTAGATTTCAATAAATCCCTACCACCGTAATCGAATTCAAAGATTGTATTTCCTTGACCCGACCAAAACAAGATGTTTAAGGTTCTGATGATGCTATTAGAGAAAAAGAAAAACAGAGATGTTTTGATTGTGTTTTCAAGAGAAATAATCATCGCTACTTATAGGAATTTCATACTTCTTGAAGAATTCTGTTCATCACCGAAGGACACCTTCAAAAGGTATCAATGATGGTTATCGCCCCTGGAGACCCGTCGTAGCGGTAAAAAATAATGCATACTTTTTGAAAATTTCCAATATTTGTGTATAGGGATAGAAAAATCAATATTTGGCACCGATATTGGAGTAGGTTTTACAGCCTCCGGTGGATTAGTATCAGCATCCATCCATTCATCATAGTTCTTCTCACTTTTCACTTTGCTCGTCATCTTCACCATCCAACCCCTTAATCATAACTTATCAGACTGAGAGCAGTGCTCTTGTTACTGTTCTTGCTGCTTCTTTGGAACTGGTAAAAGACTTTCGGTAAAATTTGCCACTAGGTCGGAGGGAGCACATATATTCCTCGGCATTCCACTGATTTCAACCTGCATAAAAGTCTTATTTTCCCGGTCGTAAAGATAAAGAGTATAGAAGGTTGTATTAACCATTGACATTCGTATAACAAGCTTATTTGTACCCGTAATGGACTCAAAGAAGTAAAGGTACAATTCTGAATGACCGAAAGGCATCAAAATTGTCTCTTCAATCCAATTGCCATCTCTACTACCAATAGTAGCATTTGCAGCAATCTTCTGGTGGCCACTACCATCTTCATCAAATATCCACAACTTGGCAATCTGGATGTTCTCTAATTGGTCAATTAGTGCTATATGTCCATCCACTTCTATTATATAAACTATTCGGGATTTAAAACTATACATGCCGTCAGTTTGATTCATGATGAAATTTGGAATGGGTATTGACCTGAATTGTTCCGTTGGAACATCAAACGCAACAATGACTTGGGATAATCGACCAATGTATTTAGTATGTGACTTGTTCTGACAGTTTGATGTGGGAATACTATTTCTACCCAGCCAATATAAAGACCTATTAACAAAAATTCCATTACCTTGGATCATATAGGCCGGGAAATCATCTATCATTCTCCACGCACTATAATGTTTCCTCCCTACATTCATAACCTTACAAACTATATAACAAAACATTTTACCTGAGGCTTTAATATGTGTTTGACGTATGGATATCACTTTGTGTTCTTTAGTGGTAACGTCGAACCCGAACCCATGCTCTATCGTTTGAAAATAAACCTTCTTTTTCGTATTTTCCGTTGGTACTTCAATCCAGGGAGTTTCTTCACGGGTCATGAAATTCCTTATGCAAACAGCAGTGCGACCAAGATCAAAATCCTTATAGTAGGAACAGATCAAACCATTAACGGGTTTGAGAATCCCTTCCTGTCTTGTCAACTGAATTGGAAATCTTATAACTGCAGGTACATCATTTAATAGATCCATAGAAACGACAGTCCTCTCTTCAGCTGTGCGGACTATCACGAATAATGTTGATGAAGATGAGCGCGTTTTTGTTCGCGAAAGATGTAAATCGATAAAGTAATTGTCATTGCTAATCATCGATTGCCAACCTTTGCTTACACATTTGAACCTGACGAGTGACTTAACCGGCAGCCTACTCAGTATTTCACCGTATATATTGTCATCGAAATCACCACTAACTCTGATACTTTTCATTAGTTTTTTTCTTCCCATACTGAGTTCTTCAGATCATGAAATCTAATATCTTGAAAAGGCTATTTAGATGAGTATAAGAAATATAAAGTAACATATTTTCCGGAACTATTTTAGGCAAATCAGTTGAGGAAAAAATCAAAATTCCCCCGGCTATATATATAGTGCGACCCCCTGGCCCCTCCTTGTGAGGTTGAGAAAGGTCGACTCTCGTAAAATACATTATAGCAAATTACTCCGATTTTTGAAAAGAAATATTTGCAGTTTTTTATTTGGCCTATTTTTAAGCTAAAATGAAAAAAATGAAAAAATCTCAATTTCAAAAACAGAGAGAGCATAATGTAAATTAGGAAAATAAACTTTACGAATTCGCCACAAAAGTTTATACTATTAGAGCATCTTCAACAGAGGGTGAGAGTCTTATTTTTTCTTGACACATAGGATTTTAGACCTCCATTTAGATTAAATTTATCTCCAACAGTAGGTCTTATAAAATAGGAAGGATGTCAAAATAAATATGAAGGTCTTATTTAGACCTTGGGAATGACCTCCACGTCATATTTTTGACTATTTTTTTTAATTATTATTATTAAATAATACTTTTTAAACCAATAGGAAAAAAAGAATCATTTTTATTTTATCCAAAAAAAACAAATACTAAAAAAAAGGAATCATTTTTATTTTATCCAAAAAAAACAAATCCTAAAACTAACACTCCACCTTACTGGAGATGGTTCATGAGAAAAACGTTACTCTTCTAGTTACATGTATATAACCCCATAAATAAGAATCTAAATAAACTCCATGTAAGATTAATAGCACCTACCGTTGGAGATGCTCTTAGTGCCGTGTTGTCGCATACTTGCAAGTTGCATAACTACTATCCATCTTCTAACATATATATGGCTTGCATGGACTATGGGATCGGCCAGCTTTGCAGGGTCTCACTTCTGCCTGAACAAAGTACTTCAGCTCGATTATCTTTACTACCATTAGCAGCACGCCAAGATGTTGACCAAATCGTCTCATTTTTTTTTAATTAAGGCTTCCAGGAGATTTGTAAATTCCTACCTTTACCTCTTTTCTAACCTGACAACGACAGAATTCTAACACCACCAACTCTTCCAGAAGGTATTTGTTGGGACTTCTGAGTTTGACTGGGTTTCTCAACATAGTTTAGGTTAGACTAGCACGAACGCCTCGTGACAATGTAACTTTGAACTTGGTAAAAGAACTATTAACAGTAATAGGCTTTTGACCGACCTTGTCGTTGTAATATCCATAATATATTGAAATTGGTTTGTTGAGTGAAATTATTAAGCAAGACAGAAGAAGATTAATGTTTGACTGATATATATTAGAGCTGATATTACCTCCTGAATACAAATAGAAAACACTTAACATCGTTTTGCGCATTAATTGTAGAAAGAATACTGATGAACATCTGAAGAAAACTACTCATATTTCTTCTTTTTTTTTTTTTTTTT